>NC_063171.1:25149468-25801741 GCF_023159225.1 Perognathus longimembris pacificus
CTCCATCTCTAATAGCTCATTCAATAATGAGACCAGTTCTTTCAACTCTAAACAAGAATTCCCATTACTTGTAATGACAGTGACTCTCACTATAAAATTATCCACAATAATCATGTGCTCTTCCTGTTTTTCTGTGCTCATTCTTTCTATTATAACATGGAAGTATATCTCTGAAGGGTTCACATAAGGTCTGGCTACATGGCAGCTCTGTCTCAGTCTTCCAAGTACTAGGATAATAGATTGGCACCATCATATCCAACTTTGTCCTTCTAATTTTGATTTCCTCTTTAATGATTCTTGCTGGAAACACAAATGAATAAAACCTTTGAATAATAATGCCTAGCACATTGATTTTGGTTTTTAAACACTTATGAATGATCAATTATAAGTTGGCCAGTGATTTCCAGATTTTATTTTGTTATATCTACTCCACTGTCACAAATTGTTCTCCCACAGTATCATAAAAAATTCAAATTAAACTAATTTGGATTTATTTTTAAAATTCTGAAACAAATACTAAGCAGTAGTATTTCTTCATGCAAACCATAATTGAAATTGCTGTACTTCCAAAAAGATTAAGAACTGTTCCCAGAGATAGACTTAGCCTATTTCATGAATAATGCTCAGGTTTCTCTTTGTCCACAAAGTTCATATGTTTTGGAAAATAATAAATAAGTTTATATTTAAAGAAGTAGAGATTATAAAGCACACAAAGACAAGCAAGAGTAACAAACTCACTAATCAAACAACAACAAATGCTGCTGAGATTCAAGGGAAAAGGAACCCTTGTATACTATCATATGATCCTTTTGTAACATTCCTAGGTACATATGAAAAATATTTAAGTCACTAAAAAATAAAGATATTCATTCATGTTTTTAGAAGCACTATTGATAGTAGCTAAGCTATAGAATAAAATGATGAATAAGTAAAGAAAATGTGGTAGATACACACAGGAGAGTATTATTTAATTATAAATGAACAAAAATGAAATTATGTAATTTGCCGGAGAATGGATAGAGGTTATCACATTTATTGAAATATGCCAAACTTAGAAAGAAGTAACAAACATTTTTATTGTCTTGGATACATTTAATATAGCCAATAATAAAATTCTTGCAAAAAATGGATTACAGTTTTCTCAAAATGTTCCTCATAGGACCTATCTAAACTGTGGAGAAAATGTGTACTAAAAAGCTGGAGGTGGCAAGGTGACTCATGCCTATAATCCTAGTTACCCAGGAGGCTGAGATCTGATTATCAGGTTCAAAGTCAGCCCGGGTAGGAAAGTCCATGAAACTCTTATCTTCAAATAGTCACCAAAAAGCCAGGAGTAGAACTGTGGCTCAAGTGGCAGAGAATTAACCTTGAGGGGGGAAACAATAAAGCTCAAGGACAAGCAAAGTACCTGAGGTCTGGGTTCAAGCTCTAGGACCAGCACACACACACACAAATGGGATTTGTCATATCCTCAGCTGATTCCCAAACATTTCAAATGGAAAAAAACTTTATACTTCCACTTTTTCTATAAGCATATTTCTATTTCAAAATAATTTTTAAAAGGGGTTAAAAAAAAGTACCTGGGAAATCACATTCATTTGGACTTTTGAATCATTTCACTAATGAATCAAGTCTAAGGTTTTTTTTGTTTCTTTATTTTGCTTTGCCTTCCATATGAAAAACCCTCTCTATTTTAGGACCTTTGCTTTGCTAGAGAAATACCCTATCCTGGACATGAACATGAATTTTCTCCTCACTGCACTCAGGCCCTCTGCCCAAATACCACCTCCTCCAGAACAGTACTCTATCATTGTCTGTTTTTCCCTTCTGCAAAATAGACTTGTGGGAATCTGCTTTGGGCCATTGTGCTTGAAATAATAGAAAGAAATTTATGCATAATAGACTCAGCATGAAGATGGCTCCATGACATAGATCCTCTAACAAATTGTAGCTTTACTCGTCCTCGCACATCAATAAACCTTCTATTTCCAGACATAATGACATTTACTGTTTTGGAAACTATTTTTGTCCTTATATTAAAGAATATTACTTCCCTTAAAAATCTCTTGGAAATCTGACATTTGCCAACTGAATTTGAAAGTCAAGTACAATGAGATGTTCATTTGTGTGTAATATTGTGTGTGTATGTGTATGTACATATATGGATTTTAAAATTACATAAACCTGGCTTCAAATATCAGGTCTGCAACCAACTAACACTGTGAACAAATTCCTGAAATTACTCTCATTAAAAGCACCAAAGCTCTTTTGGTTAGAACTAATACACACATTTCAGTTAGGTTTCTTGACCACTCTGAATTATTTAATGCTGATGACCACTTTTATTTTCCCATGGAAATTTTGTTTTATTTCTACAGTTTTGACTGTTTCTCATCATCGTTGCATTCGCTTTGTCTTCCAAATATAGATGTTCTTTGGATTACTGAACTAAATACTTCTGACATTCTTTCTTGGTTGTAGTTTCCTCTCTCATGGCCAGATGTACAACATATATACTTAGCTTACAGGTGTTTCCTAAGGACTAGGCCCATGTGAACAAACATCTGAACATTTCCGTATAAATTTCCAAGAAACATTTTAGTGGATCAAATACAAACAAGAACTTCTCGCAATCCCTCACATCATCAGTTACTTAAGGTCTGAAAAATGAAGCTAGATCTTTCTAACTTAAAAACCCAAATATGTAGTGCCTGAAAGGAAACATCTCCTTGTGTTGAACTTACAAATTCAATTAGCAAATGTCAACAGACCTCTAAGAGGCTCTTAATAAAAGTAATAATCTTTAATATTAAGAAGAAAATAGTTTCCAAGATAGAAAATGTCACTATAGCTAGAAATAGGATCGTCATGATGCCTAAGGATGAGTGATGATACAATTAGCTTCAGGAGCCATGTCATGGAGCCATAAATTTGCTACACACAAATTTGTTAACGTTCAGACACATACAATTTTATTTTCTAAGAACAAAATACCAAAGGTATTTACAAAATATATTTTAATTATTACATTTGATCTCAGCCAAAAGTTCGAGAAATGATATACTTTAATTATTTATTTAGGTTATTTGAATACTTACATAACACCCTTGACCTATTTATACTTCATGACCTTGCTGAGATGAGAGTCCATGTTCAACCTCTCTCTTCTGTGGTGATAGAATCATGCGAATATTTTGTCCAGGATAGCCAGGAACCAGAGTCCTCCAAATGTCTAACTCCCAAGTAACTACGATTACAGGCATGAGCCACTGGCATTCAACTGAAAGTACATTTTTTAGAAAGGAAAATATAGACCAATACTGGTCTGTAAGAGAGAGATAGAGACAGACAAGCAGACAGAAAGTACTGTGGCTTGAATTCAGGGTCTGTGCACTGTCATTAAGCTTTATTCCCCTCAAGGCTAGCACTCTTAACACTTGAGCCCCAGCTACACCTTTGGCGTTTAGGTGGCTAATTAGATTTCTGTGCCTGTACTGGCTTTGAATCCTGATCTTCACATCTCAGCCTCCTGGGTAGCTAGGACTATACAGGTGTGAGCTACCAGTGCCCGACTTAGACCAGCATTTTTTTTTTACCAACATAGATTTGAAAATCCCTAAAATAATATTAGTCAATGGAATTCAACAGTACAGAACAAAAAAGCCATGATTAACTATACTTATTTCTAGGAATACAGAACATAAGAAAAGCAATCTCCCACATTCAAAATGAGAAAACTAACACCTCAGCATGAGGAAAGAGAAACACTTTTGCTGATAAAAATTTCAGAAATAAGGAATCAGAAAGAATATCAGTCCAATAAAGAGCAACATATTTATGCACTGTTTCCACTGTTGTTTTGATGTTGTGGCATCTAGAATCTGTCAAATTTCCATCACACCTGAATATTACAGATTACAAAACTATTTTATAAAAAAATTCTATGAGATAATATAGGATTATTGTGGAAGCACTTACAGCCTTGTATGTTTGTCACGTAAGAGCAGAAATATACCTCTAAGAATACACTGACATACAGCATCATGTTATGAGCAGTTGGTCAAACACAGGATCGCAGCATTATTTTCTGTAACCACAGGTGGGTCAGCAATCTTGCCATATCGCTCTTAAAATTGTTTTGTTCCTTAAACTTCTATGTTATTTTTAAAGTAACACTTCTTTATTGAAGCTCTTCTTTTTATACTGTAAAAGGCTATCTACATTACTATTTGCCATCTGTTGTAAATATAAAATTTATACTACGTATAAAAACTACATGTTGTTGCATTCAAACCAATTGTTGACTGCACCAATTGGTGATCATAAAGTTCTTGTAAGTATTTTACATCTAATATGATTGATTGATATGGGTATGAAAAATAGCTGAGAATTCTACACACACACACACACACACACACACACACGTGCACCTGCACATGCACATATGTGCATAAACACATAGATGATATATGTTTTATAAAGTCTGAATATCAGAAACCAAGCTAGTGGTAACTACTTGGCAGACTGGTGAAACCACTAAGCCAGCCAGCGGCTTCCTAGAGAACCTGCTGAGATTCTAGAGACCTCCAGAGAGTCTAGACCAGGCTAAGGCAGTATCCAGGAGTCTGCACACACTTCTCATGTGTGCGCAAATGACACATACATGTGCACAAATCCCCTTGATGGCAGTATACTGTGCCTGTGATTCTCCTCTGTTTGGTGTCTCACAAAGTAATGAGGGTACATTTTCCTGTCAGGGGTCAAGATGGTCCATGAAGCTTTCTTCTTTGTTGCCAATAAAAAACGAAACTGCACACCCACATGCAGTTTAGCAGTGAAGAATATTCTATCCTCTCTACTGGTCTCACCCACCCCATTCCTTATTATCACCAGTATACAGGCTCAATCACAGTGATCCTCTATGGCTGTGATGGGTATTTTATTTTTCTCTTGCAGCAACAAAGACATGTAGTAGCCCTAGCTGACTTCATAGACTGCCAGTAAGCCAATGACCCTCCTTTCTCTTTACACATGCAAATAATTTATCTACTGGGAATAAGTCCCTCCTCTTCTAGACAACACTCCCTGTCAGCCTTGTGTTAGTATTCTAGTACCTCTATCAGGAAAATTTAACTCTGGTCTCCATATCAATCCTACCCTCCTAGGAATGGCCTCTTTTATGTTACCTGCTACAGAAGTCAAAAGAAACATCAGTTCTGCCTAGACTATGTCCCACCTAAAGCCACAGAATAAAGGGAGGGGCACCTCAGAATTTAGACTCCAAAGAGTGACTACAGCAGAAGATAATCAAATAATAAACAGATGGTTAGGAAATAGGAAAGAAAATGAACTAATCTTTGATTAAAAATAGAAAAAAGACATTTTACTCAAAAAATAAATAGAGAAGACAATCATTGGGGCATTTTTATACTCCTTGTGCTTAGAGAAAAGTTAGAAAACTAGATTGCGACTTATTCTGATCTGATGTCTATGTGATTGCTTCATATTCCTATGTTAGAAAAAGGATTCAACATCAAAAGGAGTTGCCTAGGGAAAAATCATTTTAAATATACTGGGTTTTTTCAGAAGCTGATTTCAGTAAAATGTTCATTTACTCCTTCCCTTCTCTGTTTATACTTATACTGCAAGTGTTGGGTGTATTGCTGTGTACACATATCCTCCAAAATATGCTCATTGCCTCTACACTATCATCATTTCAAAATGACTTTTTGTTTGCCCTAACAATGATAAACCAGTATTAGAAGTGAGAAATGGTCCTCAGTAGATTGATTGCAAAAGCATCAAATAAAGACATTTTGAGGTAAACTTTAAAAGTTGATTTTCTTTACTTCTATCCTTCTTCCCTTGTTAGAATTCAAATCAACATTCCACTGCCTTATTTGCATAATTTCCCTTGTGGAATTTCCCATGCCAATAAGTAAGCTTATTCTGAGGGACAATAAGATTGCAGTTAAAAGTCTGGTCTTATATTTCAAAATCTATTTCTAGCCATTATGTTACCACACAAAGATATAAATGAGTCTTTGAGATAATTTATGATATGCTTTGCTTGGAACTTCATTCTGAAAAAGGTCAACAAGATGATTTTTCTCCCACAGAACACCAGACTTCCTAAAATTATTATTAGTATTAGTAATAGCAATTTATTTCTATTTTGAAGTGAAATAGCATATGTACAAGGAAAACATTCAAATAGAATAATTGGAGGTCTTTCCTACTCAGGATCCTTGACCAGTTATGCATCTTAAAATATTCCTCAGTGGGAGTTACTTGCTTTTGCCTAAAAAAATTCTTTGCACTTGTAAGTGTATACGTAGCACAAAAGCTATTTGCGTAGTTAAAATGGAGGAATATGACTTGCTTTATGTTTCTATAACAATACATCTCTATTTTATTTTTAAGAACTACATATTATCACCTTTTTGATGTATATTTATCTAATTTCTTTTATTACAAATGATACTGTAGCAGTTAGCATGGGTATCTCTTCAGTTTGCAGATGTATGCCAATTTAGTGAATTCCTGAAAGTGAAATTCTGGATTAAAACTACTGTGGGTGGTTGTGTGCTGAGATACTCTTCACAAAATAAGTAGTATCAATGTATACTCTACCAGTGGACAAAAGTACCCTCCACACTGCCCCATTTCCTCATAACATTTTTTTCCTTAGAATATTTTTATTGTCTTAAGTAGTTGTACACAGGAGTTGTCATTCAATAAAGCTGTTTATGGTATGATGCATCTTGATCAATGTTACCCCTTTGATCATTCTCTCCCACCTCTTCTCTTAATTTTCTTAAATTACACAAATTTTTAATCTTTTTCAACAATTGAATACATGGGAAACTTTAATTCCTATCTGATTTTGTTTTGTTTCAGTAAGCATTTCTGTGGGTATGAATAGGGCTGAACATAATCTGTGTGTAATTTAATGACATTTATTCTTCTGTAAAATGTCTACTTTTAACATTTTATATCATATCTTTTTCTTGTTGACTTACAGGAATTCTTCTATGCTAGGAAACAGGCATAGTGGTACATGCCTCTAATTCTAACTATTTAGGCAGTAGAGTCAAAGTTAGCCTTATCAAAAACATAATTTTGAAAAGATTAGTAAAGCTCTATTTCAAAAAATCAAAAAACCAAACCACTCAGGAAGTAAATGTAGGAGATATATTCTAAGGATGTCTATGGTAGAGAAGTTCAAGACACTATCTGAAAAATAAACCAAGGCAAAAAGGACTGGGGCCATGGCTCAAGTGTTAGATCACTTGCCTAACATACCCTAGGCTCTGATTTCAAATCTTATTAGGACCATGAAAAAAACAGTGTTTTATTTTCAATAAATCATAATATTTATTAGAATACTCTGATAGATAGTTGGAGAGAGAAAGATTTGTATTTTTCCAATTATCTTGTGACTTTGCTTAGAATGTTTGTGATATAAGAATAAGAAAACTTCTTTATCTTTGCAGTATAGTCATTAATCAATATTTTCATTATTCTTTCATTTTCTTGTCTTTGTTAGAAAATTCTTCTTTACTCCAAAATCATTGATTTTTTTTAACTTATAGGTTTTTCTGAGATATTTTGCTTCTGTTTTTAACTTCTGATAATTTAGAACTTGGTGGAAATGAACTTCTAATTTTTTCCTAAATAGAAATTCAATTTTTCCAATAGCAATTTTAACTCATAGTGTGCTTTATGCTACACTGTTTTGAAATATGATCTATGCACATTATCAGATGCCTGTGCTAGTTTGAGTCTCTATGTATATTCTGATTTCTGAGGTAATAGAGCGTATGCAGACCTTCACAAGGTAAGATGCTCCAAGACGTTTCCCCTTATTTTCTGGAGCAGCTTAGCTGGTGGTGGCTTGAAGCATACCAAAACCTAAACTAGTTGTCTCTGCAAGAAGTCACTTCCTTCTATTTCATTTTAGTAAACAATAAAATATGTCCGATCTCCACATATGCCACAACATGAAGAGAATTGGAAGCACTAATGCTTGTGTGGTGAGGCAAAATTGAAGTTCTTCATACACAACATTATCTACAGGAAATCCAAGTTCTCTCTTTTTTTGGTTGTATAACCTCACAGGATTAAATTACTGTATTGTTAGTGTAATCGACTTGGTTTTGTTTTGTTAGAAATAGATACTGAATTAAACCATGTGCCTTTTCAGCATCCATGAAGATATTTATTTGTAAAACATTCATAGACTCAATCATTGGGTTTCTTAATATTGAACCATTTTGTTGTTACTGATGGGAATTAGTGTATTATTCTTTTAAATTCCTAGTGTCTATTATTCTTTTAAATTACTAACAGCTGTTATTAACTAATCACTTAAGAGTCTTCAATTGATATTCACCAGTGTTGTTTGTCAGTGGTTTTCCTTTTCTGTATTACCATTTTAATATGCTTTGGAGTAATTATCTTCTGAAGTCACAAAATATTTGGAAGCTTTCATTCTCTAAGCGTTGGAACATTTGAAATAGTATTTTTTAGAGACTTGAGAAAAATCAGTTGTAAGGATCTGTGGAGTTGATATTTCTTACTGGGTAATGCTAAGACAACTTTGTTCCTCCTAAGAACATCAACTTCCATTTTATATTTTTCCTATACTCAATTTTCATAATTAATATTATCCTATAAAGCTATTTCAACTGAGTTTTTAAATATATGTTTCTAGAGTTAATTGAGGGAATTGATGCCAATTCTCCTAATTGCCTCTGTGTCTGTGGTGACTTTTCCGTTCTTGAATTTAGTGAATTTGTATATATATTTATATCATTTGTCAGCTAACATTAGATAAAATCAAATCCCTTTCAAAATAAAATCTGTTAATGTCTGCTTATCTTACAAAGTGAACCAAGCAAAATTCTTGAATTTTCTATAAATCATTTTTTATTTTCCATGATTGGAAAATGATCCTCACTAACAAACTGTTATTGAGAATCTAGTAAATAATACCAGGGTAAAAGGAATAGAGTACAGGATGGAATTTCTTATAATTTGGATATGAAGTGTGTCCAAGAAGGCTTTTGGTAAAAGCTTGGCTCCCAATGCCAAATTCAAAGGCGGGGTTTTTGGAAAGTGAATGATTGATGAGAATGCTGACCTCATCAGTGGATTAATCCATTCATTGGTGCATTCAGACTCAGATAGATGATTTGGAAGTGGCAGAAACTGTGGAAGATGTGGCCTGATTGTTGAAAATAGCTCCTTGGGGGCATCGTTTTGAGGATATGTCAGGATCTTAGCTTCTTCCTCTCTCTGTCTCTACCGACGTGCACAACAACCTCATTTACCACGTTTCTCCTGCCATGACTGTCCACGTACAGATGCATGGCAATGGATTGAACCCATGGATTGAAACTCCTGAAACCCAAAGCCAAAATGAATCTTTCCTCTTTTAAGTTGATTTGCTCAGGCATTTTGTAACATCAACAGAGTTTATTTAGACAGGATTTAAATGCCCAAGCATAATTCAAACTTATCTAGAAGACATGAAATTCAGATTTAAGGGTAAATTGAGGTAGGCAGAGATTCATCAGCTTACTAAGGGATACTCATTGAGACAATTTTAAGTTAGGGCAAAAGAGATACTCAGTGACTTCTTTAACTTAATGCTTACATTCTAATGCTCCTTCATACTACAAAGACCTACTTCCTGGAAGAACCCAAAGGTCAGGGATTTGCCCAAGTCAAGACATAAAGTTTGAGTACTTACCTATTGGCTTCTTCAATTGCCTTTTACCTCACTTTGTATGTAAAGTAAAAATAGAACTTTTCTTAAGCATGCTTAATTATATATAATTCACATATATGTAATTCACCAGAATACATGTATAAATAATAAATGCCTATAACTTTTTGAGGCTCTGAATTTTGCACTTACTTACTTACTGCTTTTGATCCCAATTGTTGCTATTTTCTCATCAATTACATTAATGGCAAATATAGGATTAACCTGTGTAGCTATTAATTCATTACCTTTCTGCATAAAATCTAACTTCACTACCTATAATGAAGCTAGATTTTATAAATATTTCTCCTTTTCCAGCTAGTGCACCAAAGAGGTAGTAGAGAAGGAAAAGTTTCTCTTGCAGGCTACAGTGTGTACCTATAGACAAGAGTCTGCCTCATGTAGAGATTCTGCAATGTCCTCCTCCAGAAGCATACATGGTTCCTACAGTGACCGAGTCCAATAGCTCTCCATGGCCAAAAGCACATAGCAAATTCCCTTGGAGTGGCAATACATGGCACCTCCCCAAGGCCAAACTCTTCCATAATTGTCTCTGTCAGCCCTGCCTCTCTTCATGGACAGCTTCAAAGCCTCAGCAAATTTCACCTTCCTGTAAGCCACAACACACTGTCTCCACAAGGTCTGGATCACAGACATGAGAGAGGTGTATCTGTCAACTTCACATCACTCTAATGAAGTACTGGACACAGGCTACTTATGAAATAAAAAGAGGTTTATTTTGGCTCATGGTTCTAAGAGTTTAAGTCCAAAATATCCCCCCAATGCACACACACACACACACACATTGGTTCAATCCTTTAGCAAGGCTAAAATACGTCACAGCAAGAGTACATGTTGGAACAAGCACTCACACCTCAAGCCAGGAAGCAAAGAGAAAGACTGAGAGATGAAAGTTCTGTGATACAATTTAATGGTTAATACCCCCAGTGACCTAAGAACTTTGTAGTGGATCCCATCTCTTAAAGACCCATAGCAACTCCCCAAAAGATTATCCTGGAGATGAAGCCTTTAAACACAGGGGCCTGTGGACAACCTAACATCCAAACTATACCAAAGAGATGAGGGGTAGGTTCCAGAACTTAGTAACCTGTCTTCCTTGAGTAATGTAACTTATTTTTAGGGTTGGTCCATGCTACCTATAGCTGTTATTTGTACAATTAGAATTCTTTTTTTACTCCTTAATGGCTCTTGTAGGTTGGATTTCATCCTTCCAAAATTCTTACATTTTTAAATTCTAATCCAAGTACCTCAATATGTGATTTTTAAGACTTTTAAAGCATTTCTTAAAGTGAGGCTAGTAGTATAAACCATAATCTTTAAAAGAAGAGAACATTTAGACACAGAGGCACACAGGAAAAATAACATATGAAGACAAAGAGGGAAGAGCATGTGATGACACAGGGATAAGACAACCATGTAGGAGCCACACAGAAGCTGCTGAAGAAGGCAACCCAACCAAAACTTTCTAAGCTTTCTACTCTCCATAATTATGGCAAAATAAATTTATATTGCTGTTGGGGATGGCTATACCTTTAAGACCTGGGACTGCTGTTGTTAGCCACGCCTACCTTCTCCCTGGGTCTGGAACCTCCCCCGAAAGAGGGAGCCAAACCAGCCCCTCCCCCCTGGTCTGCGAGCACATTCTTGTAATGGCGCCAGAGACCCGTGGGGGACTGTGGTCTCTGCCCCTGCGGGAAGTTCCGTGACATCACCTTGATGGACAGTTCATTAGCTAATCGTTAATACCCAGTTAGTCCCTCCTCTTCTTGCCGCCATTACTGTTATATAAACCCCTCCCCTGAATAAACTTTGGGAAGTCGGTAGTACACCAGATGATCTCTGTGTCCAGTGTCTGCTCTTAAACATAAGGGGGGCTTGGGACGGGTGGTTTCCACGGTCCTACTCCATCTCAGCTTAGTCTCAACTGGGATACACCCTGCCCTCCCGCAGGCAGGAATAGCGCGCAGAGCTGAGTGTCCCCACAATTTATGTAGTCCGACATATTGCCCCATCTATGGTACTTGGTGAAGTAACAGCCCTAGCAAACTAACATGCTGACCAATTCCCTAGTACTCTAAACTCTTGTTATACTCAATAACTTTTATACTCAACTTTCCTACTTACAGTAACTTCCTGGTGTCTATTTCATGATTGGACTCTCACTGACATACTGGTTTCACATACGTCTTGTTTTCTTCAGTATCCAACTATTTTGTTATCTTTATATTTTCTGTCAATTTTTAAACTCTATTCTTTCTATATTTTATTACTTATTTTTCCTGTTTTCATGCTTCCTTTATTTTAAGAATCTTTTTTTCTTTCCCTTTCATTTCCACTTGCCTTCAGATCCGTTTTGTCTTAAAATCTGATATCATTTCATTTGCTCTTATTTCAGCATTTGAAATTTGGTTCAGCTACTTGGGAAACTGAAGCAGAAGTCTCACTGAAGCTTATGCTGCCCCGGGACAATATAGCAAGATATCATTTCAAAAAAGAAATGAATTCTAACAGGCCACCAGAGGCTCACACCAGTAACCCTAGCTACTCAGGAAGCTGAGATCTGAGGGTTGTGGTTCAAAAGCCTTTCCTGCCCAGGAAGGAAGTACGTGAGATTTCTCATCTCCAATTAACCACCAGAAAACAAGATGTGGAACTGTGGATCAAAGTGCTAGCCTCAAGAAAAAAGGGTTCAGGGACAGCATTCAGGCCCTGAGTTCAGTGCCCAGACCCCATGACTGACATGAAAAAAGAAATTAATTCTGCTGATATTTATTACCAATAAGTATTTAATAATGCTTAACTTCTGTCCAATAAGTCTTCTAATGTATACTTATCACCAATATTTTAGATATCTGGTCCCTTTCTTCCTTTATGTCTGTTGTACTTAAACTCTAGAAGGGCATATTTAAGCTATTATTTTAATGGATATACTTTGTTGAAGAAAAAGTCATGAAGTAAGTTGGTAAAATAGGTAAATGTTAACAATATTTTTTGTCTGAAAAATATACTATGCTCCAAGTTACATGTCCATGCTTGTAGTTTTCCATCTACAAATATGGGATAGTTTTATATGAATGTACCATTTCCTAATTCCACTTTATAATATTTCTTCATATATTATCATTCTTTCACCATGTTATAATAGCACTCTTCTTAATGAACTAATTGTTTGATTTCAAATTCCTTAATCCTAATTCCCTGTGACTACAATAAAATTTATGTTCATTTCTATTTCTGTCTACATCTAAATCTTTGCCACTCCAATTAAAAAGTGATGTTTGTAGCTTTAGTGTGGCCTGGTTTGTGGTCAAATGCCCACAAAATGCCCATGTGGGCATATGACCACAAACCAGGCCACATTAAAGCTACCAGCACAGCCACGTTCATTGCAGCATTATTATCATAGCCAAGATATGGAATCAACCCTGATGCCCCCTCAGTGGAAAAATGGATCAAGAAAATGTGGTCTATATGCACCGTGGAATTCTGTGCTTCTATCAGAATGATATTGCCCCATTCACAAGGAAATTGAAAGACTTGGAAAAAATTACATTATGCGAAGTTTGTTTTGTTTTTCCCCTTTCGTTGCTGTTTTTGATGTATGTACATTATGTCTTGTATGGAAGTTTATCTGATTTGGAAGGGGGGAAGGGGCAGCACAGAAATGGTGGGACAAAGGGTAAACTAATTCAGTAGTGCTACTCACTAGACACTATGTTGAAAATGAACTATTCAACTTGTGGGGAAGTGGTTCTGTAAGGGCTAATCTGAGAACCTGAGTGACTAAATATAAGTTTAGTGTTAAAATTATAATAGCTTCACCCTGGTGATGACTCCATGATAGAGGGCTGCACCCTCACCCGTGAGACTAGTTTCTTGTAATTTGACATTTAAAAATATAGGAGGCCCTTGTTCCCCTGTGGACCTAGGTAGCAACCATGGTAATGGACAGTAAAAAATGATCATAATCACAGGCTATAGAAATAACCATAATAGTAGTAGAAATGACATGGTAACTGCTGGATTGGTTTACTCATGATTGAGTACTGGATTGTTCTGGCCAACTCATGCTTGCTTAGTCGTAATGGGAAAACATGTACCAATTGTTAAAATAAAGTTGGTACTAAGTCAACCAAATCACAAAATTCTGCTTCTGTAAATGGCTTACTTTACCCATTTGTGACTTGCTCTACCCCCTTCATTAACCTCCTGCATCAGTGTTATGTGACCACCTGCTGTCAGTTCCTAATACCAAGGCCAATTCCCGATACCAAGGCCCATTCCGATTATCAAAGTCAAAATAGGTAACTGAAAGGGTAGATAGCCAATAGAAATAAGGCAAAACTTACTTGCTAAATGCCATCTAATCAAGTATCTGCCAAGTTGGAACTGCCCTGATCCTGTTGTAATTGCAATAAAAACCCTGTCTATCTGAGAGTCGGGGTTCTCTATTCAGACCGGCTGCGTGGGTGATGATGGTGAACTCAGGCTCAAGCTTGCAATAAGGATTCTCGTGTGTTTGCATCTGAATCGGCTCCTTGGTCATCTTTGGGGACCCCCAAATCTGGGCATAACAGTTCAATAGGGGAAAAAATTGGGAGGAAATGAGGGAAGAGGTGACACTGTTCAAAAAGATATGTACTCATTACCTGACTTAGGTAACTGTGATCCCATTGCACATCAATTTTACAACAAAAATAAATTTAAAAAATAAATAAAAAGTGGCAATTGACCATGGCATGGTGGCACATAGCTGTAATCATAATACTTGGTATGTTGAGGAAGAGGTTAGATCGAGGCTATCTTTGACCACATAGCGAGATTCCTTCTCTAAAAACTGTAGGTTTTGTGTTCTTCAAGCCTAAGCCATCTATTTTGGAGAAATTCTACTTAAGCAACTATACAGATATATATTCCTTTCACATGTTCCCATTGGTCTGATTTTACTAATTTATCCTCTATTATTAGGATTATGAGTGACTCCTAGTTACATAAAAGAAAGTACTTTTTACTCTTTTTTTAAATTAATTTTTGTGTTGCTGCTCCCCCTTTAAAACAATTTTATTATTTTTGGTATTTCTGAGTATCTTTACTTTCTAACATTCATTCACACTTTTGTCCTTATTTTCTTTTGTTTATTGTTTGCTTTTATCTGCAGCACTGTTTGTAATATCTTAGATCAGTGTAGCCCAAAAGTGTGAGTCCATAACCCCCACTGATAAACAGACAATGTAAACAAGAGGCAATTCAGGTTTGAGTTGCTGGGGCTGGAGCTCAGAAGTAAGAGTATATGCTTAGCATGTGGGAGCCCTGAGTTCAGTTTCCAGCACAAAGAGATTCTTTTAATAGAATGAAAGAAATTGAATGTAGGAGTGCCAAAGGCAAGATTTATTTTTACAGCTTTTATTGATATGACAGCAGTATTCAGTGCACAGTACCTTCTAGTACAGGAACCTCATCTCTTCATGCACAGGTAGCTATCAGTTCATGGCTCATACCACTCTGGACCACACTCTGAGGAACTCTGCTTCTGCCATTGTGCAGGCTCAGTCACCATCACTGTTTTGTCAGATAAATGAAACACTAAAAAGATGGTTTTTAGTGGCTGGGAATATGGCCTAGTGGTAAAGTGCTTACCTCATATACATGAAGCCCTGGGTTTGATTCCTCAGCACCACATAAACAGAAAAAGTGTGAAGCGGTACTGTGGCTCAAGTGGTAGAGTGCTAGCATTGAGGAAAATGAAGCCAGGGACAGTGCTCAGGCCCTGAGTTCCAGTCCCAGGACTGCCAAAAAATAAAATGAAACAAAAAAAGGATGGTTTTTTTTTATATATGTCTACATAATTTTTTATGTATGTTGTATTTCACAGATGGCTATGGCTTAACAATCCAGATGCTAATAAGCACATTCTTTTTTTTAAGTCTGGAGAATCACAATCTATTTTAGTGTCTGTATAAAGCACTGCATATATTCTGTTTTCATTTCTCTGATTGTAAGGTAAGGAGTTTACTACAGGCATGTTGAAAGTAGCATAACAAAACATGATGCCTGGTATACTCATCCAGCAATTACTTTGTTCTTAAATTATATATTCCATCTTTGCAGTTTTCTGGAGTAATTTTGTAATCTGTTTCCTGAAACGTACATATGTATGCATGTCTAAGTTCTGCGTGACTTAAAAAAATGCATTTCTGTAGAATGCTTCTGCAAACTAAATAGTTGGTTAAATTTGAGAAAAATTAACTTTTGTTTTGCTTTTAAGTTATTTCAGAGATAATATTTCCTTTCATATCTTTAGCCACATTACTCTGCAATTAGCAAACTTAAGTGTATCTGATATACTTCAGACATTCTAAATATAATTGAGCACAGCAGAAAATCCAATAGACTGTGTCCCCTGGGTCATGTACTACCTCCCATCAACCATATAGCATGGGAACAGAATTCAGTCTTAAAAGTCTTTCTTAACCTAGCTTTCCGTACACTGCTACCAACTGATCAAAGCTGACTCATGACAAGAAAATACTTTGCCATTCTCTGTCTATATTTGTGATCCTTCCACAAATAATTAATGTACTTATAACATTCTTCATTTATAATTGCAAATAGAGACACTTGTCCAGTTAATTTCAGGATATTTTTTTTCCAATGACAGCACTGGTGAATTATCTGTGCTAACGGGCTTAGACTCTCAGAAGTTCAATTTGATTAATAGTGATGTCTTCTGACACGATCCCAATGGGGAAACAAGTTTGTAAACTGCTGCTTTTAAGGCACATACATGAATCAGAGAAATGTGAAAGAAAAGCATTACCAAACTGCTGGCCCTGACATAACACTTCATCTGTGAGCCAGAGGGCAACCATTTCTACTTTATCACAGTATTCATAGATTCTCAAGGTTATTATCTTGATTTTATAATTGCTAATAGAGAGAACAAGTTATTAAAATAAACCAAAATTCCAAAGTCCAGCACTGGTGGCTCACACCTGTAATCCTGTCTACTCAAGTGGCTGAGATCTGAGGATCACAGTTCAAAGACAGCCTGGGCAGGAAAGTCTGTGTGACTCTTATCTCCAGTAAACTACTCAGAAAATGCTGGAAGTGGCACTGTGACTCAAAGTGGTAGAGCGCTAGCCTTGAGTAAAATTTCTCAGGGACTGCGTCCAGGCCCCAAGTTAAAGCCGGACAACCAACCAAAAAAAATTTTTTTTCTCTTTGTTTAGACTGTGTAAGCTTAGCTAACCTTCTAGCTTTACATTTATAGCTTTTGCTCTCTGACTAGAAAAATCATATATTTTTAAGCATTACCGTTGAAAGATAACCTACAAACTTTGGACTTATTCTCTTTGTACAGATGTAATAAGATATTACACTTGATATTTCTTGTTTTATTTCTGTTTTGCTTGAGGGAAGTTTTGTTTGTTGATTTGTTGGTTTTTAGTTTCAACAGGCATCCCAAGGCCAGAGAAGAATACAACAGTTTCCATATGTAGACACCAAAAGTACTGTACTGTTTTATCATGAAGTCATATGCCTAGTATATATTTATTGATGCTTACATTATATGTTAGAGATTCTCTTAAAACTAAATATCAAAGCAAATTCCACAATAGTCAGAAATGTCTGCTTTGTTGCTGCTTCCCTTTCAACAGACATCTGGAGACACTGGAAAACCAGCTCTTCAATCATTAACCTCAATATTGTTTACTAAATGGCTAAGAACATGCTGAGAAAGCATAAAGGCTGTCATAGAAGATTTCTGTTGGAGGATGTTGGTAGAGTAGTTTATGTTCTCTCTTTCACTCTTTGAAGAAGAGGGAAGCTTCCCTTTCACTAGAAGCTGTTTGAAGCAGATCTCAAGAGAACCCTTTAGAGTATTAATATGAATTTTCTGGTTTGGTACAGAAACAAGTCACCTGACTCAACACTGAATAAAGAATCAAAGGTAAGTACAGCTGGACCTGCCCATAGAAGGAAAAAGAAGGCTGTATCAGTAGTATGTCACATGTCCACTGAAAGCAAAATACAGAGGTCAGTTTCCTATAATTTGACACAAAGCCTATGGAATGGTACTAGCTGATAATCAAGTTGACTCACTGCCACTGGCTTCTATCGTAAGTTTCTTCCAAGAAGAAGCCTCAACAAGCAGAGGATGAAGGAGGGCCATAGAGGCTGAAATGGAGTCTAGGAGTGAAATCAGCCACATAGAAGCAGTATCACTTAGCCAGAATCTGTAGGGGAAATTTCTTCTAGGGAGAAGCATTCGATTAGAGCAGTCACCATAGGAAAACAAGAAATATTACCAAGTTATAGCTCCATCAGTTCAGAACTTTCTGTCTCTTCTTTTCTCCTCTTTTATTTTAATATTAAAGGCATGAAAACAGGGAATTGTGTTTGTGTGGTGTGTGTGTGTGTGTGTGTGTGTGTGTGTGTGTGCCTACCAGTAGGGGAATTTAGGGTTTCATGTTCTTGGTTGGCTTTTTTGCACAAGACTAGTACTCTACCGCTTGAATCACAGTTCCATTTCTGGCTTTCTTGATAGTTAATTTGAAATAAGGCCTCATAGGTTTTCTGTATCAGCAGACTTGGAACTACTATCTTCAGATCTGACCCTCTTAAGTAGCTAGAATTAGAAGCATGAGCCACCAATACCTGGTAGAAATGGTTTCTTAAGCAGAAAATGAAATGATGCAGCGGCTGGGAATGTGGCTTTGTGGTAGAATGTTTGCCTAGCACACATGAAGCCCTGGGTTCAATTCCTCAGCACCATGTAAACAGAAAAAGGCAGAAATGGAGCTGTGGCGCATGTGGTAGAATGCTAACCTTGAGCAAAAGGAAGCCAGGAATAGTGCTCAGGCCCTGAGTTCAAGCCCCAGGACTGGCAAAAAAAAAAAAAGAAAGAAAATGAAATGATGCAAGAAAACACAGGAAATGATGCAAGAAGATGAAATAATGCGAGATCCATTCCACCTTCTCAGTCTCTCAAGCTTAAGGCACACCTAAGAGGAAGATAAAGAAATGTTAAATGGAACAAGTTTTTAAATTTTTTATATTTGTGATTTTCAAATTTAATGAGACAAAAATACCATGATGGGACCTGAAAGCTTATCCAAGGGCTGGAAAGAATACAAGAAAAAGAATAGATTAAAGGTGCTTTCTGCTGCTTTGCTCTACTAAACAAAAATTATTCAATAAACCAATTAAATAAGCTTAGGTTCTTGTAAGTAGAAACTCACAGTGAGGAAAATCTCTATATTACTTTAAATGAGAGAACATATGACATAAATGTAAAATCTTCTCATACAAAAAAAGTAAATTATCAGCCTCTTTGGCCAGTTTCTAAATCATTGTAGCAATAAGTTTAAAAGTACATTAAAATAATATGCACCCTATTACTGGGTATCATTCCTGGGCATTTAGTTCTAATATCAGAATAGAAAGATTTTACATGAGAACTACATACTTTCCAGGTAAATGATTGTTTTGGTTTTCTTCTCACGATAAATTTCAGTATGAGCTCATAAAGATTCAACATTAGTCAAATAAAGTTTCCACCACTGGTGAAATGAGATTCAAGGTTCATGCAGAACAAGAGCTAGGTGACTCACAGATGAAATATACAGGGAACATGTAACTATAACCTCTCTGTACATCATTTTTACAATAAAATTTAAAAAATAAATAAGTATACTGGGAGTTCTTAGATCAATATGCCTAGTTAACATAGATCTAGAGATATTCAAGGCAAACTTACCAGAGTAACAATCTTTCTGAACCCATAGAAGATGGCAATAAAGTCTAAATTCAAAAAATAGCATTTGTAAAGCCTATCTTTAAAGAGAAAAATTAAGTAACAACTGAAAAATATAGGCTGGTCACCTTAACATTAACACCTAAAAGTACTATAGTCATTAATCTTTTCATTAGTTCTGCAGTGAAGATTTAGTGTTAGACCACCAGACATTATTAATGAAAAGAGAAGGGAAAAGGAAAAGCTTTTAATTCTAGTTCTTAAGGATATGTTAGTAATAAAGCTAGGGAAGTATTTTCAAAAGCATATAATTAGACACACTTTTATTAAAAAATAAAGCAGATGGTGTTATATCCTCTCTTTTCTTTCCTGAAGAGAAGACACCCAGAAGGATGATTGGCTAAGTTATAATATATGCAAGTATGAAATACTATGGGGAAATTAATACACACTAAATTAATATGATCAATATATTTAAAAATGAAAAAGAAAGGAATTATAAAGTAAAATAGGCTCTGCTGGTGAAAAGTACTAGTGGGCAAGGGGAAGATCAATGGGAAGGGTAAATGAAGGTGAATATGATTGAAGTATTTTATAATCATGTATGAGAATAGAACACTATAAGGAAGGGAGGAAAAAGAGAGAGATGGCAGAGGGTGATTTTGATCAGGATACAGGGTATGCACATATGCAAATGTCACAATGAAACTGCCTTGTACACTAATATCCACTAATAAAAATGAAAGAGAGAAAAAGGAAAGGAAAGAAGGAAGGAAGAGAGGAAAGGAAAGCCAGAATAAGTTGGATTAAAATAGAGATATTCATTGGACCTGCAAAAGTTCCTTTATACAAAAGAAATGGAAGGGAATTTAATCTCTGTAAATAGAATCACAGGAGGACAAGAATTGATGCAAAATTTCAGTAACTTCAAGACAGTTTTGATCTGGAGGCAAAGAGTACCAAAGGGGCAAAAGAGGCCTTAAGGGACTAACACAAGTGTGGGACAGACTGTTCAAAACTTTTTTAAGATGTTGTTTTAACTGAAATAAGAATTTTGTGATGATACAACTACTTCATAAATCTTTTCCACAATTGGAAATCATTTTCCCCTTCAGTGATTGAGCAAGATAAAACTCTGACTGTTCTTTATTTCAAATGGCTATCTACAACTCACAACAGCTTTTCACACCCTCATCACCAGAATCAATTTGTCATAATACTATTTCTGATGTCCTTAGTGAATGGACTGGTCTTTCCATTCACCTTATCCCTATCCAATCCCATTACCATTCTTACTGACTTTAACACTGGCTTTCAGGCTATAGCATCCTTTACCTCCAATGCCATCCATTAGCATGTCTTTCAGTTTATAAAATGACCACAACCATGCTTTGGGTTTCTCATATAACATTGTTCCATCTCTAAATTCATAACATGCTATGTTTTCTCTAAATAGTGCTTTCACTGCCTGCCTGGTTGTGAATTATGTTTTAAACTTCTAATGTCCTCTGAACTCTAGGGACTGCACAAAACTAAATTCAAATGCAAAGTTTGTACTTGGAGGTCACATGACTTCCTAAGAGTTTGCCTACAGACCTCAGGACTTTTTTTCAGGGTGTTTCCTTTTCTCAATGACAATAAACCAGAATTACCTGGTGTAAGTTCTCACATTTGACTCACCATTACAAATCAGTGATGGCACAGGAACAACAACAAAATGACAAAAACTTGCTGGAACAAGTTTTGTGAGTTAAAAATGAGAATGTATTACAAATCCAAGAGGAATTCCATTTAAATATATTGTCAAGCAAAGTGAATTAAGAAATATTTTTGGACTGTAAATAAGACTTTCTACAATCTGAATCAAAATCATTTAAAGACCCTAAAAAGAGAAGAAAGGCCATTGCCTTTCTACAATCTGAATCAAAATCATTTAAAGACCCTAAAAAGAGAAGAAAGGCCATTGCCTTTCCCCACTGTTTGTTGCCAGTTTGGAGATACAGAGATTAAAATAACCAGCCAAACAAGTTACTGATTTTCCAATTATAGCCACCCAAAGCCAGAATTTTAAGTAGCCATATTCATTCCAATTGTTCTCTGTTTCCTATACCTATTTAACAACTACAGTTCATGATTGCCCCCTGAGTCACCATGGCTCTCCCCCCACCCTTCCCTGGCTCCCCACACACTATAGGTTCTGAGCATACTGGAGATAAATAAGACCATTAGAGTGGCATGCAGAATTCATGACCATATTCAGACATCATCAGTGCCAGTATATGGGCGCATTCTGGCTTGAAATAAAGTTGCTTTTATTCTGACCACCATATAAGCCTTCTCCTCTCAACCCAAGCCATAAACATGCTGGCAGCCACTCTTGAACTTTGTCAGTAAGTTCAACCAATAACTTGCACCCTGTGCAGTCTTGCTTCTCTGCCTCTTTCTTTGGCCTCTGAGCACCCTCCACCTAAGGCAGTTGATTTTTGTTATTCAGATGTTATACCCAATGGTGCAGTATGGATCTTGAATGTCCGCCAAAAGCCTATGTGTGAAATGCTTGATCCCTAGCGTACTATTAAGAGGTAGGGGATGACAAGAGTTTAAGTCAATGGAATCATTGAGGACATTAACCTTGGGACCCCTGTCCCTTTCTCTTTCACTTTGTGGCCATGTGGTGAAAGATTTGGCACTGCCTCATACTTCTGAATATGCATGATAGTCTAGCTTGTCACAAGCCTTCAAGTATAACAAGTGCAACTAACTGGTAGAACCCAAAATGACCTTTTACCTCTGCTGCTACAATGACAGAATGCTGAATAGCAGCAATAGGTAGATTGTAAATAACACAAAACAATTTTATTATTTATTGACTTAAATCTTCCCCTTTCTTCATTTTCATTTTTGTTTTCATCTTCCGGAGTCTTGAATTCACAGCCAAGTGCTTGCTAGCCAGGCACTCTACCACTTGAGCCAAATCCCCAGCAACTTTAATTGTGTTTCTGGTGAAATCTCAGTCTCACTTGGTTGCCAGGGATGATCTTAGACCACATTCCTCCTACCATTGTGGCCCAATAGTTGAGATTACCATACTCAGCTTGTTTATTGGGATTGGGTTTGATTCTTCCTTAGGCTTGTTTAAATCTTGACCCTCTCAATCTGTACCTCCGAAGTAGCTGGGATTACAGGCATGAGCCACCACGATAAGCCCTATAAATTTCTTTCTTTCTTCCTGTCATTCTTCCTTTCCTTTTTCTTTTTCTTTCTTTCTTTCTTTCTTTCTTTCTTTCTTTCTTTCTTTCTTTCCTTCCTTCCTTCCTCCCTCCCTCCCTTCCTCCCTTCCTTCCTCCCTTCTTTCCTTCCTTCCTTCCTTCCTTCCTTCCTTCCTTCCTTCCTTCCTTCCTTCCTGTCTTTCTTTCTAGCAGTAATGGAATTTGAATTCAAGGCCTCTCATTTGGTAGACAGGTACTCTACCACTTGCCCCCAGCCCTATAAACTTACCTCTTTCAATGCTATTCATCTCACTCAATATTTCTGACCTCTGTCTGCAATCATTTTCTTTCCATCTGAAGTATACTCAACAAAATTTATTTTAGTGTGATTTGTTCATGCTCTGAATAGTGAAACATTTTGCTTGTGAACATTTTTACATTTTGTCATATATAAAGGCTGTTACCGGGGCTGGGGATATGGCCTAGTGGCAAGAGTGCTTGCCTCGTATACATGAGGCCCTGGGTTCAATTCCCCAGCACCACATATACAGAAAGCGGCCAGAAGTGGCGCTGTGGCTCAAGTGGCAGAGTGCTATCCTTGAGCAAAAAGAAGCCAGGGACAGTGCTCAGGCCCTGAGTCCAAGCCCCAGGACTGGCAAAAAAAAAAAAAAAGAAGAAGAAAGGCTGTTACCAGTTGGCAGAGCCTTCTATGTTATATTTTTGGGCATCTAGAAGATACCACTCTATTGTTGTTTGGGTTTGTTTGTTTGTTTGTTTGTTTGTTTTTGTGCTGGTGCTAATGCTGGTGCTTAAAATCAGGGCCTAGACACTGTTTCTGAATTTTTCTGCTCAAGACTAGTGCTCTACCACTTGAGCCACAGCACTACTCTTCTGGCATTTTGCTAGGTAATAGGATTTAAGAGCCTCATAGACGTTCTTGCCCCAGCTGCCTTTGAACCATGATTCTCAGATCTCAGCCTCCTGTGTAGCTAGGATTACAGGCATGAGCCACTTGGATCCAGTCTCAATCAGTCCATTGTTTTCACTATTGTTGTTAAGAAGTCAGCTACAAATACATCATTTGTTTGACTGTAATCTATCTAACTGTTGTAAAGATATTTGGTTTGATTTGTTTTATGAAATTTCTCTGTGAAATGTCTTTTTATTTAACTACCATGGGATTCCTTGGTCTTCTGTGTTGACATCTTTCACCAATTTCAGAAAATATCTGCCATTATCTTGTCAAATAATTTAAGAGCTATTTCAAAATGTCACTTTATATAGTTTTTCAGAGTTGGCTTTTGTGTTAGTGAACTTTATAAATGTCTCTGTTTTATGGAATGTGCTTGATGAATTCAATATTCAAGACTCAGAAGGTGTGTGCAGGTTTCTGGATTTTTCTGCTCTTTTTCTTAATCTATTTTATTCTTTTGTTTGTTATATTAAAGGAAAGCAAAACATTTCCCTCCAAAATGCTGAAGTTTGCTGAATTAAAGGCAGTTAACGCACAAGGGAGGGGACTCAGCCTTTTATCCATGTGCCTAAAGACAACATGGACTCCCATCCCAGCAGCTGTTTCCAGTTGAGAAGCAGCAAGAGTAGCATCAAGCCTCACTTCATTTCTTCCCACACTTCTGCCTTTGACAGCTGGAACTTTTTAATCTTTGCCATTTCATTGTTTTCAGATTCATTTCTCTTTGGTAAAATACAATATAAACAAGTTTCTATGCTGCAGAGTTGAGTTCCTTTTCTCTCACAAGATGGCAAGCATGAATGAACTTGCTGGGGCATTTTTTCTCTTGCTACTCTGCCTTTTTGAAAAATATGTCTCATCTAGGAATTCATAAAAATTGAAAAATAACAGACTTTTTTCTTCCCAGAAATGCTTTACATTTTATGTATAAAAATACTTTAAGTTCACAAGTAATATTTTGCATCCTGGGAATGTTTTTATTTTCTTCTGATCAGATTTTCACTTTTTTCAGATTTGCACTTTTGACCTCTTAAATGCCTCTTCATCTAAATACCATAAGGTCAATCAGCAAACATTTCAAGGAAAGTCTTCTAAGTGTTCCAAGACTGCCTGTATCTCAGTCCAGTAATCATTCATATCTATAATTCTGTACCAACAGACTGCCCTTAATGTTTCACATTGTCACCAGTGAGAGTATTTATCCAAATTATAAAGTCTGAAATTACTAGCCTTTACTTTCTTTTCTACAACTAAACTTATCTTGCTTTTGAGCCTCTCTCTTGCTACCTTAGTGAAGCGAAGTAATTCAATCTTTCCAGATGAAGTAATTTTATTCTTTTTAGCTTTAAAATTATAAATTCATGGAGGAAATTTGGGGCAAACACTGAGCACGTTTACATTTCTTCCCACTCTTCTCGTGTTTATTCAAAGGTATTTGGAAGTTTAGAAATACTTAAAGAAATGAAGGAAGCAACTTGAGTCCACAAGCGTGGTGTAAGGTTAGCCAATGGAATTCATTTTTTTCATCACCATGACAAAATATTGGAAACTATTATTTAAAGTAGGAATCATTTACTTTTGTCTTGCAGTCTCAAAGATTTTCATCCATTGTCATTTTACCCTATCACTTTACACCTGTGGCAGAGGGAGCATTTGAAGAAGAAGCCATCCAGGAAGTGAAGAAATACAAACGGGGGCTAGGCTAACAACACCCCTTCAAGGTCATGATCTTATCCACCTAACTTCCTACTACAAGGCTGAGACCTCTCCTCTACAACACTGTAAGAATGAAAATTAATGCGGCCATTACAGAAATTATAAAAGTAGAACTACCACATGATTCTACAGAACCATTTCTGAACCTCTATCCAAAGGAATATTAAGTCAGCATGTACTAGAAATACCTGCAAGTTTGTGAATACCGTAGCACTATTCACAATAACTAAGCTATGTAATTAGCCTAGATGTCAACAAATACATAAAGAAAATCAGTTATATATGCCACATTTTATATATACACATATACCATATTTTCAAAAAGATAAATACCACATTTTTTTTCATTTGTGGATCCTATACTCTCCCAAAATAAAAGAAAGACATGTAAAAGAAAACTGTTAGGCAGGGAAGGGAACCAGTAAGAAGAGGAAGGAGAAAGGGAGAAGGTGATGGGAAGGTGATTATGATCAAAGGACATTATATGAATGAACAAAAACAGAATAATACAACTCAGTATAATACTTGTAAAAATAAAAACACAGAAAAATGTCTTACAAACAATATATAGCTTGGCTCCTCTTTGTGAGTATTGTTTATCAGATAATTAATCCCTTTCAACTTATGTATATGTTTATGTGTAAATATATAGAGTTTGAAGGTTATTGTTTTGTCAGTACCACAGTTTGAATTCAGGACCTCAGGCTCACTCAGCTTGCTTGGGAAGATGATGTTTTACCACTTAAGCCACAAAGGCATGTGGACTTTCCTGGTTATTTTGGAGATGGACACTTTCTGACTTTTCTACCTAGGCTGGTTTTGAATTGCCATCCACTGGCTCTAAGCCTACTGAGTAGCTATGATTAACAGGTGGGAGCCACTTGTGTCTTGTTTAAGGTTAGTTTTAGTTGTGTATTATCTCATAACTTTTATTGCTCATGCTTTCTTGGTATTTTCTTTGATTTCTAACTCTTGTTAGGTGGTTTCTACTTAGTTAGGTTTGCTCCTCCATGCCATCTACTGCCAAAGAAATTTGGAAGTTTGAAAGTTGAAGTTTGGAAGTTTGAGTTTTTTGCTTTTGTTCTTGGTTTTACTTTTTATTTTTTTAATTTATTTATTTGTTTTATTTATTTATTTATTTATTTGCCAGTCCTGGGCCTTGGACTCAGGGCCTGGGCACTGTCCCTGGCTTCTTTTTGCTCAAGGCTAGCAATCTACCACTTGAGCCACAGCACCACTTCTGGCCGTTTTCTATATATGTGGTGCTTGGGAATCGAACCCAGGGCTTCATGTATATGAGGCAAGCACTCTTGCCACTAGGCCATATTCCCAGCCCTTTACTTTTTATTTTTATTACTGGTAATCTTTAAGTTTTTAAATGAGTTGAATATACACTTTTGTCAACCACTTAATCTCAGAAACAAAACAGTATAGACCTAACAATTCTCCCTTTGGGAACTCTCCTAAGATTTTATTTATTATTGCCAAAGTATTGTCTTTTCATTGTGAAGCTTTGGTTTCAATAATAACAACAATTGTAGTCTGATTTGTGCCTTAAAATGTTTTGGTTTACTTAATTTAGTGTTGGCAACTCATTTTTTATACTGCATGTCTTTAAGTTATGCAGAATTCCTCACCTCAATCCTTTTAATAGCTGAGTTGCAAATTCAAGTAACTTTTTTCAAACCACTCTAAAGAATTTATTTCTATTTCATTTTGACTGATATAGGAATTCTTCATTTGCTACTTTCAATCAAGTATCAATCAATACATTATTCTTTTCCATAAGTCATGCTTGAGTAGCTACATTTCCTGTCCTCATGAATACTGTATTGAAAAAGTAATTTCAATGGACTTGAATCATTTAAAAAGTGACATGTAGGAGGCCAAGGATTGCAGAATACAACAATTTAACCTAAGTTTATATTTAACCTAGTTTAAAAGGCAAAGGATATTATTATGGATATTGAAGTAGCCCCCAAAAGGTTCATATGTGGAAGGTTGGTTAACAACCAGCGGATGCAATCATTGATAGGTGATTAGATGATGACAGACAATATAGACTGAAAACTCTAAAAGCATGAGCTAAAACTAAATCTTTCTTCCTTTTAAATTGTTTCTTTCAGGTATTTCTCACAATGACAAAAAATACTGACAAAAACATATGTACTCTACCAAATGAACTGGAAGCAGAAGCTGCTAGAACCACCAACTGATGGACACATTTAAAAATGTCTTTTGAAAAAAAGTCTGGCTCTCGTGTAACGTGGTATGAAAGTGAGAAGACACAATCTTAGACCCTTACTTTTTCGTGATATTTTATCTCCAGAAACCCATCAAATACCCATGGGAAAGATACCCTACTCTGGTGGTGAACTCTTTCATGGAGAATGAGACAATAGTCACATAGTACTGGAAATTCCTAACAACACAGACTGACTTTCCAGAGGAAAACTACTAGAGGCTTCCCATCTGTGATAAAAACATTTATGATACTTTACCTTCCTTGATTAAACTAAGAGTAGAAAAGGTGAAGAAACATTTGTATGGTCCAGTGAAAGGATCCCAGAATAAAAACAAAATTTTTGTGTGTTTGATTGTTTTGAAACAGGGCCTCACTATTTTGCCCAGGATCATTTTCAATTCCAGATCCTTCTACCATAGTATCCCATGTAGCTAGGACTGAAGGAACACGCCATCCTGCCTAATAAGAAATAAAGACATAAACATAACATTGCATTGGGTGAAAAGAAAATACTTTCTAAATAGTACTTCAAAAATTGAATATTCACATGGAAGAGGAAGGGAGAAAGAGAGAGAGAGAGAGAGAGAGAGAGAGAGAGAGAGAGAATAAGATTCTACTACACATCTAAAAATCTCATTCCTTGCTAGTAGGCATGCAAAATGGCACAAATATTTTGGAAGGTGGTCTGAGAGTTTCTTATAAAATCAAACATACCCTTACCAAATAATCAAGGGCCTTTTCAGAAATTACTACAACTCCAATAGAAATGCTGCATTAAGAAGTTTGCAAAGGGGCTGGAAATGTGGCTTAGTGGTAGAGTGCTTGCCAGCTCAAGGCTAAACTATTTCAAGTCACTCTTAGAAAACCCGAGTGCTATAAAAAGATTGTACTCTGGGGCTGGGAATGTGGCTTAGCAGTAGAGCACTTGCCTAGCGTGCATGTAGCCTTGGGTTCCATTCCTCAGCACCACATAAAGAGAAAAAGCCAGAAGTGGCGCTGTGGCTCAAGTTGTAGAGTGCATGCCTTGAGCAAAAAGAAGCCAAGGATAGTGCTCAGGCCCTGAGTTGAAGCCCCAGGACTGGCCAAGAAGAGTCAATTATAGTAGCTCACACCTGTAAGCCTAGATACTTAGAAGATGATGATTGGGAGGACTGAATATCAAGGCTAGTCCAAGTTTAAAAAAAAAAAAAACAACATTCAGGCGATCAATCTCAATCAATAACAAGCTGAGTGCACTGGTACTCATCAACTCACAAATCATAAATAGGAGGATTATAGTACATGCGAGCTAAGGCAAAAAGTATTGGGGTCTTGACAGGGTAGCCTTCAACTTAAACTTGTTTGGCTAGGCCTACCAAGTTTAAGGTCTTCAGCTTAAATCTCAGTACCACTAATATCACAACCAAAACCTTAAAATGAAGGCCAGGCTTGGTTGATATCATTAATCCCAGCTATTTGAGATGCTGAGATGAGAGGATTCATTATTAGAGGCTAGCCCAAGCAAAAATTAGCAAGATCCTATCTCAACAACAACAAAAAAAACTGTGCATGGGCTGGGAATATGGCCTAGTGGTAAAGTGCTTGCCTCACATACATGAAGCCCTGGGTTCGATTTCTCAGCACCACATATATAGAAAAATACAGAAGTGGCACTGTGGCTCAAGGAGTAAAGTGCTAGCCTTGAGCAAAAGGAAGCCAGGGACAGTGCTCAGGCCCTGAGTTCAAGCCCCAGGAGTGCCCCCCCCCCAAAAAAAAGTTGTGCGTGCAAAATGTGCACCTTTCGTACCAGCTGTACAAAACACATAAATAGGAGAGTGGTGATCTAAGGCCCTCTCTGGTAAAACAGTGCAAGACTAATCTGAAAAATAACAAAAAGAGCTCACATGATAGAAATCACTGGAGCAGAGAGAGCAGAGGAAAGATCATGGGAGAGACGACGAAGCTATGAAGAAAACATTTGCTGCTGCAGGAAGATGTTGAAATTTACTTGAGGGAGTGGGAAGTCACTTTTTTTCAGTGAGGAAGTGATATAACATAATTTGCATTTGCAGGAGGTTGAAATTTATACATGAGTCATGAACAAAAATATAACTCAACTAGCTTAACTCCTCACTTCCTCTTACTAGCAGAAATAACTTGAAGATGTATTTTTAAGGGAAGCAGCCATTCTGAATTTAAAAAGGAACACAATTCTCAAACAATGTAGTCTCTTTGATGATAAATGTTTATGTTATTTTCCCTCTTTCTTGTCTGCTCTTATCACTTGGCCAGAGGAGACTGTCAAGCAAAACACCTGATATTGGAAAACGATGTATATTACAGGTCTCATTTTAACATTCCATGCTGACAGATATCCTAATTGTCCTTGCCTGATCTTGGAAATTACAGAGAATAGCCATCTAGTGTGAATTATGAGGAATGATTGCATGGGGTTGCACAGGCTCAAAGGTATGAATGGTAGAGCCAGATTGGAAAGAATCAAATTTCAATCTTAGAGGATTTGAGGTTCAGACAGTAGATTGGAGACATCTAGAATTATCCTTGTTTGCAAGACTCAGGGAGGGCAATAATAAGAAGTAGATTCTACTTATATTTTGTAACTCCAAACCCTGAAGAACCCACCTCTCCACTGTCTAAACAAAGATCTACCCTGAGCATCAACATGGCCACAGAAAAGATGTGTGACTTCATTTCAGACTCATCAATATTGTCTTCTTGACTAGGAAGGGCAATCTGGAGTTGAGCAGAAGCCTGGATGGAAATACAGAACAAAAGCAGGGGAAAGCAAAGCAGCAGTGGAGCTGTGGTGAAGGCTCCAACAGCAATGGCAGATCAGCAACACAAACAATGACCTCCAATAATGCAAAAGTTATCGGCTGTCTGTGACTATAAGCCAGGGTAATAAAATAGAGAATTATGTGGCTAGAGCACTGGGAATCATTTAGAGACCCATACCTTTCCCAGCCAGTGCAAACTGCTTCTTCTTTACTGCTTTGCACCCTTCTATAGGGGCAGGGGAGACAGGTAGGCAGGAAATATCCCAAAGTGAGAAGTCTCTGGTGCTGAGGCATCCAGCCATGGGGGTATTAAGGTTCAGCTGGCAGGAACACTTTGTAGGCAATTCCAGGAGGCAATCCCACATCAGGAGGCCCAACTGGTCATTTTGTCTTGGTGTGTGTTTGTTTTCTTTTTCTAACAGTTGTTGGTTTCTTCTACTTGTTCTTTTATTTTTCACTGCTTTCTCTTTTGCTGTGGTTATTTTATCTTGTTTTCTCATAAGTTTAGCATCTCATAGTCCTTCATCCTATACTTTTCTTCTCTTTTTCATTTCACCTCTTAAAGGAATTTCATTGTGATATAATACATATATGTATATATAATTAAAATTTCCTGATTTATTACTCATTTTGAAATGTTTTCTCCATCAGGTTTTCAACTACTATAGTGGGTTTTATTGTGCTATTTGTGTACAAATCTACAATGTGACCCAATCATATTTCCCCTATCACTATCTCCCTATAACCTCTGTTTCCTACTAGTCCCCTCCTCTAAACAGCACCCCCTTTTGCAATTATCACGTAATTATTACTGCTATGATTTTTATTTTGAAATTACACGTATGAGATTTTAAAAACATAGGATATTTATGACTGAGTCCTTATATTGCTCAACAAAAGATTCCCAGTTCTTTCCATTCTTGTTATGACTGAATAGTAGTCTATTATGTATACATATGACATTTTCTTTATCCAATCACTGATTGATGGATGCCACAGCTGATTCTATAGTTTGACTGTTGTGAATAGCTTCAATTAGTATGAAAGTGCAACTATCTAAGCAGTATGTTGATATACATTCCATTGCATATTTACCCAAGAGTAGTAAAGCATGATCATGTTATAGGTCTATTTGTTAACTTTGGGGGAATGTCCATAGTGATTTCCATCTTGGCTGCACTAATTTATATCCATACCAGTAATAAGTTCCCTTTTCATTGAATCTAGGCCAACATTTGTTATTACTTGTTTTCTTGATGATTATCATTCTGATTGTAGTGAAATGGATCCCAATGTCATTTTTATTTTCATTTTATTTATGGCTAAGGATGTTGAGCATTTCTTCATGTATTTGGTTGTAATTTATACTTCCTTTTGAGAACTGACCATTCACTTTCTTTGCACAACCATTAATTGGATCATTTGGTGATCTGATGATAACTTTTGAGCCCATTCTAGCTGTTATTGCAATTGCTTCCTTTGATGTGCTTGAGCTTTTTAATTTGAGGCAATATTACTTTCTATTTTTTGCTTTTAGTTACTGAGCTATTATTGTCCTCGTTAGAAAGTTGTTACTTAGACCTATATTTTCCAAAGTTTTCCTTATGCTTTTCTACAGCTGTTTCAAAGTTCTAGATCATGCATTAAGGTCTCTAATACATTTTGAATTTCTTTGTGCAGAGTAAAAGCTAAAGGTCTAGCTTCAATTTCCCACACATGGATATACTATTTTCTCATTAGGTGAAGTTACTGTCTTTTTTTGGGGGGGGGGGGTGGGGGATGTCCTGGGGCTTTAACTCAGGGCCTGAGCACTGTCCCTGGCTTCTTTTTGCTCGGGGCTAGCACTCTACCTCTTAAACCACAGCACAACTTCTGGCTAAGTTACTGTCTTTTATACAGCAACTTCTTTTGCTTTTCTTTCTTGGTTTAAAAAATCCATTTTTTATCTCTGGGGTTTGGCACTTTTTTCCATAGGCGAACATGTCTGCCTTTGTGTTAGTGCCATACTGTCCATAATCTGGCTTGAAATTGGGCACTATAATATTACCAGTATTGCTCTTTACTCAGGATTACATTGGCACTTTGGGGGTATTTTATGCTTTCATATAAATTTTAGGATTGATTTTTCTAGCTCTGTGAAAAACAACATTAGTATTTGGGTGGGTGTTGCATTGACTCTGCAGATTAAATCTGGTAATAAAACCATTTTCAAAATATTCATTCTACCAATCATTGAAGATGGGAGGCCATTCCATTTTATTGTATGTGCTTCAATTTCTTTATTTGATGTTTTATTTATACTATTGAGGACAATAAACTTATTATTTAAGTTTATTCCTAGGAATTTTGAGGGTATTATGAATGGAATTGTTTTCCTGAGTCAGGCCATATAAAAAATCTGCTAGTTTTTGTATATTGATTGGTATCTTGTTATTTGATCAAAGTTATCACAAGATCTAAAAGTTTTTGGTTGTAGGATCATATCATGTACAGATACTGATAATTTAACTTCCTCCTTTTCTATGTGTATTACTTCTTTAGTTCTTGTTTTATTGTTATGATGCACTCTATTGAATAAGAGTAGAGAGTAGTCCTTTTGTGTCTTATTCCTAACTTTAGGAGAAGGGAATAATGCAGTTTTTTCATATATAGTACGGTATTGGCTAAAGGGTTGTTGGATACAAACTGCATTATGATGAGGTATACTTCTGTTATTGGTTATTTTTTTTATCATGAAGGGATATTGAATTTTTTCAGAAGCTTCTTCTGTATGTTGCAGTGTAACATCTAAAAGGAGATGGTGGGATGGGAGATTGTTGCTCTGAATTTTCAGTTTACATCCAGGTTCTAATTTCTGAGTTTTGATCTTTTAGCAATTATTTGTCATTTCTCTATTTCTTTATTTTGCCTCAAACAAAGATACATTTCACACTTTCCAAAGGAAAGACACCAGGAAATTCAACTTTCCATAACTTACAATAAAGTAACTAGAGAATTTTAGATTGTTGGAAAGGAATAATTTGTTGGGTGCTCATAATAATTTGTTGGGTGGCTCATGACTGTAAACCTAGCTACTGAGGAGACTGAGATCTAAGGATTATGTTTGAAAGTCAGTTTGGGCAAGAAAGTCTCTGATACTCTTATCTCTAATTAACCACAATTAAAGTATGTAAGTAAGCTGTGGCTCAAGTGGTAGAGCACTAGCCTTGAGAGAAAAAAAAAAGCTGCACAGTCCCTTGGCCCTGACTTCAGCAGCAGGACTGGCACGCACGTGTGTGCGCACTCGCGCACACACACACGATTAATTTATAATTATGGACATCCTGATTGCAGAAGGATGATGAATACTTCACTATTCTATTAATATCAAAGTACATGTGGTGACTGTGGTAATTTGTGGCAATGATATACTGATGATTTAAATGACTAACTTTGAAAGTAGGAGGGATTACATGAGTTGGGAACAATCTGGGACCTTTATATAGTGTGTTGAGAATACTGAGACCTCATAATCTACAAGAAGAATTCAGGCTAATACATCATCCAACTTAATCAAGCACTAAACTTCCAGAGTAAGGACAGCAGAAATTAGCTTACCATTATCTCAAACCCAGTATAAAATGCATGCTGATAAATTTTGCCTGGGAATAGAATAAGATCATGAAATAGGGAATGATTAATTTCTGAAAGGAACGTACTTGATTGATAAGAGAGCTAGAGAAGTTGATGATCTCCAAGGGAATAAAAGGGGAAGGAAGTTGAGAAAAAATTCATGTATTTTTCTGGAGTTCCAGAGTGGGCAGTAACCTGGCTGGCTTGAGAAAGAGGCCTTGTGCATAAAAGGATGGCAAAAGTAATCCTGGTTTAAAAATCCCAAAATACTGATCACAGAAACTAGTTTTGGAAAGAAATAGCTTGATTAGATTCATATGTATAACAATTTACAGTCCTGTGTATTGCTGAAGCAGTAGAGCAAGCAACTAGCAATTCATCAAGTTTAACATCTGAGTGTGATCAGGAGAAAAGAGGAGAACAAGTGTAATTCCAAGCTGAGTTGTCTTATGTAAAGATGTAAAGCAACACCTCCCTAAGGGGAAATACTCCATATCTGCGGGTGTGCGTGCACCTGCACATGCACACATGTGACTTTGGTGTCTATGTACAGAGAGCAAGAATTTCATTAAAAATCATCCAGTAAATCAGTAAGTAAACAATTCTATATAAGACAGTAAACAATGCTATGGTTGGATCATGATTTATCCTTTGTAAAAGTCATGCTTGAGTTTAATCCCCACTGTGAGGCATTAAGAGGAATCTTGGTCTGAGTAAGTTGCTTTGAAGTATAGCCTTTGGGAAGTGATTTGGATTCAGTAAGATCACCAAGGTAATGCCTTATAAAAGGCCAGTGGCTTTTTAAGAGAAGAGAGAAAGACATAATTGCTGCCTGGCAGGTGGTCCATCCTATGTAGGTTCTTTGTTCCATTCCTTAGGGATTGTAAAACCTCTGAGACCCCATTAAGGGGGAAAATGTAGGAATCATGGGCATAGAGAAAGGAGGAAAGGATTAAGATAAATAGAAAGAAAACATGTTCAATAATATCAGAGAAGAAAATCTCTCAAGAAAGAAGTAGCCATTCAAATAAAGGAGGTTTTTTTTAGGGCATCAAATAAACCAGACTAGAAAAGAACCAATAGGACTATATACTGAAAAATGTAAGTGCTAAGTCACCTATAATAACAAGTCCATTTGAATAGCAATAAAACTCTCAACAGAGGTTTAGAATGATTTCAAGTGCTGAAAGTAAAAAATTGCCAATAATTATTATTTTACCTATCATGTGTATTGCTAATAAATTAGGAATAATAAAACCTTCTATGATGGGCTGGGGATATAGCCTAGTGGCAAGAGTGCCTGCCTCGGATACACGAGGCCCTAGGTTCGATTCCCCAGCACCACATATACAGAAAACGGCCAGAAGCGGCGCTGTGGCTCAAGTGGCAGAGTGCTAGCCTTGAGCGGGAAGAAGCCAGGGACAGTGCTCAGGCCCTGAGTCCAAGGCCCAGGACTGGTCAAAAAAAAAAACCTTCTATGATAAACAAAAACACATAACTTATGAACACTAAACTAGCATTGCTAAAGAATGAAAGGATTCTTTCTTCCGAGAAAAAAATCAGAGAAATTAAATCTCGGTGGATGAACAGATTATCAAATGAAGAGTAGGGAAGAATAATACATTAAAATAGTAAAAATTAATAAGATCATGGCAAGAATTACTCTATACCTTTCAATAATAATACTTAATGCACAGTTCCCATTCCCCAAAGAAAAGGTAACCAAACTAGAATCAATCCATTTGATGCCTCAAGAAACGTATCTTATAGATAGAAATAAAATAGAACAGAAGATCCAGAAATAAAGCCACATAATTACAGCCATCTGGTCTTTGACTAATCAGTCAAAAGCATACACTAGAGAATAGGTACACCTTTTGGCTCTGTGAATACTGGATAACTGCATGCAGAAGACTGAAATTAGATTCCTATTCCAACAAGAGACTGATCCAATTAATAAACTGAAATTTCAATTGAACAGATAGTTCCCAGAAAAACAGCTAGTAAGTGAAGAAATGTTTAGTATCTTTATACATATAGGACATATAAACCAAAGCTAAAATAGATTTGATCTCACTGGAAATCATCAAGACGACAAATACAAATGCTGATGAGAATGCTGGGAAAGGGAATCTTTATATATTGTTGGTGGAAGTCAGCATGGAAGTTTCTCACAAAAAATAGACTTACCTCTCACCCTATCATATCACTCTTAAGTCATGTAGCCAAAAGAGAGTAGCCAAAATACAGCCAAGATACCTGTATACCCATGTTTATCATAGCTCTGTTCACAATAGCCAAATGGTGGAGGGACCCAACTGAATGTCTAAAGTGTGTGTGTGTGTGTGTGTGTGTGTGTGTGTGTGTGTGTGATGCTTTTCTTGACATTTTTGTGGTGGAGAGAAGAAGCAAAATTATTCAACTAATTTTATTATGTGAACCTAATCTTTATATCCAAACCTGTTAGGAAAAAGTATGACCAATCTTTCTTGTAGATATAAAAATCTTAAAATGTAAAAATTGAAGCAGTGCATATTAAAATTATGATCATAAAACAGAATTTACTAATTTGCAGGTTTAAGTAAAAAAAAACTAACAAATTATGCGCAGGTAAAGCATTGAGTGCAATGCTTTGTGAAAAAAACTATTCAGCTTGAAAATTGGGGCACCTTCTTCAATTTATTCAATATTTTTTATCTTGAAGCTGTAACAAAATACCTTATGACATAAAGAAACTATACTTTTATACTGCTATTTAAGAATTCCCATGTTCTGTGCATACTTTTTGTGATAAACATTTACACTAGTACAAAAATATGGATCATAATTTTACAGTTCTTATAAAGGTGCCTATCTTTATGGCTCTTGAGTATTTGTAATAATGGTTCAGGTATTAAAAACATACCCTTGGCTGGGAATGTGGCTTAGTGGTAGAGTGCTTGCCTAGCATACATGAAGACTTGGGTTCTATTCCTCAGTACCACATAAACAGAAAAAGCCAGAAGTGGTGCTATAGCTCAAGTGGTAGAGTGTTACCCTTGAGCAAAAGCAGCTCAAGGACAATGCCCAGACCCTGAGTTCAAGAGGCAAATATATATATATATATATGTATGTATACGTATATATATGTATGTATATATACATACATATATATTTCCTTGTTTGGGTGATTTAAACAACATAATTCCCATCTCTCAGTTCTCAAAGATACAAATCCCAGATGAAGGTGGCAGGTTTAGTTTCTTTAGGTTTTTCTCCTGAACTTGAGGATGATGTCTCTATGCGGTCATTTCTCTGTGATTATGCCAATCCTTGTGTTTATGTGTCCAAATTTGTCCTCTGTATTCAGAGTAGAATAGGTTCCTTCACATCCTAATTTTAATTTGTTCATCTTTTTAAAGATCCTATGCCCAAATACAGGCACATTGTGTGGTTCTGGTTGCTGGTTGCTAAGCTTCAGTACAGGAAACTGAGGGTTTTTTTTTTTAACCTTATTTCTTTTCTCTGTCCATTTTAAGATGCTTCTCCAGCATCCTGGCTGTCAAGATCCAGATATTCCAAGAATATTGAGCCTTTGTACACGCTGTGATAACCTCTGCTTAGCTCTCCTTTAGTTGACTTCCTGTCTTCATTCTCTCAGTTCAAATCAGGCTGAAAGATGGTTTTGGTCAGCTTACTCAAAATAGCATTTCTATCACTTAGCTTTGTTTCACAGTATGTTCTACTTGACTTAAAAGTTTATTTATTTTGTCTTAATACATATAGCCCAGGAGGAAGGAGACTGGTGAAGCAAGTACAGAGCTTGGCACAGTGGCTGACAGATGGTATAATTTATTGAATTAGGTGCTCAACAATTACACACCGAATGAATTAATACTACTTGAAGAACAGAGACCAAATCACTAAACCATCTTCAAATTATTATTTAATAACTAAATAGCATCTACCAAACCTGTCAGAACAGGAACCAAAATTTATTAAAACAAATGAAAGTGAAGATATTTGGTAGGGAAAGAATGTGAAAGTGAAGATATTTGGTAGGGAAAGAATTAAAATTAATAGGATAGTAGCAGATGGACCCAGCCATAGAACAAATTAGTGAAATAAGGTAGAGGAACCTTCCTAAGTAAAGAAAAAAATAAAGATTAAACATTAGAAAAATCAATAGGCAAGAGAACAGAAATGAAAAATGCCAAGTTCAAATAACAGACATATCACAGAGAAAGATGACATAATAATAATAAGAGTAAAGATTAGTTTCTGAGAATAAGAGATAAAATAACCCAAATAGAAGGTAGGCATTGGTGTTTTATTTCTATAATTCCAGTTACTTGTGCTTAGATTCCTCACTTTAATAAATTACAGGGGTTGATGAATATCTGTCCAATTACTTCTAAGAATGTCAAGAAGTTTTCTTCTTTTCATTATGCTTTCTTCATGGTCAGTTATGGTCCTCTTAGTTATGTATGCAATATATCTTCTTTAATGTATTGTCAGTTTGTAAAAAATAGTAGCCAAGGAGATCAAGCCAAGCTGAGAACAGCCCTTAGTTTTAACCAAATTTCATGTGCTAAGCCACAGGAAACTCAAATGTACAATAACCTGAATGAGTCTTGAGTCAGTTATCCTCAGATCTTCTTGAGAGTGGTAAAGCCCCATCAACATGTTGCTTTCAGTTTGCAAAACTGGCAGTAAAACTAGAGGAGGTTAATTTCTTCCCTTTTTCGAGGGTACTTCATAAAAACAATATACTGGAACACATACTGAAGAAGATACTAATAATTGGATATCAGTATATAGAATTCAGCATGTCATTTCTTCAGAGGTATTACCAACATCTACTTAAATCCAGTGATTGAGAGACATGAAAAAAAGGAAGTGTTATACTCAGTGTTTATTGGTGATTATAGTTTATTTAATTCAGTACCAAGATATGGTCATGTATATATTTTATATTCATCAAATCAAGATGACTCAGAAATTCTTAGTCTTTGAACATAGGGTGGAGTGCCAACAGCATTACTGCTTTGACCTAATTTTTCCAAACTGAAAATGAGATAATATCAATTTCTTCTATCTCACTACAAATTGGCAAGAGCAAATGTTGGTAAACTGGTTCATCAACTAATAGATACCCAGGATTCTATCTGGGAGGATTCATTATATGAGAAACAAATTGCTGCTGTATCTGAATAAAAAAAAAAAACACATAAGAATTACCACACTGATTTAGAGACGCAAACATATTGTCAAAGTAATGCTTCAGTTGATACCATCCTCCAGGATTAAAAATACACTTCTTAAACTATCTTTTAAGCTGATATAAATCTAGCAAAAATTGATATGTTTAAATAATATTGACTCTTCTTCCTAAATTGTTTATACAGGTTTGTAGTTTACTGCTTCAGTAGCATTTGCTATGTTTTGCAATAGTATGCCTTTTATTTCAGCCTTCTCTCTGGGGACACAGGCATGAATCCAGGGAAATTGGTTGGAAGACAATCTGAGCCATAGTCCTCACACTCAAACTCACCCCTTCTAATGATTACAGAGTGTCCTTACACCACATTTGTGCATCATGTCTCTGTCTTCAGCTTGGATTCCTACCATGAAATTTACCAGTTGCTCATGTGAAGAAACTCAGTCTTTCTGGCAGTACTTGACAGGAACACACTCATAAGGGATAAACAATACTAGATATATGTTGAGGATTAAAGTTAGTTCATAACCTCTGTCTCCCCACAAGAAAACGGAACCCTTTCCTCCTTTTCCACATAGTCCTAGCCTATATAGTATCATTTTATGTTTTGTTTTTTCATGACTATGTTTTGCATTAATTTCAGGTCTGTAATGTATGAAAATAACTTCTAGGAACAATAGTGTAGGTACTAGTGTGAATTTTCCAGGAACTACATCAGCATATACAGAAAGTAGGCATGGTTTAAAAAGGAAGGTGTCTTGGGCTGGGAACATGGCCTAGTGGCAAGAGTACTTGCCTCCTATACATGAAGCCCTGGGTTTGATTCCTCAGCACCACATATATAGAAAAGGCCAGAGGTGGCCCTGTGGCTCAAGTAGCAAAGTGCTAGCCTTGAGCAAAAAGAAGCCAGGGACGGTGCTCAGGCCTGAGTCCAAGCCCCAGGACTGGAAAAAAAAAAAAAAAGAAAAGAAAAGAAAAAAAAAAGTAAGATGTCTTAATGTAAGCTAAAATGTATTATTGATTGTGCAGCTATGTATCTACCTGTCTACCATCTACCTATCTAGATCATTTAGTTATGTCACATTACATGTACGGGTGGTCAGTTCCATGAAGAACAAAGACTTGAAGTTGTATGTGCCTTAGTTTTTTTTTTTTTTTTTTGGCCAGTCCTGGGCCTTGGACTCAGGGCCTGAGCACTGTCCCTGGCTTCTTCCCGCTCAAGGCTAGCACTCTGCCACTTGAGCCACAGCGCCGCTTCTGGCCGTTTTCTGTATATGTGGTGCTGGGGAATCGAACCTAGGGCCTCATGTATCCGAGGCAGGCACTCTTGCCACTAGGCTATATCCCCAGCTCTGTATGTGCCTTAGTTTTGATGTGAGGATGTTTTTCCTTTCTCACCTTAACCTACCCCATGACAGCACTACTTGTTCTGTTCTCACAGAATTAATGAGACCTCGCAGAGAGTGGGACGTCTGGCTTCTGAACTGCTGTCTGCTGTAGTAGCAACGGAGAAGCGAATTTAAAATAGGTGATGTTGAGAAAGGCAAGAAGATTTTTGTTCAAAAGTGTGCTCAATGCCACACTGTTGAAAAGGGAGGCAAGCACAAGACTGGGCCTAATCTCCATGGTCTGTTTGGTCGGAAGACAGGTCAAGCAGCTAGATTCACTTACAGAGATGCCAACAAGAACAAAGGCATCACTTGGGGAGAGGATACACTGATGGAGTATACTTGAAGAATCCCAAAAAGTACATCCCAGGAACAAAAATGATCTTCGCTGGCATTAAGAAGAAGGGAGAAAGGGCAGACTTCACAAAAGCTACAAATGAGTAATAGCCACTGCCTTATTTATTTATTGCAAAACAAATGTCTCATGGCTTTTTAATGTGTACCATAATTCAATTGATCTCTAATACCAGATTTCATATCCTGAATGACTGGCAGAATATTTTTGGGCAGTCCTGATTTAAGTAAAACTGGCTTGTGGTTAAGTGAATGTGATCTTAAAAAAAAAATACTGTCATTTGTTCCCCTTTCTGTGATATGATGGACTTACTAATATTCAATTTTTCAAACAAGTTAGGGAATACCATCTCCAAATCTGTCAGATTGGTTTTATATTCAGATTTATATAGCTAATTATGAGAACATCTTTTAAACACGGCCATCCCTTCACTGACAAGCAAAATTAACCTGTTTGAATTTGTGATCATTAGCTTGTTAAAGGCAATGGTTGAAGATGAGGAAGCAATGTCTATATTTTTGGTCTTGACTAAGCCAATTTAATTAGAAGAATTCCCTGTCTCTGAAATCTGCCTTTTACTTATGGAAATATATTTTAGTGTGGCTTATGTATAAATGTCAAATAAAGAATATCAAACACTTCTCACATTTTACAGTTGGTCTGTAAGTTCAGATGCTTTTAAAAGTGACTGTGATAGATACAATACTAACTTTATTTTTGAATTCTAAGACAAAGTTATAATTCAGGATTTTGTTTATGCAGCTATTCACAAGTTTTTGTGGAACTATTGTGTATGTGTGATTGATAGTGGTGCTTTTTGCCAACTTCTTAGATAAAAGGATTGAGATAAAGGAGATGATTTGTAAATTATGTGGCCATAGCCTTAAGGTAATTAAAGACAATATTATGTAAAAAAACAGAATTAATGAGACCTCGTTTTGATTTGACTTATGATCTTCAAATAAATCCTTTACATATCTTTGCAAAATGTAAACATAATCACTGTACTTAATGCAAGTTCTTTTTTTCCAGTAATTGTTGCCTTTTTGTTTTTTTTTAAAAAAGCTGAGAAATTATTAGTTAACTTGTCTTCCTTTACTTCCATACAGCCCAACCTACCATCATCCTTCATTTTTACAGTACTTCCAATTGCCCAGATCATATTTTACAAATGTCTTAGCTAAAAATTATTAGTAAAAGACTGTTAAAAAAGTGCTTTAATAAAAAATATTTTTGTCAGTACTCAGAACTTAGGACTGAAATCAGGGCCTCATGCCTGGTAGTTAGGTATTGAATCACTTAGGCCATATATCTAGCCCCTTTGGGCCCTGGTATTTTTGAGATAGGGTTTCACTTTATATTCTACCTGGGCTATGATCCTCCTACCTGTGATTCATGTTACTGAGGATGACAGGTGTGCACCACACTCCCAGCTCATTCATTGAGATAGGAGTCTTTTGAAATTTTTCTTGCTTGAGTTAGACTCAAACTTCAATCTCCCATCTCCACTTTCTCAAGCAGCTAGGTGGTGGCTTGAGCCACCAAGATTAGCTGAAAGTTAACTTTGAAAAATATGGTAATTGATCCATAAGGATATTAGTGCTATTAATTTACCTTTCATAAAAATGATTGTAGTTTTATAAAAAGTTAATGGTAAAATTTCATTCAATGAACAATTGTGTAGACATTTGTCTTTTACTTTTCACAGTCCCAGAGTTTGAATCCAAGGTCTGGTTCTCACTCAATTTACTTGCTGTACTAGTGTCCTACCAGTTGAGCCATACTTCCAGCCTAGTGTTCTGCTATTTAGGTTAGAAATAAAACATTTTCTTCCTAGGCTGGCTTGAGCTATAATTCTCTGTATCTCAGCCTCCTGAGTAACTAAGATTACAGAAATGCCTCACCTATTGTGGGGTTACATTCCAGAGAGCCCAGTGATAGGTGAAAATCTGCGAAGAGGCAGAATTATATTCATTTTATTATTCATATATATTTTAAGGCTTTATAAACCCTTCCCAGTCTCAATAAACCTTCCTCACTTTCTTATTAACCATAATTAACATTTTATAATGTTCTAAAATTTTTAGGCAAAAATAATTAAAATCGTAAATATTATATAAATACCTATATACTGCAAAAATCCTGTGATATAGCAAAAATTCTAATATACTGAATTAGATTTTTTTATAAAAAGATACAGTGAAGCTTAAATAACTGAACCGTGATATAGCAAGGGATGACTATAGCTGGTTGTGATAGACATTTTCTAAAGAGTTTCTCTCAAATAACATGTCTAAGAAATTATTGTTGTGCAGAAAACTCATCTATCTCCCTCTGGTTTTAACAAATAGGACCTTTTCATTTCACAAAAAATTACAGATTATTTTGTTAGATGCATTTTACACTACTGGGCTCAGAAAGTCTTCTCTATTTTTCTTTCCATTCACAAACCCAAAACAAACATTTCTCCTTTTTGTTGCCAGTTTAGCTTTTTAATAGCATGTTGTTTATTTCAGCTAAAAGGATAACTACATTAGCAGGAGGTTACTGTTCACTTAGAGACATGGTTAGCAGTCACGCAGGACAGACAGGCAGAAAACCATGTGTGTTGGATAGACAAAGCTTTGTAGTGAGGATCTGTTAGAGCACTCGTTACCAAAGGATAGAGTCAACTTTAGATGGGAAACAAAAGGCTTATCTCCCTAAAATATTACATTTAGATGACACCTCAGACATATGTGAGCAGTTCAGTCTTCTTGATCATTCCATCTTAACTCTTAACTATTTTTTATTGATTTTTCATGTCATTTTTGTGAATCACAGGATTAATATAGTTAATACAATGGAATTCTTTCAATTATTTGAGTTTAGTTTTTATTTTACATTTCTTCCCACAAAAAAAAAAATCTCTTCTATTTCTCCTGAGTAATCTGGCCTGCCTCTTTCTCCTATTCTCTGTATATGTAGTTAGCCATGCTTTTTTAAAACTTTGCTTTCATTATAGATATTGCCAGATTATACTAATAATGACTATGTATTTTTATGTAGTGTTTACACACTAATCTGGTATAAAGGGAAATCCTATTGCATCAGTTTTCCTTAGCTTCCTTTTGCAAATATAGGTTTTACTGATTAGGTTCCAAAGAGTTAATATTAAGCATTGATGACTTGCTCCTAAATGTCTCTGTTGGTTCATATCAGCTTCTATCTCTTCAATAACAATATAGGAAGAGACTATATTACAAATTTTACATTCCCTACATTATTAACCAGGCTTTTCTTTTTTTCTTTTCTTTGTTGCCAATCCTGGGGTGTGGACTCAGGGCCTGAGCACTGTCCCTGGCTTCTTTTTGCTCAAGGCTAGCACTCTGCCACTTGAGCCACAGTGCCACTTCTGGCCATTTTCTGTATATGTGGTGCTGGGGAATTGAACCCAGGGCTTCATGTATGCGAGGCAAGCACTCTTTTCCACTAGGCCATATCCCCAACCCCTTAACCAGGCTTTTCAAGTGTTAGTCATCTACCATCACTTGGATTCTCAGGGGTGCTTATAAAAATGTACACTCATGGCCCTCACTTTAGGATTATGGTTTTAGAATATTGAAAGTGAAGCTATTTTTTATCGGCCCTCTGAAAAGTTCTCTGGACCAATGTTTGAGAATTATAGGTAGAGCAAATTGTTTATGTGGTTTGAATGCATTCTTCAAAGGTTCAGGTGCTAAAAACTTGGTCGTGATGGTGCCAGGTGGAAGGCAATGCCTAGCTGGTAGTGGCTAGAGAAGGATTAATGCTATTTTTTTTTTTTTTTTGGTGGGATCAGGAGTTTCAACAAAGGGTCTTGTATTTACTAAGCAGAAGCTCTGTCACTTGAGTCAAGATCTCACCTTTTGCTTTACTTTTCAGATAGGGTCTAGAGCATTGCTCCCAGGACTGCCTTCAGACTGTAATTCTCCTACGTTAGCCTCTTGAATAACTTAAGATGGGGGAAGGTGCTTCATTAACATTTTTTGCCCAGGCGGAACATTGTATCTTTTCATTGCTACTTTTGGGATAACAGGTGTGTGCCACTGCAACTGGCCCAATGGTTTATTTTTTTTCAAATTTTTATTATCAAACTGATGTACAGAGAGGTTACAGTTTCATACCTTAGGCATTGGATACATTACTTGTACTGTTTGTTACCTCGTCCCTTGTACCCCCCACTCTCCTCTCCCTTTCCCTTTCCCCCATGAGGTGTTCAGTTCATTTACATCAAACAGTTTTGCAAATATTGCTTTTGTAGTTGTCTTTTTTTTACCCTGTGTCTCTCAATTTTGGTATTCCCTTTCAATTTCCTAGTTCTAATACCAGTATACATGGTTTCCAATATACTCAGATAAGATTACAGAGATAGTGTAGGTACAACCATGGGAAGGTGATACAAGAACATCACCAATAATAGTAGCTACAGATACACATGGGACGTTGAAAGTAGTTATAACTGTGATATAACAGTCATTTCCATAACATGGAGTTCATTTCACTTAGCATCATCTTATGTGATCATAAGGGTATAGCTATTGGGCTCTTGTGATCCTATGCTGTGACTTGCCTATACCTGTACTAATTATACCCAATAAGGGAGACCATAGAGTCCATGTTTCTTTGGGTCTGGTTCACTTCCCTTAGTATAATTTTTTCCAAGTCCTTCCATTTCCTTACAAATGGGGCAATGTCATTGTTTCTGATAGAGGCATAAAATTCCATTGTGTATATGTGCCACATTTTCCTGATCCATTCGTCTACTGAGGGGCATCTGGGTTGGTTCCAGATTCTAGCTATGACAAATTGAGCTGTGATGAACATAGTTGTGCTAGTTGGCCCAATGGTTTAAATGAAGAATGAGGATAGCTATTCTCTGAAGATCAGATTAGGGACTGGGAATATGGCCTAGTGGCAAGAGAGTTTGCTTCATATACATGAAGTCCTGGGTTTGATTCCCCAGCACCACATATACAGAAAATGGCCAGAAGTGGCACTGTGGCTCAAGTGGCAGAGTGCTAGCCTTGAGCAAAGGGAAGCCAGGGACAGTGCTCAGCCCCTGAGTTCAAGGCCCAGGACTGGCAAAAAAAAAAAAAAAAAAGATCAGATTAATATGGAGCAAGCTCACCCCAAATACTAGTCCCTTCAGTACTGATCTATTTCCTATCCATTTCTCTATGATGTCCGGATGCTAGTATGGCCCTTACAAGACGCTAAATAGATATAGCAGCCCAATCTTGGGACATTCAGCCTCTGAAACTGGAACTATTAAAACAAACTTGTATGAACTACCTGCCCATGGATATTTTGTGATTGCAACTCAAACTAGACTGATAGTTCACCAAGCAATAGGTTCTAGTATAATGATGATTGGCATACTGTCTCTCTACTTTCCAACATTTCTGACATGAACTTTCTCTGGTGATCTAGTCTTTTGTTTTCAGTCTGACTGGATATGCTCATTATAAGTGGTTTCATCCCACACCCACTCAGCACAACCAAAACTAAACCACTCCCTGAATGTCTCCAATTCTGTCATCATACCATTGTTCTCCAGAACTATGTTGGAGTTAAGCCTTTCACATGGTACTTCAAGGCTTTTGAATAACATATTTGTCATTATGTGAAGAACCATTATGAAAAAGGCAGACGTGGGTCATGTCCTTTAGGGCCCTGGATTCTTTTAGAGTAGTAATATTATTGCTTTTTAGGTGATTTGTACACTTTCTGATAGCGAATGCTAGGGTTTCTAGTTTTGTGCCAGAATTATGTCAGATTCATATTAACCTGACGTCCTGACTTAGCTACTTTCTGATTAGCGCCTGTCATTGAATTCAATTTACACGCGTTGCTCACAACTAAGTGGAGTCGCTTAGTTATCTGTAGAACTGGATGACGTGGTGGAATCAGTTTAATGCCATTTAAAATTGCTCCTCCAAGCTTCTCCGTTCTTCCTGCGTGTCTCTGGCGCTACCATTTTCGATTCGGAAGCACCCGTTTCAGACTTGTCATTGGACCACATAGTCAGGAGCCTGAAATTAGGAGGGATCTAAACACTTCTCAGCCGAGCTCTGGAATGCAGTGGGTGACATGCGTGCGCGCTATAACAATTCTGCGCATGCGCCACCCATTTACCCTGAAGGCAGATACCCAGGGAAACGCGGGAGTATAAGCACCCAGGCGCGCGTTCTCGCAGTTTCCTTTTGAGCCCTTCCCAGTCCTTCAAACTCATCCTCTCTTCCTTCTAGACATCTCCATGCTTTCTTTCCTTTGACTCCACTAAAGTCGCCTGTTCCCCGCTCCACTCAGTATACCACAAAAAAACAGCTATTGACCCGAGGTGTCCAACGCCGATCAGCAGCAGCGGACGCTGCGTCGCCGCGCCGGTCCCGCCCCTTCCGCTTCGCGTGCGCGCGCACGGCGGGCCACGGCGCGCCCGGGTTGGCTGCGGCGGGATCGCGGCGGCGCCGGCGGCCGAGTCAGCGGCGCTGGCTTCCCCTCGGCGTTCTCACTTCCCTCCGCCCCCTCCCGTCGGACGCTGTCGGGTGGTTTCCTTGAGAAAAAACAACAAAAAACAAAAAGCCCTCAACTTTATTGTTCCTCAGCCCCACCTCCCGGCGCGCGCCCTCAGGATGCACGGCGGCTGAGAGCGGAGGGGCGGCGGCGGCGGAGGGTCGCGCTCCTCCGGGCCGGCCCGGCGCTCGGAGGAGGAGGAAGAGGCGGAGAGGGAATCACGATGTCCGGTAGTCGACCCACCGGGTCGGGCTCCGCCGGGACGAGCCCTGGCTCCTCGGCGGCCTCCTCGGTGACTTCCGCCTCCTCGTCCTTATCCTCGTCCCCGTCACCCCCTTCCGTGGCGGCCCCGGCGGCGGCGCTGGTGTCCGGCGGAGGCGTCCAGGCCGCGGGCTCCGGCGGCCTCGGGGGTCCGGGGCGGCCTGTGCTGGTGGCGGCCGCCGTATCGGGCAGCGGCGGCGGGAGCGGCGGCGGGGCGGTGTCCGCGGGCCTGTCGCGGCTCAGCTGCGGGGCCAGGCCCGGCGCCGGCGTAGGAGGCGGCAGCTCCGGCCTCGGCGGCGGCGGCAGGAAACGACCTCAGCTCGCCCCGCTCTGCAATGGGCTCATCAATTCCTACGAGGACAAAAGCAACGACTTCGTCTGGTGGGTTGACACCACAGTCCTTGCTGGAGAGGGCCGCTGGGTCCTAGGACTAGGGTGACGGGTTGGAGTCCGTGGCGTCCCGCCGTTGGGCAGGTGTCCGTGTGCCGAAGGACGGGAGGCTAGGGCAGAGTTGTTCAGGCTCGTGGTTGGAGGGCGGGCCGAGGGGCCCTGGGAATGCGCAAATCCTGACGCCGAGCGGGGAAATGCGAATAATAAAAGCCAATGTTTGGCCAGTGGTGGTGTGCAGGAAGTGAAGGGTTTAGGGAATTATAAATAGTAAGTAAGGGTAGGATTAAAAGGTCAATGTAGTGTTGTGCAGAAAGAAAAACGGGACTGAGAGCTTGAGTTGTGAATTAGGCACCCATAAATCAGGAGTATTTGCCCAACTGAATTAAATTGGCAGAGGAAGAGGACTTGATGGAGTTGCCGGTTGAACACTGGTATGGAGATTATAGATGTAAGATGAAGTGGTCTTTAGGGAAACATCGTGGCTGTGTAAATATTTCTCCTTTTTAACATTTTCCTTCTCTCTTCCTATCATTTTCTTTTTCCCTTTCCTTTTTTTGTTTTTAAATTAGCGTATAGTGCACAGTTTTGTGTTTATAATATACTTTGTGCCTATACTTTAGAACATACTTTGTGCCTTTACTATACTTTGATTAAGTTCATCTTTTCTACTTTAAATCCGTTGCAGATGATGCAATCAAAAGAACCTGTTCACAAAAAAATTTCAGTTTTCCACTGGATAATTTGAAAGAGGGAACATATTTATTCAGCACTGTCCAAGTGTATATAGCACACTGTAGTACAGTATGCTGGAATTTCTGAAAGGAAAAATGCTTAGTATAGACATTTGTCCTTAGAATTGGCATCTTGGATAATGAAGTGTTTGGTCTTATTTGTTTCGACCTATTGAGTGAAAGATAGAAATAAGTGACTTGAAGAGAGTGTGTTGTAATTTCATTGGGTTTGGATTATGATTTGTAGGATTATGAGAGTAATTGCCAATAATTAAGAAATGGTACCATTTTGTGCCTTCCCTTCTGAAAGGCTTAAATGTTGACTTAAAATGTTAGTGAAGTAGGAAGTTAGCTTGCACAGTCATTCATGTGGAAGTTGATTCATTCCAGGGTTAAAGACTCAGTTTTTATTAATATGAAAGAGCTAGGAGTTGGAATTACTGGAAAGTTAGTGTTTACACTTAGTTTTAGTTCCTGAAGGAAAATAGTGATGTTTTTGTCTTATTTCAGCTTTTCCTTAAATTATTCTGGATTTAGAATTAACTTATATTTGAGTGAAACTGGATTGTAATTGTGATTTATAAAAAATTCAGTTTCTGAATAGATTATTTGTACTTTTCCCCAATCAATGGGTCACATAAGATAGAAACTACTTAAAATTGGAGTTTGTAGACTTTTTTAGCTACCACCTGCATTTCAATGCATTTGAAAGTACAAAAATATTTCAGCATTTACATCAGTCATAAAATGGTATAAAAGTTGTGAAAAGAGAATTATTCATTTAACAAGTACTTACTGGACATTTACTTTTTTAGAAGTAACATTAAAGTTTTAATTTGTTCCAACTAATTTTTAAGTATTTCAGCCCAATCTCCTATCCTAACCATGTTATATATTTATGAAAATACCTAATGAAATATTTTTCTTAAAAATGTCTGAATATTCTCTAAATTTTTTATTGGTTCCTACTTGTCTATCTGGTAAGGTTTAATATTCAAGAGAATTTATCAGTAAGAATATTTTCTGTTTCTCATGTAATACTTGTTTTTGACTAAACAAATTGGGATAAGAAAATACGCATTAGGCAAAAGCCCTAGAAACTTTTATTCAGTTCTAGTTGACCTCTGGGTGGTTGGTCATATATGCCTAAGATCAGGTTGTGAACCAGTTCAAATTACTCTATACAGTACTTTATCTAAATGAGGTCCCAAGTTTTAATAATTATAGTAATTCCTATTCATTGTTTACACTTGGTGGGGGTGTGATTCTGGGATATAAAATCAGTGCCTTGCACTTAGTGGGCTGGAGCTCTACTGCTGAGCCAAACCTCCAAGCTTGCTTTCTGAGGGGCAGGGGCGGTTTAGGTTATTTTAGGATAGGGTCTTATTTTACTGTTTGTGATCACCACTTGTTGCTGAAACAGATGTGTGCCACCATGTATGACTACCTTTCCTTCATAAGACTTAGTCCAATTTCAGCCTCCACGTGGCCCATAAAAGTTGGATGCCACTGTGCCCAGCTGTAGATTGAGAACTAGTCTCAACCTTTCTCCCTAGACCTGCCTTGAACCTTGCTGATCTCAGTTTCAGCTGCCCAGGTAGCTAGGATAACAGGCATGAGCCACTGGTGCCTGGCCTGGCTGTTGGTTACACATTGTAAAGATAAGTTTATCCTTTTAATCTTATCCTTAGATCAGTTCCCATTTTATCCATCTTATCCTCCTTAGAACAGTTCTGAGAAATTATACGGAATTTGTTAGTTGACTATAATACTGTAGAGGCGCAGAGAGGTTTAAGTAATTTTATTTCAGACTGGACAGCTAAGGGAGAGAATGAGAATTCAGATTTCCAGTTTTTCAATATAGTGCTTTCTTTATATGCAGCTGGAAAGTTTCAGTCCTACTGTTAGAGTATATATGTTTAAGTGTGTGGTGATTGGAGGGAAGGAGCAGTTTCAGTCATAAAATAATATGTAACTCTAATAGATATATTAGAATTAGAGGTTAGGGTGAGCAGTTGTGTGTGTGTGTATACATACACACACACACACACATATATATACACACACACATATGCTTTCATTCATTCCCTAAGAGTATAGTTATTTTAAGTAAAGTCACATCTAATTTCAGGAGCACACATTGACCTTCCTATTTGAAAGTAAGGTTTTTATAGTTTGCATTTAATTATTTTATAGAACAGCTATATCAAGTCACATGTTATATTAGCAGTGTTTTGTAGATGGAGCTTTTATAGGTAGCTTATAAATGTACTTATAAAGTGTTTCATAGATAGCTTGCTGTTGGGTACATCTTCAGTATTCTAAGTAAGTTTACTTTTTTTTCTATTTTCTTTTCTGTTTTCTATCTAAACGAAGTCTAGGCTGAGAGGTTATTTCTAGCTTTACTCTCTTGTTTTATTCTATAACATAACTACTGCCTCTGTATTAGCTTTTTCAACTATCTGAAATGACCTCTGCAGAAAAAGTTATTTTCCAAGTTAAAGCAGACATATGTATTTGCTAGTAAATAGTATGCTTCTTCAGGGAAGATTACCTTTAACACAAGGCTGTTTTTTGTTTGTTTTTTGGTAGTTGAGTTTTGAACTCAGATCCTTATGTTTGTTAGGCAGTGCTTTGCTTCTGAGTCATGGCTCTAGTCCTTTAATTATATTGATAGAAAGTAGAATCTACATTTAGATCTACCATTTCACAAATGTGTGGTTGCCTATTTATGTAAAATTAATAATAGATATTCTTTATCTTTGAGGAACTCATTGTTTAATGAGAACAGTTAACTACATGACTACAATATGAACGTCTGTTAGTATCCCGACAAACACTAATACCATATCCTTTTCTTATTATCATTACCCATGTTAAATAGTCTATAATGAATTCAGCTGTTGTCTCATAGTCCTCAACATACACTGTATGAACCCTATTAATCACATTAAGTATTGAAGATAAAACCTGTTGACCTTTCTTGCTACTGTGACTGTTTTTTAAACTATTACAAAATGAAATTGATTAGGAGTTGCCATAGACTATCAAACATAACAGTAAAGTGAATCTGATGAAACTTTTGATGATGTATGTGCAGTATATGTGATATGTTTCTTGACAAATATCAAGGTAAAAATTGTATCACTGAATTATGAAATATAATTTTCCCTGTGATAACGTAAATTAAAATTTTAAGGGACATTTTAGATCATTGTAAATTTATAGGTCTAAATGTTGAGTTGTTAAAACATTTAGTTATTGAAATAAACTTTAGAGTTCGTTGCATTATTATGTTAATATCAGTCAAAACTTCCTTGAGTCTATCAAGTTGAAACTATTTTTTTAATGTATAAGCCATTTGGATGGGAATGATGAATGTTTCCAAACTATATCAGATGTTGAAGTATCAACATCAGTGTTAATGGAAGATTTAGGTGAATTAATTGGTAGTAAGAATATAAAACGGGGTTGGGAATGTAGCCTAGTGGCAGAGTGCTTGCCTAGCATGCTTGAAGCCCTGGGTTCGATTCCTTAGTACCACATAAACAGAGAAGGCCAGGGTGGTGCTGTGGCTCAGGTGGTAGAGGGCTAGCTTTGAGCGCAAAGAGGCTCAGGGACAGCGCCCAGGGCCTAATTAAATTCAAGCCCCCGGAGTGGCCAAAAAAGAAACACACGCACACACACACACACACACACACACACACACACACACACACACACACACACTTGTTGCTGGGGGTCAGTGGTTCATGCCTATAATCGTAGCTACTTAGTAGGCTGAAATCTGAGAATCACAGTTCCAAGCCAGTCCAGGCAGGAAAGTAAGAGATTTATCTTCAATTGAGCACCAAAAAAAAAAAAAGGAAAAAAAAAAAGTCAGAAATAGAGCTGTGGCTCAAGTTGTAGTGCACAAGTCTTAAGCAAAAAAACTCAAGTGGGTAGCGCCCAGGCCCTGAGTTCAAGCCCCAGGACTGGCACACAACAAAAAGAAGATGCTACCTATATTATTAGAAGTTAGCGTGAGCATATATGAAGAAAAGAATAAACAAAATAGAAGGCAAAGATAGAGAGGACACATAAAAATACATAAATGATTTTTAAAGGATTTTTTTTTGGTGTGTGAAAGAAAAAGCCTCTTGTACTCTTGTTTTCGTTTCCTGGAGTTCATTTCAGTAAATTCTTTTATATGATCAGAGGCACATAGGCAGTTCCTCCCCTTGTAATACATATTTGAGCAGAAGAAAGGCTGGCTAACAACCAATGTTAAAAACCTCCTTCCTATCAAGGTATAGAGGTTTTCTGAGGAAAAGGATTGTGGCTAAAATAGTTATATGAAATAGAAATCAAGAACATACACAGGGCTGGAAATATGGCAAGTGGCAAGAGTGCTTTCCTTGTGTACAGGAAGCCCTGGGTTCAATTCCTCAGCACCACATATGTAGAAAACGGCCAGAAGTGGCGCTGTGGCTCGAGTGGCAGACTTAGCCTTGAGCAAAAAGAAGCCAGGGACAGTGCTCAGGCCCTGAGTTCAAGCCCCAGGACTGGCAAAAAGAAAAAAAAAAGAACATATAAAGAAAGTTATGTAGCTCACATAAGTAATGTTGGTTCACTATCAGTAAGGATACACAACTTTGCAAAAAGCAGATATAACTACTAATCAACATATTCTTTAGTAATACATGCTAATTCACAACTACCTGTCAGGTTAGAGCCTAGAATCCAAGTTAATAGTCTCTCACACTTTTATAAACACCTTAATTTTCACCACCAGTTAATTCACCTAAGTCTTTTATTAACAAATACTAAGTCACTGTAATATGTGATTTCTGCAGAGAACATTCATCATCATTGCCATCCAGATGATAAATGTATTTTTCAAAATGAAGTTTCAGCTTGACTCAAGAAAATTCTTGACTGACAATAACAATGTAATGAACTCCAAAGTGTATTTCAATAAATGCTTAACACTACCTTAACATTAAGTCCTATAAGCTCACAATGATCTAAAACGTCCTTTAAATTTATATTTTTTTGATGTTTCACAAACTGATTTTATTTACTTTTTGGTATAACTTGGGGAAAATCTCTCCATTTTCTTCCTTCTTTCTTTGTTTTGTGATAGGTACTCTCTTTCCCAAATTTTCTTAGAGGACACAATCAAGGCCAAGGTAATCTAGTGCACCGGAAGCTTTTGTCAGTGTTAGTTCAAGGATGGGCATTTGGTTTTGGTAGAGATGATGAGACAAAGTGGGCTTTAAAAATTACAAGTAACAATTATTTTGGAGCTGTTCAGACACTCAAAACTTAAAAGTTCATAAATGCCAAATCCACACACAGTGCAAGTGGCTCATACTTGTAATCCTAGCTCCATATTAGGTAGGACTTGGGAGATCTCAGTTTGAAGGGAGCCTGGGAAAAGGTTTGCTAGCGTTATTTTCAATTAGCTAGCAAAATGCCAAACTGGAGGCATGGTCTGAGTACCAGCACCAGCTGTGAGCAAGTAAGCCATAGTGGGAATCTCTTGAGTTCAAGGTTCTGGTACTGTACCAGGAAAAACAAAAAGACAAGTAAATGCTAAGTCTAAGGTTTAAATGGAATATGTTTTATTAACAATTGGTGGACAGAACTCATAATCATGTGTTCAGTTATATGCTTTTGTTATTTAGTGTTATAAAGGTTTTAAATTTTTATTATTAATTTTTTACATTATTTGTTTGGTCTTCACAACTCATAACTCGTAGAGTTCTCATTTTGTTGGTGAGGAAATGAAGTCCAGAAAGGTTATGTCTTAGTTCACACAATTATAGTGGTGGTACTAGCATTTCAGCCATTTTTTTACTATGACTTATCAAATCATTCTATATTGTCTCATGGCTCTTGGGCTCTTCCACCTCTTTAATTTGAATTATTTCTCTTATTTCCACAAATTTACTGCTTCTTAATTTTTGTGTTGGTGAACCTATCAGAATAATTATTTGTCTCAGATCATGTGTTTTTAAAACTTTAGCAATCCCATTTTACTTTGTTGTTTTAGCTCAAATTCTGTATCTTTTTATACAGACTGTTTTTTTTCCTACTAGATCCATTAATATTAATCATAGTTTCTTGAAAATTTTTGTCTTACAGTCTTACCATTTGATTTAGTCTTGAATCTTGATTGCTTTGACTCTTGGCAAGGGTTTATTTATGTTTGCTTTGTGTTTATCTCATATTGGAGATTGTGTGTAGACCAGTGGAGACTAGGCAAATAGTGTTTTTCCTAGATAAATCGTATTTTTTTTTCCACAAGGGTGTTTTTGTTTGGATTGAGTGAGGAGTTGGACTGAGTTTGAATTTTTTTCCTGTACTTATTTTTCATATACCATGAGCTTCAAATTTTACTTGTGTTGTCTTGAGTCTGGGGGGACATTTGGGGTGCCCAAGAGCTTTTCCCTCATTGTTCATTGTCTTTCGTTTTCAGTTTCACACCTCTAGTGGAGTACGTTTCTGTCTATAATCTTTTCCCCTTTTTTGGAAGGGAAAAGGATTATCACAATATTTGTTACTTGATGATCCTTAGGTTGGTTCTTACTCATTGCTGTATTTATTTGTTGTGGCATATGCTTAAGTTTATTAATTTTGAGAAAGTTCATTCCCAGTCCATTCCAGTATTGTTAGACTTTTCAATGACTGCCTGAACCATAAATTTACTTGGTATTTAGGCTGATTTAAAAAAGCAAAACAGAACAACAACAAAAAATAGACTGGATGTCTTTAAACAAAAATTATTTCTCATAAGGTGAAAAGCCTGAAATACAGGCATTAACAGACCCATTGTCTGATGAAAGGCCACTTCCTGACTTGTGAATGGACACTTTTATGCTATATCCTCGTGTGGCTCAGTGAGAGCAATCTCAGTATATGATGTTCAAGCCATGTTATTTCACGTATCTTTGGCTCATTCCTTCCGACTGTTGCATGATATACATAACATAATGTACTACCCCATTCTACTCATAGTGAGTATCTAGGCTGTCTCAGATACAGTGCTGTCATACACTGCTGTTCCAAGTATATTAATACATATTTTCTGACTGACAAGTTTAATGGTTTTCTTGTATTTGTGTGTATGTACATACATAAATGTACATGTATACTATAGATGCACAATGTATATGTACAAATACACATATATACTCAGATATCTATGCTTATTTACATATAATCTCAAGAGTAGAGTCACTGGGTCATACTTATATAAATATTTAACATTCTATTTTATACATTATTAATAAATATTTAATAAATAAACATTTATGTAATTCTATATGTTTAATAGAATGTCTCTGTATGAAGATTCTTATTTCTCCATTTTGTCCCTAATGTACTTTGTAGTATGGTTTTTTAATAATTCACTGTTGCTTTAATTAGCAGTTAGCATTTTTTAATAACTAGTGATTTGGAACACTTTGTGGTTGTAAGACAGTATGAGTGTTTTCTATTCATTAGCAGTTTATAGTCTTTTCCATTAGGGTTTTCTCTCCTGCACATTCAGTTATAGGAATTGTGTGTGGTTTTACAGAAGGAATATAGAGTTCTAGGAGAAGCTTTAATGGATTTGTTGAGTTTTGCCCCTTTTTTTGGATGATACCACTATATCAGGTGTCCTTAAACAGTTTTAGATTCAAAATTGTCAGCAATGGTGTGGAGAAAAGGGAATTCTTATTATTTATGGAGATACAAACCCAAACAGCCTTCTAAAATAATGTTTTCCATAGAATGTGGAAGTTCTTGAGATGAATTCAATGAAAACTACCATATTATCTAGTAATCCTACTTCCAAGCAATTCTGTACCACGTATAGAATGAAAATATTCAGGAAGGTAAATCTTTACTAACCCCATGTAGACTTTTGCTTTTTGTCATTCCCTAAATAATATACAATGCCTGTTTACATAGTGTTACATTGTGTTAGGTATTTTAAGTCATCTGGGGAAGATTATACAGGAGGATAAGCATTGGTTGTATAAAACTTCTACACTTTTTACACAAGGGACTCCTACCTTTGTTGTACAAAGGACTTTCGATTCAGTATGTCAGTTTGTGAGTGCAATGATCAGGATCATCCCTTTCATCATTCTCCCTCATCTCCCAACCTGCTATATTTTATATAAGGAACTTGAGTATTTGCTAATTTTTTGTATCTATGAGTAGTGCTGAAACCAGGCACATATGGATGCCAAGGGACGATTGTATATCCAAAAGAAGTGATCAATATATGGAATACATATTTATGTTTTCATGTTCATTGGGTATTATTTATGCTAGCTGAGATACAGAATCAATCTGAGTGTCCATTGATGAATAAGTGATGAAAAATGTGTTGTCCTTAATAGAGTATTATTCCTACTGTTTGCCAGCTATATATAACAAAATGCATGGTAGTAGATACAGGATCCTGGTCCTGTCCTTGAGGATGCTGCCCTCATGATTTAATCACGCCCTAAAGGGCCCTCTCTCTTTATATAAGAACTTAACATAAGAACATTTTTGGGATATATTTAAACTGTAAGCATTGATCTTCACAAAAGAAGCAAATCCTGCTATTTACCACAACATGGATGAACCTGGAGTAGTTATGCTATATTAACCAGATATGCTAAATAACCAGATAGAAAAAGACAGAATGTTCATGGTTTTATATGTATTAAACTTAAAATTTATTTTCTTTTTAAATTTGAAGTTGAGAGTAGCTGCACACCAGTGGCTCAAGCTTGTAATCCGAGCCTCTCAGGAAGCTGAGATCTAGGGGATTATAGTTTGAAGTAAGCTAGGTCCGAAAAGCCCAAGAGATTTCATCTCAAATTATCCAGCAAAGTGCTGGATTGGAGCTATAACTCAAGTGGTAGAGAGCTCTAGTAGTGAGCAAGAAAGCTGAAAGGGTGCTTGGGGCTCTGAGTTCCAACATGGTACCAGGACAAACATAAAACAAAGAAAAAAGAAAAAAAAAAAAGAAAACAAGGAAGAAAGAAAGAAAAAAATAGTAGAACTATAGAACTGTGGTTGCCAGTGGCTAGGAGAACTGGGAAAAGAAGGAATTGCCCAGAAGGTACCACATTTCAGGTATGCTGAATAAGCTTTAAAGATCTAATGAACATCATGTTGGCTAGTTAGTACTATAAATAGTACACCTGGAATTGTCAGAGTAGTTTTAAAATATTTTTACTACAAAAATAAATGTGAGGTGATACATACGTTAATTAGCTTGAATATGGTAATCATTTGAAAGTATATACCTGTAACAAGTTCTGTACCTTAAGTATATCTTAAGTACCTAGCAGTCTTACTTATTGATGGACATCACAGCTGGAAAAGTTTGGAAAGTCCACAAGAAGTATTGGGGATCTGTATAAAGATTCGGGTATTTGTATATTTGGTCTAGCTACTACTTCCAGTTTGAATGATTGTCAGTTGTGTGTGTGTGTGGATTGGTGTGGAAGGTCCCTAATTGGATTGTTTGTTGTGTATGGGTACATATTTCCCTGAATCTGCTTTGTGCATATTCTTTCCCTTTCTTGTGATTTGTCTGTACTTCCCATGATATTTTCTTACCAAGGGGAATGGTTCTTTAGCCGTTCTTATTTTCCTTTATTCTGTGTTCTATTTCCAACAGGAATTTCTTACAGTTTGTGGCTTGTCTTGGTAACTAGAACAGTTCCAAAATGTCCTATTCTATTTAAGTAGGTAAAACAAAATAACATAAACAGAAATTTACTTTTTATAGTTGTGGAGGACGGCAATTTAAAGATCAGGGTGCAGGCATTGTATCTACTGAAAGACAGAATTTCTCATCCTCATTTGGACCTCATCACAGAAGGGGTGGTTATATTTTCTCAGGCCTTTTCTGTAAGGATATTCACTAATTTTACCCATCTAGTGATTCTGCACCAACCCTGCTATTTCTGGATCTGGACTATTAGAATTGTTTTCAACATTTCAGAGGTATTTGTTTGATCACTGTTAACTCCTGTCATGTAGTTATGTTAAATTCTCCAGGGAATTACTATTTTGCTCACTATAAAAGCCAAGGTCCTTTGGGTAGATGCCCAAAAGTGGGGCTGCTGGGTCATAGGGGAGCTCTATGTTTAGCCTTCTGAGGAATCTCCATACTGCTTGCCAGAGTGGCTGAACCAGTTTACATTCCCACCAACAATGAAGTAAGGTTCCCTTTTGGCCACATCCCCTTCAACATTTATTATTGTTAGTTTTCTTGATATAGGACATTCTTACTGGGGTGAGATGGAATCTCAATGTTGTTTTGATTTGTATTTCTTTTATGGCCAGTGATGTAGAGCACTCTACCCAAAAGACCACAAACAAGAACACACAAAAGCCACCAGCACAACAATGTTCATGGCAACACAATTTGTCATAGCTAAAATATGGAACCAACCCACATGCCCCTCAGTAGACGAATGGATCAGGAAAATGTGGTACATATACAATGGAATTTTATGCCTCTATCAGAAAGAATGACATTGCCCCATTTGTAAGGAAATGGAAGGACCTGGAAAAAATTATACTAAGTGAAGTGAGCCAGACCCAAAGAAACATGGACTCTATGGTCTCCCTCATAGGGAATAATTAGGACAGGTTTAGGCTAGTCACAGCAGAGGATCACAAGAGCCCAATAGCTATGCCCTTATGAACACATAAGATGATGCTAAGTGAAATGAACTCCATCTTATGGAAACGACTGTCATATCACTGTTGTAATTACTTTCAACATGCCATGTGAAACTGTAGCTTCTATTGTTGATGTGTGGTTGTACCTGCACTATCACTGTATCTTATCTGAATACATTGGAAACTATGTATACTGTTATTAGAACTAGGAAAGTGAAAGGGAATACCAAAATCAAGAGACACAGGATAAAAAGACAAACGACTACAAAGCAGTACTTGCAAAATTGTTTGGTGCAAACCAACTGAAAAACTCACCGGGGGAGAGGGAAAGGGGGAGGGGGAGGGAGAAATGAGGGATGAGGTAACAGTACAAGAAATGTATCCAATGCCTAATATATGAAACTAACCTCTCTGTACATACATCAGTTTGACAATTAAAAAAAAAGTCAAGATCCTTATATATTACTTTGAGTTATTGAAGTGGCTCTTAATACCTAACTACCCTCCTATTCTCCCTCTTGCTTATTCTGTTGACCTCCTATTCTCCCTCTTGCTTATTCTATTGACCTTCTTGTTAATTTGGGGGCATGTCAGGTTATTTTTTACCCCAGAACGTTTTCACTTACACTTTCTGCTGGATTACCGTTCTCCTAGATTTCCACAAGGATGATTTCCTCCTTACCTTGAAATATATACTCAGATGTCACCTTCTCATTGAGGCTTCCCTGATTACTCTGAACAAATCTGTTGTCTTTCCTTATCAGGCTCACTACAGCCATTTTGTGTGTATGTATGTGTGCGTGTACTTTCTCATTGCCATTAGTGTTTATGCTTAGATACTTTTTCTTAAGTAAATGAATTCCTATTTACAATTTTTAAGTGTCACTACATACATAAGGACAGGATTTATCAGTAAAGAAAGGATTTATCAGTAGCACAAGAGTTGATACTGGTTTAAGAAAATGAAGATATATTTTTCTCATGTAAAAGAAATTCTAGAGGTTTGATTATATATATATATATATATATATATATATATGCTTCCTGGCTGTTGTGTTTGTCGTAATCACAAGATAGCTTTTGTATCTATAGAAACTCATTGGAATTTGAGGAAAGAAAAGTATGATTTTTTATAAGCCTTTTATAAGCAATTTATTACTGATAGTGTTCTGTTAGGGAGTGATGTGGCCCCACACTATAATGAAGACTGGAATTTTGAATATTTTTGCTTTGGAGGGAAATAAGGGAAAGAAGAAATAGAATTGCAGTAAAAAGTGGTTAAGAACATAGGTCTGAATTTGAATTTTACTTTATTGCTTCCTAGGTATATGGCTTTTATAACCCTATGCTTCCATTTCCTTATCGATCTAAATGGATCAAGTAATAGGTACCTTCCTCATTATGGTATAGAAAAGATTAAATGAGTTGTAGGTGATGAGATTTGATAGACAGTTCTTTTATTTTAGCTGTCATTGTTATCAATATCTTTTACGTAGACACGTAATTGAAACTTTGGTATAATAATCTTATTACTCAGAACTTTTTTGGAAAGTGTTAGTCTTGGGCATGTTGATCAAGTGCTCTACAATTATCTCATACCCTCCTCCTTCCCCTTTCTTTCTCCTTTTGCTCTTTCCTATATGCCAGTCCTAGGGCTTGAAATTAGGGCCTGAGTGTTGTCTGAGCTTTTTTCCTCAAGGATAGCACTCTATTTGAAGCCACGGATCCACTTTCAGCTTTTTGGTGGTTAATTGGAGAGAAGAGCCTCAAGGACTTTCCTGTTCCATCTGGCTTTGAGCCACAATCATCAAATCTCAGCCTCGTGAGTAGCTGAGATTATAGATGAGAGCTACTAGTGGCTGGCAATAGAACTTTCTTAAGGGCTATATAGTGACTGCATTACAATATAAAAATTGTAGGCTGAGTTAATATGTTTGAGCCATTTAAATTTACTCACTGAATTTATAGAGTTTCATGGCCCTTTGGATCATTTTGCACACATTGTCCTTTAACCAGCATTCTCATAACATTCAGCTCAATAGAAATTTTATTCAGAACTTTATTTCACTGATGTTACTAATTTGCAATTACCCTATTGAAAAAGTTAACAATTCATTTTGTTTTCTTTTTAGCCCCATCTGCTTTGATATGATTGAGGAAGCATACATGACAAAATGTGGCCACAGCTTTTGGTAAGATAATTTTATTTAGTAAAAGGCCTTTTGGCATTTTTTAAATGTAAATATCAGTGTGATCAAGGAGAAATAGTGCTCTTTAAACAAATTTCATATTGTTTCTCTGAAAAGTCTTTACAAGTTTGATACTAACATTCTTATTACATAAATTTTGGGAAATAACTAGATTTACTATAGGTATGCAAGATGGATTTTAAAACACTTTTGTTATTAACTCGTAATGGGACCTTTGTTATTTTAGAATACTAAGAGTATTGAGTAATCAAGATCATGAAACTTCATTTATGGGGATACCAGAGAGGCCTGGTAAAGAAAATTGAGAACATGGAAAAAGGATGTAGAGTTCTGAAGTTCTGTGTTTTCTTTCAGAGTGTACTCACTGTTACTTGTACTGTTGTCATCTACACATCTCACATTAATGTATATATTTAAATTTTTAATTTAAAATAATAAAAATAGAATTTATTTTTATTTTTTTATATTTTTATTTATTTTTATTTTTACTTTTATTGTTTTTTGGCCAGTCCTGGGGCTTGGACTCAGGGCCTGAGCACTGTCCCTGGTTTCTTTTTTTTGCTCAAGGCTAGCCTCTGCCACTTGAGCCACAGTGCCACTTCTGGCCTTTTCTATATATGTGGTGCTAGGGAATTGAACCCAGGGCTTCATATATACGAGGCAAGCACTCTTGCCACTAGGCCATATTCCCAGCCCTAAAAATAGAATTTATAGATTGAGCCATTTTGATAAATCATTAACATTAACTGTGTTTGTTTGTTGCACACTTAATCTCCAGAACTTTTGCATCTAGTAAAACTGAAACTGTGTCAATTGAAAACACTCCAGCTTTTCTGTCTCCTGAAGACTGATAACAACTATTTTGGCTTTTGATTATATAAATAACTACAGATACCTCACAGAAGTGGAAAAATACAGTGTTACATTTTTCTGATTGACTTGACTTAATAATAATATCTTTTACGGTTACCTGTGTTGTAGTTTGGGTCAGAATTTGGTAGAAGACTGAATTGCAGCTGTTTATCCATTCATCCCTCCACAGATACTAAGATTTCTTCTACATCTTGTCTCTTGTGAATACTAGTATGAGTATGCATATAAAAATACTTCTTCTGGACCCTACTTCTAACTACTCAGGATACATAACCAAATAGTAGAATTGCTGGGTCATATAGAAATTTTGGTTTTTAATTTTTTCAGGTCCTACTATACAGTGGTCCTTAGCTATTTCATATTATCACTGAAATAATACCTTTTTAAAATATTCTCATTAGCAGTACATAATTTCTCTACTTCCATACCAACACTTTCTTGCTTTTCATAGTAATCATCAGACATGTCGCAGATAAGTAATCTCTATTTTGAATTTTTTTCTTTTTTAAACTTTTGCTGATTTATTATAAAGGATACGTGATTATAACGGATTATATTAAAGAATACAATGATGAACCAGATGCAAAAATATATAGGGTAAGGTATGTGGGATAAAGCAAGGAATTTTCATACCATCTCTAGACACGCCTCCCTCCCAGTACTTCTCCACGTTTATTAACAAGCAGCTTTCTGTGCTCTTTTTGAGATTGTATAGACAATTCACTGAATTGCCACATTTGATTAGATCATTGGCAATTGGTGTACACTTTAGTCTCTCTTCCCTTCTTGTGGATGGAGGCTAGACTGAAAATTTCCAGCATTCTACCTGTGTGTTGATGTTACCTATTTAATAAACAGCTATCTTGGAGCCTACCTACGACCTCTCAGGCCTCAGTCATCTCATTTAAGTTTTTCATTGTGTTGATTGGAGCTACTTGTAACTAGTTATTTTTGTAAGTTATTTATCTGTAGTATTGGCAGTTAGTTTAGCTTTACTATTTCTGTTGTGGTCTAATAATCCTTATATTCTAATTATCTTTGAAGTTGAGCTCATAATTTTATGTTGAAGTTGGATGTAGCATGTGATTCATAGCTTTCATTTAGTCATGATGGAAGGGTATTAGGTGTTAATACTATTCTTAATTAAAGAAAATTAAAAGCAGTAAATATCTTGACTTAGAAAAGGAACTTTTATACAGAGAAATGTAATATGAAATGTTAATATTTCCCTTCTGTCTTCTATTGTTTTCCATTCTCAGAAGTTATTACTAATCAAAGGATTCTTCAGAATCCTTTTGAGTACCCATCTTGGGACTTGAACTCAGGCACTGACACTGTCCCTTAGCTTTTTCCACTCAAGGCTGACACTCTGGCAGTTGAACTACATCTACATATGACCTTTAGGAGACTAATTGGACATAAGAGTCTCAAGGATTCTGGCTGGCTTGAACCTTCCTTCCTTGATGCTTAAGAGTTCAGCCTCTTGAGTAACTAGAATTTCAAGCATAAGCCATGTGCCCCCCAGTCATTTTTGTTGAAGTTACTTTGCCTTCTGAGTTTTTAAAGAAACATTTCAGTTTGTTCACATTTTCATAATTAATTTCTTTCTGTTCTGTTTGCTAAGAAATTCTGGTCATATGAATCTCAATATTAGGCTGATACATATATGGTGTTGATCTTTTTAGGCTGCTTGTTGAACAGTCATATTTTCTCTTGTCCAAAAAATTGATCCAGAATATTAGTGTTTTATTGAAAACCACATATTTATTATTTTGATTATTCTGAAACTTTTTTGGTGGTACTGTGGTTTAGACTTTTCAACCTTGATATTAGTAATATATTAGGATAGATAATACTTGGTTGTGAGTTATTGTCCTGTGAAGTATAATGTGTTTAACAATGTTAATGGCTTCTATTCAGTGGAAACTCTCTACTCCCTGTTGGGAGAACTAAAAATACCTCCACATATTGCCAGATGTTCTTTGGGGGACAAAAATTGCTTGCAGTTGGGAGCTATTTATTTAGAGCCAGCTCTTGAAGTAGCCACTACTTACGTTTCTAAATTTTACCTCACATTTGTCCAATCATTCAACTTTTCTCTTCTGCTACTGCCTTCTTTCTCCTCCTGCTTCATCCCTCCTCATTTCTCATCTGCTTTCTAGTCTTGTCTTCATCTTCTCCCTCCTTCTTCACTTTCTGTCCTTTAATAGATAGATGCACAATTGTTCAAATACTAAACAGAGTTTAAGATGGAGTTTTAAATTTGTTCCCTTAATCTCCATTAACCAATATGTTTATTTGCTGTTTAGAAAAACTTTTTGGTGAGTTCAGTAATCATTCTTTTCTTACTACATAGTAAAACATAACAAGTTACTGATTAACTTTACAGTTGGATAAATCTGGCTTTTACAGTATATTTTGTAATCTTTGTGTACTTACGTTATTTTAGGAAATCTTCCTGGATTTATTTTTTTGTGTGTTTTGTCTTGTTTTTGAGGAGGCAAGGGATGTGAAGTGAACTCATGGCCTCATGCTCCATTGGCTTTGCTTGATGGTGTTGGTATTTTACCAGCTGAGCCATGCCAGGCTTTTTGGATGTTTGTTTTGAAGACAGTTTTGTGGACTTTTACACTGAGGCTGGCTTCAAACTGCAGTTATTCAGACCTCAGCCTGCTTAGTTTCAGTACCTAGGATTGTAGGTCTGAGCACCAGTTCCTGTCTCTTAATTTTTTTGAATAGCTTTCCTGGCTCTCAAATTACAGCAATTTAGGCTTAGGTCCTTGTAAAAATTATATACTAATGTGAATATATTTTAATATATCTTCCTAAGAGCAGGTTTTAATATGATTGAGACCATAATCATGGCAGGAGCTAATAAAAATGGAAGCTGGCAGGCCCAAGTTTGAAACTTGTTACTCTATCGTTTTTTGGTGGTCTTAGAGCATGAACTCAAGCCTTTCCTTTGAGCTTGTTAAGCAGATGCATTGTCATTCGGGCCATGCCTCCAGCCTTTATTACTTTTGCTAAGTTTTGAGATAGAGTCTTTTTGCCCTGGCTAGAGTGAACCAGAATACCCTGTATACTTCCTGCTGTAGCTGTAAATGAGGGCGATAGCACTGCATTTAGCTTTTCTTCTAAGATGGGGTCTTGAGAAGCTTGGCTGACCTGAAACTGCAATCCTCCTGATCTTAGTCTCCCACTTTGCACAGATAACAAGTAAACACCTTTGTGCCCAACTGTTGGTTGAGATGAGATCTCACAGACCTTTTGCCCAGGCTGGTCTTGTACCACAGTCCTTCTGACCTCAGATTTTCAATTAGCTAAGATTATAGATGTGAACCAGGGCACTTGGCCATAGTTACTTTTCCTAACATTTATTTGAGTCCTCTGAGTGTTCAGTCATTTACAGTAAATTACAATGTCATCCTTCTTCTAGCTGTAGTCCTGGCTGGTAAGGTGGAGCCAAACAATATTCCCCCTTTAAAGCTCCACCTAGATCATTACCACTATTTCATATTGAACCCTATTAACTCTATTTCTGTGCATACATACCAATGGCAAATTAGGGTAGCAAGTTGGAGACAATATGGCAATACTTTCACATTACTCTCTCCCACTTGAGAACTCTGCTCTCATGTAACCATAATGGTGATTTTGTAGCCTGACTGAAACTCAATGACTTACTGAAAAACCTTGCTATTATATAATATATTGATGAAGTCATCCGTCTTTTCCCAGTAGTATCCCCAGCTTGTTTTTTGTACCTCACTTCTCAGACTTCATGTCTCAAGCCTTGATATACTGCTTTGATTCATTACCAATTAATTACAGCCTTGTCATCCATCTAGCTGATCAACCAGGGTGTCAGATTTTCAGGCTAATTCATTACCTTATGTTAGTCTTTTTTTTTTCAATGTGTGGTTACTATACTTGATAACTGATTTGCTGATTTGCTCTTGTTCATTTTTCTCTAGAATTTTCTGATATCTGCTCATCTTCATAAATGGAAAAGTATTTATATTTTATAAGCAGATATACATACAATTGAACAAACAACTATGTTCATATTATCGATATGTCCATTCTTTATAATTGCATATCTACTCAGTAGAAGAAACAGGCATTTGTATGTCTGCTGTGAATACTTCATAATGTCAACTTAAATCTTCTCAGATGTACCCAAAATGTATGGCCTGTTTACTTCTTTATATCCATCCAATTTTTACTTGCATTCTTGTTACTTGTCCTCTTGGCTTCTAAACTGTTTAGACAAGTGATAGTCAAAACAGATGAGTGAGAATTAATTAGAAATATTGAAATTTTTGATAGTGTTTTATGTAACATGGAAAATAGCATAATATCTGTTACATGGTTTGCTTTATTCATTCAACATTTATTAAGCTAGAACTCTTATTTTTTTTAATGTTTTTAAATTGAGGGCCTTGTACTTGGTAGGCATGTACTCTCCCTACCACTCAAGCCACACCTGCAGCCTGAGTTCTATCTCCTTTGCAGTATTGTGTTATACTTTAAAAGGTTCAGAGGTGAGCAAAACAAAATTTTCTTCTTAATAAGCAAGTGGAAGAGGTTTGACAGTCACATACAGAAATAAGTACAAGATGAGGTAGTTACTTTATTGGTCAAGTTTGTACATGACAAATAATTTGGTGAAATTTAATTTTCTAATGTAAATGGATATTGTCAAATCCACTTTACAGAAGTCATTTGCGTTTTGTTGCTGATAGTCTTTTTTTTAGCTATGCCTCAGTTTTTTCTGTAGGAAGGGATAGTGTGGTATTAAGCCTGTTGATAGGGAATATGGGTAGCCTGTCATAGAAAGGATAGAAACTAGACTTTGGGATAGTTTCTTGTATATTGACAAGTTTTTCAGTTTAATAATTTCTTTTCTTTCCTTTTTTGCTGAAGGTTGGAGATAGGGACTTGTGAATAGGAGGCAAAGTATTCTACAGAGCTATGTTTCTGGTCTTTAACCTGCTATTTTTTATGTTTTGTTATTGGCTAACGCTTTCTAAAATAGAAGCTATTTCTGATACCACAAATATCCTCCTGCTTATCTGTCACCTCTCATCTTTAATAATCTTTGCAAATTCTCATCATGGCTGATGATTTTTTGAAAGGGTAATTCTTGTCACGTGTATTCCCCAGTAATGATAACGCATCTCCTTTTCTACTGAAGCAGACTGTAAATTTCTCCATATTGGGATTTTTAGTCTGTTGTATTTGTGTATCTACAGTATTCTCTCTTGCTAAAAATATTGCTAAAATATTTCATATGTAATTTACTTAATTTATGTATCTAGATAGGAAACTTCCAATCAGGTATGGAGGGCGCATTGTAATACTACAGTAATATAGCCTTGGCATACATGCAAGCAGGGATGAAATTATTTCTCCAACATGAAGGTCTAGGTATTGAATATTACAGTGCTAAGCATTTACTTAGACCTCTGTGCTGTGCCAAAGACCAGTGTTACTTTGATTCTTTGTACCTTTCTCCTGTTCACTTATGTTGAAAATATCAAGAGGAGAAAGTAATTTAGAATAGTGGAACCTAATCAGTTTGGGTTCATAAAGGTGAGGTAATATAAGATAATTTTGCTATAAAATAAATGCATTCATTTTAGGGATGATTTTAATAATTTCTAGAATTTTTTTTCTGATTATCAGAGTAATGTATATTTTACTACAGAAACATTTTTCTGCAGTTTTTCACTCCTGAAGGAAAGTTTTAACATTGTAGTAAGTGTCCTTTTTAGTTTATTTAAAATACATGTATGCAAATTCTTTTTAACAGATGTGGGATTATATTGTACATATTATATTGAATGTATGTATGCATATGTTGTCACTTTTGTTCAGCAAGTTGGTATATTGATGCTTTTATGTCATGCCGATTCATCCTTTTTTAGTGGTTTGAACAGTACATAAAAAGGTAATTTTATCTTAAGGTAATACACAATTGTTAAAGGTTCAGTATTACAGAATTATGACATAAAGAGAAATTTTCTTATAATCACATTTTTCCATTTATAACTTACTGTGTTGTTCATCTCATCATATATATTACAATATAATTCTTATTGGCACTATAGTATTATGTTGGATTGATTTTTATAGATTTACTTAGTCAATTTCTTAGTGTTTTAAGTTTCTTCTATTTTAGTTTGCTACTTAGAGATATAGCTGCATTGAATCCCCTTCTGAATATACATGAACTTAGGACAAATTCCTAGAAATAAAGCTCACTATGGTAAAGGGATTGCAAAACCTCAAGGTTATTCCTACATCTTGCTTTCTATAAAAGAGCTAATGCTAGTTATATTTCCTTCAGTAGTATGTAAGATTGTTTATACATATTGGTGCTCATTAACTACAACAGTATTTTCTTGTTTTTCTTCTAAATCTAATCTGATTAGCTAAACTAGTGGCTACTTTTTTAGTCTTTTTTTTTTTTGCCACCACTGAAGGTGATAATTTTCTGATGTTTATGGACTAATTTTTGTCTTTGCTTGGGTATTATATTTTTTCATTTTTCTTTCAATGAGCTCTTTATGTATTAAGAGTATTACACTCAACATAAATGATTTGTTTAACTAAAGCTATAGGCATTTGTTTTTATGGTATTGGTATGTACTATATAAATTGCATAAGCTTTGGACTTAGTCGATATTTTAAAATTTTACATGTAATATGTTGATTTAATTTTAAAACAATTTATATACTATTCATCCAACTAATACCTCATAAATTTTGTGGTATAAAAAGATTTGTTAGATTATTTACATTTAAAATAAGTACAACACTTAGATTATCTTTTACTGGTTTGCTAATTTTTTGTTCATTGATTTAATTCAATTTATTTTATTCTTTCCCTGCTAATAGCTACAAGTGTATTCATCAAAGTTTGGAGGACAATAATAGATGTCCCAAGTGTAACTATGTTGTGGACAATATTGACCATCTCTATCCTAATTTCTTGGGTGAGTCTGGAATTATTTTAATTTTCAAAAATAATATTTTTCCCCAGAGAAGTGATAGCCATAATTTATTCAGAAAACCTAGCTCAGAACTAAGCAAGTTTCACAGGTACTCACCAAAGTGCTTTATATCTTCTTGGCTTATGAAAACAGATTTCATTTTTTCTACTCTATTTCTCAATACAGTATTTCAAAATCCTTATGCCTGATTATGGAACAGAAATAAGAATTAACAAAGAAAAGAGTTAATGGAGATGGGAACACAAGCTTGGGGAATACTGAACAGAGAAGGTAGAAAAAGGGTTGGGTAGGACAATTCCCCCAGATGGGGGAAGAGAGTATAAACTGGCCAACTAGTTGCAAAGTAAGAATTAGAGAAGGCAAGTATGGAAATACATTTTTGATTTAGAAATAAAAGAACTGGAAAAGGCAGATTTGAGACCCTAGCTACAAATGGCTAGAATTAGTAGTATGTAAGTCGGAGGTCAGTTGTAAATGTCAAGAAACCCAGAGATCTAGCCAGGTGTGATATTCCTTTAAATCTATCACTTGGAGACTGAGATAGAAAGATCAAGAATTTGAGGCCGGCCTGGACCACATATTAATGTTCTGTCTACAAACAAACAACAGTTTGTTTCTGTTGAATTACGTAAGATATTTCATATACCCCTATTGTCAGATACCTGTAGTATCTGACAAGATAGAAATATATGTGTGTATGTATATGTATGTGTATGTGTGTGTGTGTGTGTGTGTGTGTGTGTGTCCAAAAGTTTAACTGTTCATTTAGAAGAGTATCAGAGTATCAAGTTTAGCATGTGGTAGCTATTTGCACATTAGATTTTGGCCTACCAGAAATACTTACTTTTCCATAGTATTTTCTCTCAGTGTTGTACCTTTTTTTTCCTCTACTGTATACATTCTTTCTCTTCCCCATTTCCCTCAGTCTTGAGAATTCTCTTTCTCCTGTCTTCAGAAGTCTGACTTTGTTGAGATATTAATCTTCATAACCAAAGGGTACCTTTCTCCAACATATCATAGCCAACTTTGGTGTCAAATTATGTGCTAAACTTCAGTTTGGTAATGAAAATCTAAGAACTGTTACTCTGCAACAGAAATAGTGAGACTAAGTTAATATGCTAACACTGCAAATAAATAATGTATGAAGATGGCTCGTTACAAGTGCCATCTCCAGTCCAAAAATGCACAAGTAAAATGCGATGACAGATGCGTGGGAGCTCCTAGGTAGGCTCGTTGTACCTGGCTGTCAAGAGAAACCAAGCACACAAATAGGAAGAGAGTCTGAATTGTGCACCAATGGTCAGTGATATATCGAATCAACTGTGGCAACTCAGTGAATCATCTATAGAACTCCCATAAAACGGCATAGAAAGCTCCTTGTTGATTAACCTGTAGAGGTGCTAGGAGGGAGGCACGGCTAGAAATGGTATGAAAAATTTCCCACGTAACTTTATTTATGTCTGCATCTGGTTCATCATTAGATCCTTTAAGGCAGACTTTGTAATAAATAGCAAACATTTAAAAAAAGGAAAATGCCAAAAAAATAATTCAAAATACACAGATTACATGTCTGTGATGTTTAATGGCTTCTGTGAAAAGAAAACAAAAGCAAGTGTTGGTATAGATGTAGAGAAATTATGTACCTATAGTGAGAATATAATACATATTATTTTATTGATAATAAAAATAGGTAAAGAATACAATATGATGGTTCCTGAAAAATTAAAAAACCCAAATTTCTATATGATCAGACAATTCTACTGTTGAGTTATATATCCTGAATAGTTGTAATTAGGGTCCAGAAAAGGTATTTTTATATGAATGCTCATAGCAGCAGCATTCCTAAGAGCCAAGAGGTGGAAGCCACCTTAATGTCTGTGGAGGGCCGAATGGATAAACAAATATGTATGCTTAAAATTCTGATCCTTGTTACAACATTATCAGGTGGCTCAGTCCTCTTCATCTCCCAACTTTGTTGATAGTCTCAACTATAATCAAATCTTAGTCTGTAGCTCCCCCAACGCCTCCTCTTTTGTCTATTTCACTGTTTTCTCTATATGTAAAATTTGTAACTAACATTTTCTTGAGAATTGAGTGAACCTGCTACCCATTAATGTAAAGGGCAAGGAATTTAAAGTTTTAAATCTGTTTAGGCTTAGGTGTGTGGCATGTGCCACCATTCCTAGAACCTAGGCTACCTAGAGAGAACTTGTCTCCAAGAAAACACACATGTGCGCGAGCGCACACATGCGCACACACACACACACACACACACACACACAGCAAGCAAGCCTGTTTTGAAAAGTAAGAACATATGAAGCCCTCACTAATATCAGTCATTGTTTTAACAGCTTTATGAACATGGATTATTTACTCTTCATGGCAATATTTTTGAGATACTGCTATTATCCTCAGATAAGCAGACCTGAGGCCCAGACAATGTTGTGTGTGTGTGATTTATATAAAGTTATACAGCAATTAAGTGATGGAGTTGGGATGTGGTCTTTAGTAATTTTGTTTAAGAGTTTATACTTTTACTATAATTGTCTTGCCTCTAAAAAGACAATTGGTGGAGTAGAACTTTTAGCAGTAAAATCCATTTTTCTTGGTACTAAGATGTTGTTGTCAATACTGTGAATGTTGCAAGACTTCACAGAACTGTAACCAAAGTATAAACTATCCTTCAGGTTTGGCTCTCACTTCTGAGCACTAACTATGGTTTCAAGTAAATGTTTACCTTGATGAGAAATGTGAAAATTGTACGACATGTGTGGAATTGTGAAATTAAGGATTAATTTATTCATTCTACAAAGAATAGATGCTGGTATCTGTATATCCTGGTGTCTGTATGTTGGTCAGTAGGGCAGAGATGGAATCTTTAAATGCTTCAGTTTATAGTATACTGAGGAATCTGTAGCTGATGCTTTTCCTAGCAGCAAACCATCATTTAAAAATAAAGAGCCAAAGTTACAGAAGAAAATTGGGCACTTTGCTTTTCTTGTTTGTGAGTTATAGCACAGGTCTGAAGAGTTTTCCTTTAAATATAGAATTTTGATTGTGCATATTTTCATTTGAATGTTGAATTCATTAGTTATAAGTTGGACTTTTAAAATACTTCTTTGTTAATATTTGTATGTGCTAAAATAAAAATGATTCCTTTGATGAAGAAATTGAGCAGAGTGTTGTGGAAAAAGAAGTTTCTTTTATTCCTCAGGGATTGCTACCACATCTTACAGAAGGATATAATTTTTAAAGAAAAAAAATACAATTTTTAGATACACGGAAAATGTGATCCAGTGATAAAAACTTTAGTTTGATAAATGTACATATTAAATGTTATTAATACAGTTTTTTTTTGCTTTTTCTTTTGTTAACTTTTTGCAGTTTGATTTGTGGCCTTAAAATGTTTCATTTAAGATATATTTGGCAAATCAAATAAAATGAAGATTTCTTATTAGAATACTTTTACAATATTATAGTTGCTTTTAGTCACAACACTTATTTACGTATGCTTGTTTTTTCTCATTGCATTATCTTCTGTGGACTATAACTTTGTGAAGTATACGTATTTTGGGCTCAGATATGCCTGTATTCTTAAGAGTTAGTTCATAGTCATAGTTATTTACAAAATCACTGTCACCCTGTGTCTAATATATTTTTATTTTATGTAGTCATTCATTTATTTGTTTTGCTGGTCCAGGGGCTTGAACTCAGAGCCTTGGTAATGTTATCTCTCTACCACTTTAGTCACAGTATCACTTCCAGTTTTTTTGAGTAGTTTATTGGAGATAAGAATCTCAGGGACTGACCTGTCCAAATTGACTTCTAATCGTGATCCTCAGATCTCAACCTCCTGAGTAGCTAGGATCACAGGCATGAGCCACCAGCACCCAGCTATGTATTTATTTTAAATCATTTATTTCCAGTTGCATTATGGCTTTAATACAGAACAGACATACATACACACACACACACACACACACACACACACACACAACCTTTTCTAAATTCTTTTGTATTCCTCTGCTTAGTATCTTTGGGCCTATTTGGCCCAATTTTAAAGTCACATTATTTGAAGCCTATTTAACATTTTGATTGATCCACAGGCTGTGTATTTGTAACTTTATTTCTACAATACCTGGCCTTTATCCTTTGTAAACCTTTTTCAAGTGTAGTGCAGATCATCACACTATGTAATAACTACTGTTTTATTTATCTGTCTTGATAGTTTGAGTTACTTGAGGTCCTGGCTCCCTGGTATGGCCTGAATGTTTGTTTGTTTGTTTTTCATTCAAAATATTTGCAGTTGCATGGTGGGCAATAATAGATGGATAGCCATGTTCCTAATTCTTTTTTTTTTTTTTACAGTTTCACATGGCATGTTGAAAATAATTACAACAATGATATAACACTTTTTCCGTAACTTGGAGTTCATTTCATTTAGCATCATCTTATATGTTCATAAGGGTATAGCTGTTGGGCTCTTGTGATCCTCTGCTGTGACTAGCCTAAACATGTACTAGCTATTCCCTATGAGGGAAACCATAAGGTTTATGGTTCTTTGGGTCTAGGTCACTTCACTTAGTATGATTTTTTTTCCAAGTCCTTCCATTTCCTTAAGAATGGGGCATTGTCATTCTTCCTGATGGATTCATAGAATTCCATTGTGTATGTGTACCACATTGTCCTGATCTGCTCATCTACTGAGGGGCATCTGGGTTGGTTTCATATTTTAGCAATGACAGATTGTGCTGTGTTGAACATTGTTGTGCTGGTGGCTTTAGTGTGGTCTCTCTTGTAATCTTTTGGGTAGCCCATTGGGGCTACTGGGTCGTTGGGGAGCTCTCTTCAGCCTTCTGAGGACCATGTCCCTAATTCTGTCTATTTCTTATCTACACTGAGTAAAGTCTTTACATTCTCTATCTTAATGTTCTTTCCTTTCTAAATGAACACTATCCTTAAGGTATTGCCTCTAAAGTGCCTAATGGTGCCCAGTATTATTTTCCTTTGGACTTTTAAAAAATTATTATTCTAATGCCAGTTGTATACATTAACTATAAAAGCAACCAGAAGCATCTAGAAAAATAAAATTCAAAGTCACTTATACAGTATAAACAATATTAGTTTATAGGAAAACAATGTATTAATCCCTGGTTCAGCATTATTGTTATAAAGTTTTTTCCATCTTTCTGTTCTTCCATTTCCAGCCTATGCTTTGGTCCTTTGGCTAATTAGCTTCAAGATGGAAAAAATGGTTCTAAGTAGGTTGACATACCATGCTATTATGAAGAATTTGACCCAGCAAAAACTCTCATTGGTAAAACTGGGTCATCAAACAGGTCATAGTGGAACATACTAATTAATCCTGGAACTGGAGGCCTAGGAAAAAGGGTTACAAGTTTGAGGGCAGCCTAATCTGTATAATAAGACCTGTTTGGTGTAGTGGCTCAAGCCTGTAATCTTAAAAACTCAAGAGGGTGAGATGAGGATTGCAATTAGAAGCTAGCCTGGGCAATAAAGTTCATGAGCCTCTTATCTCCAGTACAAAAAAAAAAAGCCAGAAGTGGAGCTGTGGTTCAAGTGGTAGAGCGCTCACCAAGATGGTTTTATATAGATAATTCATAGTGGTTTCCATAATAAAACAAAGCAGAAATCTTTAGTGCTTATCTGACAGTAGACATTCAAGTATCATTTGCTTGCTAGCATGAAACTATATCACATAGTGAAGAATCCTCTATAAAGAAGGTAGTAGTAACAGGTACAAGAAAAGTGTTACAATTTGAAATAAAACAAAAGCTAACACATTCTGTTTAGTATCTTATTTTTAGATATTGTAAAGTTAAAGTAGAATATAGAGCAAAAGCTAATATATTCTGTTTAGTATCTTTTAATTTTTACATATTATAAAGTTAAATTAGAACCTAAACAGAAGAATTACAAGATCTGTTTAACAAATAAATGAGTTTTGTGTTCTTTCTGTTTGTTTTTAGTGAATGAGCTCATTCTCAAACAAAAACAAAGATTTGAGGAAAAGAGGTTCAAATTGGACCACTCAGTGAGTAGCACCGTATGTTTCAACTCTCATTACTATTTTTAATAATTTTTTGTTGTTTTTGTTTAATATTGAGTTGATGTTAAAACTTAGTATGTTATTTGTTTTATTAAAGGGTATTTATTTAAAGTTCTATTCAGATAAATAACTTTAAATCTACAAATGAACAACTGTATTGTTTGTCATAGTTTAGTGGAATGGTTACTTTTCTAAAAGTTGGATGGTATCAATGTTGAGATAGTTTTTAATAGTGACATTTGAAAGATTATAATGGCCAGGCTAAACAAAATGGGTAGGTATTTAGAATAGAGTATTGATATAACTGAAGAGTTTATTATCTTCAAATTATTCAGACAGTTGAGCTTTAATTACTACTTTTTGAAATGAAAGCTTAAAATATGGCTAGACAAATAGTGAAAACTTACTTATTCTGAAATCATACTTTTGAAAATTCTGACATAATGTTTGCCTTTATGTCCCTTTCATACCTGTTACCTAACAGAGAAATAATGCTTAAATTATAACTAGAAGAGAATGAAGAGCTATTGATTGTAGAGGAGTATTGTAGAACAGCAGTGTATTTTTACTATATATAATATGCATATTGGAAGCAGCTATTAAATATTTGTTTTAGAGTCTATAAACATTCTTGTTAAATGGTTACTTTGATTCTTTTCATTTTCAGAATGGCCACAGGTGGCAAATATTTCAAGATTTGTTAGGAACTGACCAAGATAACCTTGATTTGGCTAATGTCAACCTCATGTTGGAGTTACTAGTACAAAAGAAGAAACAACTGGAAGCAGTAAGTGGTAGCTTAACTTAAAAAAAAATGTTTAAATGGTGATGTTTATTGGAGTTAAAAAGTTCTAGAAATGCTTAAAATCATAGTGTCAGTAATTCATCTTTATTATTTGGCTAAAAAGATATGGAAAACTCACTTCTGACAAAAGTACTCATTATCAAGAGCAAATTCCTAAGCAGGCTTAATCACAGAACCCACAGAAGGAGGAAGCTGGAGGATCACAAGATGGAGACCAGTCTGTGCTACATAGACCCTCATCTCATGGGAGAAATAAAGGGAGAAAGCAAATTTCCTGTATAACATTTTCAATGGCTAGTTGTTATTAACATAAATGCTAAAAAAAGATAAAATAAAATTCTTGTTATATGACACAATTATTGATATTTCCTTCTAATAATTGTCTTTATCCTTTCATCCCCTTTCCATTTGAGACTTGGAGGGGAAGTAGAGATTTTTTTGTTATTTCCATTAGGCAGAAATCCTTGCAGAGGTGTTGCTTCAAAGCAGCAATTCTATGGCTTAACTTAGAGCATTTAAAACGTGATTATAATTGGGTGTAAAATGTTATTTTATGTAAGTAAATGTAAATGTAAAAAAGTATAAACTGAAACTGTATATTAATCTGCAGTTGAATATTTTAAAAGCAACATACCTTAACCTAAGCAAATATACATCTTGACTATTTTACTGACTTTTAAGTTAATCAAGTGGCTATTAGATAGTGACTTGGATTGAACTCAAACAACCAAATTTTAGAAGATTAGATAGTGGATTTTCTAAAATACTGCGAGCAAATGAGATTAGAGATTTGAATGTTTTTAGGAACCTTTTAAACCAGTTATGCTTTCTTTTCTGATACATTTTTTTATATGTGACACTTAGTTTATTTTTCAGACTTTTGATAAAAGATTATCTTTTTCCAACTTCAGCTAAAATAAAAAATCTGTTCATTAGTTAGCCCTCACCTGGGGTCTCACTAATAGCACAGGAATCTTTTAGTAGATGAAAGAAATTCCTGAGGTTAATTTCCCCTATACTTCTAATTATAGGGTTTTGGGTTTTTGTTGTTTTTTTTTTGCGTTTCCTGGGGCTTGGACTCAAGGCCTGAGCACTGTCCCTGGCTTCCTTTTGCTCAAGGCTAGCACACTGCCACTTGAGCCACAGCGCCACTTCTGGCCATTTTCTATATATGTGGTGCTGGGGAATTGAACCCAGGGCTTCATGTATACGAGGCAAGTGCTCTTGCCACTAGGCCATATTCCCAGCCCGGTTTTGGGTTTTTTTGTTTATTTTTACTATCTACTATTTCACATGTTGTGTTAAAAGTCGTGGAGTGTACTCTGAGTGTATGTATGACTGTGTGTATGTGTGTGTGCACACAGGCGTAGATAAACAGAACAATAAATCCTTTCATAAGACATCTTTGTGATAAATTAAACATATACTGTTACCTTGCCTTTTGACCTATGATTATTACAACGAAGGGACAGTAAAGAAAAGGGTTAGTGATTTAGTTTAGGGAAAAGTTCTTTCCTCTGTACCCCCACACACGCAAAAAGAAGGAAGAAAAAGAAAATGACAGCGAAGATAATAGGAGTATTTTGTAAGTATATCAACAAAGGCAATAGATTCAGATTGCTGAAGGGTGGTGGTGTCCTATACACTAAACCAGTAGGCAAAAGCTAAGAACTAACACTATGTTGTGGAACAGAAATTCCAGCATTGGTGACATCCGTTCTTTCATGTAGTCCAGGCTGAAGACAGAATTTGTCAAGAGACTGTTGAAAAAGTAGATGAAATCCATGATCCTTTCCTATTTGGCTCAGCTGTTTCTCCCTCCTCTACTTCCCACCCATAGTAAAATAGAAGCTCTTTGTACTAATGTACAACTGCATCTTTAACGATGTTGGAGACAAGTACTTTTCTCAAGCTAGATGATAGCGTATTAAATGTGATTACTTCACTTTCCGATATGCCATTGTACGTCTTTCTTCCTTTGTGGCTTAGAATTGAAGAAACACAGTTCCCTTAGTTTTAGATTATAGATCTTTGCTATTATTTTTTCTGAAAAAGGAGCCAACTCAGGAACAAATTTCCTGTCCTAGGCTTTTTAGCTACAACTGTGTATTGTTTCTGTGAATTAGAAGTGCACATAGGTTTTCATACTGTAGTTTTTTATTTTGACATATATACATACCTCTTTTTTTTTTTTGAAGCTTATAACTGATAGAGATTTGGTTTTATTTTAATGTATCCGGGATGAACCATTATAGGAATATTTTTACTACTATTAAACAGCATCTCCATTTCATTTATTAAAGGAAAATTGATTACTATGTTTATAAACTTATTATTATTCTGTTTTTAGCTTTTCACACTTTTTTTTCATGCAAGTATGGGGATTGAATTCATTGCTTCTGATTCTCCCTTGGCTTTGTGCTTGTGGTGTGCTTTCACTTTATCTGTACAGCTTTTGTTGTTGTTGTTAATTGGAGATAACAGTCTTGAAAATTTTTCTGCATTTAATTCCCTTCTGAATATATATGAATTTAGGATAAATTCCTACAAACAAAAACATTATGTTAAAGGAAATTTTTCCTGCATCTTGCCTTTTAAGAGTTGTACTGATTATATTTCCTACAGTATTGTTTAAGATTGTTTATGTCTAGGTATACTCCTTAACTACAACAGTACTTTTTCTTTCTAATATGATTAGTAAAAGCTAGTATATAATTTTGAATCACTTCCTTGTTACTGCCAAGGTAGTTGATTTTGTGAATTTTAATATTAAAAGATACTTGTTTTTATACTCAATAAATTTCAAGGCCCAATCGGGCACTGGTAGCTTATACCTATAATCCTGCTACTCAAGAGGCTGAGATCTGGTAATTTCAGTTCAAACCAGACTGGGCAGGAAAGTCCATAAGACACTTACTTTGAATTAACTACCATAAAGCTGGAAGTGGAGCCATGGCTCAATTGGTAGAGTGCTAACCTTGAGCAAAAAAGTTCAAGGACAGCACCCAGTCCCTGAGTTCCAGTACGGGAACTGGCACCAAAGTCTCATAATTTTAGTTTATTAGTTTCGCCTTTGTTTCAATTACCAGTTTGTTGTAGACACTATCTTCTTATTTATATTAATTTTTTTTATTTCCAAAGGTTTAATTTTGACTATAATCTATGGAAATGTATTCTTACTATCGTGACTAATAACCAGAAAGTTGTAAATTTGACTTCTGAAAAGTATAAATATCTATTTTTTAATGCTTACTGCTACACATGAAATTGTTACAGGAAAACTGATTTTCGTGTCTAGAAACTTTGTCTTGAATATGCTGTAAATTTGATTGGAGAAACAAAACCATTTTCTATAAGTAGGTTTTCAATATGTAGAATATCTGTTTCCTGTGTTTCTTGGAAAATGACTTGTTTTTTGAAATGCCAAATAGCAAATTATATATTATTAAGTGGTAAGAGTAGATTAACTTAAATGTGTGCATAAAAGTATTTTTTAACTGGTTTTGTTGTAGTATCAGTGAAATTTTTTAATGGAGTTATATTTCTTAAAAGAATATTTATATTTTTTTATTGTAGGAATCACATGCAGCCCAACTACAAATCCTTATGGAATTCCTCAAGGTTGCGAGAAGAAATAAGAGAGAGGTATATTATTTTGTATGTTTTACATGATGTTCCATTTGTTCTTGTTCCTACTTTGTAAAATCTTTGAAATACAAAGTGTTACAGTATTTTTAAAACCATTTAACTTTTCAGAAAATTTTCTCACATTTTAAGTTCGTTTTATTGTTTAACCTTTACAATTTAGTGTTTTAAAACAACTTTTGGAGATGTGTTAAAATAGAATGATCAAATGACATTCTACTTCTGTCATACAGAGACATCTTGGGAATATTTAAGAGTTATAGTTTTTCTTCCAGTAATACAGTCAGGAATAAATTAGTACAATGATTTCTTGATAAACCCATTTAGACTTGGAAGTAAAGTCATTTAGGCCAACTGAAAGTCAGTTTTATATTCATGGTTTTATAACTAGAAAGTTTTAATACTTATAAAATTCCTCAGTCATTTCACACATATACAAAATATAGGAATTGGAAAATTAATAAATAAGATTACATGCTCTGAACATGCCAAAATAGTTCTGAAAAATCTTTATTTTTGATCACATTACTAGGGTTTGAACTCAGGCCCTTATTCCCGCCCCTTAGCTTTTCTACTCAACTGTTTGAGCCACAGCTCCACTTCTGCCTTTTGGGTGGTTAATTGCAGCTAATAATCACATGTACAGTCTTTTTTGTCTTGGCTGGTTTTGAACCAGGATCCTCAAATCTCAGCCTGTTATGTAACTAGGATTATAACATGAGCCACCAGTGCCAATCTTGTTTTCTTTCTTTTTTTTTAAGAACTATGTATTTAGGGCACCTCCACTCCTTAAAAAGATACATACTCATGTACTATATTCTGAGTTACCTGTCTGAAAATAAAATGACATATAATTTTATTTTGATGATATACTCTGTACATTGCCAGAATTTTCCATTCGCTTAGTGGGATAATTCTTCTTTTGATTATTTGTTGTGTTTTTTTCTTTCTGACTTGGTTCAGATTACATTTGGATTGTGCTGGTGTTCATAGTGAAATATTTCTTAGATGATTTGTTATTGTAGTTTTTTTTAATGGGAGCTATTATTTATGTTTTTAATGTTTTAAATTTTATTGTAAAGATGATGTACGGAAGGATTACCTTTATGGAAGTCAAGTAATGAGTACATTTCTTTTTGAACAGTGTCACCCCTCCATCATTGTCTCCTAATTCTTCCCTCTCCCAACTCCTTTTCTCCCCAAGTTGTATAGCTTATTTCCGACATTGTGTTTAGTAAGTATCAAGGCTGAATTGGTTCACCCTTTGTCCCACCCTTTCCGAGTTTCCCCTTCCACTTCTCAAATCAGATCAACTTTTATACAAAACAAAGGATACAGAAATCAAAAACAGTGACAAAAGAGAATATACCAAAGAAAAAAGGAAAGAAAAAAAACTGTACAATTGAAAACTCTCTTATTTCTATTTCTTGGATGATTGTATTTTCCTCATCCTTCACTTTTGCTAAGTTAACATAGAAACATTATCTTCATTATATGTTTCAGATTTACTTATGTTGTTTGTATTTTATTTTTCCTTTTTGTGGGGCAGTACTGGGGTTTGAACTCAGGTCTTCGTACTGAGTCTGCTTGCTTGCTTGCACCTCTGGTACTTTACTACTTGGCCACACCTCCAGCCCTCCTCTGGCTGGCTTTCAACCACCATCCTTTGGCTTTCAGCCTATTAGGAGTTATGGAGTTAAGGCTAGGATTACAAGTGTGAGCTGTTGGCACCCAGCTGTGTTTTAGTTATGTAATTTTATTATTTTTCTTGGCAGAGGTTGGGAGGTGGGACATGAAATGGTATCCAAGCATTCATTTGTTTAAATACCTTATGACTTAGTACTCTTCTTAAACTACACTGTGCATGAGAATCCACTGAGAATTCTGTATAATGCTGATTTTTATTAAGGTCTTTGGAGACAGATGATAGTATCCATACTAGCTAGCTGCGTGATACTGAAATATTCAGTCCTTGGGGCACACTTCTGAGTTAACAAGACTGAAAATTTTATAATATATGGAAATTATTAATCCAACATTCACTCCGCATTTATACTGTAGAGAGAAAATTGTACTTTTTCAAATTTATGCATATTTCCCTTTTGAGAAAAATGTGTGAAATTATGTTTTTTAATTTTTTTTCTATATTAGACTTTGAACTTATTGAGAATGAGATTTAGTGCAAAATAACATGCCAGATAATGGTGGAGTAAATACATCAATCAAGTGAACTGCTCAAGCATAAGAATATTTGAGGGTTAAATAAAGTGGCTTTTGATTTTTAAAGTTTTACTTAGCCCCTAAGTGTTTTTCACTGTACAGTGTCTTTGGTGACTACTGATGTTTGCAACAAATACTCTTCAAATAGTTTTAAGTGATACAGGTCGGAGATGTTTTACTGTTACTATTAGGTTACCTTGCCACCATTTCTCAGATGCTAACAGAAGTCCTGAGACTAGTGGCTATCTTTCTCTCTCTCTCTTTTTTTTTTTTTTCCTGGTCATGTGCCTGAGAGGTGTGGGGGGCGGGTGTGGAGTGTCTCTCTGGTTTAGGGACCAATTCAGTCCTCGCTATTAGCATTTGAATCAGGCAGCCTGCGGGTTTTGATAGGAAAGAGGAGCTAAGTGTTGCAATTGAAGGGGGTAAGTCATTTTCTGGTACCCTTTAATCAGCTGGAACAGTTGGGGAAATGGCTAGGGAGAGCAAAAGCCTGTGCTGGCCTGGGAATGCAAATGGCCTCGTCTCCGGAGGCTCTCTGGAGAGCCATCTGAATAATCAAGGAAACGGGTTAATGGTCAGGGTCTTCTCTCAGGAGCCACAGGAAAGAACAGGCAGGCTTGGGTATGGACAGGCCAAAGCCTTATCCAGACAGCTCACTGGCGGGATGGTGGAGATGACTTGAAGGCGGCACCTATCTCTTGAATTATTTGACAGACCCACTGGGTTTGTATACAGCTGAAGAATGCTGAGCTTAGGAAAGATACCTAGTCTCTTCAAGAGGAATATATTCAGTATTCAGGGAAGCACTATTTACTGGTCAGAAGACAAATCTGCCCTGCATGTATTTACTATATCTGTTGTTCCAGGCTGTTCTTTATACTAATATCCTTGTTTAAAAAACAAAACAAAACAGTTTAGAGTAAAAACTATCAGGTGATGTGCAGCAATCGGAGGGATCAATAGAGATTTTTTTTCAACTCTCTGTTGTAGCTGACATTTTCAGTAACACCTTTTATGATACTGAGTTGCATTACATATCTCTATATACTATTTCTGTTTCTACTATTAAATTTCTGAAATTATGCTGGAGAAAGTTTGGCTTGATTTATTTTGAATCATATTCCTTTGGAGAGGTTATATTTTCTTATAGTAGGTAACGGACAAACAAACATAATAGTTCCAAGTACTTCTAAATATTGGATCCTCTAGTGATGACTGACTACACAGTCATGAATATATTTTGGGTTTTTTTGTTCGTAATTATTTGTGATTGAGTGACTTATATTTCATTTTTGAGAAACTAGATTAACTTTTTTACTGTTTTCTTGACCAAACAGTGTAAATTTCTTCTTGATTGGAGTCTAGTACTTTCATGTCTTATATAATCAAAATATGCTGAAGTCTCAAAATTTACTTGATGTTTTTCCCTGTCAGTGTACACAGAATGAAATTAGATGAAGACATTTGCATATTTAATCTTCAACAATATATGTGTTATTCCTGTCTCTTGGAGTATAGTTTATTGTTGAATTTTATTTAATTAATATAGATTGGATTAGAAACTACTACTTTGGAATTTTTCCTATAATTGATCCTGAAAATTAACTTTGTGATTTTGTTTGTGGTTTTAATTAGGTTATTGTTTTAGACATATGTAACACAAGTTAAACATGCTTTTCAGATTTAATATAGTTATTACTTCACTGTCATATCTGGCTATTAGATGCTTTTAGGTGCTAGCTATTAGGGCTATTTAAATCAGTGTTTACTTCTAAGTTTCAATTTATTTAACCTTACTTACTCTTTTCAGAATACTTAGAGAACAGAAAGTTTAAGGTGCCTAGTAGGCATTTGCATTGTATATGTAACAAATTACCCTCAAACTTGATGGCTTCAGACATCAAACATTTAATATCTCCAATCAGGAAATGTAGTACAGACTAGCCAGGTGCTTGGCTCCGTATTGTTGAGCAGGCTGCAATCAAGGTGTTGGCCAGGGCAAAATTGTCAATTTTGTCTGATGTAGGAACTTTTCCAGACCACATGGGATTCTTCATAAATAGGACACACAGTCCACAGTCAGCTTTCATCAGAGGTAGTGATTGAGAAAAATAGATACCATCTGCTATTGATGTTTAATGTTATATCCTAACATTTTTGCTGTTTCCTCATTGTTAGGAACAAATCATTAGTATATTCCAAACATGAGGGTTCCACAACTGTGGGAATACTAAGAGGTGGAGATCTTGGAAGGTCATTTGAGAATCTGCCTACCAAAGCATGTAGTAACCAAGTATGTTAATATTCCTTAATTATTTTGGACATAAGGTCTTTGGGTCCCAGTTAGAAGCCAGTTTCATCAGTTCAAATCTGTACCAGCATTTGAGTGATTGCTTTATCTTTCTTTTGATTTAAATTTGAATAGACTTTTGGACAATGTTAGTATCTCTTTTTGAATTTCTTTGGAGTTTCAAATGAATTTTAAACTTTTATTGGAAATAAAGAACAGAAAACCGAATTAATGAAATTTATGGGTTAAAGTGGTTTGGAGTGACTGTGTATGTAACTACTATCTTGATGGTGCAGCAAAATATTTCTACAATTCCCGAGGCCACCTGATTTTTCAGAATACAGCCCTTTCTCTTGCCCACTAATTTACCAATATTCAAATATTATAGCAATCAATACCTTGCCTTTTTTAGTGTTTTTCTACTTAAGTGTTTTGGGGCTTTATATAAATGTGCTTGTATACTATGTAATCATTTGTTCCTGTCTTTGGTGCAGTATTAAGATTTATCTGTATGGTTGTATGTAACTATAATTAATTTCTGTTGTAAAGTGTTTGCTAAAATAAATAGCTCAATTTTTCATAAAAATAGTTGTAGGTAGACATTTGAGTGGTTTTCAGCTTCGAATAGTCAAAGCAAAGCTAGTATCTCCTATTTATACTATAGCTTGAATATATATTAGCATACATATATGTATGGGATGTATTTAAATGTCATAGGGTATATAAATTCATATTAAACTCACAGTGCCAATATGTTTTCCTAAATACTGTTCCTTGTATTAAATACTTCTCCTATAGATACTGTCTTAGTGTTTGTATTACACTTTGTTCTTGCCAAAAGTTGGTATCAGTATGCATTTTCCAGTTTAATTGTGAAGGGTTTTAATGTACATTTTTCTGATGAGGAATTAGATTTAGCATCTGATACTATGCTTACTGGACATTGGATTTTTTTAAAGTATATGTTTTTGGAGTATGTATTATTAAGACTTTGCAGGGTTATTGGGGGGGGTGGATTTTCCTTAGTTTGTATGTTCTAGATATAAATTCTTTATACTGATCTTTCACAAATACCTTTTCTTCAAATTATGTTGCTCCTAGCTTTAACTCACAGAACTTTTAAACTTTTTTTAGACTCCAATTGATTGTTCTTGTTAAAATATCTTTTGATCCAGAGAAGAAATCTTCACCTGTGATCATGATGGTATTTTCCCGTTCGATTTTTTTGTTTGAAAATATTTTCTTATCTTTCACATTTACACCTATAGCTGGAGATAGGGTTTTATGTAGGGAGTGAACTTTTCAGATGGATACCCAGTTAGCCAAGCATTTTAAACTGTCCATCCTTTTCTCTTTTGCTTTGAAGTCTCAATCTATCATATATCATGTGTCCATATATGCGTGCGTGTGTGTGTGTGCGCGTGTGTGTGTTTCTGGGCTCTTTTCTCTTCTACCATTGTATTTTTGTATCCATTGAACAATACTATATATTACAATAAATACTGGAATTTTTGTTGTACGTAAAACTCTTGGCTGCTCATGGCTATTTGCATATATGTATTTTTTTAATCAGCTAGTACACTTCCCATCATAAATCTGGTGTGATTTTTTTATTGGTATTACTTTGACTCTAGATAAATTTGGGAAAATGTATCTTTACAATGTATCCTCTAATCCATAAACATGCATATTCTATATACACATATAGGTCTTTTAAAATGTCCAACATTTTTTATACTATTCAGGATATCTTAATACATCTTTATTTGAAGTTTAATCATTTTGTGTTATTATTAATGATGTCTTTGTCTTTAGTTTTCCTACTGTTGCTGGTATATAGATATTGATTTGATTTTTACAAGATTTTACAAATAACCAGCAACTTGTCGCACTCATCAATTCTAATTTATTTGTAGATTCTTTTATGTTTTCTATGTACACATCATAATCTGCAAAAAATAACAGTTTAGTGTCTTTCTTTATGATCCTTATATCTTTATTTATTTTTCTTGTCTTACTCTGCTGGCTAGGACATCCGGTACAATGATGAATAGAAGTGGTGATAGCTGAGCATCCTAGTCTTGATGCTGATCTCAAAGTGAAAGCATTCGACGTGTCACCATTAGGTATGACATTTTCTGTAGGTTTTTTATTTTTTTTTTAGCTAATTTTTTTAATCATTCGTGGAAATAAATTTCTATTTTTATTCCCAGTTTACTAAGAGAATTTTCTTTCCTTACTAGGGGGGTTGAGTATTCTCCAAACTTTTTTGTATATCTAAGACAATCATGATTTTTTTTCATTCTTTTAATGTGAATAATCATAATTACATTGGTTTAACATTAGAAAGTTAATTAATCACCTCTGTACCTAAAGTGACCAGACATCCTGATTGTCTCATATCCCTCATCTCATATCTCCTGTTTCAGGTATCCCCTGAATAGGTGCCCCTATTTGTATCTGTGTAAACAAAACATACATATATATTCTCTTCAGTATGGTTTAGATTATTAACATTTGGTTAGGTTTTTTTGCATTTATGTTCATGAGTAAGGCTGTGAAATGATTTTTTTCTAACACTACTCTTATGCTATTTTGCCAAAAAGATGGCTGGTTTTCTCAATTGAGTTGGGAAATGTATCCTTTTCTTCTGTTTTTGGATGACTGTAGTTTAGAATTAGTGTGTATGTCAAATCTGTAAAGATCTTGTTAAGATATCCGGACGTTTGTAGGAAGATTTAGATTACAGATTCAGTTGAATAGTTGCATGCTTATTCAAGGTTTTGTTTCACTATCATTTTATTTTTAAGGAAATTGTCTTTCATCATAATTTCAAAACTTATTGGCATAAGATTTATCTTAATAGAATCTCAAGTGTGTCCCCAGGATTTCTAGTCATGTCTTTTATTTCCAGTATTGCTTTGTGTGTTTTCTCTTGATCAGTTCTTACAAGCAATGTATCAGTTTTCTGAGTTTTATCTTTTGGCTTAGTTTATCCTGTTTGGTGTTTTTTTTCTATTTTATTAATTTACGTTTCTTACTTTCATCTCTTTAATCGATTTAATTTTATTTTGTTGTTTCTCATTTACTTATTTAGATTTTCATATAATTATACAGATTACTTTTGTCATATATCATGTAGGCCTACAGTGCCTCCTTCATCCCTCCTTCCCTTTATCATAGTGTTTTCTTAAGTTTGTGTATTATTTAGAAGCAATCTTCCTATTACTTGAACATGAGGATTTTCTTGGTATATTTTTCTATTTGAATGGCATTACAATAAAAAAATACTGAAGTTTTGTTTTGTCAGATATAGTATTTTCTGTACCACCTGGTGTAGTTGGTTAGATTTTGAAGTATTTGTGCTTGAAAAGAATATCTCCTGAAATGGTATAGTACAGTATAAGCTGGTTAAATGTATGGTGAGAATTTTCAACATCCTTACTGATTCGTTGTCTTCTTGTATTAAATTCTGAATCATTTGAGAAGAGTTTATTATTAACAGTATATGTCAATATACTGTTAGTCTCAGCCTTTTAACTGTGTGCTTAGATTTTGCATTTGACTTAAAAATTGTAACTTAAGCCTGCCATTTTGTTTTCTTCTTTTCCTCTCCTCTATTGTGGTTGTTCTGGGTGTTTTTCTCTATTTTCTTTACAACTTTTTCAGAATATCATTTGATTCAACTATTTTTTATTTTCTATTTGAATAGGCTTTTAGTAGTCCCACTAAGTATAATATAGTTTGTAATAGGTAGTGACATACATTTTCATTTACTTTTAAATAAGCTATCTTACTTTTCCATCTCTTCTATTTATTTAGTTATTTATATTTGAATTTGCTTGTTATTCACTTAAATTTTTCTGTGGAGAGTTCAGTGAAGTCTTAAAGTCATCTCTTCCGTTAAGTGTTAAGTATAAATATGTATTTAGGGTGATAGGGAAAAAGAGGTATTTGGCATACTGTAGTATATTTTGGTTAAGTGCTTTTCTTCGTTTAGTAGTAACTCTTTTTGAATTATTTTTCGAATTAGTTTTGCCACTATTTTCTTTACCAAGTATCTTACCTGAAAGTGTAGCTGCATATTCTTTACTTTGGTTTTTAGTAATTGTATAATGTATTCTAAGTTATTAGTTTATGTAAAATAAAATTCTGTGGGTTTAATACTAACGCATATTTTCTTAATCAAACCCAATTGTGAAGGCCAAGTAAATGAATACCAAATATTTGTACTTACACCAAAGTTATGAATTTTGAACTATTTTATTTTTTATTTTCATTATAAGATGTTCTGAGAATGTTCTTTATTTTTAAAATTTAAATGTTGTTGTTATTTTTTGACTTTTATTCCACTGGTGAGTTCTTGCTATTGATGTCTTAGAACAATTTTCCATTGTATGTGTGTGTGTCTGTCTGTCTGTCTCCAACCTCCATGTGAAGGCAAATTATATTCAGTACTTTTATGATTCTCAATTTCTGATTGATTTTCTTTCACAAAAGATCATCTGATCTTCATGGGCAGTTCTCTATATTGCTACCATTCTTGGACTTTTATTTTAGGTTAATGTTTCTAGAGTAAATTTAGTCTTGTTCTTTTTTTCTGCTACTTTCATCTAGCTGTCCTGTTTCTTTTTTTCAATTTAACAGTAGTAAGATGTGTTTCATTGTTTTTTTTAATAATTCAGTTTCCTTCAGAATCTTGAAATGTAAATGCTTCAAAATGGAAATGCCTAAGATACGTGGATTGTGGTCTATGCATGCACTCAGGCAGGAAATATGACCCTCCAAATAACATGTGCAGTAAAGGGCTGGAGGTGTGACTCAGCTGTAGAGTACCTACCTATCAAGCATAAGACCCTGAGTTCAAACCCTAGTTCTCTGCCTCCCCCCAAAAATCACTGAATCCTTTAATAAAATCAAGATGATACTATAGAAAACACTCACGTTGTAAAATTACTTATGATTGTTTACAAACAAGTATCAGTAATATTTAAATATATTGTTGTGTGTATATTTCAGTGACACAGAATATGGTTGAGATACCATAGGAAAGATATAAAAGACAAAGTATCTTAAGTATGTTTTAAAAATCTATAGAAAGGTTGGGATGCCAATATATGGGTTGCTTTGGGGTGGTGTTATTAAATATTAGTAAGACTATTGTTACTCATATAAGGAAGGAGTTTTACAGCTTTCATGGCAAATTGTTAATTTTTTAAAATTAAATGGGGTAATGCTAAAGTTTTTGTGTATATTAATATTTCAAGTCACTTATTACTATTATTTATTTTTTATGTTTTTATTATGAAGTCAATTCCTATTGTATTAAAATATAAGTATAAAGATATATCTATATTTACATTTTAACATTGGAACTCAAAGCTGAAACTTTTTTATGTGTGCTAGTTTATATCCATGAACCTTACCATTAGTTCCCAGTGTTTAAAAAATAATAATTTCCCAAGTGTGGAGTTCTCTTGTGAACATGGAAATGCCAGTGGTTTGGTTTAGAAATTTTTCTGTCTCTTTTTTTAACCTACAGCAATTGGAACAAATCCAGAAAGAATTAAGTGTTTTGGAAGAGGATATTAAAAGAGTGGAAGTAAGAAATCAAGAATTTCTCACATCTCTGATAATTTTGTATTGTCATGAAAATGTCACCTTTAAGTTGTTGCATTAGACTATGGGACTGGTCTCAGATATAAAGTACCAAATGTTAATTTTAATTGACAGTGCATTTTTTATTGATAAAGTGTAATTTAGTTTGTTTTGTGCTATTTTATTGCCATAATTCTTGGTTAAACTAAAGAAAAATCACTTAATTTTCTTTATTATATTAGCTTAAATCAATTTTCACAAAATCCTCTACCCTTAACATTGAAATGATTTACTGTTACATTTTTAAAGCAAAATATTTTTATATGCCTGTTTGTATGCAACATTGTGGTTCACTGAAAGGTTTGTGAATATATATTATCAATGTTACAGGAATTTTTAACTTATTGTTAGGTGAAGTTACTGCTTGTTGGCTGAATTTAAGTTCTGTGTATATAAGTTATTCACATAGTAAAATATATTTTATTTTACTTAGTTTTGGGTGGTACCTGAGGCTTGAACTCAGGTGCTAGGTGCTGTCCTTCAGCTTTCTTGCTGAAAGCTTTCTGCCACTTGAGCTCAGCATCATGTTACTGCTGGCAACCCACAGCAGATAGTGCAGGGTTTTTTTACTGGTAGACATTACATGTTAAAGAATAATGGTATAATATTTGTGGACTGCCATGTGTTGGCCATAACTTGTTATATTTATGTTGATACTTAGCTATATGATTGAACCAAGGTTAGGTTAACTAGAAATAATTGTACCTAATTATATATCTTTTAGTGGTAAATTTTCTGTTTTTCCAGTCATCAAAAAGTATCACCCTCAGAAAATATTAGCCTTGATATCCTAATATATATTAAGAGACTAGGTAAATGACTAGTTAGCTCATAGCTCATATAGTACGCTGTACATCTTTTTAAGAATACTTATTCTGTATTGGCTGGCTTCATTTGAGGTATACGAGTATTAGAATTTACCGTTCCTTAACATTATATACTCTCAAAATCTTGCCTCCTAACATTTCAGTTTATCTTTGCTTTTGCATTTTTTGGAAAGGAGTCTTTGAGAAATAAAGAGTGTTAAGAACAAAAGGACTAATGAATACTTGGGATTAGAATGGCATATAAATTATCTTTTTTATTCATGGAACTGCTCTTTGGAACTTCTACTATAATTCAAAAAATTTGTTTTTTTCAGGAAATGAGCGGCTTATACTCTCCTGTCAGTGAAGATAGCACAGTGCCTCAATTTGAAGCCCCTTCTCCATCACACAGGTAAAAGCTACACTCTACTGATTGTTTAGGGTTTATGTTATAAAAAAGTGCACATATGATACTAGCTTTTCATGGGCCCCTTCTCAATGTAGCATGTGAAACCCTTGAGAAATTGCTTTTGGTTGTGAACTAAAAATTATATTTAGCCCATGTATTTTCTTTCCTTCTAGGAATAGTTAGTATTTTCAGTTCACTATTGGATTAAAAATTGGGTGAATTTTTTTATGCCTTATGAATTAGACAGATGGAATTCAAAATCTGAATTTGGAAACATGAAATGGAAAAATTAGGAGAAAGTATGATTTTTTTTTTAACTTGGAATTTTTTAGCCAAGATCTGGTGGCTCTTGCCTGTAATTCTAGCTACTTAAAAGACTGATATTTTAGGATCCTGGTTTGAAGTCAAACCCAGGAAGAAAGACTATGATCCTCTTATCTTCAGTTTACCACCTAAAAAAAACTGAAAGTAAAGCTGTGGTTCAAAGTGGTAGAGCACTAGTTTTGAGTAAAATAGCTCAGGGACAGTGCTCACGCCCTGAGTTCAAGCCCTATGACTAACAAAAACAAAAACTAATTTGGTGGGTTTTGGGGGGGAGAGGTTGTGTGGGGTTTTTTGTTTGTTTGTTTGTTTTTGGTTTTTTTGTATTCTCTTCTTTGACCTTCAGCTTATAATTATGTAGCCCAAACTGGCTTTGAACTTGTGAATCTCTAATCTCAGCCTCCCAGTTACTGGCCTGTGCCACCACAGGTATTCTTTGTTTCTTGAGATGGAAATTTTGCTAAGTTGTCCAGTTTGACCTCACACTTGAAATCCTCCTGTTTTAATTCTAACTATTCATTCAGTAAAGACAATAACTTTTGTATAGCTCCCTGTCACTAATTTAAGTCTTCTCTTCTATGTTCTCTCCAAGAGCTTGAATTCTGAAATCCCTAGTAAATATTTTAGAACCATTTTTAGCTTCGTTTAGATGTTTACACAATATAGTAAGTTAATACCATCCTTTGAGACTAAAACTCTTACGTCATGAATTACGTGCTAATTTGTTTTTTTAATTATTTATTAAATTATTATTTTTTTGGCTTGCATTGAGTGCCTTACATTTTTGCTTGCTTTTTCTGCTCATGATATCATGATATTAGTAGGACCCCATCTCTTCCCAGCTTTTTTTTTTTTTTCTGGCAATTGGACATAGAGTGTTGCATGCACATGCTGTTTTTGAACTACAATCCAGACTTCAGACTTCTGAATAGTTAAGATTATAGAATCTGCCAGCATCCAGTGTACTATAGATTTTGAATTTTGAGTGTTCATGCTTGAAATGTTCCAAGTAAGCGCTATTTTACATGAATTCACTTTTTAAAAATTTACTATTACATTTAGACAAAATCACTTTAGGATAATGTGAATTATCAGGAACTCCAGTTTAGTTAGTACATGGGATTACATTAACTCTCAGAAAGTTGTTATGGATCTAGTTTGGCATAACATGTGTAAAAATGTTAGAAATGATGCTTTTAGTTAAGGAACATTTCTGAAAAGTTTAATATTTTTCCCATTAACTAGTGTGGATAATTCTTCTTTTACTTAGTTCTGTGGTTACCTTAGCTGTTTAATTCAGCTGATTTTACTTGGTATTTTACTTTATTTAGAATATTTCTAAAGACAAGGTGTGTGAAAAATAGGTATCTTTAAACCTAGTTTTCCCTTTCTGACATGAACTCTTGGGTAATTGGGTACTTCAATGAGTGCATAAAGGGAAGTGAAAATTTTCACATCACCAACATTTCAGTAATAAATGGTCATTCATTCTCATTGTCATGTGCCTCTCTGTTTAATGATTTGTTTGTTACTGAGTCTTATACTGTTGAATTTTTCCTTCTTCATTTTTCAGTAGTATAATTGATTCTACAGAATACAGTCAACCTCCAGGTTTCAGTGGCAGTTCTCAGGTAAATATATTTAACAGTTTTAGTTCTTGGTACCATGAATATAATCCCTTAAGTTGTAAATCAGTAACTTTTCAGTAACCCAATGTTTATCGCTAATCTTTGAAGTGTGTGTGTGTGTGTGTGTGTGTGTGTGTGTAGAAGTTGGGGAGGGGGTAAGGCTTGAACTCAGGGCATAGATGCTGTCCCTGAATGAGGTTTTGTGCTCAATTCTAGTGCTTTTCCACTTGAGCCACAGCTTCATTTCTGGTGTTTTGGTAATTTATTGGAGATAAGAGTCTCATGGACTTTCCTACTCCGGCTGACTTTGAGCCATGAGCCTCAGATCTCAGCCTCCTGTATAGCTAGGAATACAAGTGTGAGCCACCAGTGCCCAGCAGCCTTGAAGTTGTTTAGATGTAATCTCACAACAAACTCATTAGGCAAGACCATCTATCATTGGTGAAGTGTAACAAAACTAATATTAGTTCATGAACTTGTTTAAGCACATGAAAAAACCAAAGTGACTGTACAAACAATTTCAAAATATTTTAGACACATGCAAATCTTGACTAATATATTATTGCTTCTTTTCCTATTATTTTTTCAGCCTCACTCCTGTTTCCTGTCTTATTATTATTACTACTTTTTACTATTGTTTTTAATACTTTGCAGTGTTGGAGACATTAATAGCCCTTCTATTCTTCTACATAAGAGTTAGGGTACTTAGTCGTAGATTAATCTCATATAACTGTTCAATCAAGAGGAAAACCTATCCTTTTCTATATACTTTTCCTATGACACCTCTTTGTATGTGTGTGCCTACGCATGCACATGTGCTTGAACTTGGGACCTGGGCACTGTCCTGTTAGCTTTTTCTCTCATGGCTGGCATTCTACCACTTGAGCCAACTCTTTTTTTTGTTTTTTTTTTTGGTGGTTAATTGGAGATAAGAATCAAAGGCTTGCTGCTTGGGCTGGCTTTGAACCGGCATCCTCAGATCTCAGCCACCATGAGTAGCTAAGATTATAGGAGTGAGCCACTGGCTCACAGTTCAGATCCCTCTTGCTTATCTATACTATGCTCTCTTTCTATGCATTGGGCACTAAAGAAAACTGTGTCAGTTTTGGTGTTTGGCTTGAGAACATTGGGAAATTCTAAGTAAAGGAGCAAAACAGAGTCTTTATTCTTGTAGTTTTTATAGCATTGTTTTTGGCCTTTTATCATGAGCTAGGAAAAAATAGAAAGTAAACCTGAAAGAAAGAAAAATAATAGTACTTATAGTGATTAGTCTTAACCATTTTCTGTTTTGATCTTTTCCTAGGTATATTTGATCTTTTTTCCTAGTTATATGTAGTATAGTACTTCATATATGTTCTGAGATGCTGTGTAGTGACAGCAAACATACTTCCCCTTGACCAGTAGAGTTAAAAAGTTAATTCTCTCCAGAGCATTATGCTTAAGTATTTTGACTTAAAATTTGTTAGGAAATATCCTTATATTAGGTAGTGGAATTTTTAGTACTTTTAAAGTATTTTATAGTAGCTTTTACTAATAAGTAGTGAAGGACACTTTTGGTTTGAGAATAAGTAGTATAGTGAGACAGTGTGTTAGTATCTGGACTTTTTTCATCCATAAGAAATCCCATTGATTGCACCTGAAGGTGTGTCTCAAGTGTTGGTGTATCAGCCTGGAGTGTAAAAGCTAAGCAAGAGCACAGTTGCTTTACTTTCTTTAGTTTAAGCTTACCTATAGAGTGCTATTCCTATAGAGCTGCCTCTCCTATGAGTCACTGAGTGCAAAATAAATGTATGCTTAAGGAATGAATAGTCTGCATCTCTTAGGAGAATCCAGCCTTACTATATGCAGAGGGACAGAACAGTTGTTGAGAAGTAAATCCTACTGACACCTCTGTGGAATGGAATTAATATGATATGTTGCACTGAATGATGTACTGTTTGTTCATTTCTAGCTATGGTCCGAGACAGATCTAAAATAAGTTGATGGAGAAAAAAACCTGAAATGCATTAATGTCTGAAGCTAAGTTTGGCAAGTGTATACTAAATCTAATATGAAAACAAAAACCTGAACTATGTCAACAGAACTCTAGTATAAAACATGAAAGACACATTGTTTTCACAGTAATAAAAGGATGTATTCCTCAAGAGTATCAATCAAGCAGTTGCTTAGAATCAGCAGAGCAGTAGTTCCTGGACACTCCTTTCTGACTGCCGTAAGAAAATCTGTGGAAGATAGGTGCAAGTGGCTCACACCTGTAATCCTAGCTATTGAGGAGAGTGAGATCAGGATTGTGTTTGAAAGCCAGCCAAGCAGGCTGTGAGACTCTTCAATTAACCACCAAACACAAAAATGGTGGTGTGATTCAGATGGTAGAGCACCAGTCTGTGTGCACAAAGCTAAGTACAGTGCCCTTTCTCTGACTTCAAGCCCTTAAACTTACTGGTACAAAAAGAAGAATCTGTGGATCGTCAAGTCTTTTATGTAATAAAAGTGGCATGGAAAAACTTATTATGATATAACATCTAAGGAATAAGAAAAAAGTATATACGTACTCAGTACACAGGTTTTTTATCTATAGTTGCAGAATCTGCTTATATGGAGGATAGATTGTACCTGATGTTGCGTTAAAAAAAATAACTGGAATTTACATAAAACGAAAACTGTTAGAAACCAAAGAAAAACAGCCAGGTGCCAATGGCTTATGCCTGTAATCTCAGATGTTCAGAAGGCTAAGATCAGAAGAGCATGGTTCAAAGGCAGCTCCAGTATCAGAAAGGCTGGGAGACTCGGTCACTAATTTATCAAAATTCTGGGTTGGAGGTGTGGTTCAAGTAGTCAGCTGACCAGGCAAACACAGGCCCTGACCTGGAGCACAAAAAACAAAAGAAATACATGTATTCACAACCAGGAAAATAATTAGGTAACATTTATTGTTCTTCAAGTGTTAACTAATTTTCAGAAATACCCTCTAGGTAGTTATGTTATTAACTGGTATATTAACTGGTATAAAGAGAAGTTAAAGACCAACGAAGCTATTAAGAGGAAGAAGATGAAATTTTAAGCCAGGTACTATGGCTTCAGAGCCTGTGCTTTTAAGCATTTATTCATTCAACCATTAGACCTTTATTTTTTTTAAGTATCTGGTATTTATGAAGATGTACAATAGGCTTTGAGGATACATAGAACAAAAACAGACAGTAGTCCCTGCTATAAACAAACTTCCAGTCTAGTTTGAAAGACAGAAATGTAAAAAAAAAAGTTCAGTGACTTTTGAATGAAATAAGCCATTTGAATATCATTGTGTAGAAATTGTAAGAGAGTGAATGAGGTAAAAAGCCCTAAGGTAGGACTATGCCTTACATAGTCTAGTATAGCCACGCAGAGTAAACATTCAGAGAAAAGTAGATGAGGTAAAAAGCCTAACAAGTGTAACTTATATACACAGCTTTTTCTTCGGCCATTGTAAACAGTGTTTAATCCTTGGAGCAATTAGAAAAATAAACTAATTCTAAAATAGGATAAATTGCTGAATTTGGAAGATAGTAAACTAATGACTTCTCTGAATAGTTTTATAAGAATGATACTTCTTAGTACTAGATACTTCAAAAATTATTATCTTTAAGTGGTATACAAGGAGGCTTCAAGTCAACCTATTAGTTTTTTAGTACAATGCATGCTGATCAACGTCACCCTTTCACATATCCATCCCATCAAGTTACTTGGTTCCATTTTTACATATGTACATTGAATAGTATGACTATATTTGTCCACCCTTCCTCTCTCCATTGCCCTCTTACTGATTTCATCCCTCTGGCTACATATTGCAGCTTCCTAGTATTTATTTTGTTAAGCTATAAGTTATTCAAAGGCAAAACTCAAATAATGGAAATTAAACATTTAGCACATCCCTGTAATCCTAGCATTTGGTAGGCAGAGACAGGAGGATAAGCCAGGATGAATCCACCTGAGGCTAAATAATGAGATCTTGTCTTTATATATATGGAGTACATTTTGTTTTTGGTTGTTTTGTTTTGTTTTTGGTCAGTTGTGGGTCTTGAACTCAGGACCTGGGCACTGTCCCTGAGTTCTTTTTGTTCAAGGCTAGTGTTCTACCACTTTGAGCCACAGCTCCATTTCTAGTTTTTGAGTGGTTAATTGGAGATGTGTCTCGTGGAAACTTTTCTGCTCAAACTGACTTGAGACCAAGATCCTCAAATCTTAGCCTTGAAACCAAGATCCTCAAATCTTAGCCTCCTTAGTAACTAGGATCACAGGCGTGAGTCACCAGCACTAGAGCCATGTGCTGGAAATGAGGAATGTGGAATGAACACCAAATATATTTCACATAAATAAATTACATATAAAATTTATTAAGAGCAGTTAGAATTATACTAAAATCAAAAGCATTAAATACCTTATATGATGAAAAATAAACTAAGCATCCACTTCACTATAGTGTTGTAAGGTAGTCAATGTAGTTTGATAAAAGAGCCCATATACAACATAAAATTAGGTACTTTACTGATACAGACTAGATTAATTAATAGTGAAGATCTGTACTTGTAAAATAGTTTCAAAGAAATGTATAACTTTTTGTAAAATATTAAAATGGTTTAATGCAATTACAGGATAGATGAGATAAGCAAATAATCTTAATTATTAATTTGGTTACTTAAAATGTACAGAGAATGTGGCCAACTGACTTTAGCATTCTTTGATAAAATATATAATTCTGAGGTTACTATGGTAAGTATGCAACTGCCCATTCAACTATTTCAATGTATTACTGTAATGAAAGCAAAATGAAACATTAAAATCTAGTCAAAACATAGTTAATAGTTTAACTTGTGGTAGAGGCAATCATACAGTATTTCAAGTGGGAAACTGATGAAAATTAGTTTCTTGTTTTTATCACTTAATGAAAGAGGTAGCAATAGAAGGACAGAAATTATGAAGGAACCCTACATTTCGTTAAGTACCACAAAGCCCAAATTGGGAAAAATTTCATAACTATGAAATGGTATAGTCGCTTCAAAATATAACAACAACAAACACCTTTGATATCGATTCTTGATGTAAGTTAGGGCAAAAAATATGGTGGAGGAGACATGGTTAAAGAGATGAAAATGCTAGATTTGATCTGCTTGGTTTTGTGTGTGTGTGTGTGTGTGTGTGTGTGTGTTTCTGTTTATAAAGGCTATTGTTCTTTTTCAACATTCTTTGTTCAGTTTGGAGTGGATTAGTTTACATTGTGTTACACCAAGGAAATAGTTCAGGCAGTTAATTTGTTCAAGATTACAAAGAACTGTTTATAGGGACAAATTATGAGTGGTCTGTGATGAATAGGCTAAGCTCATATACAAGGAGACATTCATATTTCTAGTGGGAAGGCAAAGAGGGAGAAGGGGAAAAAAATTGTCTGGCAAAATGTTAGGGTTTACTAATAAACTACCTTCTATCCTTAATCCATTAAGGCCCTACCACCCAGTAATGCCAACCAGAACCAAACCATTAGTCACTAGCTTTGTATTCAAACTATCAACAGAAGTATGACAAAGATCAGGAAGTGTTTTTTCCTCCCTTTGTTCCCCTAAGAAATTCATATAATTTTAGTGTTATTTCTTCCTTAAATATTTGGTAGAATACCTAAGTAAAACTATTTGATAATGGAGTTTTGTTGGTAGGAAAGCCTTATAAAAACTTATTCATACCTTCAGTTTTGATTTGTGGCAACTTTGGTAAATTTTATTTTTCAAATTATTTGTTTATCTGTTATCAAATGAATTCTAGAAATTTGCTCATAATAGTTTATTTTCTTCTATCGAAATATTTTTGTGCACAGCCAAAACTTTTGACACCCAGTATATAAAGTGTTTTCCACACCAGGAAATTCTGTTTACAACCTTCAAGATAGCAGTTGGGTGAGCACAAGTGTATGGAGGTAGTTGGTTGTCAGAGCTTCTCTGGGTGTCTGTACAGTCCCAAGAACTCAATGTCTTTACCAACCCAGAAATGATCTAGTTGTTCAGGAGCAGTAGAGTTGAATTTCCAGACCTCACCTACTTCCTGAAGGTTGATGGCACAGTCCCTACCCTGTAATCAGTTGGTCTTTTTGGTGACTAGTACCTACCTCACTGTAAGTCCCTTTATTAGAGTTAATTTAGCATTGGACTTAATATTAGTAACAAAACACAAAGCCTTAAGTTTTCACTAAGTTTTCTTATTCATGGCTAATGCTCTGCCACTTGAGCCACACCTTCTGACTAGTATTTTACTAATTGGATATGGCTTCAAACTTGAGTCCCTAAAGTCTCATTGCCATATTTGGCTAGGATTACAAGTGTGAGTATACCCAGCAAACTATTAGTCTCTGTGTAAATTTTTTTCTTTTGGCAGTATTGGAGTTTGAACTTGAGGCTTAGCACTTGTGAGGCAAGTGTTCTCCCATTAAGCTAGCTTGTTTCACTATTTAAGTATTGGATTTTTTTTTTACACAAATTTGTTTTATGTTTAAACTGTTGTACAAGTTTCAATTCAGTGTGTCAATTTTTCTTAGTTGATTTTGCTGACCAGAACGTCTTAATTTCTTTGTCATAGAATTCATAACTTTTATAATGACTGTTTTTATGATTTAAGAAATTTTGCCTCTGCCCAAGATCAAAAACATTTCCCAATAATAGTATGTGGTCAGGTTTTTTTTTAATATTACATCCATGCTTAAGAGGAATACAGTTTTTCATTAGTTATGGTATTTTGTATCCATTAATTAAATTACAGTTTCTGTTTGACTAAATGTGTATTATTGTTACTTTTACCAAACACCAACTCTGGTTAGTTATAGCACAACAGGCCAATTTGGTGTTAAGAGACAAGGTGTTGAAGCAGGGAAGATAACTTTATTCAAAGAACAGGCTGACCAAGAAGATGGATAACTCGTGTCCCAAGTACATTTGACTGACTTAGGGATGATTTTTATAGGAGATGGGTGATCACAGACTACTGGGTACCTTCTCAAAGTCACAGGTTCATGGCCAAATGTTGCATATAAGGCATGATAAGCTTTTTTGTTTTGCACATCTCTAAAACAGATATCATTATTTCTTCAGGCTAGTCTTGTCACTAAATTGTTTGCCCATGTTCCATTTCTGACATATTACATAGTGTGCAAGCTACAGGGGTTTTCTCACAGCTGTATTGCTGATAACCAGACTTATAGTAGTGAAATAAATCACATTTACCTGATTATTGTGTGGGACAAGTATTAGTGCAGGAGTCTGCATCAGTGTTCCACTTCATTCCTGCCATATTTTTTTCAGTTGATGAAAATTGGTGAAATTCATCTCTCACTATACTGGAGTATTTTTCAGTGTGGGAGTTTCTGTTTTACATATTTCTGAGGCTGTTTTATCATGAACAAATACTTGTTTAAACTTATTTCCACTATGAACTGGCTGTTTCCATCCTGATTATAATATTTTCATGTTCTATTTTATCTTTTCCTTATACCTCCTTCAGCCTCTCCCTCCTTTCTATTTTCTTTATCATGATTTTTTTGTGTTCATGTATGTGAAGAGTTTTGCCAGTAACCCACATAACCCACATTAAACTCAAACTTAAGATCCTCCTGCCTCAGTTTTCCAAGTACAGGTGTGTGTCACCATGAATCTCTTTCTTTTTCTCTTTTTACTTAGCGGCACCTAGAGCTTAACACTTCATAGGCAGACATTCTACCTATGAGCCAACCCTCAGGTCCATTTTGCTCCAGTTGTTTTTCCAAAAGGATCTTACTTTTTTGTCTGGCCAACCTAGATAGTGATCCTCCTATTTATGTTTTTTACCATAGCTAGGCTGACAAGTGCACACCACTAAACCAAGCCTGTTCTGGTCAGATGAGTTCTCACAAACTTTGTACATTTGCTGACCTGGAACTGCAGTCTTCCTACTCTCATATTCCCAAGTACTTAGGATTATAGGTGTGATCCACCACCATGCCTAGGTTTGACTCTTTTCTCTCTCTCTCTCTCTCTCTCTCTCTCTCTCTCTCTCTCTCTCTCTCTCTCTCTCTCTCTCTCTCTCTCTCTCTCTTTCTCTCTCTCTTTTAATGTTTTACTATTTTTTTACATTATTTCTAATTTTTCAGGATTTATCATGTTTTCAGGGTTGCTTTGTCAGACAGCATATGGGCATATTTTTAGAAACCCATTCTTTTACTGTTTGGCCTGTGTCCCCATTTACATTTGTTATGAATAATGATAATTTCACTGCTTTTTACACTGCCATTGTTTTTCTCACGTTTTAACTTATTTCTTTTTGAAAAATCTCTTCCAATTACCCTACTACTGGTTTTAAATGTATGTTCTCTCTTGCTTTTCTTCTAGTATTTATAATTGAAATTTCTCCATGCTTATTATCCAAACAGAATATATTTTATTCTGTGAAATAATTTTTCTATTTTTACCTTTAAAGAAATGGAAAAATGAAGCCTGAGATCTGTAGCTTTTCACCATTTGTGATCAGTTTATTATGGTGAATTTTTGAAAATATATTGTAGTCACTTTGGTATTCTATTAAAAGAAGAGTATGGTTTGCTTTGAGTTATAAGTGTCTTTTCTTATTATCACCATAGACAAAGAAACAGCCTTGGTATAACAGCACATTAGCCTCAAGACGAAAACGACTTACTGCTCATTTTGAAGACTTAGAGCAGTGTTATTTTTCTACAAGGATGTCTCGTATCTCAGGTACATGTTCAGGATTTCTCTTAAAATTTTTATCTCACAGTAATATTTCTGATATATTTCTAGGATTTAATATTGGATTTACTGCAAATTCGTAGATGCAAAGTATATATTTTTGCCATTCTATTAGAATACTTTGTAGAGATCCACAAGAATATTGTTTTTAGTAGAATTTTTTTGGTTTGCTGAGATTTTTTTATCTTGATGTAATGAACTATATAAGGTTTAAACTATAAAGTTTAATTAAACTAAATAAGTTCTATTCAGTTGCCTCTTCTTTTCAACATTAATAAGTGTTAAGCACTTTCTCTTTACTGAAAATAAAACAAGAATGAGCCAGGCACTATAGTACACATCTGTAATTATAGCACTTGAATAAGTAGTGGATTAAGAGTTCCAGACCGGGCTGGGGATATGGCCTAGTGGCAAGAGTGCTTGCCTCGTATGCATGAGGCCCTGGGTTCAATTCCCCAGCACCACATATATAGAAAATGGCCAGAAGGGACACTGTGGCTCAAGTGGCAGAGTGTTAGCCTTGAGCAAAAAGAAGCCAGGGACAGTGCTCAGGCCCTGAGCCCAGGTCCCAGGACTGGCCAAAAAAAAAAAGAGTTCCAGACCAACTTAAGCTGCATGACAAAATTCTATCTTTAATAAGAGAATGAAATAAAACAATTCTTACTGTAAGAGTTTCATAAACATAGTACGTGAAATACAGCAGATATATGTTGCATGAACATGCAACTATTTTGGAAATGAGAATAAAACAGGCCAAGAAAATTATATGTGATGAATGATCTGGGGACTTGAGGGGAATTGCATTTCGGCCAGGTTAGTATGAATTAACTGAAATTGCTAATTAGAATCCTGTCAAAATAGCAAAGTACAGGAAATAACATATGGGACAACATGTGTGTGATAGTATAGGATATTCTTTTCCTGATATAAAAGAAATTCAGTTTTTATTTCAGTAGTTAAGAAACATTAGTTTTAGTAGACTTTGTGTATGGCAAGATGGTAGCTGGTGCTGAGAGGAGAGTTGAAAATCAGAGGCCTGCTTCTCATGGTCTCAAATCTCTAGATGTGAAGCCTAACAAACATCTCTCCTCTGTGTCAGTCCCTCAGTTTTTAGTTTAAATGTCACTTGAGAATAGACCTGCCTGGTAAAATGTGGCATATTTGTGAATACTTGATTACTTGCTTGTTTCCAAGATCAGTGGAAGTATTCTGTTTATCTTGCCAGGTCTTAGTGTTTTAAGAGCACTGGTCTAGAACCAATAGCCTGTGTTCAGATTCCTGATCTATCACTCAGTCTTATGACTGAGAACAAATCACTGCAAGCTTTTTTTATTCTCACCTTGTTCCAGTTTCATCCTGATCATTTATATAAAGTATGAATCAGGATATGAGTGACTTTTCTCTAAATAATAATGCAAGAGTCCAGCTTTCGTCCATTTTGTAACACTGCTATTTTCAATATATGGCTAGTTCCAAAGGTTTCAGTCTGTTGTGGCAGGGAGAACTTGGGTAGTAGCAGGGTAGCCAACATCTTGGTGGCCAAGAAACAAAGAATGCCGGAAATAGGAAACTTTTTAATGCTTTAAAAAAGTAATAAAGCTCCTTGTTCTCTGTTATTTAGTCATCCTAGCATCTTTTTCATCAGAACTATAAGAGTTTTTCTGTGTTTTATTTTTATTTATTTATTCTCTGTTAGTCTTGGGGCTTGAACTCTGGGCCTGTCCTATCTTTGATGAGTTCTTTAGCTCAAAGATAGTGCTCTACCACTTGAGCTACAGTGCCACTTCCAGTTTTCTGGTGGTTAATTAGAGATAAGAATCTCATTGACTTTTCCTGGCTTTGAACAGTGATCCTCAGATCTCAGCCTCCTCAGTAGCTAGGATACAGGTATGGGCTACTGGCGCCTGTTTTATTTATTTATTGTTTTATGAGGAATTTAACTTTTTTGCTGACATGCTATGAGGCAAAACAAAATTGACACCATGCAAAATAACTTGTAAACAATATATATAAAATTCAATACTTGGCACATCTTGGGTGCTGCAACATAGAAATCAGTAGTAGGACACCTTTTTAGAATGAGTTCAGCAAGGAAAAGTTTCTGATAATTTATTGATTGTTAAATCCTGAGCCTTGGTTTTATTCTTTTTCTGAACATGCTTATATTTAGTATTAGTAAGAACACATGTACCAATTGTTTGCATGCTTTGGACAATTTGCCATAGAACTAATGTGGGAAAATTCACTTAGTATTGTTTCTAGGAGAAAAAAATGGAGCCTAAAATTTGTTTGCTAAGCATGATTTAGATTAATAGTAAACAGTTTTTATGCATGGCAACTTGGTATTTTGCTGGCTTAGAGTTGAGTCCCTTAGTGACTAAATATAAACTACAATAAAAAGTTGTTAAGCTTTCAGTACTCCATGTCTTGCATTCTGACAGTCCTTTTGACTTGCTGTGTGTGTGTGTGTGTGCACGCACGCGCGTGCGTGTGTGTGTGTGTGTATGTGCACACGTGCATGCTTGCACAGCCAATACTGGGGCTTAAAATCAGGGCCTGGGTGCTGTTCTTACCTTTTTTGCTCAAGGCTGGTGCTCTACCACTTGAGCCACAGCTCCACTAATGGCTTTTTGGTAGTTAATTGGAGATAGTCTCACAAGACTTTCCTGCCTGGTCTGATTTTGAATTGCCATCCTCAGATCTCTTCCTCATAAGTAGCTAGGATTACAGGAGTGAGCCACTGGTGCCAGCAACTTTTGAACTTTTAGTTGTATAATGATGTTGAAATAAACAGACCAAATATTATATTATTAATATTAACGTTATTGATCATCTTTAAATTACTAGTAATATAGGTATGCTATGGTGTATAAAAGGTGTTCACTAGACAATTTTTTGGCATAGTTGTACAGGAAGACTGAATTAAAAGCTAAAGGGAAAATTAGCATTTTTTTTTAGTCATGGTTGTTTTGTAGTTAATGCATATCATTTCTAGGTGTTAAGAATTTTACATAACTGTATTTCTGCATAGCAAGTATTTTTTAGTTCCTTTGGGAGTAAGGACAAATTTTAACTTGTACATATCTGAGAATGTAAGATGATGATTGTTCTTTGTATATTTCCAATAAGAATCCATCCATCTATTCCTACCCTCAGTTATTTCCAGTTATGAAGATGAGAAATTATAAAGAAATTAATGCCTTAGACTGTTAATTGTAATTGATAGACAATGTAAATGATAAAGCATTAGAGGGGGGGAACCCAATATTGATCCTATATTTTTATAACCAGATAAATGAAAACCAGTTGTTAGGCTTCCAAGTACTGTAATGATCCTTTTTACAAGTTTTTAGTAGTTTCCATTGAATGAGCTTGAATTTAACTGGAAGTCTATTTACTCTACAAAAGGGTTATTGAATACATGTTCTTGAATGCTTATGATTGCATACTTAGGAATTGATTTAAAAAGGTAAAATAACAGAGTAACATGAAAACAACTTTTAAGCAGTACTCCGTGGTTCATGCTTTTAATCCTAGCTATTCAGAGGGCTGAGATCTGAGGATTCTAGCTCAGAACCACCCCACTCAGACAGATTTGTGAGACTCTTATCTCCAGTTAACCAGCAAAAAGGTGAAAGTGGAAGAGTGACTCAAGTGGTAGAGTGCCAGCATTGAGTGAAAAGGCCATGCAAATGGGTAAAAATCCTGACCAACCAAACAGAACAACCAAACAGAACAACCAAACAAAACAATTTTAAATGGATTAAAAAACTGTCTTTCATAGCATTAATTACACTAAAAAACTTACTGTAATAGAATTGCATTTTAAAAAAGCAGTTTACTACTACATATCTATCATTCCATGATAGAGTTAATGTTTTTCAGTAACTACATTTTATTTATAAATGGTTGGGTTTACTGAGAATAAATTCTAGAGGAGAAACTTTATCTCAATATCATTGTGATGATTTTCAGTGTTAATTACAATATCCATTTTGATGCTTTTAGAATGAAAGCACTACTAGTAATGTGTTCTTTTTAGTGTAGGTTGTTAGATGAATTTGCTGACTTACTGTTTTCGTTTTTCAAATTTGTAAAATACCTGGGAAAATACTTTTAGTGATCTTTTTTTTCTGTTAAATTTCTTCTGATGTCAATAAATTTTATTAAAGATAACCTAATCTTCCATATCATTTCCTTACTTTGTATTAAGGGCAATCATGAACATTTACATTGAAAATCTATGTGTATGCACATGAGAATAGAATAAACAAGTTATGAAAGGGTAATACTAAGAAGATCTGTTTCAGATTGTCTCTTAAGAGGACAAAATACACTTTTTTTTCACTCTTTGGAAATTAAATTTCTAAGTCCAAATTTGAAGCAATTTTGAAACACTGAGTTTTTAGTTTGTTTCCTTTCACTGTGAGCCTGCCTTTCCATAGGAGAATAGGTAAGTTGTCAGTTATGTTGTGAGCCAATCTTATTATTTTGATCTTGTATGATTTAGCTTTACTGTACTAAGGTAGACATAACTCACATATTTGTATGATATTCCATTGAATGGAATTTCGACTTTTCATATCTTAAACATTTGAGTTAATCTTTTTTTATCTTTTGTACTTTCGGATAAATGTAAGCTACTCGAAACATACTTTTTGTTTATGAGACTCAGTCATTTGTACATTGTCTTTTTCTAGTTTTTTTCAGTAATAAGATTTAAGATGCCACAATGATATAGGCAATTTTTTTAACTTTTATCTATAATGTTTGGTAAGCTTTATTTTGACCACAAATAACTGTAGAGTTCTTATAAAAACGTTCTTTATAGTAATACTTATCCAGAATTCCTTTTTCAAACCTCCCTGTTGATGTGAGACTGTTGTTTTAATAAATGATAAATGATTTAGCTTGACCATTAGTTACTATATTTAGTTACACGTTGACTAATCGTTACTTAATCATTTTGAGGGAAATTTTACTTTCCTCAAGAAATTTTTGCTGAAAAAAAATAGAGGCTTCACAGTTTTGTTGTTATTGATGTGGATACAATACTATCTTTTAAAGAATCATTGGTATTTTTCATTGAAGTTGAAAGATATTTAATAACGTTTGTATAAAATATTTTAAATAACTTTTAGAATTTAGAACATATTTAGCCTATGGAAAAGTTCTTTGTTTACATTGTAATACTGATCATTTATTATTTTTTTTAATACAGATGACAGTCGAACTGCAAGCCAGTTGGATGAATTTCAAGAATGCCTATCTAAGTTTACACGATATAATTCAGTACGACCTTTGGCCACATTGTCATATGCTAGTGATCTCTATAATGGTTCCAGCATAGTTTCTAGGTAAGTAAAGCACTCTTTAATTTTTATTTTGTGACATTTTCTAGAAACAATTTGAATTAGAGAAGCAATTATAACATATTGTTTAAAATATAGGTTCTGAAGCTAGATTGCCTGAAATTATTAGTATTGTGACCTTAGGCAAGTTTATGATCATCTCAAAGAATGATTAATAGTTCCTGTCTTGTGTAGGGTTGTAATTTATTTGCTTGTAATATCTTTGTCTAGTTCTGATGACAAAATGTACCAATCTCTTAAGTATTCTCTTTTATTTTCTGAACACTCTTATAGGATTAGTATAGCTCTTCCTTAAAAAATATGAAGAATATTTTAGTGAAGCTTTCTAGGAGAGATTTTCTTTAAGTAGTTATACAGGTGGAGATGATATCAATCGAGGGGCATTATACTGATTTATTGCATAGTAATCTTTTAAGAAATTTGCTGATGTTATCTGTTAAATTTTTTGGTACACATGTTCATAATAGTCTTTTAATCCTCTTAACATCTTTAGATTCTATGATGATGTTTCTTCCCTCTCTTGTCATTGGTACTTGTACTTTTTTCTTGAACGGTCTTGAGTAGTATTTTAGCAGTTTTATTGAGCAGGTTTTTTTCATAGTTTTGTATTTCTCTACTATGTGTTCCATTGACTTTTGCCCTTTGTTACTTTGATTCTTTAGCATTCTTTAGTTTTAATTTTTCTCCTTCCTTCTTTCTGTCCTTCTATACATACTGAATTTTGACGTCTGGGCTTCATGCTTGCCAAGCAAGTGCCTTATGTTATAAACATATGTTCTTCATTAACCATCAGAGTCACAATGATAGACATGAAAATAATTGTCTCATCGGTGCAAAATTTACCTCTGCAAAAGGATGCACTATCAGCCAAAACTCAGGCAAACAAGCACACCGAGCAGGCAGGTTGCTTCCTCCTATTTATCTCTAAAGCAGCAGGTCCTGCCTCTGCTCACGTTGATTGAGCTCAGGTTCACAAGCTGCTCATGATTGTCTAGTTTGAATAGGATAAAATGTATTTACATAAGGTGATATTGAAATAACGGTAACAGTACACAAGTTATCTCAAATGTTATGCCCTCTGTTGTTTCTTAAACAGCCTGAGGTATGTCTTTAGTCCATCTTGAAAAGAAACCAGTTTAAGACCAAACCTTATATTTCAAAAGATAAAGAAATATCTCAAGATGTCCCTCTTTTCCTTCACAAGATTCAAACCACCTAACTAAAGCAGGGACTTTCAAATGACATACTTTGATAGAAAAGAATTTTTCTCACACTTAGCACACTCTCATTTGCTAATCTTTTAAAGTAGAAACTGGGGTCACTGAGATGTTTGTGTGATATTGTTACTATTTTTATTCAGGTCAAAGTATTTTTTGTAAATTTGAAGTTTATCTTTAATAGATATATTTTTATGTACAGTCTTTTGGTATATATATATATGAGATGACTTCTTTTTTATGTGTTCTTGTTCTGGGGGTTGAACTCAGGGCCTAGGTGCCCCTAAGCATTTGTGTTCAAGGCTAGCATACTACTACTATCAACCGCAGTTCCATTTCTGGCTTTTTGGTAGTTAATGATTGTTAAAAGTTTCACATACTTTCCATTGGCTGCCTTTGAACATCGATTCTCATATCTCAGCTTCCTCAGTAATTAGGATTATGGGCTTGAGCTACTTGTGTCCAGCACAGATTTCTTTTTAATTTCTATTTTTGTCTTTCTTGACCAATGAATTGCTAAGATATGTGCTGCTAGTTTTCAAGTATTGGGATTTTCTAGTGAGCTTTATTTACTATTTTTGTCTTCACCTTTTTGATGATCATTATAAAATGTTTAATGAAGGGATAGAACAAGAAATTGGGAGATGAATGATTAAAAAACCATAAAGTATATGTAGGAGAATTTCATAATAAAACTTTCTGTACAATTAATATGTGCTAATAAAAGTTAAATCTCTAATTTTTCTCTTTGCTTGCTCAGGGGTTAATAACATATCCATTAGTCCACAAGGTGGCAGCCTTTGTTTACAATATTAAGAGTTAGGTAATATGAGGTATGCAAAATTGATTGTTTGTAGTCAGATTCATTTACTTGCTTACCAAATTATCCTCAGATAATAAGAACAAGCAATTGAAAGGAAAGAAGACTCTCAACACTCTTTATTTACGTTTTGTCTTCCATTAGGTTTTCAGTAGCCCAACAGGGAGAATTGGTATAAATTTAATTTAAACTTACTGAATCCTTGCTAGTGATGATTGCTTTTTCATCCATAATGTGAATTTTACATTCCAAGTTTTCTATGGCAATTTAAGGAATTGTATTTGCTGGGTAAGTGCTGTACTCCATGAGTCATACCCTCAGCCTCATGCTGCCTTTCTACCCTTTCGTTTTGCTTTAGCTGCTCAGATTGGGTCTCACACTTTTGCCCTTGGTGACTTTGGAACATAATCCTCCTACTAGAAATATCACATAGAAAATACTATGTTATTAAAGTGTTATTCCTACTAAGTGTAGAATCACAAACATTGATCACCACTGGCTTACTGATTGAGATGGAGTCTTGCTTTCACTGGATTGACCTCTACCTACTAAGTATGGGGGGTTACAGGAGTGAGCCAGCATCCAGTTGCATGAGACTGTTAGCAACTGTTTATATTTTCTTTTGATAAATTGGGTTTTAGTGTATAGAGCTATTAGTCTACCTTGTTTGTTATTACTTGTTTTATAATTGCCAAGAGATGACAAACTGTGAGAACACAAAAAAATTGCTGTTTGGCCATATTGACAGCATTGTATTGCTGTGCCACATTGTACTGGAAGTATGCATTAATCAGCTGTTCTATATGGTCTGTTGCCTTGCTGCTTAATCACTTGACTTACGCTCTTTTGACAAGAAATACTGGCAGTTTTCCATAGCTAAATTAGGATTTTTCAACTGTTAAAATCAATCACTTTCTTTAAACTGTTAAAGTATTTCAAAATGTGAAAATGAAACTTTAATCCATGTTTAAAGTAAATCTCCAGTAAGTTTTTGAAACAAAAATTGTGGTTGGTAATTTTAAATGAATCTTGTGATAATGAAATTGAATTTATTATTTCAGTAATAAGCCAGTGGTCTTAATAATTGGTAGTAGTATATCACCAAGTTAACCTTAGTATTGCAGTAGGGAGACTTTTAACAATTCTTTGAATTCAGTTCTATAAGTAGATACAGTTGTTAAATCTTTTTTTCTTTGTCTTCTTCTAGTCTAGTCACTGTTAAACATTTGTTTAACAGGAACTGAAATACCCTGTGAAATAAAAGATTTTTCATTTTTGTTCCAGGAAGTGCTCTGCATTTGAAATCTATAGTGTTGCATTGAGTTATCCCATGATCTGCTTCTAGAGTCTGGTTATGTTTATATTCAGGAATAACTAGGATTAAATTTGTCAAAAATAGGGCTCCATATTTGAAAGCACTAAAATCCCAAGTTAGTGATGTGATACAAGTACTTTTTTTGTTGTTTTAAAGAAAAGCAGCATTTACTTTCTCTTTTAGTGAAAACTCACTAGAAATAATATTCTTTATATTTTTGTTAGCATTTATATTAAAATCGTTTTCTCTAATTATAAAAGACTTCAAAACCTCGAATTACTAATTTGAGTATTTTTTCTTAATTCTCCCCTCAGGCAGTGCCATCTGTGGTCATATATGGGGAGGAATACACTCAACTCATATATGTATAAAAGGCACATGCATACATATTTTTATTATATTTCAAGCCTTTGTACTTTGATTTGTGATATAACCTGCTAATTATTAGCATCAAGTGTGAAACCATACTACTTGATTTTTAAATACCAGTTTGAACACTTAACAAGGTGGCTAATGTTGAGCAGATTACATCACTCCAATATTCATTGCTCTCATCTGTAAAATGTAAATCTGTAATCTGTAATATAATAATGCCTACCTCATAGGATTGTTATGAGAATTAAATGAGTTAATACACAAGTAGTTGGTGAATAACCAGTGAATATTAGCTGTTTTTACTATGCTATTAGATGTAGCTTAGAGAGAATTTGTGTTCTAGCATTATAGCTAGACTCTAGAAAGGGTGTGTAAATCAATTGAGAAGTAATATATTCATTTCAAGTTCAACTTCTTTGGACCAGTCAAATTCTAGTTGGTTATATAACAATAACTTTACTGAGGCTTCAAGTTAAGGTCTGCGAAGAGATGTGACCTTATACTTGCTTTGGGGGAGGTTATTTTTTAGCATGGAATAAAAATTTTACAAAGATCACCAAGAAATGAGTAAATTCTCTGTATCTCAAAAGGAAGGAAAAATCTGACCCCCTTGCCCCCTCGCATATACAGTGTGTGGTTTGAGGAATGTGTATTCAGAGAGATCATATTTATTTGAGGAATAAGAAATGGATTTGTAAGTAAGTAATAATGTAGCTAATAGTAATAAGTAAAATATTTCCATTTCGATGTGAATTCTGTCCATTTGTCATCATCAAGTTCTTTTAGCAATTCTGTTTGTTTACTATTTTATTAAAATACCAATAAGTCCTGTGAAATCTATCATTTCTGTAAAATGCCTAGGATTCATAAAAAGAAAGTTTGTAGTTTCCTTTTGACTTATTTGTCATATACCAGCCATTATATCTTTCCTTGCTAAATTATAATGTGGTTGCTAGGACTTAACTAAAATATGTGTTTGGTATCTAGGAACAAATGTGTCTTGACACAGATGTAGATGTATTTGGACATGAGTGGATGACTTATTCAGAACATAGGGCTTCACATAATTTGGAGATAGTTCCTAGATGGAATCATGTTAGAAAAAGAAAATCCTGAAATGTGTTGTAAATTTCATAAAAGATATGTGAAGGCTGTTACATATGAACAATGTACGTTTTCTTTAGTATTGAGTTTGATCGGGATTGTGACTATTTTGCTATTGCTGGGGTTACAAAGAAGATTAAAGTCTATGAGTATGGCACAGTCATCCAGGATGCAGTGGATATTCATTACCCTGAGAATGAAATGACCTGCAATTCTAAAATCAGGTATGTGTGTATAAGAGTTGATATGAATAATTAGAGGAGATTATTTTACTTCCCCATGAGATTCTTTGATCATACTTGGTGAATGCTATAAATTGTACTGTGTACATCGAGAATATCTTCCCTATGGATTTAAAATATCCTTAAGTTGCTTTTCCCCTGTGGGGGTTTGGATTTGTTTTTCCAGTAACAAATGAAATTCTTTCACTTAGTTAAAGGTCTTTATTTGAAATGGCGAATAGTTGAATGTTTAGCAAAAATTACTAGAGCCTCTTAGTACTGGCTGTGAGTGAAAGTATTTCCCATAGCATGAACAAGTCTCTAAAGAATGTAACAGTTTTTGTTTTTAAAGAATTCATTTCACAGAAATTTTGCCTTTCATTCATAGATAGTATTTAAGTTTCATTTATTTGGGATTGTAATGATAAAGAATGCTTATCTAACCCAAAAACTTTTTTAAAAAATAAAAAGTACAAAAATTGGGTAGTCTCTCAAAATATTTGGAAATCCTTTCATTTTCTTTTTCACCTCTTTCCTCTTACCTTTTTATTTTTCTTCCTAAAACAAACAAAACAAGCATGAAGGTAAAGAACACTGATCTAAAGAAGCCATTTACCAATAACTTTATTTACATTGTTGAACATTTTCAAACCAGTCTCTGTATCATTCATATATTAATGGTGTTTTTAATGTGGTTACTTATGTATGTAATGATACTACTGGGGGATGGGACCCAAATCTAAGCATAAAATTCATTTATGTCTCATATATTCCTTCTACAAGTAGCTTAGAGGTAGTTTTCTACAAAGTTTGACTTTATTGAACTGTCACCTGTCTTGTCATGTAATATCAGCACTCAGAAAGTTTCACATTTTGAAACATTTCAGATTTTTGAACCAGGTATGCTAAATCTGGTATATGCTTATGTGTATATTTTTATAATGTTAATATAGTAAATGTTATAGTCTATGTTGTTTGGGCTTCTAATTTTTCCCTAATTCATTAATGAAAGTGCCTCTTCATAATTTGTGAGCCTGCCCATTTATCATTAGCATTCATCATTGAGATTAGACAAATGAGGTTATAACTTTATTCAAGTCTTAAATGTTTTGTACTATTTTAAATGCTTTAAGAGAGCTGTGAGACACCATAGTATAGAGGTCATAATGGTTATACCTCTTTTATAAGACTATTCTTTTAAAATATCACCATACTATACTAATAAGCATAGCTAGTCCATAGAAAAGTAAATATTTCTGTGATGGAAATGTTGAGGGTCTAAATGTGCTTGCGACTATCATGACACATAAAAATATACACTACTTTATATATGGTACATTACAGTAAATTGTAGAAATTGCTCCATGCTGAAAGCTATAAGCTTGGGAGTGAAACAATCAATACCAAGAACATCTAAAACAGAACACTAAGTTAGCTAAAACCACAAATCTCAGGTGGCATACTTGGAATTTGGACATAGTTCTGATTTCCATGTTTTAACTCTCTTAAATAACTTTTTTCAGAAAGTCTAGTAAGTATATTTAAAAATACAAATGACTTCTCCCCATTACTGAAATCTACAAGCTTTTTGCAGGTTTGTTATATAGGAAATTTGTAGTTCTAATTTACATCCTATTGTGAGTGAAGTGAGATGTGTGTGTGTGTTAACTTTTATATTAGACTATTTGTCTTTTTTTCCCCATAAGTAAGGTAAGTTTTAACTTTTTCTTCCAGCTGTATCAGTTGGAGTAGTTATCATAAAAACCTGTTAGCCAGCAGTGATTATGAAGGTACGGTTATCCTATGGGATGGATTCACAGGACAGAGATCAAAAGTATATCAGGTAATTAATGATGCTGGTTATGTAAGAATTGCAATCTTTACTTTTTAAATAACTAGCTTCCTTTGATTAATGATTATAGATTTGAAATCACTGAATAGGTTTGGGTTTTATGTTGTTGTTGCAACAACATGTTGGTTGTGAGACTTGAACTTGCCCTGGGAGCTGAACTTTTCTGCCTAGTACCCTCTCACTTTGAACCATAGCTCCACTTGCAGTTTTCTGGTGGTTAGTTGGAGAGTAAAGTCTCAATGATTTTCCTATCCCAGCTTGATTTAAACCGCAATCCTCATATTTCAGCCTCCTGAGTGGTAGGATTACATGCATGAGCTAGTAGCTTTGAATAATACTTTTAGGTCCTGTAATAACTATGTAATACCGAATGGTCTTCTGAAGACTTTTTAGACTTTTATGTGTTTAGAATGTATTAAATAATTTCCAAAAGCAGTAATTTCAGTTAACGTGAAAAAGTTTTATGGTTGCTTTAATCCATACTTTAGTTTTTTGTTTTTGTTTTTTTGGGGGGGTGTGGGGTAGGAAGCCCTGTGGCTTGAAATCAGGGCCTGGGCACTGTCTCTGAGCCTCTTTGTGCTCAAAGCTAGTACTCTATCACTTGAACCAGAATGCCACTTCTGGCTTTTTCTGAGGAGTTTATTGGATATAAGAGTGTCTTGGCCTTACTGCCTGGGCTAGCTTCAAACTGAAATCCTCAGATTTCAGCCTCCTGAGTAGCTACAATTATATGCATGAGCCACTTTGTTTTTACAGACTACCCCTCCCGAAGCAATAAATTATTATCTTTTATTTTCTTGATTTGAGGATTTATATTCTTTCTGAATCTTTGCCTTCCTTGTACATCCAGGAACATGAGAAGAGGTGTTGGAGTGTTGACTTTAATTTGATGGATCCTAAACTTTTGGCTTCTGGTTCTGATGATGCAAAAGGTACTATTTATTACTCTTCCTTAGCACTTTCCTCTTCTTCCCAGTTTTCTTTATGGTCAGAAATAAAAGCATTTATTGAAACTTGTCACAGTCCTTTGTTATTACTGATTATTCAAAAAATAACCTAAACACATACATCAACTTTTTTTATGAGTGAAGGAAAAATGAATATTTTGCATCTTTATTATTTTCTCAATTTGTGCCACATGGTAATATGTAGAATTGCTGCCATATAAAAACCATGTTCTTTACATGTACCATCAAGAGAATGTTTCGCCTTCCGAAATAAATATTTTAGAAATCTATTCTAATTTAATGAACATTTTTAATATAGAGTTCCATAATATGGTTTGTAATATTCCATGACAAAACTTCCATGTATCTTTTATGTATATGAAAGTAACAACGTGTTTTGCATTGTGTTTGCCTTTTTGTACACATAAAATTCGCCTTTTTGACTGTTCAGAATTGCCACTGTACATGAGTATAGAAATACAAATATACCAGTATCTCTTCATGTTTTTGTTTTTAGCCCTTTTAGGTAATACTCAAGTGAAATTGTATTATATGTTACTTTTATGATGAGTTTTTTGTGGAATTTCCACTAACTTGTCTACAGAAGCAGTACCATTTTATATTTCTTTAAGTAATTCTTGTAATGCCTGTGTGTTCCATTTTTTCTTTACCTTTGTCAACTCTTGTTATTTCATTCCTTCCTATTCTTTGTTACTTATTGTTTACCTTTCCTCATTTATTCTCATGTGCTACCAGAATGGAAACTTGTGTCCTCAAAAAGCTGTTTTATAAGTATTTCATAATACCTATCCAACTGTAGACTTACCGTTTAAAAATATGTATTTGCTCCAGTAGCAATATAAAATAGCAGCTCATCTTTCTAGTTCTGCTTTCAGACTAGATCTGTTCTAATAGATCATATTTTATAATAATTATGAAAAATTTTAGTATATTCTGTTGCAGTTGTCTAGAAATTAAGTGCAAAAGTACATCTTTGAGCTGTGTGCCAGTAGCTCGTGTCTGTAATCCTAGCTACTCAGGAAGGCTGAGATCTGAAGATCACCATTCAAAGTCAGGCCAGGCAGGAAAGTCCATGAGATTCTTGTCTCCAGCTGACCATCAAAAAGCTGGAAATAGAGCTTTGGCTCAAGTAGCAGAAAGCTAACCTTGAGCAAAAAGGCTCAGAGATAGCACATAGGCTATGAATTCAAGCCCCAGGCCCAGCACCAAAAAAGGAAGGAAAGAAGGGAGGAAGGGAAAGAAAGCAAGCTTAGAAATTTTGCTAAGTTTAAAATCTATTATTTTAGGTATATTTAAAGCTTACTGTTAAAGTCGCATAAATTTTTTAAACCATTGGAAGACAACATCTTCATTGTATGCTAACACCTTTGAAAGTATTTAGAAGATGTTTTTATTCTGATTTATAAATTATGCATGTGAGAATGTATGATTTATCAAAACATATGCATTTGAAGAATACTGTAATGATTATACCATCTAGCTCCATGTTTTATTGTTTTATAGTGATCTTTATATCTCATAGGTCCTTATTATTTCTCTAAAAATTGCTTATTTCTGTTGATATTTTCACATTGTAATTAAGCTCTCCTACTTTCAAATAAGGTATTTTATTAATCAAACATTCTGCTTAAACACCTTTTGGCACTTGAAAAAAAAATTTCGTATTGTTACAAAAACACATCTGTGCTAAAAGATTTTTTGTTTTTGTGGGTTTTTTTTTTTTGCCAGTCCTGGGCTTGGACTCAGAGCCTGAGCATGTCCCTGGCTTCTTTTTACTCAAGGCTAGCACTCTGCCACTTGAGCCACAGCGCCACTTCTGGCCATTTTCTGTATATGTGGTGCTGGGGAATTAAACCCAGGGCTTTATGTTTATGAGGCAAGCACTCTTGCAACTAGGCCATATTCCCAGCCCGGCTAAAAGGTTTTATAAATTATAGAAAAATTTATTGATGTTTTACTTTTATTATTTTTCCTTTAGTGAAGCTGTGGTCTACCAACCTAGACAATTCAGTGGCAAGCATTGAAGCAAAGGCTAATGTGTGCTGCGTGAAATTCAGTCCCTCTTCCAGGTATCATCTGGCTTTTGGTTGTGCAGGTAAGAAATGAAAGCAGGTAGTTTTTGATTGTCATCAAAAGAGTCTTGGCTTACGTAATCATTTTAATATGAACAATTGTACCTGTAATCTTAAGGTTTTTTTCATTGTTGACCTATTAAAAATACATCAGCATGACTCAGAGGTAGTGGTATACCTTAATTACTATTTTGTAACTTATCTTTAATATGTAAGCATGTGTTATTGTTGTCTTCTTAACTCACAGTGTATTTAAACAGCCTAAATGCATACTCATTCACTCAACAATTATTTATTGAGCACTCATCTAGAGGCCATGAATAGGCCAGTTCTATTATAGAGTACAAGTTGATAGAGTAAATAATCAAAAAGATTCTAATCATAGAATTATGTGTTCCCTTTTTCTTTTTTTTTTTTTTTGTCTTTGGGTAGTTATACAAAGGAGTAGCCATTTAACAAAGCAGTTTATGAATACAGTATACCTAATGTCACTACTTGCAACCTTCTCATCCATTCCTCCCCTACCTACTTCCTTCCATCACTCTTCTTAATTTTGTAGTATATACATTGGCTTCTTGTCTTTATTTTCCCCCTCTTCATTCATCTCCTCTTTTCCCCCTGACTCTACCCCACACCTTTTAAGTACCCAATTTCTGGTAGTTTAGTTTGCTTAATTTTTCTTTTGTCTTTGTAAGGAATTACACATTTCTTGAGATCTCCCATGAATCTACTGTATTTCAGTTATACATTTTTATATACTTACATACTACTTAACATATTTACTTGAGTTTATAAGCTAATTCTGGCTTCCCCGACTTACTTCACTTAATATAATTTTTTCCAAGTTTTTTCATTTCTTTATAAAACAAAAAATATTCTTTCTAATGCATGAAGATGGCACTGTCTATATGTGCCACATTTTTCTTAATTTATTCGTCCATTGAGAGATACCTGTGCTGATCCACACAAATGTTTGGGTTTTCAGGGTCAGTCCTAACTTACTGTCATATTACTGCTTGTAGACTGTTTCATTGTAAAATGTCATGAGTTGGAGGATAAATTGTTTGGTTACACTATCCTTAGTCCTTTGACTTTGGTTTTTTTTTTTTTTTTCTCCCTTGAAGATACAAGAAAATATATGGTTTAACAGAAGTACACTGCTATTTGATTAAATGGAATCTCCTGAACTTTTACCTGGGCTAACCTTGAGCGTGTATTCTCCTCTCTGCCTCTTGACTAGATTTAGATTATAGGAATGACTAAAGGGATTTTCTTTTTTTGTTTATGAAGCCATCATGCCTATAAAAATGTCTGCCATTTCTCTTGGTAGATTATCATTGAAAATCTTACTCTTTCTTCATTTCTCTCTTATCTGCTTGTTAGAAATTTGACATTGTAAAACATTTGCTTAAAAAACACAAAAACCAGATAAAATTAGTTTCCCTTTCCATTTCTACATACGCTACATTTTTTTCATTTTGTTTTGTTTTAGATCACTGTGTCCACTACTATGATCTTCGTAACACTAAACAGCCAATCATGGTATTCAAGGGACACCGAAAAGCAGTCTCTTATGCAAAGTTTGTGAGTGGTGAGGAAATTGTCTCTGCGTGAGTATTACTCTCCTCTGATGAGCTTAATATACAGCTCTGACATCACTTACCACTTTGTAATTCACTGTAAATGTAACATTATAGAATAATGTTAGATTATATGACTTTTTTCTGAAATAGTAGATTTTTGTATCTTGTCCAACTAAATTACATGTTTTGATCTGTATCATTCACTTTTATACGTTATTTGTGAATGAAATCCTAATCCTATAAGCAAATACTAGTTAATTTTTAATGTGTCCCACTTATCTAATGCTAGGTTTAATTGCATTTGAACTTCAAATTGTATTTCAGTAACTGCTTTTCCATAAGAGAAACAACGTAGAATAAGTGCATTATTTGTTAAAGTCAAACAGTATATTACATATCTGCTTTTAGTATTATTTGTAGGTTTTTATAACTGTTCTCTGATTTTGTTCTCTGATTTCAAAGAGAACTTCCGAGTATGGCTATTTATACTTGATAGATGTTATTTGAAAAGCCTTCTGAACTAGACAATCTTAAGTTTTTAGTTGTCCTTTTTAAAGTAATAAGAAGATGTCAGTGTGGTAAATAAAGCTCAGTTGTCAAAATATTGACAAACCTCTTTTAACATAGGCAGTCCCATATTTTTGGTTTATATTACCTAGTAAATAACTATTCCTGATTTTTTTTTCGTTTTTATATCTACCATTTCTTCTGAAGGAGAATGACACATTTTCTTTTTTACTTAGTTTCTTATCTCTCAGGAGACTATTAATACCAGAATACCCTGTATTTGGTATCTCTTACCTCCACACACTGGTTGCTCTAAATAAAAACTTGGTCATTTGAATTGAGTTACAAAAGAGAGAAGTTAAGGCAGAACTCTTAAGGCTAAGTAATGTGGGTAATTTAGAAATTTAAATGAAGTAGTAACCAGTCAAAGAATATCCCATCTTTAAGAAAGAATAAAATTGACAGCAAATAATTTAAATATTATTCAGATTCAAGTACAGATTATTGTTTTATGACCATTTTCTTCAGTTTCAGATTCATAAGTTTTTAATCAATTACTTTTACTTCAATTAGTTAATATATGTATTTATGTGCATCAATTGGAAATCTTAGTTGGTTTTATTAAAATAAATCTAGAACATTTTTTAACCCTATTTCCCTCTTAGTTTTTATTAATCGGTGATTTTTTTTCTTTGGGGGGGGGGTAAACCTTTGAAATATCTAGAACAAATTCTTCCAGAAATATATTGGGCAATACCAGTATTAATATAAAATACTTTGGTACCATAAACAAAGAAATATTTAGTGGAACATTGGTTAAAACAGTGTTGTAAAATATTACAAGTCTAGCTCCTATTGTCAGGCAGTATGTTGGCTATACTATTTATTAGCTGTGGTGCCCTGAAAATATTAGCCTTTTTAACTTCAGTTTGCTCATCTCCAAAATGGGGGTGCTTTGGGGAAGCTATCCATGTTTATCACTTCCTACACACCCAACACTATTAGAGCCATTTTAAATAAATTCAATTTTTGTGTTATCTCATTGGATTTACTTAGTTTTATGAAATAGTCATCATTATGTTTCACATTTAACTGATGAAAAACTAAGACCAGTTAGGAAACAGACTCAGACAATCTGGCTCCATTGTCTGCCTTCTTAACCACAAAACTAGATTGCCTCTGATTAGTAGTGGTGATGAATTGGATACCATGAAATCTAAAATATGTTTTTTATTCTTTATTTCAGCTCAACAGACAGCCAGCTGAAACTGTGGAATGTAGGGAAACCTTACTGTCTACGTTCCTTCAAGGGACATATCAATGAAAAAAACTTTGTAGGCCTTGCTTCCAATGGAGATTATATAGCTTGTGGTAAGTAAAATCATCTTTTTAAGGAAGGATAAATGGTGTATAAAATCAGAAAGACGCAAAATAGACTTGACTATCCAACAAAAGTTTCCCTCAGGCTGTGCTGGAAGAGCATTTGTCTCTCTCCATTTTATTGAGCACAAGCTGTGAATACGTAATAATTGCATTTAAATTGTAAACATGTTTGTAGTTCTCCATTTGACATAATTTTTATAGACATTATAGATAAGCAAAAAACAAATTATTAATTTTTGCTAATATTCCTAAAATACATTTGTTCGTCCTAACTTTAATATTTTCTTTCTCTAGAGTTCTTTTCATTTTGCAATCTGGTTATGTAGCATGGACCTGTTATTCTTGGACTTTTATTACTATAGATAATTTATAGAAATTTCAATCAGAAATAGAAAAATCTAGTTATTAAACTTTCACTTGATGTTTTCAAATGACATGGCTTTTATTTAGTAAATTTAGTTTTCTTTACATATAGGAACCTAAACATCACAGAAGGTAATATGAAGCACAATTGTCCTACTCTGATAGACTGTTCAGAAATACAGTTCTATAAACTAATAGAGTAATACTTAATTGTAAAATAGGAAATGAATTATGTAGGCTATTCATATTTGCCTTTGTAAGTGCTTCTTTCCAAATTAATTAACAAATTTGTGCTCATATAGACCTCTTGCCAATGATTATTGTATAATGATTTTAAACTTCGAATCATCTATATTGTTACATTACTTAACATTGGTTGTCTCTTTAGTAAGTCATAGCTTTTATTCAAGAATTCTTTTCTCATTTGGATTCTTTTCTCACCTGGCTTCCAAATGATCTTTCAAAGTTGACCTTAAGAGATTAGTGGAATCTAGGCTAAAACTTTTGAGTAGTAATTACTATTTAAATGTGCTATTCTGGATGTGTGTGGTAGTACATACATGTAATTCCATTACTCATAAGGCAAAGTAGGAGTCTTCATAGAGTTTGAAGTCATCCTCAGCTCAATTGTGGAACTACTTCAAAAAACGTTTTTAATATTCTAATTCCAAATTCTCCCATTCTAAAGAGTATTTTCATTGTTTATTTTCAGGAAGTGAGAACAACTCTCTCTATCTGTACTATAAAGGACTTTCTAAGACTTTGCTAACTTTTAAGTTTGATACAGTTAAAAGTGTTCTGGACAAAGATAGAAAAGAAGATGATACAAATGAATTTGTTAGTGCTGTGTGCTGGAGGGCACTACCAGATGGGGTAAGTTTTCCCATTCTTTTTTTATTTTGTTTTTGTGTGTCTGTGTGTTTATTGTGGGTATCTTATATAATGCTTTTTTGTATACATAAGGTACTTAAATTGCAAAGTATAAATTGATATGTTTTCTTCTATGCTGTATCACCAGAGAAAGCAGGAGTGTTAGATAATAACTGAAATGTCACTAGTGAAACAATGTCATGCTGATCAGTACCTCTCTTGTGTACCCATGGCATCTTAGGTACACAGATGTACATCTTTTCTTGAAGACTGAAAATTCCCCAGGGTACTCCCTATGTCTTATTTTCCCTAACAATTACATGTAGTATTTGCTTAGTAAGCATTTAGCTGAGATGACATGGTAGGGGAGAGGGTGCATTTAATTGAGGTAAGATGAATGACCTGTATGTATATCTAATTCAATTCTTCTTTAGGGTAAGCATGTTTTTACAAGTACACATATGTAAGAATATTTAAACAATCAATTTCCTTACAAGAATGTTACCCTACTGGGTTGTTCAAAACAAAACAAAATATGGTTTTATTCATGCATTTTAAATCATTAAACTTTCCATCATATGAAGTAGTTATCTTTACTATTTTGATTAATGTAAACATGAGTTAATTATTTGCGATATCTTTTTAGAAATAAGGTTTTTGAGTACTAGGGGGTATGGCTGAACTGATAGAGGCCCTTTTGTTCAGTCCCTGGTACCAAAACAAAAAAAGAAAAAATACAATTATTTATTTAGAGCTAGGGTATGGCTCAAGTAGTAGCTGGTTGTTATATCATTGTTGGGGGATTTGAATGCTTTGGTGCTGAATCGCAGGCCTCTCAGATGCTGAGCATTGCATTCTACCATTGAGCTATATTTCAGCCCTTAATTATATTTTCAGCACAAAAATTTCTGACTAAATGTATAATTTGAAATATCTGAGTTTCAAATATATTCTATTACAGTCTTGTTTAAAGTTAAGTGACTTGATTTCCTGCTTTTGGTAGTAACAAACTAGGTCATTTGAATCAGCTCTCACTCTACATCAGTGTCATGTACTACATGTGTGATGAACTACATAATGTAAGACTACATGGACTGAAAGACTCCTGTCACATAGTAGAACACGTGGATGAAAAAGAGGAAAGAGAAAAAGAGAAAAAAGTTTGAAAACATGAGTCCTAACACTGTAAGATTTTCATTACTAGAAAGGAATATTCATGGTGGGTCACCTGCTTATACCCCATCTATGATGAATAGAGAAATAAACCAAGCAAACCTTACCTTGGACACATTTCTGAATAGTGACCCTCCCTCTAGAACAGCCTCAGAAAGACTTCTTTAGGAGGAGTTCCGGAAAAGCTGGCTTTATCTGTGCTATCCACCCTGAAGACATGGAGTTGGAATACAGTGTTATTGATGTGTAGGCCTAGAGTAGTTATGTGTGAGTTTGTCAGTTTTTTTTTATGAAGTTTAAAAAATGAATTTTAAAACTTGAGAAAATTTATAAAGTAAAAAAGTTCCAGTGAGTTCAGCTATTATTGAAGAAATATTTCAAGGTTAGTGCGGCTTAACTATACAGCGTTTTTGAAGTTTACAGCAGTGCATAGTAATGCCATAGGCCTTTACATTCTCACCACTCACTGACTCACTCAGAACAGCTGCCAGTCCTGTATACTCTTTGATAATTATACCATATAAGTATATTTTAGAAAATATTTATACCATATTTTTACTATGCCTTTTCTGTAGTTAGATACCCAAATACTTAGCATCAGGTTACAATTTCCTACAATATTTAGTACAGTAACCTACTGTACAGGTTTATAGCTTAGAAGCAATAGACTGTACTATAAGAGCTGAGTATAGTAGGTGTTTCTGTAAGTACATTGATATTCATACAACGTTGAAATCATCTTACAACTCATGACTGTATTAAAAATAAATACTTTTTTTAAGGTAAAAAACAAATGTGACAGAGAAAAATTACCAGAGCAGGAATGAAAGCCTGACTTTTGGGTCTGCTTTTTTTCTGAGAACATTGCTGGTTAAGTTACAGCTTCGCAGAAATTGACATCCACTATCTATCATCATATGATTGACTCACATTGCTTTAGGTTCAAAAAGGGATGGGGTCTAGGGTAAACCAGTAGAAGACTTCACATGAAAACAAAATGTCACATAAATCCCTGAAATTGAATCTAGGAGAACCTGAATTGCTATTGTCCCTAAAATAGAAACTTAAAACATGTTTTCATATTTTCATACAGTAAAGGTAAAATTTTCAAATACAATAAATATAAAAAATAAGCATGAGAAAACAGTATATGTAAAAATCAACTTAATTGCAGCAGCTCTGGATTAGAGTTATCAAATATAACTTAAAAGTAACTGCTTACAAGATGAAAGAGGATTGCAAAATTTATATGGGAACTAAAAGCTATTTTAAAAATGAAAACTCTAGGCTAAAATGTTTACCAAAATGAATAACTTAACGAATATGTTCAAAAGGAGATGAGGTAGAAATAAAAGAATTACTGTCTGGTAGATTTGTTAGGAAGAGATGCATAGAAGAAAGCATAAGGAGACAAAAATGATGAGAAAATACAGAATAAAGAGTGTCAAATAAGGACAGTTAATATTTTCAATAAGAGATCTAAAAGGAAAAAGAATTCAACAGTAAAGAAAATTAGAAGGGATTATTTTTAGAATGTTTAGAGTTGATGAAGGCAAACATTCTGTAAGTCTTTGAACTATGAAGAATGAAAGATATGAGTGTGAATAAATATTAATGTTGTCCCCCAAGCTTGAATTAGGCATAAGCCTGTCATGGGATGCCTTCTCATGGCATCATTTCCTTGGAAATATACATTAACAATATATAGAATATTAAATGCTACTTGCAAGTTATCTTTCAAATTTATTATAAAAGGTTATGGCATATGGACTAGGAAATTGTAAGTTGCTGTAATGGCCTTTTATCTGTGTACATTGATCAGCGTAAGATGGATTGGAAACCAAGATGCATTGTTGTATAGAAGTAAACTACATGCTGTTTCTGGCAATAGTGTGTATTCTATGTGGGTGAGAGAAAGTCAAAGATTCTTAGGCCTTCAGGTGAGTTTGAACATACTGTACAGGCTTAATTTCCCATCCTATATTCTTTTATAACCAAATTAGTGCTAGATTAAAACGATTTGATAAAATACACAACTGTAACCCTTCTGTATAGCACCTTGGCAATAAAAATTGAAAGGAAAAAAAAAGAACAGGCAGGGTTCTAACAACAACAAGAAAAAAAATCTGATAAACCTCCTTTACTGGCCTACCTTCAAAGTGCAGAGAGCAGTCTCCAGAGTCATGAGGATTACAGGCATGAGCCACTGAGGCTTGGCTGATAATTAATTTTCTATGGATTATTTTCCTTTGAAACCATAGAAATAGCTTCTCATTGATGTATTCATGCAAAATCACTGCAAGTCATATTTCACATGTAGGTTGATGAACACTAGTTCTCTTGAGTAGTAAGAACATTGCTCTAGGACTTTGGACTTAGTCCTTCATATATGATTGAGATATAAATCTGAAGCTGTTGGCACTGCTTCCAATGATTCAGAGTAGTTGGAGTGTAGCAGAAAGAATGAGCAAGAGAGAAGGGGGGGAGGGAAGGGGGAAGAGACAGATTGGTTGACATAAGCATAAAGGATAAAGATACTTATTTCAAATACATCCTGACCTTTCCTATTAAGTCCTCATTGGTTTGAGTTAAAATTATGTGTTCATTAAAAAGAGGCCTAATGAATATCCAGCATTTGTTTTGGGTTTGTTTTTGTTTTTTAGAGAAGGAAAGATACATTTGGCTCCCAATTTCAGAGCTGCCAGTTCATCATGGCAAGAAAGATGTATAGAGCAGAGAATTTCACATCATGGTGGCAGAAAATGGAGAAAAGGATTACCAGAAAGTCGCAGCAAGATAGAGCCCTCAGGGCATACCCCCAGTGACCATTCCTTCCAACAGGGCCTCATGTCCCTCACTACCTCTCAGTAGTGCCATCACATTGTAAATCCATCAAAAGATTAATCCACTCACTAGACCAGAGTCCTCAAGATCCAGTTACTTCCCAGAAGCTCATCATCTGACAGCAAAGCCCTTCAATATATGAAGTAATAGGTCACAGTTCATATTGAAACCACCACAGACCCTCAGACCCTAAACTAGAAATTCTGTTGCAGTGTTACCAACCCATGTTTCTGTCTTATACCTTTGAGCATGTTAGAGCTATGAGGAAAAATGCCAGAATAATTAATTACCAAGAAAGATTAAAATTTGACTAAATTAGCTTTATAATGTGTTGGGAAAGTTTACCAAGGCAAAACCAAAATGTCTCTAGCAGTTATATAGTAGATTTTGAAGTGTTAGTAAACAATGTAGTGGGCTTTATGTTAAAGGAATTGGGGGATTTTTTTGTGTTATTTTTGTTCGTTTTGTGCCAATACTGAGGTGTGAATGCAAGGCCCGGGCACTATCCTTTAGCTTTTTTGCTCAAGGCTGTTATCTACCACTTAGGCCACAGCTTCACTTCTGGCTTTTTGTGGTTCATTGAAGATAAGAGTCTCAGACATTCTGCCCAGGCTGTCTTCTAACCATGACCCTCAAATCTCAGCCTCCTGAATAGCTAGGATTACAGGCATGAACTACCATTGCCTCTTGGGAATTGAGTTTTAGCCCCAGTCTGTCACGGTATATATATATATAGGAATTTAGACAAAACATATAATTTCCCTTTCTTTTGTCTCTGATTAGTAAAATGATGGAATTGGGTTAAAAAACAAAAAGACATTTGCCTCTGAGTCTTCTAAGTCTAGATCACTCCTTGTTAGTGGTGAGACATTCACATTTTCATATAACATAGTAAAACTGCTGAAAATAAAGTACAAAGTATTTTTTCTCCTTTAGCCATGCTTTTTAAAATTATTGATAAAATTATTTATGTGGTACAGTGTCATGTTTTGCAATACATACACACAGGTACATTATGGGGTAATTAAATGAGGCCAGTTAACATTAACTTTTTTCTTGTGAAAACTCTTCAAGTATATTCTAGTAATAATTTTGAAATTAATGCTATGCAAAAGATCTGAAAAAACAATCTTCCTGCCTAACTTATGACTAACATCTTTCTATTTCATTCCCAGCCTTCTATGAAAACAACATATTTAGATTACATGTAAAACTAAGATCATAGCATTTTTCTTCTGCATATAAGTTATTTCACTGATGCTAATGTCCTCTAAGTTATCTATATTGTTGCACATGACAGGATTTTGGTTTTTATGCTTGGGTACTGATGTGTGTGTGGTGTGTGTGTGTGTGTGTGTGTGTGTGTGTGTGTGTGTGTGTGTATGTGTGTTAATTTTAGTTCCTTATGTATCCAGAAGTAAGATTATTAGATCATATGGCATTTCTTTATTTAGATTTATAGTGTTGTAAAGTTTCTGCCATATTGACTTCCTTGATGACTATTCTAATTTATGTTCTCACCAATTGGGTTACACCATTATTTTGTTTTGTTTTGTTCTCACATTCCTGACCAGTGTTTACATTTCATCTTTTGATTATATGAATTCTAGTAGACGCAGTATTTCATTGTGGTGTTACTTTGCATTTCCCCGATGATTAGTCATTTTGAACATTTTTTTAATATAACTGTATTATCTATTTTTATATTTAGGTTGAGAAATGTCTATTCATATCCCTTGCCATTATTAAAATTAGGAAGTTTACTTTCTTTTGAGTTGTTTTATGAGTGTTTGCTATGGGGTCTTTAACTATGTTGCAAACATCTTTCATGAAATTCATGAGTTTTGTTACTTTGTTTCCTTTGTCATGCAGAAGCTTTTTAATTTGGTGTGGTACCATTTGTCCAGCTTTGCTTTTGTCACTTATGCTTTTGACACCATATCCAGAAAGTCATTACTTGTGAAATGTTTCCTTCATGATTTCTTAGTATTATAGTTTGGGTCCTACTAAGCCTTTTTTTCTCTTTTGAGTTTATTTTCCTGTGTAGTGTAATTATTTGTATGTAAGAGTCTATTTTCATTCTTATCTATGTTGATACCTAGTTTTCCTAATACCATTCATTGAAGAAACTGTCTTTTTCTTTGAAGAGACTTTAAAAAAAGACAGGGAGAAAATATTGTCTATTAGATGGCTAGCCAATATCTAAGTAACACAATAGAAGCGAGATGATAATGAAATCAGATATGCAAAGTATGAAGTAAAATACCTACCTACCTAAACTCTAGTTAAAGTCTCTCAAAAGTGAAATAACATTTTGAGCTAAAAGATTAGAAAAAATTGCTTATCAGTTGGCCAATACTAGTCTTAGTACTTTAAAAGGAAAAAGATCCTGATTCAAATCAGATTACTGTTGTTGTTTGGGAACAAACTAATCATGCTACCCTGGGAAAAGTTTATGTTGATAATAACTATGAAATCCAAATAGTTTTCAAGCATCTATTAGAGAAAATAATTACAATTATGAATACCTAATGTTTGATTTTGCTATTTCCTAACCTATTTTAGCAAATTAAAAAAGCGGTTAGCTGTGCTCTTTATTTTTTTCATTAAAAAAAAAAAAAATGTTCTTGAAGTAGGTCCATGGCTCAAGTGGCACTAGCCTTGAGTTGAAAAGCTCTGGGACAGCATCCAGGCCCAGATCAGGCCTCAACTCCACACCGGGGGGAAAAAAATCTTAAAATGTATTGACTTCCTACACTTACAAGCTACTTCTTTTCCAAAATTCCACAGTGAACACAAAGTAAACAGTAGAGATTTTTCTTTCTGTTTTTTTTTCTTTCTTCCTTTGTCCTTTTTCATCAACTGCTATTCTTTGTCTTTTTGCCTTTCCTTTAGCTTGATGGTTTATACCACTTTATCTGAATTAACTCTTGTCTGTGTTGTGAGTGGAAGCAAAGACCTCACTTCCAGAAACACAGACTGGCCTGTCTTCTCCTCCCAAGTGTGTAGACTAGAGAGAAGTGGATAAGTAGAAAGGGGAGGTAAAAGATTGAGGCAACCCTGTTAGTTTTTCTCTAAAGAAACTATGTGAAATAAAATTTGCTTTTAACATGCAGTACTGTGTGGACAGCCTCTGTGAAAACATGCTATAGTGAAATCAAATAGGATTTATGAAGTGTCTTGCTAGGTGACATTTTAAATGTTTCTTTATGGTCATTTTAGTATATTTACTATAATTACATTTTAGACTGGTTCTTATGTTTTATAAGCACTTTTACATATGAGTGTTGCAAAGCATAAATTTGATACAAATCTTAAAACTGCTTGCCCTTTTTTAGTTCTTTTTTTTTTTTTTTTTTTGCCAGTCCTGGGGCTTGGACTCAGGGCCTGAGCACTGTCCCTGGCTTCTTTTTGCTCAAGGCTAGCACTCTGCCCCTTGAGCCACAGCGCCACTTCTGGCCATTTTCTGTATATGTGGTGCCGGGGAATTGAACCCAGGGCCTCATGTATAGGAGGCAAGCACTCTTGCCACTAGGCCATATCCTCAGCCCCTAGTTCTTTTTTTTAAGGGAAAAAAAATATTAATTTGCCAAGACATTGTAAATGTTTAAAAATATCTGAAATACTTTAAAATAGGTAGGGATTTGAAGATAGACATGGAATCCTGCAATCTTTTCTACCCAGACTGATTTAAAACTGAGATCCTCCAAATGTCAGCTTTCTGAAAGCTAGGTATTACAGGGATGAGACACTAGCACCTGGCTTCTATTACTGTTTATAACTAAACACTGCAATTTGCCATTCCTTTGATTCTTTTCACATTTGGCATGTTAACAGCTTTGTTTCTTTCTGACTTTATCATTCTTTCTTATTTGTCTAAGCCCTAGAACCCCAAAATCATTTTTTAATATTTTCCCTCTAATTGCAATAATGCTTTTTTGAAGTTGCTCCTATATTTTTTCTTGAAATTCCTACTCTTTATCTTCCCATTTCTATTGCTTTCTCATATCTAAAACTTAACCATCTCTTTATTTGTGTCACTGTGGATACCTTTTTCTAATTTTGAAATTATTCTTTATATAAACACTAATAAAATGTAAGGTTTAGTTATACAGTTTAGTAGTGTAAAATACACTGTTAACCTGTGTGTATTTAAGAAAGCCCAGAATGTGAAAAAGTAGAACAGAAAAATTACTCAAAAATAGCTCAAATGTCAAATTTACTAGTAAATATTTAGCTTTTTAAAATGTATAATCAAATACGTGATTTTAAAATGCCTTTCCTTTTTCTACTTAGCTTATCCTCTCCATTCCTGTTAACCTCATATTGTTGAACCTAAGCATCATATCTACTACTTATAATGAGATTTTTTTTTGTTGTTGTTGTCTTGATTTGTTTTTTTGTGCCCATACTGGAGCTTGAACTTATTTAGGGCCTGACCACTGTCTCTGGGCTCAAGGCTAGTGCTCTACCACTTGCTCCACTTCTGGCTTTTTGAGGGTTAATTGGTGATAAGAGTCTAATCAAACTATCTTGTCTGGGCTGGCTTCAAATCATGGTCCTCAAGTTCCAGCCTTCTGGTTAGCTAGGATTATAGCCACAGTCTCCTGGCCATATGCTAACATTTTAAATACTCTGACATAAAACCACTTGCCCAACTTTATTTTTGCCCAGACCATTTACTCCATTAAGAAAGGAGTTAGTTTTATTTTGTTTTGTTTTATTGCTGTTGTACTGGAGAATGATCTTGCTTTTGAGCTTGCTAGGCAAGCATTTTCTTATTTAAACCACTACCCTAGTCCTTTTGTGTTTGCTTTCTGATATAGGGTCTGGCCAGCCTATTTTCAGTCTTCCAAACTAGCACCTCACAGATAGCTGGGATTATAAGTGTGGGATTATAAGTGTAAATGTGTAATGCCACCTGGCCTCCATTAACAAAGAAATTCCTGTTCCTGTTGCTAAATTTGTAATCATGCCATTACTCAAGATATATCTGTGTTGCCTTGTCCTCTTCTGATTAATTCTGTCATTCTTCCCCAACACAGTTATTTTTTTTTTCTGTCCCTTTCTTAACACTCCATCTCTTTGGTTTCTGATTTTTCACAGCTGTTGATGTACCTACAGAATACACTTTACCAGCTGCCATTAAAATACTCTCCTTTACTTGTGCTTCATAAGTGTTGTGTCATTTACATTTTTTTCCACTTTGAACAAAAATACAAAACCAACAGCTAGCGAAGTAAGTACTAGTTAGTTTTTTGGGAAAGAGTGACAGAGTTCAGATTTTAAAACAGAAAAAAAAATCTTAACCCAAAGTGTCTTTTTTACAGTTTTTAAAACTTTCATAAGGTAATAGTATGATGGCTAGAATGATATACTAAATTGATTATAATAATACAGTCATTACTTGAGATAACTGCCCTTTAATTGTAAGGGAATGTTGGTTGCTTTTGGTAAGAATAGATACCACTTATTGGCTTGATGTCTACAATTCGCCCTATAAGAGAGTTGATTTCTTATCCATTGCTAGGTTCATAATTGAAACCTCTAAACACTAGAGATTTAAGAGGAGAGCATGCAGATTTATGTGTAGTACAGGAGCTTCAGAAATCAAACCCTAAAGAATGGATAAACTTGTATGTTTTCATGCTCAGAGTTGAATAGGTGACTAGTCATAGAGAAGTATAATTTAGGGACCAAAGGATCTGCTTGTAAACTAGCGGGAACATGAACATAGCAAGGCCTGCTTGTATTCTCGATATCCTTAAATCTTTAGAACTGGGCATATTCCTTTCCTCCAGGTATAGGTGATCTGTTTGCAGAGAAAAAAAAATTTTTTTTATGGTCTGCTTCAGAGGCAAAGGGCAAGAAGTCAGAGAAGCCTGCCTATAATACCAATGTGCCAGATTTAGGGGTAGTTTGTACTAAATCCTATTTATTTTTCTTTTTATTTATCTATTTATTTCTTTATAAAGACTCTTATTAAATACTAAAGATTACTTATAGTTGAGGAAGTAGAATCTTTAAAAAAAATTTAAGCAGTTTTGTGGCAGAACCAAAATGCAGATCCTTGTCTCTTATATTTTAAATAAATTTCTACTTCTATTATGTTAGAAAGTAAATAATACAGAACTCTAAAAGTAGCTTTATGAGAGTAGTGTGGAGGAAATTTGAAAATAACATCATTAGAAATTCTAAGTTCAAAAGGTGTGAAATAGGGTCAAGGAAAATGGGATATACAAATAAAGAGAAGAATTGAAAGGGGTATACAAATGAGAAGAATTGGAGGGAATGCAGGCAAATAAATATTCAATATATACCCTTCAAAATTAAGAAAAGTGGCAAATGGGATGGGTTATTAGGGATGGATGAGAATATTGAAAGGGATGACAGTGATCAGGATGCCTTGTATTCATAAACTACTTTATTGAATAGCAATTCCTTTCTACAACTACTTAAAGATAATTTTTTAAAATTTTATGTTCAGAGGATCTTCTCAGTAGCAATCATTTATGAGCTCTTCTCACCATTAGCAATCATTTTTACAATTGTATGTATAAAATTTTATCCAGAAACCAGAGATTGTGATTTATGATACAGGTTGAAGGTGACTAGAGATAAAGTTTCAGTGCTGTGTAGCAAGTGTAATTGAATTGATTGAGGCCACTTGGTGCTAAGAGTTTGGAAAGCATTAGGAGGAGAAGGTATGGTGAATGTATGTACCTTTGTATATCTCACTCCTTTTCCCCCATATTATTTTTACAACTTTTTCTTCTTGACTGAAAAATCAACTTGACATTTTATGCTAAGTATCTTATTTTGATTCCTTTCCTTTTGTTTTAAACCTTTTAAACCTTTATTTGAAAATATTAGTATGTATTTAAATGAGATATCTATGTAGCTAGGAAACTGAAATTTAAGATTAGATAGCAAAAGTAGTTTTAATAACAAAACACACTAAACGTGGAAGCTGCAAGAACCAACCATGTGGACAAATGAGGAATACCTTTTGTCTGCAATTAGCAGCTTCCTACATAAACATGGAGGTCTCTGTCTGACTTAGGACAGCTGGCTAAGTCTGATCGTTCCCCTCCAGACACTTGAAACTTTCACTGTAAATATTGCTTTCAACACTTTAATGTCTTTGCTGTTTAAATGTACAGAATTACTAAAGTAGGTAAAACTACTTCCATCATCTTAACTCGTTTTTGAGTTATATTACTAACCATTTTTGAAAATAGATGTGTTAATTTCATGTTTAAGAATCTTGCCAGGTACTGGTGGCTCACTCCTATAATTGTAGCTACTCAGGAGGCTGAGATCTGAGAATCACAATTCGAACCCAGCCCAGGCAGAAAAGTCCCTGTGAGACTCATGTCTCCAATAAACTACTCAAAAGAGCCACAAGTGGCGCTATGGCTCACCTGTTAAGAGTGCTAACCTTGAGCACAGAGACTCAGGAACAACACCAAGGCCCTAGGTTCAAGCACCAGGACTGGCAAAGGAAGGGAGGGAAAGAAAGAGAAATCTATAGCCAGGAAGTAGAATGAATGCAGAAATATTTTATAAGGGGCCATGTGTTTTTAAATATTAAATAGGTAGATTCCAGGAAGTCTTGCTTTGAGGTGATTTTCTCTTTTATTTTTTCTTGTTTTGAGGAGCCATGAAGGATTGAGATGGGGACTTGCTAAATAACCCCTCTTAGCCTCAAACTCCTCAGCCTTCCAAATGATGGAATTACAGGAGTGTATTATGACATGATAAAACTTTATGTACATTTAATTTTTTTCTAGTGCTAAGTAAGGATTCAATTCAAGACCTTGTACATGCTAGGCAGGCGCTCTCTTATTGCTAAGCTATCTCATATACCATCATAGCTCATGCCTTTAATCCTGGTTTCTTGGGAGTTGGATATCAGGAGGATTGTGATTTGAGGCAAGCCCAGGAAAAAAGTAGGATTAAAAATAAATAAATATCAGTGCTGTGGAGCAAGTATAATTAAATTGATTGGGGCTACTTGGTGCTAAGAGTTCAAAAGGCATTAGAAGGAAGGAAGTATGTATGTAACTTTATCTTAGTCCTCCTTCCCCTCATAATCTTTACAACTTTTCCTTCTTGACTGAAAAATCAAACTAGTTGGACATGGTACAAAGCAGCATTGATGCTTTTAATCATTCTTAATAAAATTTGCCAGCTTAGTGTATTAACTATGTGTATTAATTTTTTAGTATTTTTACTATCTTTAAGTAGTGTACAGAGGAGTTGCCATTCAATAAAGTAGTTTATGAATACAGTGCATCTTGATTAATGTCACACCCTTTACATTGTCACTCATCTCTTCCAACTCATCAGTGTCCTCACTTTTCTTTTTCTTTTTTTTTTTTTGGCCAGTCCTGGGACCTGGGCTCAGGGCCTGAGCACTGTCCCTGGCTTCTTTTTGCTCAAGGCTAACACTCTGCCACTTGAGCCACAGTGCCCCTTCTGGCCATTTTCTGTATATGTGGTGCTGGGGAATTGAACCCAGGGCCTCGTGTATATGAGGCAAGCACTCTTGCCACTAGGCCATATCCCCAGCCCCCTCACTTTTCTTAATTTTGTAGGATATGTATTGAGTTTTTGACTGCATTCTCACCCCTTTCCTGTGTATATGAATTTTTAATGTTACAAAATCTCACTGAGATCATGTTTTCTCATTACAGCTGTACAGATTAGGCAAATAATCTATAGTTATCAAAGTAGCAAATAAATACAATAGTAACAGATAATAGCTACAGATAATGCCAAAGTGTTACTCATATCTATGTAAGATAATAAAATAAGACACAACTTTCATTTATTGTCTCTTTACAAATATCATTCAAACTACACCTTTTCCTTTATAGGGTGAAGGTAGGGCTGTTAACATTTCAGTTTAAAGGGCAAGATCTCATTGATTGTGAATTGAGGCTCATTCTTTCTAAGACATATTTACACTCATTTTTGCCAAGTCAGTTGAGGAAAACCACACACCAAAAAAAAAGGTCAGGGACAAAAAGAGACTATTGGGCTTAGAAATACCATTTATTTAGACAGAAGATTGTCTTAGATCCTTCGTTTAAGTATCTTGTATGAGTTCTTACATGCCATCCATGCACAGCATAGATTTCTGTCTGTATAAGGGAAATAATCATTCTGGCCTCTACTGATGGCAGCAAATCTTGGCAAAAGTGAAATGTAAATTCTGCAATCCAAAAACAGTAGGACATTTGATTTTTTTTCTAAGATAATATACTTCATGGTAATTTTAAGAATGATTCTGTTTGTCATTCAACCAACTACAGCCCAGTGGAATGGAGCATCAAGATGTTGGAGCTTTGACTATTTTCTCATTTGTTTTAAATCACAGTATACCATAGGGAAGTACAAAAAGTTGTAGAATAATATGAAGGAAATAAAAAAGAATGATAAAGTTCAACAGTATCACTTATATGAGTATTGCTCAAAGAAAGATTATTCAGAATATCTGTATGTTAACTTTTTCCAAAGAGAAAGGAAGAGGATGTTCACAAGACAACTCTAGATATGCATCAAAAGAAAAGCTGAGGGGGCTGGGGATATGGCCTAGTGGCAAAAGTGCTTGGCTCGTATACATGAAGCCCTGGGTTCAATTCCCCAGCACCACGTATACAGAAAACGGCCAGAAGTGGCGCTATGGCTCAAGTGGCAGAGTGCTAGCCTTGAGCAAAAAGAAAAAGAAGCCAGGGACAGTGCTCAGGCCCTGAGTCCAAGCCCCAGGACTGGCAAAAAAAAAAAAAAAAGAAAAAAGAAAAGAAAAGCTGAAAGGGAAGATTTATTTGAAAATATTCTGTGGCTTCAGGATCCTGGGTGAAAATAAGATTTGACTGCACATAGTCTGTGAATTCCTACATGAAGAGAAAACCACTTAATTTTCAAGATGTAGTTGAAATACAAATATCAGTACCCTTCCCTAAAGAGTGAGGGAGAAAATGATACAGAATCCCATACTGTATTATTTATAATCTTGATGTGATAAGTGTTTACGGTAGTTATGGCCTTTTTTTTCAAATAGGATAAGAAGCTTAATGGAGAGAACATTACAGAATTAATAGACATAATGTAGACTTGAATTGTTTTGTTTGAAGCCGTTACCTCAAGTTTATATTTACTTTTTCCATTATTTGAGGAAAGATATAAATTGAGCCATCCTTTTCATGGTATGTATCCTCTAAGGAGCTCTATGTGAAGGGATTGTATGTACGATTTTACTGTTTCTACTTTTCCATATTCTTGTCTGAACAGCTTAAATACACAGTTTTAACAGTGGGAGCACATTAAGAAGAAAATTTCAGACTTAAAGAATGAACTGTAGAAACTACAACTGTTTATGTTAATTTTCACTATCCAACCTAACTTCACTTCTTGCTGTTATGACAATTGTGAATAGTACTAAACTATATGTCATGGTTTCCATGTCACTAATAGTGTTCTGTCTCTCACTTCAAAGGGGGACTCAAGCTTGAAGACTATATGTCTAGGCCTTTTCTTTGTTTTTGCTTTTCCACCAATAAAGCCTCCAAAAAAGGTTTAGTTTTACAGTAAGAGACCATACAGTTGTTTGAGGAAAAATACAAACTTTTAGAAATCTCTATTTGGCAGATTTGTGCTTTTAAACATCTAAGGGTAGAGTATATGTCATTTATATTGGTGTCTTAGGGTAGTGATTTGATGGAGTGCTTAAACACCAGGTTGTCAGGTTGCTTGCTTCAAGCAAACTATGAAGTGGTGAACAAAAGACTTATCCTTTCTCAGCTTCAATTTCCTCTTTAAATTAGGACATATTATCTTTCATATAATGCTGTGGAATGAAAAAAAGTAGATGGCATTAGTATAAATAGTAAATAATAGTAAATAATATTTCAGTATCTTTTAACATAACTAGATGGTGATGCTTGTTTTCAGTTTGTAAAGTATTAACTGCAATATAAAAATATATCCTCTGCCTTCAGTAAGCTAAGCATTTAGCTTACCGGGTATAATATTCATAAATAATTCAGTGAACCTTAGTGAAATAAGTCTATTAGAGAAATAACCTTGACAATATTAACTCTAGAATAGAAAAGAGAGATCACTTCTAACTTGGAGAATTTTAGAAGGTGTAGGCATTCAAACTGAGCTTCATAAAAGCATAGAATGTCAGAAAACTTCAGAGGGGCAGGAGACCACATTGAGTGTCAAACCAGGCCATTGTATTCAGTGCAATTTTAACTTAAAACCATCATTCCAATTAGATAGATTTTAAGTGATTTAACTTTTAGTATTTAATCTGTATTGAATTTCCTTTTAAGTAACAAGAATAACAGCATCTATTTGTAATGCCTAACATTTTTTAAATCTTATGGTTGACTTTACGTATTACAAACATGTTTATTGAAAGTTAAAACTTTTGAAACCATGTTTGAGCAAGCAATAATCATTTCCTACTTACTGAATATACAACTTAAACTTGCTTTTCAAAGAATTTCACTTGTTTAATTGAATATCTGCAAGTTAAAGAGTTTTAGGATAGGATTAAATAAGTTAATTGTAGATTCCTAGAAAGGGGGAGTGTTAGGTGAGCCATCACTGAAGCAATAGAACACCGGGAGGAAGATACTTCTTTGTCCTCTTAGATTCTCTGAGTGTTAAACTGACAACTAATTTACAGGAGAAATAGCATATACATTTATTTGATGTTAAAAGTATTGTATCACGTGGAAGGGGCTTTACAGAAAAAAATTTTTAAGTCAAAGAATAGATTCAGAAGCTTACTATTTGGGCAAAAGGTTAAAAAGAACTAATGATAGCAAAGGAACTTTAAACTTGTAGATGTAACAAATTGTAGGGAGTTGGTAAGTTTATGAGAAACTAATGATATGGGCTAGTTGGTAAGGTTTGTTTGTGAATATACTTGGTGCCATCTGCCAAGATAAGGCTTTTGCCCTTTTTTGTATGGAAAGTGACCAGGGGTGTGTAGGGTAAGAGAATATACTTTCACAAGAACTTTATAATCGGTTTTCAGACAGAAATTTCCTCCTGTTACTTTTTCACATTTCCTTCCACTCAAAAGAATCCTTATGGCAGTGTAACAGTCTCTAGTCTCCTTCTGGTATGGTACAATTAGTTTTTATGTATGTCCCACTTGCTATTCCCATCTAATGAGCTAATACACAACCTGTTTTGTAATCACACAATTTGTTTGAAAACCTTTTTTTTCCTCAAATGTATTGAATAGTTAACATGCCTAGCTTTTTTGCAACATGCCCTTTTATTTTTTTCTGGAAGTTTTAACTCTTGCATGTTCCAGTTGTGACCTTGTTTATAAAACCTTTCAGGTATCTTCCTTGGAAGGGGTCCACTCTGTTCTTGCTTCCTCAGTTACCCCTTTGCCCCTAGTATATATTTTTGTAACATAATAATATAATATTTCTGTTTAAGAATATTCTTTCCCTGATACTCAGTAATCTCAAGAGTAGACCTGTGTTACTCCTCTTCAGAATTGAAGTGCTCAGTACAGAATATCTTCCCTAATAGTGGTGGTAGATGAAAAAATGGTGTGAAGTTATTAAATTCTGAAGCTACTATTGTATCATAAATGTGTTATAATGATGTATTTGTTTTTTTCATAAAATCACTTGGCAAAGGAGAAAAGCAATAGGATATGTAAGGGTAGATTGATATATGAGAGGGAATTTATTAATGGAATTGATGCAAGGAAAAAAGTTGCACATTAGACAGACAATAGAGGCTAGTAGTGTGGCTCTAAGTTGAAAGACCTGGGAACCAGGAAAGCACAAAGAGTAACCTTCAGTCTGAGGCAGAAGGCCTAAGAACATTGGTGTTAGCACTAATAGAAGTTTCTGAGCCCAAAAGTTGTAGAACCAGGAGAAAGGTGTCCCAGCTTCAAGAAAAAGAGTTAATTTGCCCCTGTCTATTTATTCTGTGCTGTCTCCCAGGTGCCTAGGTATTGCTGAAACCATACTAAAGGCATACCTTGCCCACTTAGTTCACCTATCACCAATCTTTGAAACCACCCTCACAGCACAGTGCTTTACCAGTATAGGTAATTCTTAATTTAGTTGAGTTGACATTTAAAATTAACCTTTATACTTTACCCTGAAGGCAAGGATAGACTTTCTGTTTAAAACCTTTGTCAAAGCCAATATCTAAAGGCTAAGTTACTCATATACCTATACAAAGGCCTTTTATAATAAAAATTTGATCATCAGTTAAGAGTTGATTTTGAGGTCAAGTAACCTATTATTACTAAATAATTTTTTCATGTCATAGCTTTTGGTTCTCTGCCTCTTTCCTGAACTATTCATTATAGTAACCTGGCATTCTTTTTAATTATTTCATCATCTGGGGCTACTTTGCTTTTCTTGAAACTAGAAGCAGTTTTACCTCACAGAACCAACAGTCACTTGTACATTTAGTTCCAAGCCCATATTTATTTGTTTTGTTTATTCATAACAATAATTTACTGTCTCAATTTTATTAGCATTTGTCTATTTTTGGGTAGATTGAGATTAAAAGAGTTTTTAAAACTTGCCCCTATTAATGTAGTTTGAAATTCCTATCTTTAAATCTGAAGACTTTATTTCACTCATTTGCTCTGGCTATCTTTGTAATATTTATATTTTTCCACTTTTTGTTGATTTGATATATAAGTAGAGATTTTCTTAGCATAGTTGCGGTCTAGTTCATCAGAAAGTCCATTCCTCTTCTGTCTGTGCATGCAGCAGTAAACTCTGAAGTTATTTTTCCTCTGAGAGAAGACTACAGACCTCTTTGGTGAGCTTAAAAATGTGAGCTAGGCCCTAGTGGCTCATGCCACTATCTAAGAGGCTGAGTCAAGGGCAGCCTGAGCAGAAATATGTCTTATTTCTTGAATTTAATGTGATATAGACTCCAAGCCCCTCTTCTGTGGTTATCTAGTTAAATTATCTTATTTACATTAGGCCTAAACTTTTATGCTATACGGTAATTAGTAGTTGAATATCCCTAATCCAAAATTCCAACTTGACATTGTATGCTTCTGTAGAAGAGGGAGTGATTTTTCATGGCCACAGCATCTAGTGGTGAAAAGCCTCTAGGAAGTTAGCATTCTTGGAAAATATGGAGTTATTCCCATTCTTAAACAGAAACCAGTCAACCCATACTATTTGCAGTTTTGCTTCTTAGTACTGTTTATAAAAGTAATTTCTGGATCCTCTAGTGGCAGTTCTGATATCACACAGCTTTGGTTGAAAAGTTTTTACTGGAAAAAAAAGTCTATATTGCATCATACAGCGTGTCTTTGCTGTTTTCTGTTCTAGAAAGTCTGCTTTTGACAAGTTCAGGGTGAGTTATATTTCTTAAAGAGACCCTAAACTCATGCCAACGACTTAAATTGGGGTCACTAAAAGAGTAGGTAAATCTCTAGTTCATCTTCTTAGTCTCCTCAGTTCATCTCCACTCAACATTGATACTATGCACATGAAGTCACAGAAATTACCCATAACCTCCCCCCTCCCCCCAAAAAAAGAGAATACTGAAACTGTCTTACTGAATTCTGTCATTGTTTTCTTTCCAAGGACAACTACTTAAGGAGAACCTTCAGCTAGGAAAAGATCGTCAGTACCTATGCCCACATGTCTGTTCCTTGATACGACCATAATCCGGTTGCTATCACTGCTTAAATATAGCAGATATAGGTGTCTTCCAATCCTACTAAAAGTTCTGTCGTAACCAAAGAAATTATTTCTTCCCTTATATGCCAGTAATAACAATATGAGCTATTTTCAGAAGTAGCTTTATAAAACCAAAGGGAAAATTACAATAAAGAAATGTAAAAAGACAAATTACTTATACCTAGGAATATCAAGGAAACTAAAACTTATAATTCAGCTTGGCTGAAGTAACTTTCCCAGCATATAAGCCAAAACTATCCTTTATTCTTCCCATCTCTTGGTCATGAAGCCTGAAGAAGGTTCAGGCAGATCCTGGCCTTCACTGAAGTCTGGTTCCTTTTTCGGTTTCGCATTGTTGTCATTTGTATTTGGTCTTTCCATCAGCCATCTAGTCTCTATGGCAGTCTTGAGTTTGTCCACTGTGTAGTGTCTGTCTTGGAGAGCAAGCCTAGAATATTGCAGAGTCCTTCTATATACACTGTTTGTCACGGGAAGCATGTCCCAGCTCCTACTGCTTTCTGAGATTCTCTGATGAGCTCATTCTTGTCCATCCCTTTTCCTGTTATTTTTACATTCTGGGGGGAAAACAGTCACACACTGTGGCAGAAATTTTCACTCAAGTAATCACCAGAGTTATGCACAGTACATATGTTGAATGATAGATTATTTTTAAAGACAACTGTCCCTTCTTTAAGATGAATATTCTCTACTTGTTTTGCCAATTATAAACGTCTATCCAAAGATATGAGCAGCATTTATACTAATTATAATTACTATGTCATGTCAGAAAATGAGTGTAGAAGTGTTCTGATAAAGCAATTGCTTTGTTTTTCTAAAGCTGTTCTTATATTTTTATTTCAATCTTTCTTTTTCTGTGCTTTCCATCCCTTGGCAGTCCTTTTTCCTTTCTATTTATGTTCAGAAGTTTTCTACTTCTAACTTAATCTTGTATTAGAACTTAATCCTTAAAAATTGGAGTTTTCTGGTAAACCTCACAAATAAATGCATGTTGAAAGTTGACTCTCCACTTCAGGTTCTCTTGATGTCTTAGGGTAAAGTTAAGGAAGAAGAGAAATTATCCTTCTGAACTACCCTCTGGGAAATTTTTCTCTATACTTAAAAACTCTTGTTCTTTCCTAGGAGTCCAATGTACTGATTGCTGCTAACAGTCAGGGTACAATTAAGGTAAGCTATTTCATACATCTCCATTTTAAACTCAATACCCCTTTTAGACCATAACTGTATACTGAGCCTTGCAGGGCATTCCAAATTATGGGTCATTGTCTCATTGGATATGACTAGATTGAAGGAGAAAGAAATAGGTAGCTTACAACTATGGAGAAGATGATAGTGCTTATTGAGATTGTACAGGTGGTAGATGGATTGTTAAGTGGTCATTGAAAAACATAAGAAAACTATTGAGCATTAACTGTGAACCAGGCATTCTTTAACTTCCCTTATACAAATTAACCTCTAAGGCATTCAGTAGTCACAGTTGAGGCACACTGAGAAGTGTCTATGCACTGCACTTAAATATGTTGTACTCTCATTTTACTCATCCTAATGTTTCTCTTCCTTCTGACAAGTAAATTTTTTCTTGAGTTACTGAGGTGAGTTAGGATAGAGAAGAAATGTTAGTGCTAATTGAAAATTGATTGATCATGTGATTATACTGTTGATGTGGTCTGAAAATGGAAAAGTTCTCTGGCACAGTCTCAGTCACAAACTCATATATAATGTTTCCAGGTACTTAGTCAACAGAAGCTTAGGAAATAAAAATTTTGTCAAATAATACTATTAGGTATGTGTACCTGGACTATTAGATAAAGCCCAAGGTGAAGCAGTGATTTTTTTTCTAAACAACACAATATTTTGGTGGAGATTTTTAGTGCATAGGTTTTATTTGTATATATACCTACTGAGCATACCTGTCCTTTCTACCTTTTCTCCGTGGATTATCAGGAAGGTTTTCTTTCTCTTAAGAATATATCTATTTTACCTTCCAGTGGGCATTAATTTTTCCATGGCTTTCCTCAGCTTATAAGAGCTAGAGAATATACCAGCCATCCAGAAAGTAAGTCCAAACCAAATAAATTGATTAAGATGTTTGGAGGAGATAAAACAGACACTCTTAAATAGAAGAACTGCAATGATAGTTGGTCACACTAATTCATATGGTAGTCTCACTTTTTAGATAGCTACTTTATCTCTTTGGTAGCCCATTCCAAAAAGAAAACACAATACCTTAAATGAAAACTAGACTTTGGAGATGGGTATGATGGCATACCATTAGCACTTAAGTGGTTGTAATCCTAGCACTTCAGAGGCTAGAGTAAGAGGACTGCTAGTTTAGAAGATATTGTGTACAAATTAAGATTTTGCTTAGCAGCATGGACCTCTCATTAAATAACCTGCTTGTCTAATATAAATGACCAAGGTCATATGGAAGCACAAGTATAAGTCAAACCTTAGCAGTACAAGGGCAGAAAGAGTATACCTTTAAATCTTCACTACCTAGAATTACCATCTTAATGTAACATAATTCTTTTTGATAGTGTCTCATAATTACCCTATCCTTTCTTAGCCATTTGCTTTCCTTTTACTGTAAACTTTAAAGGAGTAACACACAAAATGTCACACCAAATGATTGACACAACATCTTAGGACATGTACTTTGATCAGTAGTATTTGGGAAGTATTTGTTTGATCCAACTAATTTTTGTCCATAGGAGAAATAAGTAGGCTAAATTTGGCAACAGTAATATTTTAAATTTTCTGAAGAAAGTAGAAAGATACAACAAATATTCCAAAAATATTATGTTTATGCTATGCCATCGCCATCAGTTCATTTATCCATGTTCCATGTTATTTATCTTGAAAGCTTACTAATTAACTATGGTTGTAACTAGTCTGAAAGAGTTCATGCAGTGATTGAATTGAAAGTAAGAAAGGATTAATGTCCGATACCTTCACCTTCTTGAGCATTTCACCAGTTGGTAAATATTCTTTATTTGCTTCCAATTGATAAACATGTTAGAGATTCACTGAACTCTATTTTAAAAACTATTATGTAATACCCTTTTTCTCCAAACTCCATTTAGGTGCTAGAATTGGTATGAAAGGTTTACTGAAGACACCTTGGGCTTGGGCTTGCTGGAAAACAACTACAGCTGACAATGAGAGAAGAAACAGGAACGTCAGTGATGTCTCTCCCAAAGTCATCATGGGTTTTAGATTTCTTTTGAGTACCTTTTTCCATTTTTCCTCCTTTATGACCTTTGGGACATTGGGAATACCCAGAGAACTCTGCACCATCAATATAACTCCACGGACTTTGCTGCTGTTGGTGGTGTGGTTATCTAATTTTTGTGATAGGGAAATAAATTCTTTTGAATAAAAATAACAAAAAATAATAAAAATTTATTGAGCCACAGTAAGCTGCTAAAGTTTTTGTCAAACGTGAGGAGACAAACTTGTCAAGAAGTAGCATACATTAATTATATACAAATATATCTGTGAATGATTTTGAAATACTGTAGGGTGGTACTAATCCTCCCCAGCACCTCTAGATCTGAATATAGATTTAAAATTTTGATTTTAGAGCTCACATTCAAACAGAAAAGGAATGTCAGTCTTTAGTAAACAGTTCCTGTTACTGCTTTCTGTCGCATATACATACTGTAATCCTTAAGTCAGTGTCATAAAAGCCCTGTCTGTCAGTTAGTGCTATCTTAGTTGGAGCAAGGATCAGTACATTTTTTTTTTTCCTGTAAAGAGTCAGATAACTATTTTAGCCTCTGCAGGCCATATGGTCCCCTATGCAACCACTCAGCTGCCAGTACAGCAGGAAAGCAGCCACACACAGAATGAGAACAAATGGTCAGAAAATAAATAGAATTACATATCATGGTTTGTCAGCCCGTTTATTTTATAGATCATTTCAAATTGTAAAAGAAAAGAAATTAAGATTAGCAAATCCAACACATGTCATAAAGAGCTACTTTTAAATCTGAGAGCATTTTTCATCAGAAGATAGTAAAGTTATACTCCACACTTCAGTATCCTGGCTACCCAGGACTTGAACCCACGACAAAAGTCACCAACACTCAATCAGGCTAGGAGTCTTTATTTAGCTGTGCACAGCGTCTGCTCTCCACCATTGGGATGGTAAAGATGGCAATGAGCCACCGCAGGGCTGGGTTTTAAAGGTAGAAGCTCTGCATTCGACAACAGGTGGTCATGTAGCACAGACAACGGGGTTAATGCAGTGGGTAGAGCAAATCACAAACGGGTTAAGCAAGCCATTCATAGAAGCAGAATTTCATGGTCAGGCTGACCTAAATATCAACTTTATCTGAACAATCATTACCACGTTTCCCTAATATCAACTAAGCACACATGAGCGGGCTAAAACAATCAAGTACTCAATCTTAAGTGAACCAACTTGGCAGTCGCCATGGCATTTCTGTAACTACTACTATGGTAATTTATATCATCTATTACTATGATCATTTTTACAATCCGTTACTGTGGTTACTACCTAGGTACAGAGAGGAACAAGGGCTACATATATATTTTATATGTCAAACTACAAGGAACTAGTCTCATGGGTGGGCGTGCAGCCTTCTAGCATGGAGTCACCAAAATGGAGTTATAGAAGCTAAGAGAAAACTCTTAAGACAGTAAAATTTCACAAGACCTGTTGTTTCTAGGAGCTCAGAGGGCTACACTCTTCCTTGGTTTTCACAAATTTTATAAAAAATAAACGAGGCTAAGCATGGTGGCTCATGTCTGTTATCTACCTACTTAGGAGACTGGGATCGGGAAGATTGCAGTTTGAGTTTAGCTCAGGCAATAGGTTAAGGAGACCTCTTTTGTGTGTGCTGACCCCAGGATTTGAGCTCAAGGCCTGGGCACTGTCCCTGTACTTTTGTGCTTAAGGCTAGTACTCTACCACTTGATATAGTTCTACTTCCAGATTTTTTTTTATGTTTAATTGGAGATAAGAGTCTCATGAACTTTCTTGTTGAGGCTGGCTTTGAACTGTGATCCTCAGATCTCAGCTTCCTGAGTAGGATTACAGGAATGAACCACCAGATCCTGCAAGGAAACCTTATTTTAACAAGCAGTTGCATGCACCTGTTACCCCCACCTGATCACAGTTGAGGCTAGCCCTCTGGAAAATTTTGGATTCTACACAAAAAAAATGAAGCAAAAGAAAGTGATGGAGCTGTCTGCCACCCCCAAATAAGCAAGTACCTGAAGACAGTTGAATGAAGATATTCATGTTTTGCATCATGTAATCAATATCACAAATGTATCCCTCAATTTAAAATTATCAAGACTGGCCACAGGTTCATATTGATTGATCTGAATATCAGAAAATTAACATTACATGTACTTTATATTAAACAACCTCCTACAGAGTGGAGAAATAGGCCATAATCAAGCACATTAATGTGTATATAAGAAAGCATATTAATGTTATTAACATTGTATGAGACTAGTTCCAAATAAGTTCATTTCAAGTGTTAGGTGATTGTTTTTTAAGTTTTTAAGAGTTGCAGGAGTATTATGCTTTACTAACTTCTGAGAGTGAAGACCTGGTAAATTTCTGGAGTCAAATCTGAAAGCAAAGTCTGGTGATAAGAAGTAAACACACGGGGCTGGGGATATAGCCTAGTGGCAAGAGTGCCTGCCTCGGATACACGAGGCCCTAGGTTCGATTCCCCAGCACCACATATACAGAAAACGGCCAGAAGCGGCGCTGTGGCTCAAGTGGCAGAGTGCTAGCCTTGAGCGGGAAGAAGCCAGGGACAGTGCTCAGGCCCTGAGTCCAAGGCCCAGGACTGGCCAAAAAAAAAAAAAAAAAAAAAAAAAAGAAGTAAACACACAACCAGAACCGTGGTATTTGGACATCATTTCCAAGCTTAATGAGTGTCTTTTGTCAAGATGTGGAAAGAATTCTCAGATGCAGATTCTTCACTTACCAAACTTCGCTTAAGGGGATATATGGCCTGAAAATCATCAAAATGGCAAAGAGTTAGTTAAAATTTAAATAGAAGTCCCATCCCACCAGTCCTTTTTTCTTTTTCAGATAAGCTTTCACTTTTTTTTTTTTTTTGCCAGTTGTGGGGCTTGGGACTGGGCCTGAACACTGTCCCTTGACTTCTTTTTGCTCAAGGCTAGTACTCTACCTCTTGAGCCACAGCACCACTTCTGGCTTTTTCTGCTTATATAGTACTGAGGAATCAAACCCAGGGCTTCATGCATGCTAGGCAAACCCTGCTGCTATTCCATATTCCCAACCCCCAAGCTTTCACTTTTGACCAAAGCCAATATCAGATGACTGTCTTCATTTGTGACATGATGTTAGTTCCCTTAGGTTTGGAAGGCTGCATTTAGATGCATTTGGTTATCGTAGCACACAATTTTTAAATTATTTAAGACTTTCCTTTAAAGTATTTTCTAGGATTGTGGTTCAAAGCCATCCCAGGCAAATAAGTCTGCAAGATTTCTATCTTCAGTTAACCATCAAAAAGCTGGAAGCAGATCTGTGGCTCAGTTGCTAGACCACTTGCCTTGAAGGGAAAAAAAATAAAAAATTAAAAACCTCAGGGACAGCACCCAGGTCCTGAATTCAAACCCCAGGAACAGCAACAAAACAACCTTTAAATCTGAATTAGTCTTTGGCAAGACATCCTTGTCAAACTCTTCTTTGTAAAAATAGCATACTGTTTAAATAATGGTTACAGATGGTATACATTTTAACATCAAAAATACTTCTTACTCAAATAATATACATTGACCAGATGTATTTCAACTTAATCTTTATTTTAGTGGCATTTTAGGGGTTCTCACAAAGCTTATCTTTATACCCAAATGAATAGGAAGCATTACAGACTGGAGTACTTTATAAAGTTCTCTTAAGATTGAGTTACTAAATATTAGATTTGTGAGACTAAGCTACAACTTCAGAAAGATTGGTGTTACTGGCTTTTTAGGGAGAGATTATAGGATGCAGTTGAAGTAAAGAAGCTCAGTAGAGTAGAGCCTTTTATGGCATGGTTTGGAATTCTTATTCTGTTAAAAGTTAAGAGGGAAGAGGAATAGGCAATAATAGCAAAATCTGATTTATGGAGAATGGATGAAGGGGTAAGGGTACCATCAGGAAGAGGTGATCAGTGAAGATAATAGAGTTTACACTTAAGCCTGTTTCAGGTAGTAGAGTATACCACAACTAATCTGTATCTTGGAAGATGCCTTGTAACCTTTGAAGTCATTGTTTTAAGAATAGACCTCAACAAGGATATTTTTTAGTGGTTATACAACCCCCAGCCAGCAGTAAGTGACTTGGAAATATAGCCACAATGCTCATGATCTTCTAGGAGGCACCTGTTCTCTAAGCAAAGCAATTATACAAATGTAACTTGGGTTAACTGTTTATCCTGAGCTTATTAAATCATATGTGATAGTGACACCATGCACTTCCCCCAGAGCTGTTACCTATCTGTTCTTATATGGTTTTCTGGTTAATATGTTTGACACCACCAGACTTTGGAATTCTAGAAATACTTCTTTAGCTTCCATTCTATATGAGGACTGTCATAATACTAGAGAGAAAATAATATGATCCCTGCCCTCAAGATCTTGTCCAGTGGGAGAGACAGGTAAGTACACTGAGTAACCATGGCAGACATAAACTTAGGTGTACATTGGGAAAACAAGAGACTATGTTGGAAGATGGGATGTGTTCTTTTCTTGCAGGAGAACATCTCAGCTCAGTCTTCAAAAGCAAAGAAGAAGCTGTGAGAAGGAAACGTTCTAGGGAAACAAGGAATGAAAAGCTCCCATGGCCAAGACCAGCAAATGAACAAAAAATTAGTAATGGATTACCATCCAAAATATATGTGTGTCTTTACATTTTTTTAATCCTGAAGCCATACTGCTGGAAATAAATGGATAGGCAAGAAAAGACAAATTTTCCAAGCAGAATTCCTAATGTATTAATGTAAACACTCTACCCTCATGGGGATGAAGTACAACCCCACCAAGGATGCCCTTGGTGACTTCCAAAACCAAAGTGTAGAGGGAGAAAAATGTAAACTACAGTGTGGGAACACCACAGACACTGCTTAGCTAATATCAAAGGCATTGGTATGTTGATGTTATATACTGTTGGTAGAATGTAATGAGAATAGTGCTTTAGCTCTGTGGTCTTTTTTTTCCTCCAGGAGGGGGGCAGTGTAGTTTAATAACTCCAGCCTAAATAGGAAAACATACAAATCCCCCTTGAGAGATTTCTTCCTAAATACTTGGTCAGTATTTTCAAAAATACTGTTAGCAGAACCATCAAAACTTAAGTCTGAGAAACTCAAGGCCCTAATTACACAGGATTACATGTTCTGTGTGTCCTGGATGTTATTCTGAAACAGGAAAAGGATATTCTATAAAAATGAAGGAAACCCAAATAAAGTATCAACTGTAGTTTGTATTAAAGTGTCTTGGTTTATAAATTTTAATAAATGTACCATAGTAAATTGCTAATAGAGGAAGTTAGATACAAGGCATAAAGGGAGTTTTACTCTTAATTTTTCGGTAATTAAAAAAAATCAAAAATAAAAAGTTGATCAAAAATTTAGAATTTTTAAAAATTAAAATGTATGAAGGTCAGAATATGCAAAACAAAAGTCCAGGACACATCAATTTAATATCATACTACACAAATTTTGCAGCCATTTTTATGATTTAGTCATGCAGATGAGTACCTGCAGTTATTTAATTACTGCCACCTAATGGCATTGCATCATAATATGAGAATCAAGAAGTCTTTTCATTTATGTATGTTTTTCACCTGTCCTCATTTCTCTGTGAGTCATTTTTTCTTTAGTAGTTTCAGAGGGAAACACTATGGTACCCCAAATTTGGAAGATCCTGAGGACAATCTTTTGAGATTTCAAGTTACTGAAGATAGTAGCAAACCATGTTAACCAACTGTAGGGAATATTTGCAATCTGCGTGAACTGACATTAGCCCTACTGTCAATGCTAATCTGTGGCCAGAGGTTTAGGAACATTAGGAAGAACCACAGAAAATCTTCAAAAGAAAGAACTAAGGCGAAAAAAAAATGTATACTCAGAAAGTAAATAGTTTTAGAGCATGAAGAGTGTTTCATCCCAGAAACGTGGTGTGAACATCTAATTATTCGAACCACAGAAAATCTTCAAAAGAAAGAACTAAGGCGAAAAAAAATGTATACTCAGAAAGTAAATAGTTTTAGAGCATGAAGAGTGTTTCATCCCAGAAACATGTGGTGTGAACATCTAATTATTCATTCCATACCTTTAGTAGAAATTGACAGTGAAACATTTGAGGCTCATGTTGGCCATAAAATCTCCATCTTATCTCCTTAAGTCTTCACTGCAGCTTGTGGAGGGTCCTAGACAAAATGTAGTTGGGTCCCTGTAAAACCACAAAATTAAATTTCATTCTCATGTTTTTATTACTTTTCTAGCGTTTAAAAAAGAAAAACCATCACAAACCATCAAGGGTGGTGGGAACAGAAGCTGGGTTTAACATGCAAGCCATGGTTTGCTGACCCATATTCTAGGTTCTGCCCATGCCAGCAGGGGTGGGAAAGAAGATGAACAATTGATTATTACCAGCTTGCATTCATTCCTTTGAGCAAAAGCATTTTTGCAAAATAGCATTTCTTTTTCATCATGGTATGACTCCAGCATAGGAACATGTAAGGCCATTTGGATAACACACTACCTAACTAAAAACTTGGTTTTGTAGCGTTACATAGTAGCCACAGGCAGTGTTGATATGCATTGGTGTGTGCCATTTCAGAGAACGAAGGAACACTTTCCATGATAAAAGGGAAAGTCCTGACATTTTGTTATTGGAGTGGGCTGTGAAGGTCTCCATCTTCTGCCCATGAACAAGCTTCAGAGTCTTGGGTGAAAAATTGTTAAATGAGAACAAGCAAAGGATATTTTGCAAGGCTGTTTTCCTCCTTTCCTTCACTTCTTTTTCTTTTCCTTCCCCTTACTCTTCTCTTCCCTCTCCTCCTTTCCATTTCTTTCTTTTCTATTCCTCTTCTTGCACTGTTGATATATAAAAAGCTTCTTGGGTTCCTCAAAACCTGACACTTCTTCGGAATGACTGAAGCATCTCCCATGGAAAGGCCATGATCTGATGGTGTCTGTACTATAAAAAAATTCCTTATTTGCATTTCCCAAATTCTGCATGGCCTCTCCAGGGGTGGGGGTAGGATATCTGGAGATTTATCATGGTTCCCCAGGGAAAAGTAGCCTTCTAACCAGTTGTCTGTTGAATTACAACACTTTTCTGTTCAATTTCAGTAATATGACTTCTCTAGAAAGGCCTCAGGCACTCCTGGAAATTAAAAAGCACTCTATGAGCATAGGGCAGCATTAGCATATGTGTATTAAAAATTTAATCACTCCTTTAATTTTACCATCATGAAGAAATTTAAAAAGGGTTTAAAATATAAAAGTTGCTTTTAAATGTGGAAGGTTAAAAGAAAAGTAACTTCTGGAAATTTCAGCAGGTCTATAACATATCTTTATTCTGTCTGTTCTCTGAACACGGTGTCTGCCATTTTCTATGTGAGCTGAACTACCAAAGGCCACTGTCATAGCTGCAATAAAACCAGCATTGGTAAATGCCTGACAAGCTCCTTTTTCTACCACATGCCTAGTGCATTGGTTCACTGGAGAGCCAGAATGATTGGCTGTAAGCCAAAAAGCAGTGTCATGTGAATATAAAAGCTCTGTCTTACCAGTTATATAAAAGACAAAATTTCTGTCTTTACTATCCCGTCACAGACTGCCCAAGACCTGCTTCACATTCTGGATTAATAGTAGTTTATCTACTTATTACTTTGGTAAAGATTTCTGGGTTAAGATATTTTGCTTATAATTATGTTTCCTCAATAAATGTGTTTATGAAACTGGCAGGTCTGGCACTTTCTGAATAAACCGTGCAACTGTAGCCATTCAATTGTCAGGAAAGAAATCCTGTGCTGTTTAAAAAAAAAAAAATTCCCTTTTAGCTGGCTAGTGTTACTGAATATGCTGGGTGAACTACCTTCTCTCAAGCTTTTATTTATTTATTTATTTTTAATCTTTTTTTCTTTCAAATTTTTATTATCAAACTGATGTACAGAGAGGTTACAGTTTCATACGTTAGGCATTGGATACATTTCTTGTACTGTTTGTTACCTTGTCCCTCATACCCCCCTCCCAACTCCTTCCTTCCCCCCCCCCCCGAGGTGTTCAGTTCACTTACACCAAACAGTTTTGCAAGTATTGCTTTTGTAGTTGTTTGTCTTTTTTTACCCTGTGTCTCTCAAATTTGATATTCCCCTTCAATTTCCTGCATCCAATACCAGTATACGCGGTTTCCAATATACTCAGATAAGATTACAGAGATAGTGTAGGTACAACCACAGGAAGGTGATACAAGAACATCATCAATAATAGAAGCTACAGATACACATGGGACGTTGAAAGTAGTTACAACTGTGATATAACAATTGTTTCCATAACATGGAGTTCATTTCACTTAGCATCATCTTATGTCTTCATAAGGGTATAGCTATTGGGCCTTGTGATGCTCTGCTATGACTTGCCTAAACCTGTACTAATTATTCCCAATAAGGGAGACCATAGAGTCCATGTTTCTTTGGGTCTGGCTCACTTCACTTAGTATAACTTTTTCCAAGTCCTTCCATTTCCTTACAAATGGGACAATGTTATTCTTTCTGATAGAGGCATAAAATTCCATTGTGTAAATGTACCACATTTTCCTGATCCATTTGTCTATGGAGGGGCATCTGGGTTGGTTCCAGATTCTCACTATGACAAATTGTGCTGCGATGAACATTGTTGTGCTGGTGGCATTACTGTGATTTTGTTTGTGGTCTTTTGGATAGATACCCAAAATTGGGGCTGCTGGGTCATAGGGGAGTTCTATATTTAGCCTTCTGAGGAATCTCCATACTGTCAAGCTTTTATTTTTAAATAAGTGGGGGAAATCAGAGCTTGAAAATCCCATCAGAATTATCATTAGATTTGGTGTAGAAAAATAGAGATGCCAGAGATGTGTCCTGGGAGTGTCCTCCCTCTCACAGTTGATAGTCTTTCTTCAATTGATAGTACATTTAAATATACACGTGACAGCCTAGTCACACAAGAGCTAGTGGAGGGGTCACTTTTTTATTTTAAAAAATATTTTTACTAGTGAACATTAATTGCACAGAGGTTTTTTGGTGTTATTCCCATAAACACTTATATTGTACACTGATCAGCGTAACTGTCTCTGTTGCTGTTTCCCGCATTATATTTTTAACAGTTTTTAGTGAGTTTTATTATTTCCCCTTCATATATAGTGTATGAAGAGCATAACGCACTTTGGTTGATATTCACTTCTCATAATTCTCTTCCCATCTACTCTGTCATTCATATGGTACAAATATACGATCTATGCTACGTCTTTAGGTTCATGATAAATATGCATGCATATAGGTAGTATAAATAGGTATGTACACGTTTTACATGTTTATATGTATGTTTTATATAATATACATTTACACAACATAATATACACAATATACATAAAATGAATTATATTATTTAGACTCTCTGGTCTAAATTCTGCATGCGAGTGAAAACATGGTATTTGTCTTCTCTTTTGGAACTAGCTTGTACCACATGATCATATCCACTTTCACTTTTTTATTTAAAAAATTATAAATTAGCATATACATGGGAGGGTGTTTCAAGATAGTATTTCCCTATATGCACACAGCGTACTTTCTCTCTCTCTCTCTCTCTCTCTCACACACACACACACACACACACACACACACACATCTCATATCTGTAGTGTCCTCTAATGTTTTTTACTCCTCCATATTCCCTCATTCCCTCTCACTGTCTCTCTGATTCCCTCCTAGACAGTCTCTTTTCTTCACATTCATGCTGTTAGAGATATGATCGACCAAGCTCAGGTTCACAATATGCAACAGGAGGTGGCTTAATTAAAAAAAAAAACAGCATGTCTTCACTAACAGGAACAGGATGCAACTAAAATTCAATGAACTTGTAACAAGATTTCTTAACTAAAGTATAAAAAGAATAGGATGTAACTAAAATACAGTCAACCAGGACCAAGTCACCTGGCCAAAGCAGGAACCTCTCAGAAAAACAATTCTCAAAGATATACAGAAACTAAGGGACACACTTTGATAGAAAAGATGGCTTTTCTCACAATGCCCATTACATGAATAGTATCATTGTCACCATCGTCATCAATGTTATCATTATCATCATCATCATCATCATCATCATCATCATCATCATCATTTTAGGTTTATATTCCACAGATGAGTAAGAATATGTGACTTGGTTTTTTGCTTACCACACTCAACATGATCTCCATTTTCATCCATGTTCTTGTAAGAGAAAATTTCATTCTCTCTCTCTCTCTCTCTCTCTCTCTCTCTCTCTCTCTCTCTCTCTCTCTCTCTCTCTCTCTCGCCCTCTTTTCCTCTCTCTCTTTCTGCAGTACTAGTGTTTGAACTCAGGGCCTTGTACTTGTTAGAAGGGTATGATACTCTGGACCACACCTCTAGTTTTGCTTTTCCCTGGTTAGTTTTAAGATGGAGTCTCACTGCCCATCTGAGCACATACCTACTGTGCTCTGTCCCCCTTAGTCTTCTAGTCATGGTGAGATTTCAGGTGTGCAACACTATGTAATTTCCCACTTTCAAGGGAAGATTTTTCCACCTGGGCTAGCCTGGATACACAGTTTTCTCAATCTCTACCTCCCACATAGTTTGGGATGATAGATGTGTGCCACTGCATCCAGATATGGGTTGAGAAAGTCTCCTATACTTTTCTGTCCAGGATAGCTTTTAACCTCAATCTTCTCATTTGAAGCCTCTCAAGTAGCTTGAATTACAGATGCGAATCACTAATGCTTGGCCAGTTTCTTTTCTTTTTTTTTTTTTAATGACTGAATGATACTTCGCTGTGTGTATATGCCACATTTTATTTATTATCTTTTTAGGGCTTCTAGTCTGATTCTATAGCTTGGGTACTGTTAATAATAATGCTATGTTTCTGTTGCATGCTGAATTACTTTCCTTCAGATATATACCCAAGAGTAGTATGGTCAGATCATATTGAAGTTCTATGATTAGTTTTTCAATACTCCTTCAAACTAGTTTCCATGGTGATTGCGCTATTTACATTTCTACCAGCAGAGGAAATATTCTGTTTCTGAAAGAGTTCCATGCGCAGCTGAGAAAATTGTGTAATTCTATGTGTAATCAAATATGTTTTTAAGTCTCTGTAAATCACATTTCCTCTATGGCACTGTTTTGTCCTGAGATATCCTTGCTTTTCCTTTTTGAGTATGGATGTTCTATGTATTGATGAGAGTAGAATGCTGAGGCCAATGTTTATTTTATGGAATCAGAGGCACCAAAAATCAGTGCATACATCTTTAGAATTTTTATGCCTTTATGATGGAATATTACTTTATTAACATGCAGTGACCCTCTTCACCTTTTCTGACTAGTGTTTCTAGAAATCTGCTCAGTCTGATATGAATGTAGTTACTCCTACTTGCTTTTGACTTCCTCTTTCTTGACATGTCTTTTTCTTTTCTTTTTGATAAGTATTATTTTACATGATCAGTGGCACAGAGACATTGCACCTTTGTGTTCCTCTCCTGTGGGTATCCTCCATTGGTCTGACTGTGTGTGAATGCCTAGAGTCCTGTATAATTTATCATGTCCCAGTGTATTTTTATATCTAGCTTTTTAAAAAATTTATTTATTTCGCCAGTCCTGTGGCTTGAACTCAGGGCCTGAGCACTGACCCTAGCTTCTTTTTGCTCAAGGCTAGCACTCTACCACTTGAGCCCCAGCGCCACTTCTGGCTTTTTCTGTATGTGGTGCTGAGGAAATGAACCCATGGCTTCATGTATGGGAGGCAAGCACTCTACCACTAGGCCATATTCCCAGCCCTAGATCTAGCTTTTATCTGCTATGACATGCACCTTGATCTCTCTGAGTATGGCTTACCTCACTTAATATGATTTGTTCTAGGTCCATCCATTTCCCTGCAAATGACATATTATTCTTTGTAATAGCTGTGTAAAATTCCATTGTGTATAAGTACTACATTTATTTTGATCCACTCATCCATTGTAGGGCATCTAGGCCATTTCCATAACTTGGCTATTGTAAGTAAGTAGTGCAGCAGTGAACATGAATGTGCAAGTGTATTCTGGCTTGTGATATTATGGGTAGATACTCAGGAATGGTATGGCTGGGTTGGAAGGAAGATCTATGTTTAGTTTTTTGAGGAACCTCCAGACTGCTGTCTAAAGTGGCTGTACTGGTTTACATTCCCACTAAGTGTCATGGGTTCCTTTTTCCCCACATCCCTACCAAAATTTGTTGTTATTCAATTCACAGTGCTGGCCAGTCTAACTGGGGTGAGATCAAAGTTGTCTTGATGTGTTTCCTTTATGGCCAGGGATGTTGACAATTTCCTTGTTTGTTTCTTTTCCATCCTTACCTCTTCTGAGAAGTTTCTCTTTAGCTCTTTTGCCCATTTGGTGATTGGTTTGTTAACTTTGAGAGGGTTCATTTCTTGAACTCCTTTTATATTTTGGTTATTATGCCTTTGCTAGATGTATTGCTTATCTTTCTAGTTTAGTAACTATGTGCTTTGCTGTGCAGAAACTTTTTATCTTGATGTAACTCCGTTTGTAAAGTCTCCTATCTTCTGTACTTCTAGGAGTCATTTAGCCTGCTCCCTCTTGCAATAATTTCAAAATTTCCAGTCTGATATTGAGGACTTTGATCCACTTTGCATTGATACTAATACATAGTGACAAACAGACATCCACTTTTAGTTTTCTGAAGATGGCTGCCCAGTTTTCCCAACACCAATTATTGAAGAGGCTTTCTTTTTTCCACCATTTATCTTTGGCTCCCTTATCAAATACCAGATAACTGTAAATATATGGCTTTATTTGGGGTCTTCTAGTCTGATCCATTGATCTTCAGATCTATTTTTTAGTTAAGCTTGAAGTCTGGAGTCACGATACCACCAGCATTTCTTTTTTTGCCTTGAACTGCGTTAGCTGTTCAAGGTCTTATGTGGCTCCATATGAATTTTTTATTGTTTTCTCTATCACAATAAAAGATTTTGATGGGGATTGCGCTAAATTTGAAGACCATTTTTGGCAGTATGGCCATTTTCACAGTATTAATTCTACCTAGCAATGAACATGGAAGATCTTCCCATTTCTTGATGTCATCTTTGATTTCTTTCTTCAAATGTTTATAGCTTTCTCTATAAAGTTCTTTTGCTCCTTTGGTTAGGTTTATTCTCAGATTGTTTTTTATAAGGCTATTGCTAATGGAATTGCTTTCCTGATTTCCCTCTCTGCTTCCCGCTCTGTTGGTATACAGAAAGGTTACTAATTTTTGTGGGTTAATTTTGTATCTTGCTTCTTTGCCAAAGTTATTGTTAAGCTCCAGGAGCTTGAGAATGGAGTCTTTTAGTTCTTTAGCTACAAGATCATGTCATATGCAAATAGGGATAGTTTGATTTCTTCTTTCCCTAAGTGAATCCTTTTCATGCCTTTTTATTGCACTATTGTCCTTGCTAGGAATTCCAGAACTATATTGAAAAGAGAGTAGACAGCCTTGCCTTATTTCTGATTTTAGACAAAATGGTTTTAGGGGTTTCTTTTGTTTTTATTTTTGTTTTTAGTATTTAGTATGATGTTGACTGTTGGGTCTGTCTTATATATAGCCTTTGTTATTTTGAGGTAAGTTTCTTCTATTCCTAGCTTCTCCAGAGATTTAACATTATGCTGGATTTTTTTCAAAGGCTTTTTCTTTGTCTATTGAGATTCACATGTGGTTCATGTCTTTGGTTCTGTCAATATGATGTTTTATATTTATTGATTTATGTACATTAAACAAGCTTTACATCTCCAGGTTAAAGCCCATGTGATCATAATGTATGATTTTTCTGATTACTTGCTGACTTCTGTTGGCTAGTATTTTATTGAAGAGTTTGTGTCTGTGTTCATCAGAGAGATTTGTTTATCAATCTCTTTCTTTTGTTGGATCCCTACCTGGTTTTTGGGATGAGTGGGATGCTGGCTTCATAAAATTAGTTTGGAATTATCCTTCTTTTCCTACTTTATGGGAAAGTTTGAGGAGTATTCCAGTGTTAGTTCAACTTTAAAAGTCATAGAATTCAGCAGTGAATCCACGGGGACCTGGGCTTTTCCTTCTAGGAAGACTCATTACTTCCTCAATCTCATTGCATGTTATGGGCCTGTTTAAGTGATTTATAGCTTCTTGGTTCAGCTTAGGCAGTTTGTATGTCTCAAGGAATTTATATTGTCCATCTTCCTTGAGTATAGGTTTTGGAAGTAATTCTTCATAATCGTTTTGATTTCTTGGATGGTGGTTGTAATGTTATCATTGGCATCTCCAATATTGCTGGTTTGAGTCTCTTCTCTCCTTTTCCTCATCAATTTAGGTAGTGGTCTGTCAATTTTACTGATTTTTTTTTCAAAGAATCATCTTTTTGTTTCATTGATTTTACCTATACTTTAATCCATAGCTCATTGATTTCTGCCTAAATTTTCACTATCTCTCTCCATCTGGTAGTTTGGGGTATGGTTTATTCCTGTTTTCTAGCAGCTATAGTTGCATCATGAGGTTGTTTACGGCACACTTAGAGCTATGAACTTTCCTCTCAACACTGCTTTTGCTGTATCCCATAGGTTCCAGTATGTTTTCCTTTTCACTGAGTTGTAAGAACTTTTTTATTTCATCGTTTCTTTTTCTCTTTAGTGACCCACCGTTGTGCAATTATGTGTTGTTCAGTCTCCATGTGTTTGAGTCTTTTCTGTAATATCTTTTGCTGTTGAGATAGAGAATAATTCCACTCTGATCAGATAGAATGCAAGGAGTTATCTCAATCCTTTTGTATTTGCTCGGGCTTGTTGAGTATCCTAGAATATGATCAGTTTTGGAGAAGGCTCTATGGGCTGCTGATAAAAATGTGAATTGTGTGGTTGTTGGGTGAAATATGCCAGCAGCGTCATGCATGGGGATGCACATGTATACTTTTAGAAGGCACCGCCTCCCCTGAAAGAGCCACCAAGTCTGTTCCTGCCATTAGTGGTGCTATTGAGACTGTACCTGGGGTTAGATGCCTTATCACATCCATTTTGAAATTAGGAGACCTCCTGTATCTATTGCTGGGGCTAGAGAACTCTGGCAGACTTTTGTATTTACCTCATAGAGTCACGTTGTCTCTGAAAATGGTGTTTCTGGTGCATGCTTCTGTGGCTGCCATATCCAGTTCTGAGATTCAGCTTCTGGATCACAGGTATGTTGTTGCTGTGTGCTAGTGAGGGGGAGTCACTGGAGAGTAGTGAGGGGGGAAAGTAGGTGGGAGGGGAAGGACAAGAAAAAGATTGGGATAGTTCTCTGGCTGGAGCCTGTGGGCTACAGCACAGCTGCACTGGGTGTGCCTGCTTCAGTCACTTGGTGTTTGTTTCCTCTTTTGTAGATCCTTAAATTGGGATTTTCTTAGTTGTGCCAAACTAAGAAACTAGTTTGTTTGGTGTGGTCTCTTGAAGTGGAGTTTCATGCTAGAGGCCCTGTTCTTCTGTTTGGCCAGAGGGTATGCAGTGTGATTCCTGTCACTGCTCTGCCATCTTGATCGTCTGTTCAGGTTCTTTTGATTTGGATAAATTACTGCATTTGCAGAAGTCCATAAAAGTGTCTCTTTTCAGGCAAATGAGTTATTGATGTATATGGGATGAATTTTATTCTAAGAAAAAACTTAAGTATTTAGACAGCCAGAGGGAAGGACTGAACCACAACAAAGGAAAGGAAAATAAGAAAAGAGGGCTCTTTTCCTTTCGCAGGAGCCTCCTATTTTGTCTACTGATCTTGTCTCTTGGTTCCTCCTCTCTCATTTAGCCTTACCCTGACATCAGACCAGACTCCTAAGGGGTAAGTCAGGGACTTACAGATGGGTGGTTTACCTTCCTGGTGAGTTTTCTTGGGAAATAAAAGGAGGGAGTAACTTTTCCAATTGCCTGTCCTATTTGAGGACATATAATTATGTGTCTCCTCACCCACCCCTGAGTCCACTTTCTGTCTTAGACCAGATTTCATCTCCAGAAGTCCCTTCTCATCCACATACCATTTAATAGATGAACCCCTGAAAGATGTAAGTATAGATAACAGACAGCAGGATGGAGAGTAGTTGTGCTAGTTATTTGACAACAGATGAACATACAAGGATTGAAGTTCATAAATACAAATACAGAAAAAGAGACCAAGTCATGTAATTGTACCTTCTTCCTATTTCAATGCAAACAAAACCGGTTCTTCCACTTGGATCTTTTTTTTGTCTTGTTTTTTGCCAGTCCTGGGGCTTGAACTCAGGGCCTGAGCACTGTCCCTGGCTTCTTTTTGCTCAAGGCTAGCACTCTACCACTTGAGCCACAGTGCCACTTCTGCCTTTTTATGTTTATGTGGTACTGAGGAATCGAACCCAGGCCTTCTTGCATGCAAGGCAAACACTCTACCGCTAAGCCATATTCCCAGACCATCTTAAATCTTCTTAACAAAGCCTATTCCACTGACAAAGCCTATTCCACTGACCCAGGCTCAAAGGACACCCCTTGTGCTCTTCTCTATAGATTTCAACTACCTAAAGACTTCATCTGGTATCCCAAGAAGATCTACCAAGTATTCAAAAGTGCTCCATGGTATGTTGTCAATGCACAGCCATCGCACATGGATGCACCCTGCTACTGCCAGGAGTTCTACAGCCAGCACATTTCACTTGCATGATGACCAGAGCTTGTCATGGACATGGACACAATTCACCACAAAAGGGATAACATGGCACAGAGAACCCCTCCCTTCAATCAGAGAAACTCTAAGCCTGTTAGAGAACCATCTAGAGAAATGGCTAACAACAACATTTCAAGCCTTCCCATCAGTGGTTTGTTGAGGCTTTCCCAAAATTTACTGGCATGGACCCCAGGCAGATGCAAGCCACACTGTAGTCTTTGTCATCTTATCTGAGTTCTACCCAAGCACAAATTAAGGGGAGGGTAGTAGGATGCCAAAGACAGACTGTTGCTCAAATCCTGGCAGTGTCAATTTAGTTTGGTGATTACTGAGAGAAAAACAAAGACAAAAAGATATAATTGAAGGCTGGTGTGTTGAATACTCAGTCAGAAATCTAAAGTGAATAATTCCTGCCCTGGCTGTATTATAGAGGTAGCAAAGGAAGAGGAGAAAAGTATGTGTCACTCTTGCAAAATACTGTGCCTGGTGTTTGGTGGCTCACACCTATAATCCAAATCTGAGGATCACAGTTCAAAGCCAGCCTGAGCAGGAAGGTTGGTGAGACTGTTAACTCTAATTAACCATCAGAAAACTAGAAATGACGATGTGGCTCAAGTGGTAGAGTGTTAGCCTTGAGCACAAAGCTCAGGGACAGTGCCCTGGCCTTGGGTTCAAGTCCCACAACTGACAAACAAAAAAACAAAAAATTAGAGCTCTGGCAAACAGTTTTGAGAAAGAGACTGGAAGGTATGGGGTATGGTGGTTACAGAGATGGACAGTTAGGGAAAGCCCAGCAACACCAAACACTCAGCTATGAAGCACTTAGCAAATGGCTCAAGATTGACAGCAACTGCTGAGCTCCTCTGCCAGTGACTTGGGCTCAGTGAATCTCTCTTTGCCTTTCCTAGTAGATCTTGATAGATCATTTAGTCTACAGTTTACTTGGAAAACTCCCACTTTTCATGTGGCAACAGGTCAATCAGTCCACGTTGTCGGTATTTCAGGTCTGCCCTCTGCTCTGTGATTGCATACAGGTAGGTGATGTTACTGAGGATTCATCTTTCTTATTTTCTCCTAGTCCTTCTGTAACTGTATGGGAAATGAGAGAGAGAGAGAAACAGAGAGAGAGAGAGAGAAACAGAGAGAGAGAGAGAGAGAGAGAGAGAGAGAGAGAGAGAGAGGTCTTTCAGGAAAGCTAATGGCTACTGTTATTCTGAATTCCAGCAAGAGGAGTTGAAGTAGACCTTTCTGAAAACAGCCCTGAAATAGTTACCAGGTGCTTTGTGGAAGAACGGGGGTATGATAAAAACTCAGTCACACACTATGCTATGGAAGAACCCTGAACTGAATAGATCACTAACTTGCTTGCTCTGGGCCCTAGGGAATAATGAAGATGCTCTAAGATATAGGGCCAATAAAAACTGCTTACATGAAAGATAAGGATTAGCCTGTGTAAAACAACATCCTTTTTCAAGAGTTCAATTAAAAGGGATAAGGCTGATTATAAAAGTATTAGGAAGATAAGGGGTAATTTAAAAGGGACATTCAGGGGCTGGGAATATGGCCTAGTGGCAAGAGTGCTTGCCTTGTATACATGAGGCCCTGGGTTTGATTCCTAAGCACCACATATACAGAAAATGGCCAGAAGTGGCGCTGTGGCTCAAGTGGCAGAGTGCTAGCCTTGAGCAAAAAAGAAGCCAAGGACAGTGCTCAGGCCCTGAGTTCACGGCCTAGGACTGGCCAAAAAAAAAAAAAAAAAAAGGGACATTCACCCTGCCATATTACCATACTTCCAGTAAAGAAGGAAAGTAGGGGTAGTAATGTGGCTTAGTGGTAGAGGGCTTGAATCCCTGGGTTCCATTCCTTAGAACCACATAAATAGAAAAGGCAAGGAGTAGTGCTGTGGCTCAAGTGGTAGAGTGTTAGCCTTGAGCAAAAGAAGTTCAGAGACAGTGAGTTCAAGCCCCAGGACTGGCAAGAAGGTTTACTTAACAAAGATATAAAGAACCTTGTGCAATAATGTAGAATAAGTAAATTTGTTATTCCATTCACTCTTTTTTTTTTTTTTTTGCCAGTTCTGGGGCTTGAACTCAGGGCCTGAGCACTGTCCCTGGCTTCTTGTATATGAGGGCTTCATGTATATGAGGCAAGTGCTCTACCACTAGGCCACATTCCCAGCCCCTTCCATTCACTCTTGTAGTTACTAAAAGTGCAGCTATTCTCAGTTAGCATCTCTCTGCAGTTTACATTCTGCTTTTTTTCCTGCACTCTAGGAGATGTTTCTAAATTTTTTGTTTGCTTTTACTCATGAAAAAGTTTGATATTTATAGAACGGAATTCTTCAAGAGTTTTGAGTCTCTTTCCAACTATTTTCTCTAATTATTTAGAGGAAATTGCCTCATGTATGGTCATACAACATAATTTACTGGTGGCCTCAAAAAATAATGAAGGATGCAGAAACAAGCCTAGTAAGTATAAAGCCCTGAGTTCAAGCCCCAGTATCACAAAACAAACAAACAAATGAACAAAAAACAGAAGCTTAGGCTTTACTGCAATCTTTGTTTGCCAGAGTCACAAAGCTTCATTAGACAAACTGCAGTATTGCCAAGTTGTGGCAGAATATTAGAGTACCTAACTGTTAGCTGAAGGCTATAAAGTGTGGAAATCTAGGAGCCAGTCAATTTTGCGTATAAAAGGAACACTACAGGCTGGGGATATGGCCTAGTGGCAAGAGTGCTTGCCTCATATACATGAAGCCCTGGGTTCAATTCCTCAGCACCACATATATAGAAAAGGCCAGAAGCAGCACTGTGGCTCAAGTGGCAGAGTGCTAGCCTTGAGCAAAAAGAAGCCAGGGACAGTGCTCAGGCCACGAGTCCAAGTGCTAGGACTGGCAAAAAAAAAAAAAAAAAAAAAAAGAAATCTACAAAAGAACAGCTCAGACAATTTGGGGGATGAGTAGGGTTTAATACAATGGATCCCAGCTTTTGCATAGTGTTTAAAACCTGTGACCATTTCTGACAAGCAATTGTGTAACTCTAGACCTTCTGGTGGGACCTTAGCTTCTGAAGAGGCATTTGAATAGCTAAAATTACTATACTGTCACCCAGCTTTGAGAATTGCATATTTTTGAATTATTTTCCCACTCATTTTTCTATGAAAATTAAAGTGGAGTGTTGGCTAAATGTTAGGATTGGACTACATGGCAGTATTTCTCTGATCTCTGTTTCAGATGCTGTAGTGCTGTGTGTGTCAGGTACCTAGAGCTAAAGCCAGTACAATATGGCTTCATTTTTTTGTAATTTATTTATTAATTAAACAAATTTTTTGACAAGGTGTTGTGCAAAAAGGGTACAGTTACATAGTAGGGCAGTGTATACATTTCTTGTGATATCTTACACACTGTTTTTCTTTCCCTTCCCTAGGTCAGGTAGACATATATATAATACACAATGTACCAAGAACATATACAGTAGTCGCGTGGCCTACACCCAAGAAAATTTGCCTAGGGCTTTAAATGTAATGTCGATATTAGACAATATGTCGACAGTAGTCTTATATGAACGTACATACATAGCTTTTGAGCTATTGTATTCCACTGAGAGGTCAATTTTTGGCCTTTATACATTGAGTAGTTGTTTGGTTTTAGTTACATAATGTTGGGGCGCTACCCCAATCCTGTGGGAAATACCATTTGACAAGCAGTTTTTGGTTTCACAGACCTGGTCTCTACTGTCTCTCCGTCACCCCTTCTTAACAGTCATATATCAGGGAGATCATGCCCCTTTGTTTTCTGTGTTCTAGGCTTGTCTCGCTCAACATTATTTGTTCAAGTTCTGACCATTTCCCTGCGAATAACAATATTTCACCATTCCTAATCGCTATGTAGTATTCCATTGTGTATAGGTACCATATTGTTTGGATCCATTCATCTGTGGAGGGGCATCTGGGTTGTTTCCATATTTTGGCTATTGTGAATTGTGCAGCGATAAACATGGAAGTACAAATATCTTTTTGATATCTTGGGATCTGCTGTTCAGGATACATGCCTAGGAGTGGTATGGCTGGGTCATAGGGTAGGTCTATATTGAGCTTTTTGAGAAACCTCCATACTGTTCTCCAAAGTGGTTGTACTAATTTGCACTCCCACCAAATCCCTCCAGCATTTGTTGTTGACTGAGTTAAGAGTATAGGCCATTCTAACTGGAGTGAGGTGGTATCTCAGGGTTGTTTTTATTTGCATTTCCTTTACTACCAGGGATGTTGAACATTTCCTCATATGTTTCTTTGTCATTTTTATTTCTTCTCTTGTGAAGTCTCTCTTTAGCTCCTTTGCCCATTTCCTAATTGGTTTATTGGGCTTGGAGGGGCTTAGTTTATTGAGTTCTCTCAATGACACATAGTAGGCCTTTGTCTGTTGCTGTGTTGGTAAAGATCCTTTCCCATATGGTTGGCTGTCTTTCTAATTTGGTGGCTATGTCCTTAGCTGTACAGAAACTTTTTAATTTGTAGTAGTCCCATTTGTCAAGTCTCTCCCCTATTTGTTGTGCCCCTGGGACTCTATTCAGGAAGTTCTTTCCTGTGCCTATAAGTTCTAGCCTCTTTCATACTCTATCCTTCAGTAGTTTCAAGGATTCAGGTCTGATATTGAGGTCCTTGATCCATTTTCAGTTGATCTTGGTGCATGGTGATAGGCTTGGGTCTACTTTGAGTTTTCTGCATATGACTGCCCAGTTCTCCCAGTACCAGTAGTTGAAGAGGCTATGTTTGTTCCATTGTATGTCTTTAGCTCCTTTGTCGAATATCAGCTGACTGTAAGAGTGCGGTTTTATTTCTGGATCTTCAATTCTAATCCATTGGTCTTCGGTCTGTTTTTATACCAATACCAAGCTGTTTTTGTTATGATGAACCTATAGTAGAGCTTGAAGTCTGGTATTGTGATACCTCCTGCACTGCTTTTTTTTGCCTAGAATTGCTTTGACTATTCTAGGTCTTTTGCTGTTCCATATGAATTTATGGATTGCTTTCTCTATTTCAGTGAAGAATGTAACTGGGATTTTGATAGGGATTGCATTGAATTTGTATAACAATTTGGGCAATATGGCCATTTTCACTATATTGATTCTGCCTACCTATGAGCATGGGAGGTCTTTCCATCTCCTTGTGTCTTCTTTGATTTCCCTTATTAGATTTTTATAGTTCTCATTAAATAGGTCCGTCACATCCTTGGTTAGGTTGATCCCTAGGTACTTTATTCTTTTTTTGGCTACTGTAAATGGAACTGTTTCCATAATTTCCTTTTCTGTTTGTACATTGCTGGTGTACAGAAAAGCTGCTGACTTTTGTGGATTGATTTTGTATCCTGCTACTTTTCCAAAATGGTTTATTAGGTGTAGGAATTTGGGGACTGAGTTTTTTGGGTCCTTCAGATATAAGATCATGTCATCTGCAAATAGGGATAACTTGATTTCTTCCTTGCCGATGTGGATCCCTTTGATGTCCTCCTCTTGCCTTATTGCTATGGCTAGGGATTCCAGCACTATGTTGAAAAGAAGTGGGGAGAGTGGGCATCCTTGTCTTGTTCCTGAGTTTAGGGGGAATGATTTTAGTTTCTCCCCATTTAATACGATGTTAGCAGTTGGTCTGTTGTATATGACTTTTATTGTTTTGAGGAATGTTCCATCTATTCCTGTTCTCTCCAGAGCTTTTAATAAGTATGGATGTTGTATTTTGTCAAAAGCTTTTTGAGCATCGACTGAGATAACAATGTGATTCATGATTTTAGTTCTGTTTATGTGGTGAATTACATTGATTGATTTATGGACGTTGAACCATCCTTGTGACTGTGGGATGAAGCCTACTTGGTCATGATGTATAATTTTCTTGATCAGTTTCTGGATCCTGTTAGCTAATATTTTATTGAGGAGCTTTGCATCTGTGTTCATTAGTGATATTGGTCTGTAGTTCTCTGTTTTTGTTGGGTCTTTGCCTGGTTTGGGAATGAGTATGATATTAGCTTCATAGAATGAGTTTGAGATTTCTTTCTCTGTTTCTATTTCGCGGAAGAGTTTGAGGAGTATTGGTATTAGCTCCTCACTAAAGGCTTTATAGAATTCATTGGTGAATCCATCTGTGCCTGGGCTTTTCTTTGTTGGGAGGTTCTTGATTACCCCCTGTATTTCACTGTAAGTTATTGGTTTATTTAGTTGATTTATTTCTTCTTGGTTCAGTTTGGGCAGTTTTACTTCTCTAAGAATTGATCCATTTCTGTAAAATTATTGTTTTTTAGTGAGTAGAGGTTCTGGAAATAGTTCCTTATGATTGTTTGAATAGTGTGTGTACTTCTTGTAATTTTTCCGGTGGAGTCCCTGATTTTACGTATATGAGTCTCTTCTCTTCTTTTTTTTTTTGTAAGTCTTGAGAGAGGTCTATCAATTTTATTTATTTTCTCAATGAACCAGCTTTTACTCTTATTTATTTGTTGAATGGTCTTTCTATTTTCAATCAGATTTATCTCTTCTTTAATCTTTGTGATCTCTCTCCTCCTAGTCATTTTAGAGTCGATCATTTCTTGTTTCTCCAGTTGTTTTAGTTTCATCATGAGGTTATTCACCTGCTCTGCTTCCTTCCATTCTTTTAATGTGAGTGCTGAGGGCAATGATCTTGCCCCTCAGTACTGCCTTAGCTGTGTCCCATAGGTTTCTTTGTGATATATTTTCATTGTCATTGTGGCTTATGAATTCGTTGATTTCATCTTTAATTTGGTCTGTGGCCCAAGTGTTGGATAACAGTGTGGGGTTTAGCCTCCAACAATGTGTATAGCCTCTATGGTAACTGTTGTTATTGAGGGTTACCTTTATTCCACTGTGGTCAGATATAATACATGGGATGACATCAATGCTTTTGTATTTGCTGAGGTTCTTTGTGTGGTCTATGACATGGTCTATTTTGGAGTATGATCCATGGGCTGCTGAGAAGAAGGTATATTGGGTCTCTGTAGGGTGGAAGATTCTGTATAGATCTGTCAGATCCATTTGGGATATGGTGTTATTTAGGTCCTCAGCTCCCTTGCTGATCCTCTGGGTGTTGGATCTGTCTCTTGGAGAGAGTGGGGTATTAAAGTCTCCCACTATGATTGTGTTTGGGTCTATCTTGTTCTGTAGTTCTGTGAGAATTTGCTTGACAAATGTAGGGCCTCTTTTGTTCAATGAGTATACATTTATCACCGTGATGGCTTGATTCTAGATTTTTCCTTGTATTAAAATGTAGTGGCCTTTTTTGTCTTTTTGAGTTGATTTTAATGAAAAATCCAGCTTGTCTGAGATCAAGATTGCTACACTTGCCATTTTGGTAGGTGCGTTTGCTTGGAAGATCTTGCTCCATCCTTTCATTCGGAGCCTGTTTTTGTCCCTTGCTGTGAGGTGGGTCTCTTGTAGACAATAGATGGCAACTTTTTGTTTTTGGATCCATTCTGCCAGTCTGCTCCTCTTTATCAAAGAGTTTATACCGTTTATATTCAAAGAGATCAAGGATAAGAGTGTTTTTTTCTCCTTCCATTTTCTTGTTGGGCTGTTTTTCCTCTTTTTTTTTTTTTTCTTGTCTTTAGTGAGTTGTTCTTTCTGTTGGGCTCTGGCTATTGTAGTTTCTTTCTGTTTCTGTCTGTGTGTCCTGTACGATTTCTGTTGGGTGGGATTCCCCTCTTAGAATTCGCTGTAGGACTTTTTTTTATTTACATACTCCTTTAGATCCTCTTTGCTGTGGAAAGATCTGGTTTTCCCCTCGAATATGAACTCCAACTTCGCTGGATATTTTATTCTAGGTTGGCAGTTGTTGGCCTGTAGAACTTGGATGGTGTTCTTCCACTCTCTTCGTGCATGGTAGGTTTGTGTGGAGAGGTCTGCTGTTATTCGGATCCTATTCCCATTGTAGTAAATTTCTTTCTTCTCTTTGGCTGCATTCAAAATTTGCTCTTTATTCTTGAGATCTGAAGTCTTGAATTTTATGTGCCTTGGCATGGCTTTTCTGGGGTCTGGCCTGCCAGGTGTCCTATAGGCTTCGGTTACCTGGATGGGGTCCCTTGTGAGATTGGGGAAGTTTTCTGCAATAACTTTATTGAAAATATGTTGAAGCCTTCTGCTCTGGTATTCAGCTCCTTCTTCTATTCCAATTATGCGCAGATTATATCTCTTGTCTTTGTCCACTAGCTCCTGGATTAGTCTGCCCTGAAGCTTCACCATTTCTTGGAGTGTGGTAATTTTCTGGTTCTTATCGGCTGCATCATCGTCCAAGAGAGAGATTCTAGATTCCATTTGGTCAATTCTTTGTGCTGTGGATTCAATTGCAGAGTTTATGGATGTCAGAGAGCTATTTATGGTTGCCAGATAAGCTCTGATTGTGGAAATTTCTTCCTTTAAAGAATTGTATTTTAAATCTATTTTTTTCATGCATTTCGCTTCTCAGGATGTTAAGGTCTTCTTTAGTGGAGGTTAGCATTGTATCCATTTTTGCTTCCATTTCTTTCTTGGCTTCCTGGATGTCCTTCAAGACTTCCACTCTAAACTCCTGGAATTGTTTTCTGATTTTGTTTCTGAAGCTTTCCATCATTTCTGCTAACATGGCCTCAGTTGATTTTTTCTTCTCCATCTCCTCTTCAGTCGTGCTGCTTTTTAGAGCTGGTGAGTTGGCTTGCCCTTTGATGAACTGTGTTATATTTCTCTGTGATTTGTGCATCTGGAGATTTGTGGGTGGCTTCCCTGGTTTGGTTTTGTGTCCTGCTGTCCTGGCTCTTGGTTTGGGTTTGGCTGTTGAACCTTGCTGCCCAATGGGTGAGCATGACATTCTTGGTTGTTGCTGAGGTGGTCACTCTCACTGCACTTTGGGGTTGGTAGGTTTTGTGTCTTTCTCTGCGGGACAGTGTCCTGCCGCTGTGTTGTGCTGACCCTAGCGTGCCCCTGGTGGGGTTTGCTGGTCGCTGATTCAGCGTGGCATGGAGGCTTATCTCTTCTTTGGTTCTTTTTTCCACTCTGTATCTTGGTCAGAGGAGCTCACCTCTCAGGCAGTTCGCCTTCCTGTGTGAACCGCTCCGGGGCCAGTGTTGTTGAGGGGCGGCCCATCCACTTGTGTGAAATGTGCCAAACTGAGTGGGTATGGCCGCTGGAGAGCTCTGCCCTCCTGTTCAGGCACGCCTACCAAATCAGGTGCTGTCGCCGGGGGCCCCGTCCACCTGTGCAAAGTGCACCCACTACAGTGGGCGCTGCCGCTGTGGCCCTGCCCACCTGTGTGGGGTACGCCTACCAGAGCGAGCCCTGGGTTGTTGGGTTGTGCTTGCGCCCTCCCGCGAGTTTGCTGTGGGGGGCGGTATGTGTGGGCTCTAGTGGGATCAAATGTCCCAGCGCGGGTTAGCGCCCTCAGACTGCGCCTCCGCTGCAAGGGGGGCGTGTGATCAGGCCCAGGTGTCCCTGCTGGGCTGGTATTGCCCAGCAGCGCCTGTGACTTTAGTTGAAAAAGTCCACGAGGCCCACTGCCGGCCGTCCCGGGCCCCTGTTGGGAAGGGGGCAGGGCCGGTTCGGCCAGTTCAGGCTCCTCTGCTGCCTTGGGGCTGCTCCGCCCTTCCCCTGCTAACTCCTGTGTCTTCCCAGAGCCTGATGGGAGCTTGCCGCCTGATGTTTGGGGGTTCTTTGTTCCCTCGGGGTGGGGAGAGGGAGGGAGGGAGATCTAGCTTCTTTGTAGGGTTTGGGTCTCTGATAGCTGGTCTCCCGTTGGGGGAGGGGGCAATGGGGGACTCACTGGTCCTGGATTGTGTGTGTGTCCCGCACCGCCGTTGGTCCTTCGGGGGTGGAGTGCTGGGGTGTGGCGAAAGGTTGTGGTGGCGGCCCCAGCTCTCCCCTTCTGCACCGCTTGGTTTCCCTGCCGCTCACGTCCAATCCCCGCCGTGCGGTTCCGAAATTTCCGTCGCCACCGTCTGTCTTGGTCCACGCTCTCCCTGGGGTCCGTGGAGTCCTGCTGTCTGGACTCTGAGCTCCCGGTGTGGGTTTTCAGCAGTTGGTCTGCTGTTCGCCGGGTCCCCTTTCCCAGCCTGGCCCTGTTCGGGCCAGGGTCGACTGGTGGGGGTAGGTTACCCTGGAGATTCTCCGGCTCCGTGCAGGTTATAGGCTCTTCTTTTTTTTTTACTCCTTTTTGTTTCCTGTGTTTCTCCACTGCTTCTGGCTGCTGGTTTTGCTGGGTTCTTGATGGGGTGTTGGGTGCAGCTTGCTATTCAGTTGGAGCGAGTTGGGGTGCCTCCCTACTGTGGCGGCGCCGTCTTCCTCCCATGGCTTCATTTTTGGTAGGTACTAAGGTTTGAACTCAAAGCCTTGCACTCTATCATCTTGCTTTCTCAGCTGACATGCTACCATTACCCATGCGTATAGCTTGTAGCTATTTTAGAGATGGAATATTACAAGTTTATCTGCCTGGGCGCGCCTCCAATTTCAATCTTTCAGATCTCAGCCTGCTGAGTAAATAAGATTACAAATGTGAACCATAGGTGCCCAGCTAGCATAGTATGGAATTCTTACTGAAATGGCACACACCTGTCCCTCTATGAGATGAGTCTAAATTTTTGCATGCTTTTACTTACAAAAGAGCTAAATATTTGTAGCAAAGAATTCTTCAAAATTTTGAAATCCCCCTACTATTTTTTCAATCACTGGGAAAATGTGCCACAGGCTCTAACCTAATTTGTCAGATTACTAGTATTCTCAACACTGAGGAAGCTGAGGCTAGTGGGGCTGGGGATATGGCCTAGTGGCAAGAGTGCTTGCCTTGTACACATAAGGGCCTGGGTTCAATTCCCCAGCACCACATATACAGAAAATGGCCAGAAGTGGCACTGTGGCTCAAGTGGCAGAGTGCTAGCCTTGAGCAAAAAGAAGCCAGGGACAGTGCTCAGGCCCTGAGTCCAAGCCCCAGGACTGGCCAAAAAAAAAACCAAAAAGGAAGCTGAGGCTGGAGAATTGTGAGTTTGAGATCAGCCAGAGTTACATAGCGAGACCCTGTTGCAAAAAGTGGCCCAGGAGAGGGTGGGCAATGGGGGTGGAGAAAGTATTATTAAAGAGGCTAAAAGAAAGTTGGCTTAACTATGGAAGTTAGCTAACATAAATTTCTATGCACTTGCTTGTTCACTCATGTGTCCTGGATAAAATGACTGAAACAAAAACCAAAAAACTCCAGGCACATTATAACCCATTGCAACAATGAAGTTACTAAAATCATGAAAAAGAGATGTGCTCTCTGATAGCAGAATTCTTCTGAGGTAGATCCCAACGTCAAGTCAGAAAGTTTTTCCTGAATGAATATGAAGGATAAGAGATGTGTTTTTTTTTCCTAAGTGGTGTGTGTGTGTGTGTGTGTGTGTGAGTGTGAGTGAGAGAGAGAGAGATACTTTCTTCAGAAACAGTGGGGAAGGCCCCTACTCTTGCAGATACCAAAGCACATTGAATCAGATGACAGCATTTTATTTCCATAGCTGCCCAGAAATTATGCAAATATTTGCAGATTCTTAAAAGCCCCAGTGTTCTAGACAAGTAGAGCAATAAATCAAACTCACAAAAAGCCCCAAATTCTCGTTGGGTAAGTTCCAACAGTTTCCTGGGTTAGATTTAGCCAAGCGTTTAACCAATGGCCTTATTAAAAATTATAATGAGAGCTGGGGTTATATAGCTTTACAGTAGAGAATTTGCATAGCAAGTGTAAAGCCCTGGGTTCAATTCCCATATCCACAATAGATAGGCTGAAAATGAAATCAGAATAATACCTGCAAACAAATACAACATCCTCCTTAAACTGATGTTTGAGAGGCTGTCAATTGGGGTCTGAGGTTACATCTGCCTGAATTAACTGAATCTGTTCAAAACTCTGTTCAGTACTTCAAAGACTTCTCCTCTCCCAGAAACCATGAGTCTTAAACTTATACATCATAAAGATCTGCAAGGACTAGCCAGAGGAAGTTAGCTATACCTCCCAACTACATGAAAGTGTTCTGGAGGGAAGATGGCTGCGGAGGTGCTGTGAGGGGTCCTTTCAAAGTGCTGAAGATGACTCACATAGCTGTAACAAGACACATGGCTGGGATCATGATTCCTGTGGGAAGCCAGAACTGCAGGAGGACTGGACTGGACTTTGTGGTTCCCTCAAAGGGCCTGGAGCCAACTTTCACAGTAACCAATCAGCAATAAACTGAACCCAAAAGAAACATTCTCAAAATGTATTGCTATTCCTCTGGGATGCTTGACAGTCTTGGTACAGCAGTGGTTCTTCAGTTACCTTGAGCATCATATTTGGGAGGATACTGCCGTCTGTGAAACCTCTCTTCCTTTCTGAATGCCAGATGTGGTTCCCATATCCATGTATTTCTGGTGAGTTCTAAACGATGCTCCCAGTACTGACTTACTCTGACAATCTGATTTTGGCAGAACAGGTAAAAACATTGTCCCTAGAACGTTTTGTTAGTCACAAAGTAAAAGTAATTAGGACACATCTAGGAGCTCAAGCTCAAGATTCATAACAAAAATGTTAATTGGCTGAACTAGAAGGATGATGTAGATAAGAAAAGCACTTAATTACTAGAAAAAATAAACCGCAAAAGACAGGCACGTATTATTCCATTCACATTAGAATGCAGGTTCTTTCCAGTGCCAGTATAGATGGATAAACAAAGGAAATACCTGCCTGTTACATTTGGAGGTTATTTTCCCCAAGGCAAATATTATACTGAATTTCTAAATTCATCATATTGTAGTTCTGGTAATTGCTTTATTTGTGCTTTACTATGGACTTGCTGGATATTCAGGTGACTGCATTTGCTCAGACAAAGGTACAAACTATAATGAAAATAATTAGGAGATTGTAATGCTATTTTATAGTAACAGGAGAAGGTGACTATGAGGGCAAATATGAATTAAAAAAGGAGAGGCTTAACCTTTCTTTGTTGAAAAGACCTCCCTTCTTTCCTTTCAGAATTTCTTTGTCTTTCTGAATGCATATAAATCCTCCTAATGACTACATAAACATCTTGCTAGTCTCTTAACAGAGCAATGTTTCCTCAAGGAATAGAGAGCAAACTTTATGAGAGATGGTCGACTAGGTCCCACAGAATGCTAAGGGTCTGTTACAGTTTTCATCTGAAGGCTGGTGTGTTAAAGGTTTGGTTGCCAGTTAATGGACCATTGGCATTACTGAAGTTTCTAGTGGCCTTATTAGAAGGTGATGGAAAAGAGGAAGTGATGCCTAGTTGGAGGAGGCAGGTCAGTATGAGTGTGCCCTGGAAATAAATATCTGGCTTGTGGCCCTTCTCATTGCTCGCTACTTCCTGGCTGTCAGAAGATGAGCATCCTCCTTCACTCTACACTCCTGTTACTAAGATAGTATGGCTCACCTCCAGCACAAAGTAGCCGATCTAGTGGACCTTGAATTGAAACTACTGAAACTGTAAGCCAAAATTAATCTTTTAAAACTCTTTCTCTTAGATAGTCATCACACAGTGAGGAAAAAAAATTGACAAACTCAGAGCGTAACTTTCATGGGCACATTGGTTCAATTTGCACAACAACCTTCTGCTTTTAGAAACATTTTGAGAATTTTTTTGGGGTCAGTTTATTGCTGATCAGATTGTTAAACCTCCTGTAAAAACTCAAGAGGTTTACTTTTTCTTCTCGATAAAGTTAACACAGGTGGTCACCCCAATTACCAAGACCGCATTAGGAGAAACTCTGGAAAACGGTAATGTCAAATTCTCTCACTTGAGAATGAGTTCTGGAGTACTTGAGGATGTGAATGTTAGGGGTTGTGTCTGCCTAACTATGTTGAGATATTAGATCTTTTTCTGTCTTTGCAACCTCTTAGCAAATTGCCTGGGTTGTGCACTGAATTCTTATTTAATTGTTATTAAACCATAAAAGTGCTTTATCATTTTACTACCTTTGCAGAGGATTTCTGTGCTGGGGGAAGATTTTGTTTTTAATTTCACTGCCCTAGCAGTTCCTCAAGCAACATGTCCTACCCTATCATTGTATAATAAATATTCCCCTGAGAAGAATGTAAATTGTCCAAATTAATTAATGAAGCCTCTCTATGCTTTAATCTCATCCCCATCCCCCACCCCAACACACTGCCAAACAGCTAACAGACATGCAACCATACTGTCAAAGGTCTGCTTTGAGAAGAGGGATGGGCTGTCTCTGTTTTCTCTCTTTTGTTCAGATAGATTTGGGCAGCAGCTTCTATTCATCTTCCATGCAAGCACCTTCTCTCTTGTGCAGGACAAGGCCCCCTCGAAGTTTCCATAGTGGTTAATGACAGGCTTCCTATGCTTCTTCTGAGAGCTACTACAGATTCAATATCATTTCCCTTTACTATTAGCCTTCTGTGAAGCTGGATATGTGCAGAAATGTGCTAGCAGCTACTACAGTGACACTTTGCATGTGTGTGTATGTGTATGTGTGTGCGTGCACGCGCACACCCATGTGCACCTGTTTGTGTTTGCATGTGTGTTTGGGTGTGGGTATGTATATGCATGTTTCGTTCTCTCATTTAGGAACTCTTTCCCAAAGGTCATCTTAAGGTCATTTAGAGGAAAGGAATATGACCACTCAAGTCACCCTCCCTTTGCCTCATCCTTCTCAGTTTGTTCGAGCACACCTGCTTTCTCACCTTAATTTTGAAAATCATAAAATGGGTATTAATCCCCCTCCCTCTAACATAAGAGCATCTAGAACCCAGCTCTGACACAATGGGTGCTCAAACATGTGTCCATGAAATTCAGATTCCAGCTCTAGTGCAGCCTGCAATCTCTTACTGATATGCCTGCACCCTGCTCTATCAAGGAATCCTTCCAGATTGCTACAGCACACTCTTCTGCCTCCAATCTGCCCTGTCTCAGAACCAGAGCAACTGGCACACATTTGTTAACGAACCCTGTCCCCTTCCCTTCAGAAAAGGAAATTGTCTGCCCTCTACCATATCCCCCACCTCTCTCTCTCTCTCTCTCTCTCTCTCTCTCTCTCTCTCTCTCTCTTCTTGCAGCACCCTGCCCTTCAGAGGGGAAGTGAGAGGTGACCAGTGTCACAGCCAAAAGCACATAAATATTTATAGACTGGGTTATTTATGGAGCTCATGAGCCCTGCAGCTCTGTTTTAGTGTCTCTGGGTGTGGTATGTGGCAGTCTCAGCTGACTTCAGGTTCCTGAGAGGGTCAGGGCCGTTCTCCACAGTCCCTGTGTAAGATTGACCATCCTGAGTTCCACACGCTGGCATCAGCAGGATGACTCATCTGATGAGAAGCTGGGCATGTCCTGGCTCTCCTGAGAGAGAAAGAAAGGGGAAACTGTTAGGTAGATAGGGATAAAATGTGGTGGATATAACACAAGACTGATAACATGTAACCTGTTAAAGTGCTTCTTGTTCCCACAGTGCCTCAAACTCCTGCTCAATTGCTGCTGCTTCCCATAATACAGGGGGTGTCAGCTCAGCCAAGGAAAAGAGTGGGAGCAGCTCCTTGTAAAAGCCAGCAAGCAATCACTCAAAAAAACCCAGGGGAGGAGGTATGGGAGGAGCTCCATAATATAAAACTGACCTTCAGGAGGACTCCATTGGACTCCTCTTTGGGATCCCTCTGAATGGAGAATATCCCTATTTACAAGTCTTTCTTTTTACTTTCAAATCAACCTACTCTGTCTGCTTTAAACACTCTCCAGCCTTTTACATCTTTAATGAGCAGGGAAATGAACCCTTACCCTGAGATGGTATCATAGCTAATCACCAGGCCCTACCCATAACCATATTTTAATCCACTCTAGCAGTTCAAATGGACTGCTCTACCCACAAATCCATGGATGTGACTCTTTAGCAGAGGCAGGAATTTTCGGCTTAAAGAACAGACAGTTGCCTTACAGAGGCCTTAAAAACATGTGAACTGATTCAGGAAAGTATTACTGCTCTCCTTTTCCTTTTGTTCAAGCATTCTGAAGCTCAGAGGGGTTGGACAGGAGACCAGCAGTAAGGGAGAGACCCCAGAGAAACCTCCAGAACACTATACAGAACACTTGACAGAGGCAAGGCTTTGAATTTACATAATCATTAATATTTATTGTGCTTACCTATATGTCGAACATTGTGCTGAATACAGTACTGCATTATTTTATTCCCCAAACGACAATAACAAAAACCCATCAATAAAGTCGATATGTTTAATGTATGAGGCTAATTAAGTTGCACAATGTAACTGGTTTGTGTTCAACCCTTTGGATGTGCAGTATACTATAGTATAAAAAGCTTCGTGAAGTACTTATTGTTATCCCTTAAAAAACAAACAACTATTTGATCCACGAGTTTAAATTTGTAACCACTGGGTACCTGGAAGTGTCTGTAAGAATTTCTCTTATACAGGATGGTCCAGCAGGACATCAGCATCTAGCCAACTACCCTTTCCCAATGAAATCTGGTTAAATGAGCTAGGTCCAGTTGGGCTTTCTTGCTCCCATGCCACATGGCTCAATCAGTACTTTGAGGGCAGAGACTTTTATGAATGTCTCACCCAACCAACACAGCTAGCCCTTCCAGGTTTTACTTTCAGAAGTCACTGAAAAATCCCCAGCCCTTGTTAGAAATGTCTTAGGGCTGTGATTCAATTTATAAATACATTTAAAAGAAAGAAAAAGAAAAAGAGTTCATTCTATGGAAACTCTTACCTGTTATCTTCCCTAGGAATACCCTGGAACTAACTTCACACATAACTGGCAAACTATTGGTACTGCAGAATGGGTCCAATGGTATGGAACTGATAGAAGTAGGATTGAGCCAAATGTTCTGAATTTATATGAGAGGCTTTATTTGGAAGGGAGGGTTCAGCTTGGTGAGGAAGGCAGATACTTCAAGACTCTCCCCCCCCACACACACCTTTTTGACCATTTCCATCTATGTGCCCAAACTCTCATCTTCATGTGACTCTATGTGGAGGGATCCTGGGGAAGTAAGTAGGTCCAGAGAGGAGGCTTTCCCCATGAAATTAGTGTCCTTACAAAGAAATGCCACATTCAAGGAGTATAGTACTTGTCTAGCACTTGTGGGACCCCGAGTTCAATCCCCAGTATAAATAAATACATATGGCTGGGAATGTGGCTTAGTGGTAGAGTGCTTGCTTAGCAGGCGTGAAGCCCTAGGTTCAATTCCTCAGTACTACATAAACAGAAAAACCCAGAAGTGGCATTGTGGCTCAAGTGGTAGAGTGCTATCCTTGAGCAAAAGAAGCTCAGGGACAGTGCTGGGGCCCTGAGTTCGAGCCCAGGACTGGCAGACAAACAAACAAATAAATGCGGGAATAGCTTGCTGTCTTTCTGCCTGAGGACATAATTAGGAATTGGTTTTCTGCAATGTAGGAGACAGTTCTAACCTGAACATGACTGCTCTTACATTCTAATGTCAGACTTATGGTATCCAGAACTGAGGCAAAAACGTTTGTTGTTTAAGCCACCTTGGCTCTGGAAGGTTGTATTACAGCCCAAACTGACCAAGATCCCCACCTTAGATGTTTGAGAAGGCTCCAGCTGCCCACCTCCTGGCCCTCCCACCAGCTTCTGCAGGGCCACCTGGAGCTCCTTCCCCTTGTCACCCCAGTGCTTCCCAAGCAGCACCCTGCTTATCTCCATACCCACTCTACAGTGCCCAAGACTACAATATTCCATCAGGAGGGTACTCAGATAGAAGGCCACTTTGCCTTCCTCCTGGACAAAGCTTGTGACACAGCTTCCCAACCACCCCCCCCCAGTTCCCCTAGCCTGAGCCCCGACTTATAACAAGCAAGTACTTAGTAACTACTTTTACTACAAATCAGACTGACTCTTTACCTAGTCCCACAAGGTGAGTGAAAGAAGAATAAAATCTCAGCATCCTTGCCTTTATTTTGCATCTGTGCCCTCCATCTTGAAACATTTAGATCAGACTCTTGTTTAACTCAGCACACAAAGCATGTTCATTACTCAAGGAATATCTGTCTTAAAACTGATGATACCTACTCATCCTTTTTCAAGGTGGGAAGTACAGAGATAGTAATGACCAGGTTTCTGGCTGTCACCTCATTGTCCTTGCCCTGGATTCCAGCAACAGCAGAGCCTCCAAGATGAAACCTATGATGAGAGCATCTCCAAGATGAAACAATCCTCACTGGAACACACTGTCCCCTCAATCAAACAGCTCATCTACAGGCTACTGGTACAGCCAGAACTGATATAATGATCAACCAGGCCAAGTGTTCTGGCCAATGTGAATTAATTATGCACACCTCTTACCCTAATTCTTCTTCTACATAAACCTGAAGCTCATGCCAGTACCCCAAAGCTAGGCTGAAATGCCTACTTTTTATCTTCCCAAATGGCCATTTTCTCATGATTGTTTAGTTTGGGGTTTTTTTTGGGGGGGGAGTGGCCAGATCTGACCTGTTGAGACCCCCAGAATTGGGTGTAGGACTCTGATTCACCCTCTCCCACTTATTAGGAAGCATAGCAGAGCCATGGTAGGGGCAAGGATCTTAGAGTACAGCCTGCTCAGAGTGATCTTTGACTTCCTCTACAGCGAACATGTGACTGTGGGAAATACTTCTTAATTGTAAAAGCTGTTGCTATTATGGACACTTCAACTGTTTTTAGTGGCTACTCATTTGTGACACAGTCCACAAACCCAACACCTCATTATGTGTCTGAGAAACCACAATGAACTGTGTCTGGGGAATGGAGAAGATATTGCAGTCACCATTCCATCATTAGGTGCTGCTTACCCCAAGAGAATAGATATGGAGCCACCATGGGTGTGATGTCCATTGGGAGATCTCCCCTCCCCCACTACATTCAGTTGGGATGAAGCATGGCTAAAACCAAAAGTGAAAGAGCAACAAAAACATGTATGGCTACTCAAAGTCAAATCATAAATCTTGGATTGAAACTCTTTCATTTGGTTTCTCTAGACTGTAGGCTACTTAGGGGTAGGAATGAGAATGGTATTGGAGTCAATCTCCTCTACACTCTGAGGTTTCATAATTGAGCCTATAAAATAGATTGACAGTAGTCAAGACTGACAGGAAGAACAGTTATAAAGACTTATTATGAGTATGGAGATATCCTTTGAAAGACAAGTAAATATTCAAATGTCTGTGAGGGCAGGGGCATGGGCAACTTATGTCCAAATAAATTATTTCTGGGAAAGATGAACACACCCCTGGAATACCAGGTGACAGCCTGTGACAGACTCTATCCCCTTCTATGATAGAGTTAGTCTTCCCTTCGATGTGTCTCCCAGATGGGATTCCTAACATTTGAGTTCTCTTTGGAGACACTAGCTTTAGACAGATCAGAAGAGTCCAAAGAGCCTCTCGCACTGTAACTGCTCCCCAAGTGCCCTCATGTTGTAGTCAGTAGCCAAGGAACTGCATTTCGGGGGATGCATTTCCTGAGCTCCCTCAGGGTCACCATACTCCGTGATCTTGTAGCTCACCTTCACCTAGGACCTGGCTTCTACTGTGTCCTGCTGCCTCAAATTCAGAATCAAACAGAACAGTTCCTTCAAAGTAAAATGGGCTGAGCAGCCTCTTTCTCTCAAAAGTCACTTCTTTACATGTCTGGAAAGGCTAAGGAGACCCTGAAGAGGTAGGGCTATGGCAGATACTGCACGTTGATGCATGGGCTGGATGCCTCTTCCAGGGAACAGGGTGTGCCTGGCTCACCACTGAACACTGACACACAGTTCAATTTGAGGCTGGACCCAGGTTCAACCTCTTTAACCTCCCACTCACTTTCCTGCTATTCATGGATTCATATCTTTATTTCTTGAAGGCTATGAAAGATATTCTGATAAAGTAAAAATGTATGTATTTGATCTTCCCGGATGGTTTCTGGCACAGAGCTCCTAAAATCCTTGGAGTATTCCAAGTGATTTTTCTTGTTATTCATAACCAGCCTCTTTCGCTCATAGAGCAGCAAAAATTAAATTAATCTTTTTAAGAAAGCGCAGACATCCATCATCCCCCTTTCTTTTTAAATGATGAGTTACAATCTCCTTAGATGAATAATAGATCCCAAACTAGAAAATGTAGTGGTGAATTAATTCATTGACCAGAAAGTAATGCTCAGGATCACAAAAAAGCAGATGCTCATGAGGTGAAGCCTGATGTCTTCTCACTGGTGCATAGGGAAGCCGCCCTAGGATCTGTTGTCTTCATGTTTTGATTAGAGATTACAGATGCGGGACCACCAATCTAGGGTAATCTTAAGTCAGATTCCCCATCTTAGTCTAGACAGTACACATATAACCATGATGAGGACCACCATTGCTCTTGTTCCCACCCCCTGCATGCTGGGGAGGGTGTGTGTGCGCCTTTCTCTATTGCTTTTGCTTCTTGTTTTGCTCTACATTGCCAACTAAACCTTTTCCAGACTTCAAAAAATAAAATTAGCTTATGCTATTGAGGTAACACTTGGCAGATGGGGATCGGTAACCAGAGAAACTAGTCATTTGATTAGCTCCTCCCACCTTCAGGAAGGAGGGAGGAGCTTGAGGTAGACATAGCCATCAATAGCCAGTGCTCTATTCAATGCTGCCCACATAGTGGGACCTCTGCGATAATGCTGAAGAAGGGAATTCAGAGTTTCAGGACCGGGGAAAGCCATGAAGTGGCCTCCTCCAACTTTGTGGAAGAGAAGTTCCACACGCAAGACCTTATGTACCATGTCATCTGCCACCTTAAATCTACACTAATAATTTAAGTATTTCCCAAGCTCTGTGAGCCACAGAATCAAATGATTAAATCTAAGGGGGGCAGATGCTGAGTTGTCAGTGTGTAGAGGAGGGCTTGTGATTTGCATCCTGGCATAGTTTATATGCTGTTAGTCTTAAGTTGTCTCTCTCCACCCAGCACTCCTACCACAACTTTTCCATTTCCAACATCATAAGGACAGGTACCACCTGGAAAAGGCCTGTAGCTTTGCTCCTTGGTCCAGAGTGAGTATGAAGGTCAGTCTGGTGGAATTACAGAAGGGATGCCCCTTGCCTTAGAGGTTGCCTTAGAGATAAGATTCATATACAATGTGAGGAGGGGAGAAGAGGAAGCTTGGGGCAGCAAAATCACACCAAAGCACACGGAGCATGGCTGAACTCATTCCAGGAGACAAAGCAATTCCTGTGTAAATCTTCCTGCTAGTGGCAGCATACCAGATGTTCTGGGCAACAGACAGCACCAGCAGCTGGTTAATGCACCACCAGTACTTTCAGTAGAAATGTATCTGTGTTTATATGAATAAATGTACTGTTCACAGTTGTATGTGACATCAGAATTGGGAGAGCAGCTTGCTGCACAGCTCATCTGGCAGCTGCAGCACAACATATACCCTGTGCTGTCTCTCTTCAGCCTAGGTTCTAGTCCCTCATGATCAACAACGGAGGCCAGGTCATGAGCTGTAGAACTGCCTTTGGCCTTAGGGCTGCCTGGCTCTGCCATTCTGGTGTGTGCCATCTTGGTTCTCTGAGTCTTGGGTCCCTCATCTGCAATGTGGAGGGAGTAATGGCAACTACTTTATGGCTTACTATTAGCATCAAATGCGTGTGTTTAAATATCTCAGCACTCGGGACAGCACTTGGCCCTTAGACCCACAAAACCCAAATGCTAGCTGCCAAGGGCTATTAGTATCTCTTTGATCTGGGGCATTTGTTGTCCTGAGTGATGCCCACTTTTGTGGACACTGTCCATAGGATTTGGAAAATGCAGATGGTGGTTTTGTGGTGATATAGATTAGAAATGGATGCCCTGGGGAGGTGAAGTTGACAAATGAAACAAAGGAAATCATTGACCATCCATTTAAAGTTGAATTTCAGATAAATAGCAAATGATTTTGGTATACGCTTATTTTGTGCATTATTTGGAACATACACAGCTAGGATTTTAAATATTATGCATTGAAATTCCAATTTAACCTGAAGGCCTATACCTAACCCTATGAACCCTCCTAGGAGGGATTTCTCAGGGCTACGCCCTCTGATCTGGCAGCCACGGTGTCTCTGAGTGGAAGAACACACAGGAGTCAGATATAAAACCAAAGACCTGTCCTAGAAACTTTTAATCCAGCATGTTATAGGCACAGACCTTGTTAGGGCTTATCACTGATTGAAGGATGGAGGGAGTGGGATGAAGGGTATGTGGGTATGAAGCTTGGGGAGGGGGGAGTCTGGAAGATATCAGAACCCTCAGTAGTTCTCACTCATACTTCCCTGGATGCCTGCAGATTTTATCGCTAGAGAACCATTTCTCTGGGCTTGGGAATTTGTCTACTGGAGCCTCCAGGGTCACTCTGGAAGGGCTCCACTAATCTTCTATCAGCCAAACACACACTGGCAAGTTCTGTGAGTAGCAAGGGTGGTTAAGTAGAGTCTCAGAGGCTCAGGGTTATGGTGCTTGAGTTTGAATTTCAGCTCCATACACTATATTTCCCCCTTCTCTGTATCAGTCAGCTCTCAGAAACTGCTCAGAGGCAAAGGCAATGGCTTGCTATGCCCTAGTGCAAGACTGAACAAACTGAAGAGATTATGTTTAATGCCATTAATGAGAGAGAGAGAGAGAGAGAGAGAGAGGAGGAGGAGGAGGAAGATGGGGAAGGTGGAGAAAGAAATGGAAGAGAAAGAGGAGAAGAAAGGGAGGGAGGAAGGAAGATAGAGGAGGGAGGAGGGAGGCTTCCTCAGAATGGAATGGGGCAGAGTGAGGATTGTAAACTACTTGACAAAAGCAAATTGGGATGAGAACAAGAACTCAGAGGGACTTTCTTGTCTCTTCTGGAGGATTCCTTGTCCCCATAAGTGATGCAACCTGAAGTGACAATGAGAACAGTAAGATGGATAACTCAGTAATGAGCAATGTAGATCAACAATAGCAGTGTTTATGGAGTGCTCTGGGCCTGGCACTGTTTGTTCCTGCCCTACAAATGTTAATTCACTAACTCCTCACAGTGTCTGTGTTTCCATCAGGAGAGAGCTGAGTGGAAGGGAACTTAGCCCGGGATCCAGCAGCAGGTCTTCTTTGAAATCTTGTGAGAGATCTTGGGTAAGAGGACCAGGGGTGACTGAGGATAAATTTCCCTCAAGCTGGAGCAGAGAGAGACTGGAACTTTGAATTCAAGTCCATTAAAGAAAGAAAGAGGCAATGTGGTATATGGCTTATGAACTGAAATCTAAACTCCTGGATACATCAATTAGGGGTCATTTGTTGACTCCCTTTTGCCCCAATCAGACATGACTGAGGTGACAGAAAGCTCAGGGATCAGACTGTTTCTTTCACCAGTCCAGGTGAGCTTAACATAGCTCTTCTCACTCACCAGAGCATTCTTTGGCATCTTTTAAGTGGAATCCCCAATCCCTAAACTGCCCTGACTCCAAAAGGTGGGACTAGTTTGGGCTCAGTACTGTGGAGGGCCACCAGGGGCAATGTCAGCCTGTGGTTCTCGGGGCTAGCCTAGGCTAGGGTGGCCTGAGGATTCTGATGCAGATGCTGTAGGTCCTGGCTAGTGTGTCTGGGACACAAACACATCCTGCTGAGTCTGATGACAGGTCAGATTTGGGACACACTGATCCAGGTCCATCTTCCACACAGTGTAGGCTTGCTGCGATCCCTCCCAAGTCTCAGTCCCTAGCATTGTAGGATATTCTGCCCCAACTTGGCTTGAACTGCTTAGGTGTATGCTGCCAGATCTTCAGAGTTCTTTCTTCCCCTGAGCCAGAGGCCTACCAGCCCCGACTGTCATCCCCTTTCTTTCTCCCTGGGGCAGCATGCTGTGGCCCCTTCCCTCAGTACCCTCCCCCACCAGGTCCCCATGAGTTACCTCTTCCTGCTTGCTGCCATCTTGCATCCCTGTCCCCACTGCACAAGACTCCCAGATTCATGCTCTCTTGTTCCTGGACCCATTTGTCTGCTTATGCAGTCAAGCCTGAGTTTGCCCCTCCCAGAGGCCCGATGAATAAAGATGCAGAGACCTCTCCCACATCTTCCCCAGGGAAGACAGTGCCTTTTTGAAGCACATTGAATCTAAAAGGTAACATCGAAGGGAAAGTTAAGCACATGCTAGTCTAACTGCACAATTGCTTTTTAAGAGTTACCCTAACATAGGTATTTAGTTGCAATCAGAGTGTGTGTACTGCTTTATATTCTGCAGTATTTTAAAAATAAATTGCCCCTTTCCCCATGTCTCTGCATAATCTTCTTAGCTGCCTTGGGATGGCAGCACAGCACCGCACCTGTGGCCCGAGTCCAAATTCCCATCTCCCTGCTGCTACGCACTGCCTGCACTGCCGAGCCTTCTGTTCCTCTCCATTAGTGACCCCATGCCCGCATGCCTGGCATGTTTGTCCATTGTCTTGCTCTGTTCCTGCCCCAGTGCCCTTAGCCAAATGGCATGCCTGCTACTTAGGTCCCTTTATGACTTTGTCCAAAAAACAGCTATTTGTGACTCTGTAAAAAAGAAATAAAAAAAGAAACACCCAGCTATTGTTCACTCAAAGACCACTCTTTGCTAATCTTTTATGGAGCAAGATGTTAAGCTACCATGGACCAGCACCGGGTGAGCATTTGGTGTACACAATCCTAGGCATTCCTGAAGCCCACTCCAGGAGATAGTCATACATAGTTCCACATTATAGATGAGGGAAAGGCTCAACAAGTTATCGAACATCACACCGCAATTCCAGAACAGTTGGGCTCAGGTCTGTGTCACTACAATACCTATGATTAAGCTATTATCCTACACTGCAAAAAAAATGTGATCTGGCTCTCCATAATTGCTTGCACCTCACTGTAATGGATTTGTAAAACTTGTCAATGTCTTGAGTCCAAACTTGGAGACATGCCTCTCCTCTGTTATAATGGGTGAGACCTGCCTACTTAACCTACTAGTGCAGAGTGAACAGCGAGTGCACAGACAAAAAAAGTGACTAGACACAGGGAGGCTGGGGGATTGGAACTCAGAGCAGAAAGTCAGAGTACACTAAGAAAGGCCCATCTTCTGTTTTGCTCCTAATCCCATGTGAATCCATCCCTCTGTACCCTTTCTCCCCACCTCTCAGGAGTACCCCTCCCCCAGGCTACACCCAATCCCCCACAGCCCTCACTGTTCAACCCCCATCCCCCCAGCTTCCTCCCTAGCCTACCCTGACCATTCCAGCCCAGGGCAGTCACGCACTCCCTGAACTTGTCTGCAATTACAATTTCAATAATTCATTTGGCAATTAATCATATCCTGCCTTGTGACATCTCTCCTCTCTTCTGTGTGGAGCTGTTATTTAGAAGCGCAATTGTTTAACGTCCCATGAACAACATATGCTGTCTGGCAAGGCTAGTAGGGGTTTTTGTTGTCTTCGCTGGCAGTCAATCAAGCAAGAGGAACACTGTGGACAGCACAGAGGAGGGGCCATGGAGGACCACACTAGAGCAGGAGCAAGGAGTGACTAGGAAGAGCAGGGAACAGAAGCCCTCTGACAATATCTTAGAGAGCTGGGCAGCCTCTGCCTCCTGCCTCCTGATTTCTGAGTTATGAAACAGCTCTGGATGAAAACTGTTTCAGGAATTTTCCATGCATTTATGCAGTCTCCTCCACTGAATTTCGTTTCCTGTGGACAAGGAACAGACACATTACCCCTTTCACCGGAGCTGCCCAGGAGGATGTGCTGAGCTCTGAGATTAGACACACTGAGTCTCAGCTCTGCACTTAGAAGCTGAAAAGTCTGGCAAAGTCATTTCACTGCTCTCAGCCTCAGTTTCCCTATCTTTAAAGTGGAAGAAACATGCCTTTCACCTGGAATGGTTATGAGACTCAAAACAAGCATGTAGCTTAGCTAAATACCTTGCGGATTGCATCCTCCTTAATCTTTGTAGTAGATGTCCTTTGAATTATTTCCATTTCCCAGGTGGAATTCAAGGTTTGGGGAGTAGAAGTGGGATGAGGTGCTGGGGAAAACACCAAAGCAAACACTGCAGGGCTGGGTTTTACCCTTGTGGTTATCTAGGCAGAGGTGGGCATGGTTGGAAGGGGAGATCAGAGACAGGACCTGAACAGGGAGTGCTCTCTGAATGCCCCCCAGGGACTCTAGCATTTAAGCTTGACATAGCAGTGCTGCTGATAATGGGGGATGTCCTGGCTTCAAGGAACTCTAAAGTCTAGTGTGTCTGCTTGCGATGAACTTGACCCAGGAGGAGAAGGTACCGACAAAGGTCAGGTCATGAAGGTGTGGGGGAAAGTGTCAATAAAAGAAATAAGGCCAAAGGGTGTTTCCTCTACTCCCATCACTTTTTAAAATCTTGACCTTCCTACAGCCCCAAAGGACCATTTTGGCAAATATGAAGCCTGTGAACAGCCGTCCCTCCTCTGGTATAATGAGCATGGAAGCTGACCAGGAAGAAGCAGATCTTGTCTCCATCAAGTATGTTGTCACAGTCTGTGACCCAGCTTCAGAGTGACGATGGCTTCTCTTGTGATTCAATCAGTGCCAGCTCCTTTCTCCCACAGTGCAGCATCCTGACCAGACAAGCAGACAAAGGACCCATGTCACACACCAGATGCTGTCCAGGGAGCAGGTGGACCTCTACAAAGGCTTAGCCAATGACTGAGGGGGAGAAGAGATTAGAGGAGGCTGCCCACCAGTGATGACATGGCCAAGCAGTACTCTTGCTCAAGCACTCAGCACCAAGGGCTGGAGACAATGTGGTGGACCAAGAGCTCTGGCCTCTGTTCTTTCGTTGTTGTTTCTATGGGTTATAGAACTTGAACTCAGGGCCTGGGCACTGTCCCTGAGCTATTTTGCTCAAAGATAGCACTCTACTACTTTGAGCCACAGTTTGACTCCTAGGATTTAGGTGGTTAATTGGACATGAGCCTCATGGACTTTTCCTGCCTGGGCTGACTTTCAACCTCACTCCTCTGATCTCTGCCTCCTGAGTAGCTAGGATTACTGGGGTGAGCCACCAGTGCCCAGCTGGACTCTGCTTTTTGCAACAGTAGGACAACTAGTATCCACACAAGATTGCAGAACACTTGAAATGTGGCTGTCCTGAGACTTGTTGCAAGTGTAAAAGGCACACTAGATTTTAAAGACATAAAGTCACATAAAATATCTCATTAGTAATTTTTTATACCTATGACAAGTTGACATAGTTAGGATATATTAGATTAAATAAAACATGCTATGAAAATCACTTTGACCTGCTCAATTTACTTTCTGTTTCCTAAAAATTTCATGACATTTATATCTCTTGTGGGTTTTTTTTGTGCCCTGAGGCACTGCCCCTTAGCTTTTTTGCTCAAAGCTGGCACTCTACCACTTGAGTCACAGCTTTTTAAAGGTTAATTGGAGTCTCAGGACTTTCCTGCCAAGGCTGACTTTGAACCTGATCCTCAGACCCCAGCCTCCTGAGCAGCTAGAATTATAGGAATGAGCTACTAGCATCCACTTGACACTTCTTCTTTTTTGCTCCTTCTCCATATCTGAGCCACCAGGTAGTAGTGCCTATCTTCAATATATGTCCAGAGCCCAACTGCCCTTACACGATGGGCTGAGCTACCTCCCCTGGGTTAGTGTGATAGCCTTATACTGTCCCCACCTCACCATACACTGGCCCTCATCTACTTCTCTTTTCAGCTTGGGAAATTTTATGTGTACATCGGGACACAAGCCTCCTCTATGGCCCTTGCTACACTCAGGACCTCTCATGCCATCTCTGTCTTCACCTACTATAAGCATACTCATCCTCATCCAGTTAGGCTCATGGCCTCCTGTTGTTCTGGAATATGACAGCATACCTACCTCCTACCCCAGGACCTTTGCCCTTGCTGACAAATGTTTCTAGATTTCTCTAATTCCAGATACTGGCAGTCCTTCCTTCCTTTGCTACTGTACCTTTGCCCCAGGATCCTTATCCTGCCTATCACTTTTATTTTTCTTCAGAGAGAAGCTCTAATGTATCATACAACTTATTTACCTCTCTCCCAACGCATCTTCCACTCCCCATAATGTTCAAGAATTATGCCTGTATCTCGGACTTTTGGGATGATGTCTAGAGCATAGAAAACATTGAGACAAAAGTTTGATGAACAAACTAATGAATCAGTGTACAGAACTGACTGAGTTACCTCTATTTCCACCCTAGACCTGATGGGTGGTAGGTAGATGAAGACACAGGGTCCCAGGAAGGGGTCAGTGGCAACCCCAACTCACCCAGCTGTTGCTTCATCCGAGTTGGCTCCATCTCCTTCTTTCTCATAAGAACACACTTCTTCCTTCCCAGCAACTGTTTAAGGTTGGTAAAGCTGTTTAAGGTCAGTAAAGCAGAGTCCACTCTGCTTTGCCAGGTGTCCCTTGTGGCTGGATGGTGTAGTGCCCTTGACTGAGCTGGACAATCAGGCAGCCTGTGATGGCCTCTTATCTCAGGGGAGACATGGAGCAGAAGTGTCTGACCTCATGGAGGGCTCCTGGAGGGGGTCTAGGAGAGGGCTATGGGAGGCAGCTGCTCAGGGTCCTCACCAACAGCTCAGGGAAATGCAGGAAGATGAGACAGAGGGCTGAGAAGCTGCCTCCCCTAGACAGGTGAGGCATCAATAAATTGGGACCATCTGTGTTGTTATTAGATATTCTAAGTAGAACCACACTCCCAGAACAAAAACAGTCCTTCAAGAGGAGAGGAGGGAGAAAGAGGGGGAGGGAGAGAGTGGGAGGGAGGGAAGAGAGAGATACACACACAAACATAGCCACCAGCGACCTACTCACACACACCTTCCCCATCTAATCATAAAAACACATTCCAAACAGGTTGCAGTCTGTCCTTGGAAGGGATGTCTGAAATGTATATATCTCCCTGAAATGTTAGCTGTCATAGCTCTCAGAAAATGGCTCTGCTTGAACAGACTTTCTTGGGCTTTCGTTTCAGGCATGTTGAAAACAGAAATTTTATAACACAAAGCCAAACAGAACTGACAATTGTTTATGAAACCCTTTTCCTGTTCTCTTCTTCAGTCCCCATCTACCCACCCCACACCTTCCTGGGGCACTGCATGGTGGTATATGAGGGTTTCTCATACCAGAGGGCACGACCCCCCTCAGATGTGGTAGGAGAATCCACACAGCCACCTCTGGGAGATCCCACTTTCCATAGGAATGGAGACCTCTTTGCCAGCCATTCCAGGCCTCAGTCTTCTTATCTGTGGATGTGATAATGGTGCACAGGGCTGGGGTGAGAGGAGATGGAGGCTGACACTGCCAGTGGGTGTGAAGAGGATGCCTTTGATGATGAGGAGATGGGCTTGAAGGCTGGTAAACAGAGAGGAGAGGCATGAAGTAAAGAGGATGGGGGAGAGGAGGAGACAGACTTATGCTGAGAGGTCCCTGTGGGATAGACACTGAACTACTTTAGGGATTCTTACACAGGAGTTCACAAATATTGTGATACCCTTACCCCATATTTCAGAAGGGAAAGCCAGATCTTGGAGTAGAAATAACTTGCCTAGAATTAGGGATCTAAGATTCAACACAGATCTGGGTCCCTTAACTCTGTTCCCATGTGTGAACTAGGAGGTCGTCAATATACTTGGACTCTAGGTCCCCTTTGTCCATTAATTGGCTGAGTGACTTTAGGTAAATCACTTCACATCTTACTACAAACAGGATGGGGTACTGTGGGGGTGGAGGGGAGGACTACAGGATTCCAGTAAGGAGGGTTTATGATGGGGTAGATATTTATCAAGGCATCCCCTAAGTTGGGTGCGAGTGGCTTGTACCTGTAGGCCTAGCTACTCAGGGAGCTGAGATTTGGAGGATTAAAGTTTGAAGCCAGCCAGGAAGAAAAGTCTGTGAGGCTCCATCTCCAAAGGATCAGAACATTGGACTGGAAACCTGGTTCAAGTGGTAGACACCATCTGAGTGAGCAAGAAAGAAGCCCAGCACTAGTCAACAAAAGTAAAACTAAAAAGTATCCTCTAAAGAAAGGTTCTATCTCCTGGTCCATTGACAGCAAGGCCGTATTTGACCAATTAGATGTCATGGGAAGAGTCAAAGCTATTGCTTCTTTCCCCACCAGATGGCGCTGTGTTGGTTCTGGAATGAAGAGGATGTGGAAAGAGTGCTGTGACCACTGTGAATAGGGACCACTGTGAATAGGGATATAAAAAAGAAGTACCTCTTGGCTATTGTAAACCTTAAAGACCTAGGGTCATTTGTTACCAACCCTGAACTGAACCTCGACTGCATGAGAATGATTATATAAGAAAAGGAGGACAGTGAGACAATGCCCTAAGGAAAGACTGTTTCTGATTGTCCCTGAGAGCACCTGAGATTTACTGTTGACTCACCCTCTGCAATCAGCCAGAATCGGACTGTGAGACATAATGGAATGGCAGGAGATGGGAGGGTGCTGACTCTGAAAGGAGCAATGTGGCACCAAGGTTTTAGTCAGCAAATCACATAGAAGCACATAGAAGAGGGATGGAAATGAAGGTGAGAGATAAGTACCCATGAAGATGTTACAAACTCCTTCTTTTGCTTCTAAAAAAAAGGAAGGGGGAAGAAGAATTCTTAGTGGTCACTCAGGAGCGTCTTGTCTAATAGGTAAGGGGACTGGGGGATCTGAGAGATTCAATGCTTTGTGGAATTCACAGTGCAGGTCAAGATTCAGGGTTAAGATTTAGGCCTATGCCTGATAAGGAATGCTAATTTTGGTTTAAACTTTTGTTTCCCTTTAGTGCTCAACAGTAAAGCCTTTTCTAAGAGGAGAACAATGTGGTTGTCTTATTTTTGAGATCCTGGCTGTCTTACCTACTTGCCATATTTGATCTCATACCAGTCTGTACTACACTGTGGCACCAACATTCTGATTCTCATTTACTAGAAGAATCAGCTGAGGTTCAGGGAAGTTTGCCATCATCTTGCAGCTTATAAGTGACAGAACTAGTGTTTGGTCCTGTGTCAAGGTAACCTGATAGTTCTTGCTAGGGAAATAAGGGTAAGAGAAAGTGGGAGCAAACAGAGCTAGAGGAAATGGTGGCTCAAACCCAGACACCTAACCCACAACAGCCTTGATTCCAAATGGCTGTCAGAACTCAGCTAGCAGCTTCAAGCCAAGGTTCTGGGGGAACATATAGGAAGGGCTCAAACCCACAGCCAGATCTGCCTGGGCTCCCTTTGTCATATTGGCCAGAGCCTCCCCAGAGGAGCTCCCACCAGCCAAGGAATAATGTTTTAGGCTACCTGGAAAGATCCAAACAGATTGCTGCTGCTCCTTTGGGACTATCTGCTCATGACAAACACTAGCTGACAGATGAACCCATGCAGAGTTCTATCGAGGAGAAACTGGACAGAGGGAGGGCGCCACAAGACCCGGCTTTGGCTCAAATGCACACTCATAGCTAGGAAATTCCTCCTAGCTAATAAACAAGCAATCATTATTTTTCTCTGGCCAAATGGAAGCTGGCGAGAGAGGGAGAGAGAGAGACAGAGAGAGAGACAGAGACAGAGACACACAGAGAGAGACAAAGAGACAGAGAGAGAGAGAGAATAATGACTTATTGACAGACAGGGAGAGCTTAATAAGCCCCACACCAATGAGGATCTGAGATGGATATGGATGAGGGCTATGCAGTCAATGATGGGAAGCCTCTCTAGCCTACCCAGAGGGTCTGCCCACCCTGGCTCTCTCCGGCCAGGCTCAAGCAGCTTTATGTCACCAGCTGGGCTGTTGGGGAGGAATGGTCCCACATACCCACATTCCAAGGGGGAAGGAACATATCTGTAGTTGTGGGAAACACAATAGGCAATCAAAAACACATGGCTTCAGAGCTTGGGTTTATAAGTTATGCTTCTGTTTTGCTTCTAGGCAGAGAAAACATAGCAATTGTTTCCCTAATCTACTGTGTCTAGGTTCACAGCGTCCCAAGGGTTCAACAACACCTCTGACACTGTAGGCAAAATCTTGTGTGTGTGTGTGTGTGTGTGTGTGTGTGTGTGTGTATGTGTGTATGTGTGTAAGAGAGAGAGGGTGGATAATTAAGTACCAGGCCTTTATTAGCCCCCTCCTGTTTCTGGCTGTGGGAGTGGAGACTCTTGGCCGTGCTATTGGCATAGCTATGGAAAGTACCTACACTTTGGCTCCATCTGACCTCCCCTCCTTGTGACTTCCAGTGTCAATGAGAGCCCTGTGCCATTGGCTGAGTGCAGGAGTACCTTTTATTGAGGTAGGCATTCCACTGGGCTGCCAGGTCACCACCTCTATGCCCCTACTAGGGAGACGCTGCCCTATGCATTCCCAATGTCCCGAGTATGTGAAGGGATGATTGGTTCCTCAAAGGCAGCTCCTCCTAGCTTGCATGGTTTCCTTTAGGCCTCATTGCCACTGTAGATACAGGAGCGTTGCAGAGGGTGTGGAGCAGCCCATCAGCAGTTCTCTCGGATGAGCAAATGTCCACAGTGCTCTGAGGATGCTGAGGATTCAACCCCCCCCCCCCGCCCCTTCCCCTGCCCCTCACCCTGCTCAGACCTCACTGAAGGAATCTGAAGCCTGGATCTATTACAGCCATGAAGAACCTTCAGAGGACAGCCACCAATATAGCTGGGGGGCCTGGAGCCTGTCGGTGATGAGGTAGAGAAGCTGGAGTTGGCCTGATGTGGGGAAGGCTGCAGATGAGGCTTTTCTAATTGGTGAATGGCTGCCACTGGGCTGTTCTCTTTGACAGTGAAACCAGGGATCTCTAAGGGAGGTGTTCTCTTCTATTGAGGTAGATCGCAGCCTCCCTTTGTGGGCCACCTTTACCCAGGTGAGAGCATGGTTGTGGTACAATGGTATGCGTGCAGGCTGGATGGCCTCCCAGGATGTCTGTCAGCCTGTGATTGTCAGCTTTCCTGCTGGGCTGAAGGTCAGGGGTCTACTGACTGAGTCCCTGGTGACAGATAATGAGGGCTGTCAAACAGGAAAGGGTCAGTGTGTGGTGACTGCAGGGACCAGGATTTCTAGGTGGAGAACAAGCAGTCAGCACAAAACCATCAGCTGCACTGATAGTCTGTCTAGGTGGGGACTGCTGAGTTAGGCTGGGACTGAGACATGGGAGAGGGAAAGAGGCAGCTGAGGAAAAGGCACTTTTTATCCCTTTAGGGGAAGTGGTAGACTGAGTCACATTTAGGAGCAGGGTAACCTGGGTTCCCACTCGGCCTGGCTCCTTCATAGCTCTTTGTCTGGCATTCCACTTGCCTTTGCTGGACCACAATGTGCACAAGGAGAAGCAGGGGGAGGCCAGAGAAGCAGACGGGGCAGAATGAGTTGGCATTAATTCTAGTTAGCTAGATCTGCAGAAGGTTTGACTCACAGTGTCTGAGTGGGTGGAATAATGAGATGTAGCACAGACCCTAGCCTCAGCTTCAACTGTGTGTGTGTTATCCCCTCCTGGTGATGGAAATGTTTATATGATTTAGAACTTGCCCACTATAATCTGTTACAAAGTCCTAGCTTTATTGACATAACACCTCTCTCTCACACATGCCCTGTCTCCATCAAGCCCAGTGGGACCTCAACCAAGATGGTGGTGTGTTTCCATAGCTTGTCCAACAAAGTCCCTGCCGCCGCACACTTGCATGCCACTGAGCTCGGTCTTCACCATGGCCCATGGTGTTTGGAGGGACTGGTTTTACATCCCTGTGATCTTGAGGATAGTATTCTGTAGGCACTTAGAATGCCTTGAGGCCCTAGAAGGTGGGTGGCATGTGGGTCTCTTTCATGTGGCTATGTGTTCTTTGGACACAGGTTTTTGGATCTTGGCTTGGCTTCAGTGTGGGGAGAGGCAGGGAGCTTCCTTCTCACTTTTAACATCATATCCAAAGAAAAAAGATTCTGGGTCTATCTGTCTAAATATCTGCTGTAGCAGTTCCATAACAATTGGGTCCTTAGTGATGGGGGTGCATGGGTAGAGGGTGGAAGGGCTTCCATTTCCTTGGCAGTAGGAGGCTGCAGTATTGCCCCTGGTTCTGCCCAACAGGTGGTGAAAAGGAGTCTGTAGCTGAAGCAGAAGTCCTAGTATCTCTGTGAGGAGGAAGCAAAGTCATCTTTAAAGACAGAAGCCTTCTTCTCATGGCAGTGGCTATAAGAAGTGCTGCCGTCCAGTGGCTTTGATTTTCTGATAATGGAGGGAGATATGGGAGAAGGGGGAAGGCACTACACATGCTTATGGCCTTAGAGTGCCTCCACCTGGGAAAGATAGTAAGTGGAAGGATGCAAATTGCTGCAGTCACAGGTGGAGCCAGCAAAGCTCAGGTGCATGCAGGGAGTATCAAGGCCTGTGAGGCCTTCAGACCTCCAGGAAGTATGTCACTTTAGGGTCTCCTCTGTTTCATTCCTAAAGAACAAATAGAGATTGATGACCATTCTAGAGGATAAGTAAATTCATCACTTTTTTTTTCTAGCCCATACCAAAAAAATCCATGAACTGATCACGGGGGCTCATTTTAGGTTGTGCTTCCATCCAGCCACTAACAATCATGAACAAGTGATGAAGACTGAATCCACACTTCTAACAGTTAACCTAGGGAATCTCAGCCACAGCTAAGCTTGTGATCCCTTGTGAGTTAGACCACCATATCATCTTGTCCACACCCACTGTACTTCTAATGACTCTTTGCCTCAAATTGTCACCACCAGCATGCTTGCCCTGTTCCTTCTTGTCCAAGCTGCACCATCAATTTTTTGTCTTTGTTGCTAGATCTTCCTCTTACCAAAACTTTGGATCTGCTACACGATCATAGAAACTTACAAAAGACCCAGAGTCCCATTGTATATTATGGCTCTCCTTCTTTCTGAGGTCCAGTTCCTGTCCACACTCTGGTTTTTATTTCTGCAGTTCATCTGAGATTCTTGGCAGGTGATCTGATTTGAGAGGCACTGGGTCTTCCTGATAGGGAAATTGCAGACAGTCAGGGGGATGGCTGGTAGCCCAGGGAACAACCAAAGTCATTCTAGACACCCACGTAAGTGCATCCTGCCTATGTAAACTTTAAGGACCCAAGTATAAATGAGAAGGCCAATAGCACATTTCGAAAAGCTCTTCCCTACCGTGCAAGCAGGCACATACATCCAGTGCCTGTGTCATATGCATATACCACAGTGAAAGAGGAGGGGGAGGGGGAGCTGCTCTCTCCATGAGAGAATAGGGAGCACCCAGATGTTTATAAGTCAAGTTAGGACAAAAGAAAAGCCTATGACCAAATCTAACTAGATTAACATTTCCAGTACATCTCTCTTTGTGGTTATTGTCTTATCAAAGATTTATATCTGTCTCATAAGTATCTTTAAATCCTTGGTCTCTTGTGAGGCTTAAAGCCAAGAATTGACATTTCTTCAATGTAAATAGGAAATATTACAGAATGAGTTGAGGTTGGTTTTTGTTCAAAAAATTGCTTTCTTGACTTTTAACCCTGCAGTCTTGCTGACTATTTAATTCTTCTGGCAGTTGCTCAGGAGCAAGCCAGTGATTTCTTCAATCTGACACTGGGATTTAAGAGCATCCAGGAGCCTGTGGCCCACGCCTGTCATCCTAGCTACTTAGGAGGAGGTTGAAATCTGAGGATTGTGATTCAAAGCCAGCCCAAGCAAGGAAGCCTGTAAGTCTCATCCCCAATTAACTACCAAAAACTTGGAAGTGGAGCTGTGGCTCAAGTGGTAGAGCATCAGCCTTCATTAAGAAGGCTAAGGCTCCCAGGTTCTGAGTTCAAGTCCCAGTACTGACACAAATAGACAAATAAATAAGGAAAAGGAAAAAATAATCAATGGCTCCAAATAATGGCTCAGGATCACTGGTGGCAAGTCACAAAGTGATCTAAGGCAAGAAGGTCACCAGTGGATTCTTGGAACAGTTGCAAGCTAGTCTTTCCTGGAGAACACTAGTAGGATGAGGTCTCAGGCACACATGTTATACCCATGGGGCCAGCTGTGTGAGGCTTACTTGCCACTTCTTATGGGACAGGGGCATTATGCCTTTCAGCATGAGGCTGAGGCCCAGGGAGACGTCAGCTCTTGCCTGAGGTCAGACAGTCATGTGGGCTACGGCTCTCTGCGTATATCCTAAAGAGCAAGGCCCACATCCACAGTGTGGAGCCTGATTGCATGGGAACCAGAGGCTGGAGTGTGTGCGTGTGTGCGTGTGTGTGTGTGTGTGTGTGTGTGTGTGTGTGTGTGTGTGTATGTTGCACAGAGGTAAGGGCTCTGGGATGAAGTACAGGATGAGAAGAGAAGGAGCTGAGCCTGAGACTGAGGCGGGAGAAGTGAGGACCTTTTACCTTCATTTTCTTGTCTTCCTCTACTTGTTTCTGTTCTTATCTCAATCCTTTCTTGTTCCTTCTCCTTCCCTTTCCTCCTGTTCTCTGCTCCATCCTCATCTGCTGACCCTTCCTTGAGCAGTGCCCAGGGAATCAGGACACCCCAGGCATCGTCAACAGGGGCTGAAATGACACAAAGACTCACCCTCCATTACCACCAGCTCAAAGAATGGAGATCCCCCCCCCCCCCGAATTTTGTGATAGAGTCCAAGCAGCTAGCTTCCAGAAGCCATTTCGGCTAATGTGATGTGTGTATATGTGTGTTGCTGTCTTGTGTGTGTGGAGGGCACAATAAGCTCCATCACCCTAATGTGAAGATTACCCTAAATATGAAGCTCCTTTGGTGCACTTAGAAGCTTCTTTGGTGCATTCAACTACAATATAACTTACAAAGAAATGGCACAATGTGAGAGACACCTCTATGTAAGAGAACTAAGGAAATACCCAATTTCTTTGCTTTCTGAGAGTTTTTCTCCCCTTCTCTTGACAGGGTCCATTTTTCTAAGTAATTTTGGGTCTCATTAAACAAATGGTTCCTTGTTTGCTTTCTCTGTAAGCTTCCCAGAGGGGGCTGTCTATGTCTGTCTTTACTAGTAACCCACCTGTGGTGGGGTTATTGCCTGGTTCAGAGTAGGAGAACAGAAAATGGCTAATGAAAGGGCCAACTGATCTATCTTACCTCAGCCCCAACCTTCCTTCTCTTGTGATCACAGGCGGTGATTTTATAAGCTGTCTTTTACCTTTGTGATCTCTGTTTTCAAGTTGCACAGTTAACTAGTAAAGTACACTGTGGCCTTCAGGGACACAATGGAGGGGGGAGGAGTGAGGTGGACACCTTTACGATTGTGAGCTGCTGTTCACCAGGAGCTGCGTCTGGGAGCTGGGAGCCAGGGTAGGAGGAGGGACTATTTCTAGATCAGAGGAAGATGCAACTTGAGGCCAGTTGGGAGAATATTTATAGAGCCAACCTTGGAGAGCAGGAATGCTCATATCCCTGGGTCCTTCCTCCATTTAGAATTTCTAAAGATAGATCACAGTGGCATCTGGTGTAAGACTAATTCCCTTTAAATCCACCAAGAATTTTCAAATAAATGCTGACCAGTTTTTGAGCTGTACTTTGTCTTTTTTCCCCTCACTACCCGCTCTGTTCTACTGCTGGGCTCACTTATTTTGCATGAGAAGCTACTTCATGAGAAGCTGCCAGCCGGCAGCCACTAGTGTAGGGTGACTAGCGTCTCTCTGATGGCTCAGACAGAGTCTAGAATCAATAGTTGGTGGGGTAAAGAAAGGGGAAAGCAGCCAACTTTTTGTTTTTGGTAGGAGGGATGTTTGAATTCAGAGTGTCACAATTGCTACACAATACTATTTGAGTCAGTCCTCCAGTCCCTTTTGCTTTTAGTGTGCTTTTCAGATAGAGTCTCAAGCTTTTGCCTAGAGCAGCATTGGAGCATGATCCTCCCATCTCTACCTGCTGAGTAGCTAGGATTAGAGACAGTGCCAACTAATAGTTTTTGAAAGACTGCTGCATGTGAGCACCATGCAAGGGGACATACACTCTGACACTGAGCCCTTGTACCATGTTTGTGAAGCAGGTGTTAATGAAGAATCTGAACAAGTCTCAATGATGGATCTAAATGTCTGGATTTTAGATGTTACCCAGCTCAGCCTAAGGGGTTAGGGAGGAGGTAGAACAACAATGGTTCTTAGCCCCGTATTTCACATGAGCATTTAGAATTGCTATCCCCAAAGCCATTGAGTGTAAGGCTATATTTGGCATCTGCTATGTGACTGCCCTGAAATGAGCAAGTTCGTCAGATAAGCAAAAATCAACATTGCTGGGTGCACAACTTCTAAGAGATGGAAGCTCCTTTTCTTACCTCCAAAAATGGGAGCTGTCATTCAGCCATGTTATAAAATATAGTCCTTCCTTCATCTATCTCTCACCCTTGTCTAAATGAGGAAGTAAAAATGAATGGATGGGTAGTTGTTGAGCACCTACAATGTGAAAGACATCATCTTATCTAACCTCTTGAGATAGATACTCTATTCTGTTTCATCTCACAATCATGGCCAACTTGCGAAAGAATGATGTTTTTCGCTCACAGACAAGGAAAGTGTGCATTAAGAGGTGACTTGCTCCTGTCCCATAGGAAGTCCCAGCTGACCTCTTGAGCCCTTGCCCTGGCTAGCTCCTCCTGATTCCCTGACTCAGCTGCATCTGGATGCAGTGATCCATCCAGCAGCAACGTGTTTGGTCTGACATTTCTCCAGCTTCACCACTGATGAATAACACTCCCTATGCAGCAGACAATGGAGTCTGATAGAAGTAGCAACCCCAGCTTGACTAAGCCACAGTCCACTTGTCCCTACACTGGAGTAAATGCTGTTTCCAGCATCAAACTCCTTAGTGTCTGAGCATGATCAGATCTGCCGAAGGCCATCTCCATTCCCAGCCTGAGAGCAACCTTGAACCCTCAACAATAACTCCCCATCCTAGTGCTGGAAGGCAAGTCGGAGCACTTTTCTTGGGAAGAAAGGAGCTGGAAGCCAGGGTGGCAGGATAAGCCTAAGACAAATAACAAACAACAACAACAACAACAACAATCCAAAGGCTGGCTGCATCTAGATAACAGCCTTCTAGCTGGTGTTCCCTGGTAACTTAAACTTAACTCATCCCTCAAGCCCTTTCTGTAGCCCTCTCCTGGAAAACTCCTTCTCACTTCTCAACCTACCAGAATGTATGTTGTGTACTGCACAGATGTGGTACATATACACAATGGAATTTTATGTCTCTTTCAGAAAGAATGACATTGCTCCATTTGTAAGGAAATGGAAGAACTTGGAAAAAATTATACTAATTGAAGTGAGCCAGACCCAAAGAAACATGGACTCTATGGTTTCCCTCAGAAGGAATAATTAGCACTGGTTTAGGCTAGTCACAGCAGAGGATCACAAGAGCCCAATAGCTATGCCCTTATGATCACATAAGATGATGCTAAGTGAAATGAATTCCATGTTATGGAAACGAGTGTTATATCACTGTTGTAATTTTTTTCAACATGTCCTGTGAAACCGTAGCTTTTTGTTGTTGTTGATGATGATTGTCTTGTATCCCCTGCCTGTGGTTGTCCCTGTGCTATCACTGTATCTCATCTGAGTACCGGGATACTGTATATGCTGGTATTAGAACTAGTGAAGGGAAAGTGGATATCAAAAATTGAGAGATAAAGGATAAAAAGACAAACAACTCCAAAAGCAATACTTACAAAACCATTTGTAAACCAACTGAACAACTCATGGGGGGGGGGGGGAAGGGAAAGAGAGAGGGGGGAGGGGAGGAAAATGAGGGAGGAGGTAACAAATTGTGCAAGAAATATACCCACTGCCTTACATATGAAACTGTCACCCCTCTGTACATCACTCTGAAAATAAATAATTATTCACAAAAAATAAAGTGTGTTCTCTCTCAGTGAAAAAACAAACAAACAAAAATAACAAAATTGACAACCTTTAGAGCAAACAGTCCAAACACTATTCAGTTCCAGAATTCTTTCTCCCTCATCCCCACTGTGTCCCTCCTCTGCCTAGTTCCCTAGCTCTGGAAGGAACACACTGCTTTATGAGATAACTGGGCACTCACACATTTTTTTTCTCAAGCTGAGCAAAAGTCTGCTTCTGGTGACTGCCCTCCTGTGCATCCTACCCTTGGGTCTGTCCCCAGGCACGCTTCAGAACTTTAAAGAGAATGGCAGTGGCTCCTCACATCTCCCCTTCTCCAGGCAGGACTTGGAGAACCTCAAATGACACGGTCTCCTGGCTTCCGGCCATCCTTTGAACATGGTTTCCTCATTTTCCTGTAGAATAGGAGGGAGATGGGACTGGGAGCATGTATGTCACTTTCCAGAAGGAACGAGAGGGGAAACCCACAAAAGAGTGTTCCCCAGGTGCTGTGCCTTCAGAGGATGAGAGCAAGGGCTCGTTGTGGGGATTATGGGGCATGTGCATTCCAAACGTCTAAATGACATTATTTCCCCAGTGATTCAGAGAACACAGGCTAGTCACTATTACCCTTGAAAAAATTAATTATGCCTCATTAGAAGCAAATTATATAGATTAACCAATACAAGTTCTTAAAACTTCCCTTGATCACATATTGCATCTGTTAGACCTGTGACTTGGTATAATGGGATGAGGCATATACAGATTTACAGAGATCTCTGTCCTTCAGCTCAGGCTTTAATTTAAACAGAAACCCCAGCAAAGCCATCCAGGCCTCAGGTGGAATTGGTAGGTGGCATCTTGGCTCCCAGGGAGGACCAGGTATGAGAAAGATAGGGCAAGGGTATCTTGGAACTGGACAAGAGCATAGGTGGGAGAACCCACTGTGTGTTGTATGCTTCTGTGTGGATTATAAGAGTTTCCTTTTAGCCTGTTTTGCTTGCTTATTATCTTTAGTCCACCATGATTATATTAAGTGGGAAATCCATTAACAAGTAATGTCAAGCTTTAAATTACATGCCATTCTGTGTAACATGTTACAATCTCATGTCATTCCAGCCCATCTAGATGTGGATGTCAATCACCTGTTAGTCCAGCATTTCCCCCTGTATACACTACCACCACGTAGTAACCTAACAGTCATCTTAGTTATCGAGTATTGATAACTAAGTAGTAGTGTTTGTATTTAATGGGACAAATCACAAAGGTAGTGATACTGACAATTCTCATATTAAAAAAAAACCTGCAAAGTGAAAAGGTGAAATATCTCTTCTTAATGAGGAAAGGATTAAAAAAATGTATTATGCTGAGGTTGCTAAGATCTACAGTCAGTAAGAGCCATCTATCTGTGAAATTGTGAAGGAGGAAAAGAAATTGGTGCTAGTTTTGCTGTTACACCTTAAATTGTGAAAGTTACGATAACAGTGCATGATAAGTGCTTAGTTAAGATGGAAAAGGCATCAAATTTGTATGTGTACAGGGGAAAATAGTAGTGTGCATGTAGGATCTGGTAGTATAATTCCAGACATCCATGTGAGGTCTTGGAATACATCCCTTGTGGCTAAGGGAAACTGTTGTATCACAATCAGTCCTCAACGACACAGTGAGAGAGTTATTATAAATGAGAAAACAAAGGCCTTGCACAATTAAGGCACAAGGTTACAGCAAGTCTGTTTACTAAACCACTTTCTCATTTATTCTTTCCTGGTCTCACATGTGACAATCTCGGGTATCCAGGAGATCATATGACCCCCCTGAGAACTCTACCATAGCTCTGACTTCTGTCACCCTAGCCCCCTACCACATGGATGGGCCAGGCACTCAGGGAGAAGTGCTAAAGTCAACAGCATCGGTTGTGAGTGCTGATGTGATTCCTGGGATGTGCTGGGAGAGGTAAGCCTGCTCCAGGGTTCATCTGCTGCTGTGGCTACGCATATCGAGGACTGTTTTGCCTGTCCAGTCGCTCTAGAGGCTGAGTGGAACTTGCTCTTCCCCCTTATCCTCTCCCAAACTTTCAACTGTCTCACAATTTAACACAGGAAGACTATTACCTGCCTCAAGCTCTTCCTCAGGGATGTTGAGAGAAGGCTATTTACTGAAAGGTACTGCATAGTATGAGTGATATCCTTATTTTGATGATTATCAATGGCCCTCATGACTACCATAGTGGCCACTGATTTTTACTGGGGTCTCTTGGTCACCCAGGAGTCTTCAGTCCCCCTACTCTGGGGTCTTTCAGCTTCCTGTGCATCCCTATGCTCTTTCCTTGTGGACATGAGTTGACTTCTCTAGGAGTTCTTGTCATGACCTTGCTCCTTGTAGGATCAGGATCAGACCTCACGTTATGATACAGATTTGGTATTCAGCTTTATTATCCTTTATGGGAAGTTTTTTTTAATGTTTCTTTTTTAAATTTAATTTTATTGTCAAGGTGATGTATAGAGGGGTTACAGTTGTTACATACAAGGGACTGAGTACATACTTGTAAGCCCCCTCGTTTTTCTCCCACCTTCCTACCCCATCAGTTCTCCTCCCCCACCAAGCTGTACAGTTAACTTCCAACATATTGTCTTGTTAGTATCACTTTGCATTGGTTCACCCTTTATCTTTTGTCTTACCATTTTGATATTCCCCTTCCCTTCCCTAATTCAGATAAATGTATATACATTACCAAGGGTACCAACATCAAATACAGTGACAACAGGGGTAAACTTAGGAAAGAAACAAGAAAGAAAAAAGAAGTAGTTTCACATAGTACATTAAAAAATAAAACAACAATGAAAAACCTCTTGTTTCCATATCCTGGAGTTTATTTCACTTAGCTAAATTTTATATGATCATATGTACATACCTAATTGAGCTATTGACATCCTCAGCTAGGACTATCCTAGACATTTACTAATTATTACCAAAGCGGGAAACCATGGAATCTATGTTTCCTTGGGTCTGGCTCACTTCACTTAATATTTTTTCCAAGTCTTTCCATTTCTTTATGAATGGGGCGATGTCATTATTTCTGATGGAAGCATAGAATTCCATTGTGTATATATACCACATTGTCTTGATCCATTCATCTACTGAGGGGCATCTGTGTTGGTTCTATATTTTAGCTATGGTAAATAATGCTGTTATGGAAGTTTTCTCCTTCCTTCCTTCCTTCCTTCCTTCCTTCCTTCCTTCCTTCTTTTCTACCTTCCTTCCTTCCTTCCTTCCTTCCTTCCTTCCTTCCTTCCTTCCTTCCTTCCTTCTTTCCTCCTTCTTTCTTTTTTTGTTCCTGTCCTCAGTGTTAATACTAGGTTCTCCCTTGTCTTGTGTTTGCTGTGCTTTGGAGCAGTGAACAGGTGGTAGGTGACATGAGAGAAAGAGCCTAGTGATTTTTGCATCTGATCCAACAGAACTTGGGGTAACTCCTGCATTCAATTGTCTGCTACCATCCCAACAGAACAAAAGAGCAGGCTGCTGGGAGTGGAGCCTTATTGTAGGAAGGGAGAGGGAAAGGGGGAAGAGGGCCATGAGCTCTAAGAAGCTAACAGCAAAGAACAATGGTTCCCAATGTGGGTATAAGTTGCCATTGTTGAAAACACTGGTTTCTTGGCCTCACCTTGGAGATTCTGCCAATGATAGTAGCTCACCTTATACACTGCTTATTAGATCAAAGATAATGTTCAGCACCTTATGGGTGCATACTCATTTAGTCCTAATGACTACTTCAGAAAGCCAGTTGTCATCACTTTAGCCAAATACCTGACAGAAGCAACTTCAGGGGAAGAATTACCTATTTGGACTCAGGGAGAGCATAGAGGCCATGGCTAAGCCTAGCCATTCATATCACAGTGGCCAGGAAACAGAGAGGAGTCATAGAAAGGAGCTGAGGTAAAGTATAGACTCAAGGACATGTTTGTCCTCGGTGACCTACCTCTTAATAACTCTTCAACATTTAAACCTGTCCATAGAGTAAATCATTCATTAGGTCTGAGCCCTCGTCATCTAAGTAGCTCTGGACAACCTCCCAGACACTCCTGGGTTGCTTTAGTAGTCTCTTTGGTGTTTTCTAATTCAGTGAAATGGACATTAAAGATAAGCATCATGGTGATCTCTTCATGGCCCAGGTGAGAGGCTAAGGATAGAAAGAATAATAATGTGGCAAGAGGCTGAGACAGGATTTAAGAGTCCTCTTCTTTGCTCTGTTCTTGGTTTGGGAGGTTGTGAAAGGTCCTGAAACCGAACATTTTTGTTTTTGTTTTGTTTTACCATATGTTGGCAGTCTGGGTACCATATTTGGAATATCTTCTAGCATGAAAGCCTACCTGTCCTCATACACCAGTAAGACAGCTAGTTAGATGTAGCATCCTCTGTGAAAGCTCCATGGGACTCCTCTCTACCCAGGGATACAGTAGTCTTCAGGGAGGAGTGAGTCCAGGAGGACCCTGCTGCTTGGTATGGTCAGCATCCTGGCAAGCAAGGCCATGGAAACACCACAGTTGCCTTCAGGTCTGCACCATTCCATGTCTCTGCAGGCTGACCTTCACGGAGAAGAACACAACCCAGTCCTGGAGTTTATACAGTGGACTCATCAAATGAAGCCAAGTGAAGTCCTTTGTCTCAATCTGACAGCAGGAGACTGCAGGCCTGGCCTTGGTTGTCTCTTCCTCTCTCCTCTTTTCTAGTCTCATGGTTTCTGATTTCTCCATCCATTTGACTCCGGGTTGTTCCCAGTGTTAGCCACTTGTTTCTCCTCTTCTGGGAAAAGGAGACGTGGTGCTGGTTCAGTTCTTGAACACCACCTGCATATTTACTTACTATATTTTAAGTTGAATTTAGCTTTCTTTGTTCTATTAACTGCTTTGAATGGGAACTTTTGTGTTAACTGTGTTTATTTCTTCATGCATAGTACAATGATTCCCAAGTCTAGGATCCATCAGGGGTAAAATCCTGTCCCTCAGTTATCTGCACAGCTCAGTGAAACCCAGGGAGATATTGCTAGGGTAAGGTGCTGACTGAAGGGAATGCTGGATGAGAAGAGAAGGAGGGAGAGCTGTCTTTTGATCACTCAGATTCATCTCCAGTTCCTGTGCTGTACTGAGCTTGGAGAAGCACTTCCCAGGGCACAGGAGTGAGTCTGTGATTTTTGGAACAAGTTATGCCATTCCCATTCCCTGGGTGTTTGCACACACTGCTTTCTTTCCCCCAAGGCCCTGCCCAGGTTTCTGAGAAGAACTTCCCCTCTTCCTGGAGATTTTGCCCCATTTTGATTTCTCCAGACAGCTATGCACAGAATTGCTCTGCACATTCTGTGCCACTAGGGCACTTCATCCACAGTCTCCAGATTCTGTGAGGAAGGCAAGCCCTGAGCAGTCACACTGCATGATTATCCCTAGTGCTCATACCTACTGGAGTTTCTTTGTTTTCAAAAATGATGATATTGGATAGTTGTCATGTGTCAGGCTCTATGCTAAAAAGTTTGCCTATATTACCTTCTATAATCCTGCATCAACTTTTTACCTCATTTTATAGGTGAGGGAAATGAAAGCAAAAGTTGCCCATCATCACACAGGAAGTACAGGGTACAGACTCAGTTTTGCTGGATTTCAGAGTTTAGACTCCTGAACACTGCCCATCCCACAATGTTGATTGGAGATTCACATGCCTTTTGTGAATGAATGAGTGAGCAAATGACTGAGCACAGCATGGTTTGGTGTGTGTCCCATAGGAGTGACTGATCACACCCTGGCACTGAGGTGTGAGACTGAAGGTGATCATAGGGATTTGCCAAGAACATAGAATAGAATGCTCTGATTTGAGTTAGGGGTGATGAAAAACCTCCCCAAGCATATGAGTGCTCTGTTGAAAGGCTGAAGGGAGCCAGACATTGAAGGTGGCATTGCTTCCTATGGCCCAGGCTTGGCTCCAGAGGGCTGGCTTCTAGACAGTAAGGTTTGCTTTGTGTTCTTAGTAATCCATTTCTAGAAAACAAAAACAAAACAAAAACAAAAACGTGGGTGCTGAGCAGATGCCTGCATCCAACCTGAGGTCATTATTTGAGTCATCCACAAACAATTGGCCAGTGCTTGGTTTCACAGACTGCTTTTGCAGAGCGCTGCGCTGTGCCATCTATTCAATGAAGAAACACAGGCCTGGTCAGAGTGGCATTGCACACTCTCTGATCTGGGGTTCTCTTTGCTGGAGTGTCACCTTGTTAAACTGGATTCTTAGAATATTTTTCCTCACAGAGACATTGTCCACCCTAGAGTCCAGCCAGAGGTGGGGCTTGAGACACAACTTTTTCAGACACAATTGCTAGGTTCCAGAGCAGGGCCATGAAAATCCTGTTCTTATGCCTCTTGCAGTTGACTCCTAGCATAGCAGGGAGAGTAAGTTGCTTCTTCTGTCCAGACGACAAGCAAGCTTTGGAAATTATTCAGGAATAACAAACAGGCCAGAAACATTTGCATAAGGAATCACGCAGAACAATACATGTTATTTAAACCTTCTCTGGATGGCAACTGAAGCAAAGGCAGCTGAGATAAATCTGCAATGCAGATCAGCCTTATTTGGAGCAGAGCCTGCCCCTGTTGGGGTGGGGGCACTTTGAAAGAGGCAGGGAGAGAAGAAAGCATCTTTGTCTCTGGGCACCCCTTTCCCAACTATGCTTTCCTCTGCCTGCCTCGCTTATGCACATTTTTGTATCTCTCTCCTTCCCTCCCTTCTTCAGAGATTAATGGAAACAATTTGTCTTCTAACGTGACTACAGCTTATGAATTCTTTGTCTCACTCTAATCCTTTAAATTATCCACATAATAAAATATGTATCTAGTGATTTCAGGTCATAATTTGATCTTCTAGGAGAAGTGGGGAGGGGGAGGTGAGCCAAAGCGAGCCGTTCTCACAGTCTGTTCCTCTCCATTTGTCTTTGTTTGTCATCTTCTTATGCATAATGATCTTCTCTTGTCCTCCTTTTTACTCCTGTATTTCTGTGGTTTTCCTGGGGCCAGGCCCAGAAGGGGGCTCTGTAGCTAACTCTCTGAAGTTGGGAGGCCATCCCTGAGGGCTGAGACTACCTTTCCTTCCCCCATGTCTTCCTCACCTGTTCCATCAGGGCTGGTGACCTCCCTGGAACTGGCAAGGCAACCAGTTCTAGAGAACCAAGCTGGGTATGCCTGGTTGTAACTACCCCAAATGCAAAGGAATCTTTAAACCCCAGGTCCTTGGTTCTCTGTCATTAAAGGGGTGACAGTTGGAAGTTTGCTAATCTGGGCTTTGTTCAATGGGTCAATCTCTGTGAAATATATCCTGGTCCTTTTCTAGGAAGATGTATGTACCACTGCAAAGAATTTTTAAGGTTGGGCTCCCCTACTGCTGGATGTATCATGATGTTTGTGTTTGCCTGGAAGGGGTGTGATTATAGCATTTGCACAGAATTTGTCTCAGGAAGACTGCATCTGCAGTGACCACACTCAGCTTTGTGTTGAGGGCACAGGGTGCATGCCCTGGTCCAGATACCAGAGAGGATTTCCTGGGACAAAGCAACCTTTCCCATCCACCCACAGGCCAAACCTTAGTCTCCTTCAGTGATTCTGCCTGACCTGGTACCCAGTCTATACTCCACCCCATTTCTGCCACCATCATATGACTAGAAACATGCTCCCTAGCTCTACACACCAATTGCTGGAGAAGGAGGAGCTGGAGCTAGAGACTGGTAAGGACTTGTGCTCTGTAGGGTGATCTGCAAGGTCTAGGGGGGCAATGACAGTGATGAGGGGACAGGCCACTGGCCACAGCAGATGTGGATATGGTCTGGTAGGAAGGTCACTCTGAGGTAGGCAGGAAAGGGCAGAAAAATTAAGTGAGGCCAGGACTGAGGCCCTGCCTCCCTTATCTGCAGGTCTGGAACACAAAACCAGCCCTGAGCTTGCTATTTATAGTGTTTGATTTATCCAGGTTTGCACGAATATCCTTACCTCATACTGCAGAGGTACCAACGAGCCTCATGCAGGGAGTTGGCCCAGACCTTGCAGGGTGGGACATACCACAGGCGACAAAGCATCATGGCACCATCCTGATTGCAAGTTCATGAGTTCAAACCCCATGAGCTCAGGTCAGGGTTTCTGGGTGAAGCAGTATCCTTGGGGCATAAGTGCAGGAACAGGGGTGTCAGCTCCCTATCAGATCCAGGCAAGAGGAGGGGGATGGATGGGTGGGCTCAGACTGAATATAGGTATGGATTATGTGGGGGAAGGTGGGGAACTTCTTTTCACTTCCAGGCTGGATGAGTTTAGAGCTGGACATTTTCTACCTTGAACTAGTTAGAAGGTGCCCATTGGCTGTTCTCTTTTCAGGAAAAAAAAGAGCTCATTTTGTGGAAGGAGTTGCTGTAGGCCCAGAAGAGCTGCTGCGATTATGACTACAGAGGAAAATGGGCTCCTGGTGGCTGGGTTTGCATCTGGCCCCTCTGGCTGCAGGTCTCTTTGTGGCTGGGCAGGAATGGCAAAGCTGGCCCATCTATCAGGCTTTGTGGAAGGCAGAGCAGGTTGGGAAAGCAAAGCACTCCAGAACCATTGACCCATTACCCAGAGGGAACTTGCAGGGGTTAACACAGTGGGGGCTCTAGCAACCTGGAAAGGCAAAAGGTCCAGATTCCCAGAACTCAAGCTCTCCAAAAGGAATTCATAAAGCTGGGAAAATGCATGCTTTTCAGGGCAAGGTGGAAGGAAGAGAGCAGCTTCGCAGAAGACAGTATGGAATGTACTCTGGTTAATGCCTAGATTCTGGCCTTGCTTGTGTGATTTGGGACAAGATACTTGATCTCTCTGTGCCTCATCTTGTAAAATGCTAAGAGTACTAGTCCTCTAGGGTTATCAGTGAGGATGATAGAAATTGTAATTTGGAAATTCTTATAGTGGTATTAGAAATATATTTTATTCAATAAAAATAGAATCCAGGTATATAAAGGATTAAGTTCTAATACATGTTGCAACATGGAGGTATAGTAAAAACATATGCTAAAGGAAATAATAACCTAAGGGGCTGGGAATGTGGCTTAGTGGTAGAGTCCTTGCCTACCATGTATGAATCCCTGAGTTCGATTTCTCAGTACCACATAAACAGAAAAAGCCAGAAGTGGCGCTGTGGCTCAAGTGGTAGAGTGCTAGCCTTGAGCAAAAAGAAGCCAGGGACAGTGCTCAGGCCCTGAGTTCAAGCCCCACAACTAGAAAAAAAGAAAAGAAAAGAAATAATAAGCTAGACACAGAGGCATAGACATCACATGGTTCCATTTATAGGTAATAGAACATGTAAGTTCATGGAGACAGGAAGTAAATGACAGCATTTCAGAGACTAAAGGGAGAGGGAAGATGGGAAATAACAGCTGAATGGGGACAGAGCTTCTGTTTGGACTGAGGAGAAATTTTTGGGATTGATAGTAATGATGGTTGTAATGCATTGTACATGGGATTAGTACCATTGAATTGCATAATCTAAAAAGTGGTCAAAAATGGCAGGTTTTATGTTAGATATATTTTAATTTAAAAAATGGATCATGATAGTAGGCTAAGCCTATTGAATTCTACCCCATAAATGAGTGATACAGTATGTAGATAACAGCTCAATCTGCTGATAGAAAATGCAGAGAAAAGAGACAGCTTGGGGGTTTCTGGCCTCTGGTGCATGCTGCATTCTCTCTTGGCCTTGGGCTCCGCTCCTCAGGTTTGTGGGCTTTATAGACTTACATTTTAACATCATAGGGAGACACGGTGTTTCACCCTGCAGACTCCTGACAGGCTGCGTGGCTTTTTCACTCCCTTGGATTTTTCCTGCTATTTACAATTCTCAGAGTCACAGGGGAGTTTGCTAGCAGATGCCTGGTGAGGCCCAGGACCTTCCCAAGCTGGAAGGATGCCTTTGCTGGCACCACTGTCCCCATTTGCCACCCCCCCTCACTCTCCAGGTTCTCTTACCCTTTGGACACCAGATTTTCCCAAGCAGGAGTGAACTCTGAGACAGGGGCAATAAATCTTCAGAAAGCCAGATAATAACAGAAAGCCCAGTCACATGTCTGTGGCCTAGAGCCCTTTGTCTGGTCCCCAGGGTGATATGACCCCTCAATACATTGGTCTCTGCCTCCCAGACGACCCTAGAGCCTTGGTGCCAGATGTGAAAGCTTTCCCCCATCCTCCAAAAATAACATTAGCTAGTTATTATGGACTCTGGCCAGGACAAAGTGCAGCCAACCCTAAACTTTATGGGAGGAGAAACTGAGGCCCAACAAAGGACATGGCTGTGGTCTGCTTCCTCCTATGTTATATACTAATGTTCGTCTTCAGCTGTCTCTCCCCTTTCTTCTCTCCCACCCCCCTCCTCTTCATTCCAGGCTAAAAACATCTCATTCCTGAGGACTCACACGTTTTAAATATTTGGAGACTGTTGTCATGTTGCTCTGTGGTTGTTGCTGCACCCAGCAACCTAACAATGTGCATTTATAGGCTCCTTTGTGTCTAGACCAGCCTCTGGCCTGCCCTTCTCCTTCCCAGACATGAGTGGCTCACCCCAGCCTGACTCAGACTTTCCCCTCAGGAACAGGGGACAGGCAGGTCTTTCTTATACATAAAAAGGGTTCTCAGTGGCCCTCCGCCACTAAGATAGTGAAAGATTAAATTGAGTTTGATTAAATTAACAGTAAAGATCAAATTGAGCTTGTTGGTCTCCACTGGAGTAGAAGAGGAAATAGGACTGGTGTACACAGGTAGCTTGTCACATCTTGGTTAGCATTACATTTTTTAGCTTGGCTGGTAATGTACAGTTGTTGGTGGTATTACTTGTTTCTTTTGTTAAGATTGAATTATTTCATAATTAAAATAATTATATACAGTGTAAAAATGAACAGAAATTGTTTTATTTTTAAAGAGCCAAAGAAGAGTGAAAGGATTCAAAGTCAGTGATGAGGGTGTTTTTATCTTGTGTCTGGTGTATGGGTTCTCTCAGTTCAAAGCTTTATTAACTGAAGCTAATACATAAAGAAGCCCAGAAACTCTGTAAAATAAATGCAGTGTATCTTACAGCTCTGGCCTCTCAGCCAGAGGTATAACTAAGTCACTGGATAAAGTTTTAACCAAGCAGGTGGTATTATTAAAATAACAGTTCAGGGCCCATGGCAATGCAACGTCTGGTCAGCTCCTCACTGGGAGCTGGGAACCAGCCTCATCACCCTTTTGAAGCTGAAACAGGAGGAGAAGCCAGCAGGGCAGGCAGCACTGAGAGAGAAGGAGGGCTAGAGGACAGGCACGTTCAGCTGGGGATTGTGGGCAATCAGGGAGGACCAGCTGTGCAAAGCCTGGGGAAGTGATGGAGTGCTTCCCAGGAGTCTTGGGATTGGTGCATTAAGGTTTTGTTTGGAAACCGCAAGGATTTGGTGTCTGTGAAGTGTCATCAGTGAGCTGGGAACTGGAGCAGCCTTGAGAGGCAGGCTGTGTGTCTGCCTTGAAGGCTCACCAGATAAATGACTTGGGGATTGAGACTCAATAATACTTGAATCAAAATAGCATCGGCAGCAGTGTTCTCCAAGGTTTCTCACTCAAGCTTGGCTGAGAGTAAAGGCTCTGTGATCCCGTGAGATCTTTTCTCTACCTGGTGGCCATGTTATATCCCAACCAGGCAGGCGCCCAGAGCACCAGAGTGAGGCCCAGGGGCAGAGCAAGCAGCATGTTTTGTCTCCAAAGTCCTGAAAAAAGTAAGAGAGAAAAGTTGTAGGTGAACTTTGAGAGAAGGAGAAAAGGAAGCTAACCATCTTGAATTCTGTCCACACTGCATTCTAGGCTGGCCAAGGCACTTAGATTCTTTACTAGAGGGAATGGTTGAAAGTTGGGGAAAGAGCAGTGGAAAAGACAGGAAGGTCACCTGTGAGTGGGTGTCAGAAGGAATACCCTGGAGTGGGTTGTCTGTGCTGAGTAAGGGATAGGCCCTCAGTAAGCCCAGCATGGAGGGTGGTGCATAATGTGCGCTGCTCAAATCCTGGAGAAGTTGTACACACCATAGTACAGGGCAATGCAGTTTTCCAGAGCAGGAAGGGTACCATCTGTGGGATTGAGTGCAGGAGGCTGGAGAGGTCCAAATGCAGTGACCTACAGCTGACTTCCAATAAACAGCGATTCTGTACCAGGCACTGTGCAAAAGGGTTTATGGGTGCATTTAGATCCTCACAGCCACTCAGCAAGTAGGAATTTTGCTCTGTAAAATGCACCAGGAAAGATATCAAGTCTGCATTTCCCATCTAAAATTACCTTATTGTTCATTCATTTGTAGTGTGAGTTTCTGCCAGTTTGTTTTGGAGTGTGTGTGTGTGTGTGTGTGTGTGTGTGTGTGTGTGTGTGTGTGTGTATTTTGTGACAGGGTACACATCTGTGTAGCCCCAGGCTGGCCTTGAAACCATGATCCTCCTGCTTCAGCCCCCTGAAATACTGGAAATACAAGTGAGTTCCACCAGCCAGCTCAGTTTCAAGTGTGTGCTGAGCCACTTCTAGGTAGCCTATGCTGGTATCTATGGACATGGATGAAAGAGGAGGTTGAACTGACAGTACCATGAGCCTGGGTTTGCCCTGGGTATAGGTCACGAGACACCCATGTCCTCACACTTCCTGGGACTCTGATTTCCCTCTCAGCCCATCTTTTTCTGGTCTCATTTCCTGATCTTTTCAGGTACAAATTGGCCTATAAAGTGAGGAGGCCATGTGTAATGGAAACAGAGTGAGAGAGCCGCAGGAGCAGGCCCTCTTGCAGTTCTCATGCATCTTCATCCATATCCAGGGATGAGATATGCTCCATAGAACCTTTGTCTGGGCTCTGGCCCTGCAGATGCTGTGGGCCTCGTATGCTGGCTTGAGTGTCCAGTCTGGAGGCAGCATGAAGGTCAGGCTGGGTGGGCCTTCCTGGGACAGTTGCCTTTAAGGATGAATCCCAGCTCACAGATATCTGTGACTAAGGTTCTCTCCATGCCAGAAAAGGAACCAACCCTGGGTGCACTCAACCCATTATGACCTTGTGGTTGCCCTCCAGAGCCTGCTGCAGAGCTCTCATCCCAGGTTGCACAATCAGCCCTGCCTGTATGTGAGTGGTCAGTCCCTGGAGCCAGTAATTAGGACTAGAACTTCATTTCCTAGTAGCCATCCCCCATATCCTCTTCTTTGAGATACATGTAAATGGGGGCTAAGCATAGTCATGTCCAGCTAGCACCTGCCAACATCATGCACAGTGTGAAGGGTTTCTGCAGTGCTCTTTAATCAATCCTTGATGGCAGGGATAGACCCACTAACCAGGTGCAGCAAGAAGGTGCCACATGAATGCTTCTCACTACAGAGCCCACCAGGACTCTTGAGAACTAGGCTGGCCTGCCTGGTGGGCAGTGGGATGCAGGGAGGTCTTTCTACCATCTGCCACTGACGGTCACAGGTCCTTGAAAACTTGCCACACATCAGAAGCCCTGCCTCTTAAAATTCTGATGTCCTGCAATCTCATCAGAGCCTGTCACAAGCCTCAAGCCTCAAGAATGATTTTTAAATTTTTTCCTTTATCCAGGTTTCCTGAGAAATCAAGATGGCTTAAGCCAGAGACTCAATTCTGATTAGGGGTTCCATTCCCTAGGAAACTGTCAAGAAAGGAGGGGTTCCCTTCTATGTTGCAGGGTCTGTGTGTCATATTCCTTTTCTGAGGCAGTTGTTTGGAGAACCGTATATGATAATAGGATCAAGGGAGGCTTGGGCAAAAGGCTGTGGACTCTGTATAGCTTGCTCTTACATTTCCTCAAAGTTGACTGCTTGATGTTGATCATAGATATTTAGCATTTTTACTCTGAGGCTGAAAATGATTAGAGCCTTTGGAGGCGGAGCCTAATCGTTAGATCATGAAGAGTTTGACCTTGAAGGAGGCAGTAATCCCTAGACCCTTCCTCTTTCTGTCTTGTGCTTTCTGGTCATGAGGTGGGTGGTTTTACTTTGCCACATCATGATCCTGCCATGAAGTGAGACCACAGGCCCCAAAGGAAATAGATTAACCCATGAACAGACTGGAACTGCCACAGCCCAAATAAACCTTTTAATAATCCATTTATTTCTGATATTTTAAAGTGATCACCCACCGGATTCCAGCTACAGGTCATTTTTTAGCATCTTTATTCTGAACAACTAATATCTGTCCTCTCACTTTCTATCTCTTTGGTGATCCATACCCAGACATTAGGCCACACCCCACCTCATCTTAAATTTCAGATATGTAAGATGCCTGTTTCCTCACTCTGCCCAGTGGGCTTTTTTCTCCCTCTTGATGCATCAGTATTTCCCAAACCTCCGGCTGGCAGCCTCCACCAGGCTATGGGAAATTCTTTCTTCTAAAGAGTTCAAAGTACACAGGAGTGATGGACCCCTTCCTTCCCTATGTGGGCTGGGGCAAGGCAGGGAAGATGGGAACAGAAAGATTTCTGTTTTGCAGCCTCACTTGCCAAACTATTAGGCAGTTATTTGACTCCAGATAGCATTGTAATTAATAATGTAATAAGATGCAGTTTATAGGCACTCATGCCTGAAGACCGCAGATCCCAAGGCCCTTGGTAAAAGAGAAAATTAAAAGCATCCATAATCTCAAAGAGGGCAACCTGACCACAGTTCATGAGGCTGAAGATAACTAGGGCTAGCCCATACTCTAGTCAGGAGCAGCAGTGCAGGCTCTCAGCTCCCAAAAGGATTATACCCCTAGTCTCTAGCTTCAGATGATGGGGCAGGCATTGGCTATAGGTATTTGACTGCCACTCTCCCTTCAACAGACACCTCCTCCCTGTGCCACTCTCTAAGACTTCCTCAGAGAAGGTTCCCACTCCGCCTCTCCTATAACAAGCTAGGGTCTTCCTATAGGAAGCCATGAGATGGAATGCAAGCACTACCATTATTGACCTTGACTTCCTGTGGGCACCTCTGTTCCCACCTTATAGACTTCTGGGAAGGAGAATGAGGATAACTGCTAAACCCTCTTGGAGTTTACAGAGCTCTTTTCCACAAGCATGGTTTTCTACAAATTCTCTGACAACTCTGAAGATTTGCCAGGGGACCCCCTCCCCAAGATCTATTCTTGCTATCCAACTCCTCATTTTAAAATACCTTTCTTAGGCTCCCCTATAACTGGGGATGGTCAAGGAGATGTAGGTGAGAATGTTGGGAATGGATGTCCAGGAGAAACATTTGAAGGGATCTGCCTCTTTTTCTCATCTCTTCTTCCTTCAGTTTCTTACCTGGGACTCAGACATGTTGGCTGGTGCTCTGACAGACATCTTGGCATGTGAGCTGTACTTGGTGTTGGAAGCCATTTGCATCATGGATGGAAGACAAAAAAATAATAAGAGCTTGGACTCTCCAAAGTCTGTGGAACTGTCACAATAGCACAGGATCCTCACAGCAGCATCTAGACTGCTCTGTCTAGATTTTCTTTGTGTGAGACCGTAATAAACTTATATCTTGCTTAAGCTAATATCACTCATCTCAAACTGATATACCTGATTATTCTTTCTTTCAAAGGAGGAATCTGGCTCACTGAAGTTAAGCAATTCACCCACAGTTACCTCTTTAGTCAAAAACAGAGGCTTACCAGTGGCTCACACCTCTAATCCTAGCTACTCAAGAGGCTGGATCAAGCCAGTTTGGGCAGGAAAGCCTGGGAGACTCTTATCTTCTATTAACTACCAAAAATCTGGAAGTGGAGATATGGCTTAAGGGGAAGAGTGTTAGCCTTAAGGAAAAGAAGCTCAGGGACATTACCTAGGCCCTGAGTTCAAGTCTCAGAACAGACAGACAGACAGACAGACAGACAGACACACACACACACACACACACACACACACACATATACACACGGCTAACAGTCAGGTATTGGTGACTCATGCCTGCAATTCTACCTACTTGGGAGGCTGAGAAGGGAATGATCTTGGTTTGATGTCAGCCCAGGCAGACAATTTCCGGAGGTACATTCTCAACCTGTAACTGAGTGCATTGGTATGGTCCTCTCATCTCAATCTATGCAGAAGGCTGAGATCAGGAGGATAGTGGTTCCAGGCCAGCCCTGGCAGAAAATCCCATTAGACTCCCATCTCAATGGAGGGAAGCTGGAAACAGTGCTGCTGCCTGTCCGCTGAGCAACTGTGGGAAGCCCCAAATAGGCACACTACAGTTCAGATGCATGCTCTGACGGAAAGCAAAACTGTATTTTAAAAATAGCCAGCAAAAATAGGGCTGGTATAGCTCAGCAGTAGAGAGCCTGTCGAGGAAGTGGGAGGCCCTGAGTTCAAGCCCTAGTTCTGTTAAGAAATAAAAATAAAAGAAAGAAAAAGAGGCCACTGTCTCCTCAGTGTGACAGAGTACTTTTCCAGCATTTCTGAAATGTTCCATAGTTTGCAGAAAGCTGTAACATTAAGAATCAAGGCAGTGCTTTTCTTTTGCCTAGAGATCAAAGCATCTTGCTACTTCATGGAGTCGCTTCCTGAGAGTTCTTTTCATCGCTTTACCGCCTTATTAAGTTGTCTCTCCTCTTCACCCTTGGCCCTTCTGCCTTTCAGTGTTCCCCTTTACCTTTCCCAAAGCAGATAAACTTACATATCAGACAAAAAGCACAGAAATAAAAAATAACAACAAAGGGGAAAAAAGGAAAATAACAAAAAAATCCCTCTTGTTTCTATTTCTTGGAGCTCATTTCAATAAACATCTTTCTATATGATCATATGCACACAGCTATTGAGCCTTTGTAATCTTCTCCTAAGAATATCCTCCTTTGGTCTCACTGTGTAAATGTTTAGAGTCCTGTATAATTGATCATGTCCATGTGTGATTTTTTTTTTTTTTTTTAATAAATGGTGAGGAATGGGATTGCTGGGTCATAGGGAAGCTCTATGTTTAGTCTTTTGAGGAACTTTCTTACTGCTTTCCAGAGTAGTAGCATTCCTTTTAGGCCATATCCCCACCAGCACCTGTTATTGTTAGTTTTCTTGATAATGGCCATTGTAACTGGGAGGAGGTAGAATCTCAAAGTTGTTTCAATTTGCATTTCTTTTATGGCCAGAGATGTTGAGCATTTCTATATATGTCTCTTGGCCATTCTTACTTTCTCTTCTGAGAAATAAATCTCTTTTTAAGTCTTTAGCCCATTTATTAATTGGGTTTTTTCTCTGAGGATTTTTTTTTTTTAGGGAATGGGTTAATTTTTTGAGCTCTAAGTATATTTGGATTTGAGGTCCTTGTCTGATGCATAGCTAGTAAAGATCTTCTCTTCTCCCATTCTGTGGGCTTTCTATTTATCTTGTTAGCTGTATCCTTTGCCATGCAGAAACTCTTCAGTTTGATGCAATCCCATTTATCCAGCCTTTCTTTGATTTGGTGTAATTTTGGATTTTTACTTAGGAGCTTTCCACCCATGCCTAGGAGCCTTAGTGTTTCTCCTATTCCTTCCAGCAATGTTTTCAGGGTATCTGCTTTAACCTTGAGGTCTTTGATCCATTTGGAGTTGATTCTGGTGCAGGCTGATATATAAGAATCTTCAGTTTTTTGCATGTGTATGGCCAATGCTGCCAGCACCATTTATCGAAGAGGCTGTCTTTCTTCTATCCTATGTTTTTGGCTCCCTTATCAAATATTAGGTAGCTATAGGTCTATGGGTTAATTTCTATATCTTTTATTCTATTTCATTGGTCCTCAGGCCTATTTTTGTGCTAGTACCAAGATATTTTTATTACTGTGGCTTTGTAATAGTTTGAAGTTTGGTATTCCTCCAATATTGTTCTAATGCTGCTAAGGTTTGTCATATACAGCCTTTATTATATTGAGGAATGTTCCATGGATTCCTAGCTTCTCCAGAGCTTTACTCATTAAGGGGATGTTGAATCTTAGAGCTTTTATCATTAAGGGGATATTGAATCTTGTCAAATGCTTTTTCTGTATCTATTGAGATGATCATGTGGATCTTATCTTTGCTTCTGTTGGTGTGTTTATTACATTAATTGGCTTGTATATATTAAATCAGCTTTGCATCTCTGGAATGAATTCTGTTTGATCATAGCTTATGATTTTTTTTATTAGTGGTTGAATTCAGTTGCTGGCCTTGCTCTTGATTATGCTCACTCATTCATTCAGATGGGTGGAAGATGGCAGAATTGGGGTTGTAAGAGCAGGAGCTGTGCTGCCTGATGGTTTAGAGAATGAGAGCCAAGAAATGCAAATGAGAAGCTCCAGGCTTGGAATGGCTGTCTTTGGTTTCCTGGATCTATGAGGAGACCAGTGTGGCCTCATTCTCCTCTGTCTACAATTACCCTGGGGCTCAGGGAAGTCAAACAGAACTCACCCTCCCACTGGTAGGTCAAATAGTTTTAGGAAGCACTGAAATGTTGGGACAAAGGGTGAACTAATGCATCAGTGATATGCATTTGATGCTATGTTGAAAAATGAACTCTACAATTTGTGGGGGATAGAAGTCAGGAGGGAAAGACCTGGGAGATTTTGAGGGAAGCTATATTAAAAAAGAAATGCACTCATTACTTGTCTTGTGCAAGTGTATCCCTTCTGTATATCACCTTTACAATAAAAAAGAAAAAAGAAGAGCAAGGCCAGGTATGTTGAGTCTCAGTTGATATACTGTGTGAGAAAAAAGTGGTGCTTAACAATGTTTCTTGAATACCTCCTGTGATCTTAATATGTTTTAATTTTTAAAAATGATTAAAGATTATCATTATTTGGGGGCATTACTAGAGTTTGTATCTGTGCCCTGAGACTTGCTGAGTAGGCACTTAACCACTTGAGCCACACCCATAGTAGCCCTTTTTGCTTTGATTATTCTTTGAGATAGACTCTTGCTTCATGACACAGCTAGCCTGCACTATGATTCTTTTATTTCTTTTTCTCTTGTTGCTGGGATGACAAGTATGTCCGACTACACTGAAATCATTTGTTAGATGGAATTTCATGAAGTTTTTACTGGGACAGCCCTCCCTCCCATGCCTGACTAAAAATTATTTCGTTTTAGTTGAAAAATAGTATACAAATTTATGGTGTACAGAATGACATTTTGAAATACATATGCATTGTGGAATGCTTAAATCCCACTAATGAACATAAGCATCACTTCACATGCTTGCCATTTTAAAATGAGAACACATGAGACTCAGTCTTTTAGTGATGCCCAAGGTACCTGACTCCCAAGAGATCCTGTTTTCCTCCATTGTCATTCATTTTATTTAGTGTCTATTAATTGCACCAAGGGGTTTTCTCATGGTATTTCACATGTTTTCATCAGATCAACCTCTTTATTGATCCCTCTATGTTTCATCATATTTCAGTGAGGTTATTTCTGCCAGCCACGTAGCATGACTTATATTTATCTATGTATTTTTCTAGTCCTACTTTTCTTTCCAGGTAGTGAATATATTTTCCCATTTCTTATTTTTTTATTTTTTTTATTTTCATTTTTTTGGGTGCCTTTTAAAAATTTATTGTTGTTCTCTTTAAACAGTTGTGAAATTTACATGTACAATGCATCTTGATCAGTTTCACCTCTTTCATCATTTCCTCCTCCAATTCCCCATATCTATGGTGTTTCCACCCCTCATGTTCCCTGGTTTCATTTAACAAATATCCATGTAGTGTTAAGTGTATGTGCACCTACCTTTCCTGCTCCGTTTACCCATCCTCCCATTTTTTTTTTTTTACAGAGAATCGCTTTTATTACTAGCTTTCTCTTTCTCTCATGACCTCTTTTTTAAAAAAAAATTTTATTATCAAACTGATATACAGAGAGGTTACAGTTTATACGTTAGGCATTGGATACATTTGCCCATTTTTTAAAAACAGTTTCCATTTTATGGGCTGGGGGAATGGCTCAGTGGTAGAGTGCTTGTTCTCATGTACAAGCTTCTGATCTCTAGCCTAAGAAATACTAGTGTTCAATCTGAAACTTTTATTAAATATTGAGCTTTTAAAATTAAATATTTCCCTTCAGTTTCTAGGTTTTCTAATTAGTTGTCTTTATTATTTTGCTATTTATATTTGATTACCCTCTGACTTAAAAACTTTTTACTCTTCTCAGTATGGAAGTCATAGCTTCATTTGCTCCAACATATTAAAGATACTATACTTTAAAGTTGAACCAAATGAACATCAGAGTGAACTTGTATTGCAGCTGCTTCACTGTCTGTATTAGATCTTAATTTCTTTGTGGAAACTGGAGTTTATGTTTGAAGATTCATCAGTTTTCTTTTCTTAATATTTCTCTCTTTTGCTCTCTGGCTCTTTTGGCATTAGCCCTGCCTGACTTAAAATGGCCAGATCAAATACGGGATGTCATTAGACTGGAATTTCAGCTAAATTACAATTTTTTTTTACATATTTGTCTCCACTACAGAATGTGATATTCTTATGTTACAAAATAATTGGTTGGTTGTCTAGAATTCAGATTTTAGTGGATAATCTGCATTCCTATTTGCTATAACTGACTGCCGCATGTTTGACTCTCTTGACCCTAACTTGATCCAGATTGTAGAGTGATGGAGTTGTCCTTGATGCTTATCTGTAGGCTGTCATCAAAACTACAACCAAGCAAAGCCAAAGCAAAACAAAGCCAAGAAGCTGCTTTTTAAAGGGAGACTTGTAGCTAGGGGAAAATCTTTATCACCTGAGAACTGAGAGCTCCCTCTGTCGGGATAGGGTCTTCTTGTTGCTTCTAGGTCAAAGATAAGGTGATGATATGAGGCTCATCCCTGCAGCTCTCGCTTGCAGACTGGGAACAGTATTTATTCTATGAACATCGCCAGGCACACACATCATTTATTGGTGAGCTCACTCAGCCCATAAGCATTGCATTTGTCTCAGGAACAGGTCAAGAAAGCTGTTGTAAAGTCTGGATTTACAAAAGGAAGCAGAGGCATAACCTGTCTCTAAAGAGTTTGCAATCTGGTCTGAAGTCAGAACACATAACAAGAAAAAAAGAAGGAAAAAAATGTTACAAGTAGAAGCAAAAATCATTGCCAGCCAAAGAGACAGGGCTGATGTGGGGAAGCAAGTTATTTGAGTTGATGGGGCAGAAATAAAGCTACCTCTTAGTGACCAACAATTTTGAGCCACCTAGATGACTTGATTCTCAATGTGGTTTTATAAGACAGAGTTTATCATCCTAATTTTGTGGGACAGGAAATTAAGGCTTGAACGATTCAATACCTTCCTCTATGTCACATGGAAAAGAAATAATCTAATGTCACATTGTTTCCACAAACCCATGGGTCAGTGCTGGCTGAGGTCACTGGGAACTGTTGAGAATGAACGTCAAATACTTGTGGTTTGATTTTAAGACCTTAAGATGCCAAGTTAGAAAAACATTGTACCCACCTCATTCTACAAAGACTTGCCTTTTTCCACCTTCCATCTTTCCTACCTTTTCCCGTGCCTTCCTACATATAGGCCTTGGATGGATCAAAAGGAACTGAGCAGGACTTTATTAGAAAAGGAGAGGAGTCCAGAACATTGATTGATGCTTTAGTTTGTCTGTTTAGATATTTATTCTTTGACTTCTTTGGACCCTAGACTAATTCTGCAGGGTTTATAGTAACTTGAATCACCTCACTAGCTGCTCTTATCAGATAAACTGTGGCTGAGTTTTTGATGGATTCCCTTGGCAGGTGAGCTATTAATTTTCTGAGAGAGCTGGCTGCTGTAAGGCTTTATATGCCTGAGTTGGGAATGACTCTGCCTTCTTGAAGTAGCAGAAATGCCAGCTTATTTCTGTCTTCTCAAATATGTGTCAGTGAAGCTCATGGCATTGAATACCCACAGCTGTACTCAGACACAGCTTTCTTTTGGCTCCTTCTCAACCTCTCTCATAGAACTTGAGGGACAGCAGTGATGGTGGTAGGGGGCTTGCAGGCTAGCTGCAGGTGAGAGAGGAATTTCACAGTGCTGTCATGGTAGAAAATAGCAATGATTATGGAAGATCATTCTAAGCATTGGGTTGGGGGAAGGGATTAATTGTACTGGAAATCAGTTGGAAAATGGGTTGGTCAGTATGTTGTCATGATGACAAAGCTGACTCCATTGCTTTCTGACCCACAGTGAGACAGAGCATCATGGTGTAAGGGCATTTGGCAGAACAAAACTGCTCACCTCATGGCAGCTAGGAAGCAGAGGGGAAGAGGTAGAGACCAGGGTCCCCATACATACTTCAAATTCATGCCACTGTATGACCTACTTCCTCCAGCTAGGTTCTATCTCCTGAAGTTTCCAGAATCTCTACAAACAGAGGCACTTACTTGGGACAAGGCCCTGGACACACCAAGACATTTCGTTGTCACACACAATAGCCAACGTAACACCTGAATTTGCATGAAGTCAAAGTTTAAGAGACAGTGAAGAGGAGGAAAGATGGAGTCCTCCTTCTATAGCCCTTAAGAAACATACTGAAGAAAATTGAGCTGGGAGAGTATAGTCTTAAAATCCTGTACTCAGAAGCTTTATCATGTTCATAATATCCCTGCATATTCCAGTTTGCCTTGTAATTTTCTATTTCAATTCATTCATCCTCTTGTGTGTGCGTTCATTCAGTGTTTTCTGAGCACCCTCGTTGTCTCAGGCAAGTTACTGAAGCTAGGCATATAATGGAGAACAAACACAGATACAGTCCCCACTCTAATGGCACTTAGACTTCAGTGAAAAATCACAATGCTGTTACAACCAAACTGATGTTGCAATATTCTGAAGATGTATTCTAGGTGGCAAGTACTCGTTATTGAGCATGTAGAAGCAAATACCCTTTTGAAGCTTAAATTCTACCTAGAAAAGACAAACCTTTAAAAATTTTTCAATTTCATAATAAACCATCTGAAAATATTGTAATCATAGAGAAGATGGTCTCAGGCTGTGTGGACACAGCCTGAGCACAGTGTGCCCACTGTGGGTGGGCAAGGGTGCAGAGAAAGAAGGCAATAGAGGCTACTGCAGGAACAAGAGAAGAGAGGTGATGAATCTTGGAACAGGAAAGTAGATGTGAGGGAGAAATTAGATATGATGAGGCTTGGGTTTCTGTTGTAATAGGCAGATTCAATCTGGTCAGGGAGATGAGGGCAGATGTTGCTGAGAAAGTAGCTGAGGTCTGAAGGCTAAGGCAAAGCATAAGTACAGACCAAAGTGGAGATCACTGCAGTAATAATGATGAGATCGATAGAGGAGCAGGTCAAGGGTGAAGCATTGAAGAAAGGAAGGGTAACGAGTGGGATTAAGCAGGGAAGGTGGGAAGGGTAGACCTGTGAACCACAGAGAAGAGTTGCAGCTTTCTAAGTGCTGTGGGGATTGGGGCCAAAGAAGGGATCTAGGTAGAGGGGACCTAGATAACATGTGTCAGGAACATGTGTCAGAAGGACTCTGGATCCAAATGTTAAATTTTTCTATGACACTGACATTGACTCTGTGTGTGTGTGTGTGTGTGTGTGTGTGTGTGTGTGTGTGTGTGTTCTTCTATCCCCATTCTACAGACCAGGAAACTGAGTCTCAAAGAGATGATCACACTCAGCCAGGACATGCAGCTAGTCCAGGGCCACAAGTCCTGGCAACTTTGTACCTCTCTGTATCCAAAGTTCCAACCCCAACATGACTGGAGGACTCAGAGGTAAGCAGTGCAGGCTTGTTTCTTTTACTACCGCCCCCTAGACTGTGGGCCACTGTCTCCCCCTTTCTACCTTTCTAGGACTTTGGTTTCTTTCCCTGGCTTGAGAAGTTCCAGGGAGATAGCTGTAGTCTTTACTTCTCTGAGCAATATTTTTAAGAGTATTTCTTTCCATAAAGTCTTTGAGGGGTAACATATTGTTAGTAGACTTCACTTACTCCTGCCTACATGAGCCATTCATTGTCAACTACTGGGTCATCCTTCCTTCGTTCCCTCCCTCTCTCCTTCCTTCAGTGTTTACTGGATTCAGGCTGTGCCCCTAGCCCCAGGGTTTCACACAAGGTTTCTTGTCAGTCTGGAGAAAAGAATACGAAAGCCATCAGATCCCAGGGGGTAAATGGATAACAGTGTTTGAAAAACTTGGACAGCTATCTCCTCTTTCTGGAGACACAGGGAAGGAAGAGAAGGGGAAAGGTGAGAGGAGAAATGGGTAGTGGGAGAGGCAGAGGATGCAGCAAGAGCTCCCATTGGAACCTGTGTGTACATCTGCACTCTAACCCACTAGGAGACATCTCATAGGAAAAACCTCTGCTTAAAATCTTGGCCCTTCTAGAACACAGGTGAGAACAAGAAAGATGCAGGCAATTTTCAGTAACAGTGGAGTAAAAGGCCAAATATGGGGCTAGTACTCCCCCAAACCACATACACAGGAAAAGAGACCCCCAAGAGCAGAACCTGGGGGAGTGGATCCTTCCCGAGTTGCTTCTTATTTCCCTGTACCAAGTTCCACCAAATCTTTGGCCTAAGGAAGGTTCTGTGAGTCTTATGCATTGCTATGGTTTGTGTTTATTTACTTGGCTCATCAAACTCAGGTTTATTGACAAGATGGAGCCTGCCCTGGGCTCCACCACAGTGCACAGAGAAATAATGAGCTGCTGAGGTGTCAGGAACAGATGTCGAATTGACATCTTCCCTTTATGAGTGTCAAATTCAGCAGTTTCCCTGCCTCCCAATAAATTACCAGCCTCACACTGCCTAATGTCCTAATACCCCCTACCTGGTGGGGCTTTCCTCCCTCATTAGGAGCAGAGTAAGTACTTTTAGGCCACAGGCCTCAGTTTCTAACTCAATCCTGCCTCACCCTTTTAAATCTTATTTATGATTCTCAGATGGATATGGCCAGACTCTGGTTTCTTCACCAACACCCCCTCTCAAGAAAGGCTCCAGTTCTGTTTCTGAGAGGGCTGGGAGCTCCAGAAGCCTCAGGCAGGGGTAGGCTATTAATTGCTTCCTGAGGAGGCTGAGACCTTTGTCTTCATGGGCATCTTCAATATTTTATTTTTTTAATGTAATGTTATTGTCAAGGTGATGTACAGAGGGGTTACAGTTATATATGTAAGGTAGTGAGTATATTTCTTGTCAAACTTGTTACCCCTCCTTCATTTTTCTCCCAATTTCCCTCTCCCTCATTCCCTACCCCCAAGTTGTACAGTTCATTTCCAATATATTGTCTTGTGAATATCCTTGTTGCATTGGTTCACCCTTTGTCCTTTGTCTCACCATTTTTTGTTCCCCTTCCCTAATTCATATATGTATATAACACACACACACACACACACACACACACACACACACACACACACAATATCCAGGATATCAAAATCAAATACAGTGACAACAGGGGTTAAACCCTAGGGAAAAATGACAGAAAAAAAATCTTCACATAGCATATTGGAAACAACCACAACAAAGAAAAGCCTCTTGTTTCCATGTCTTCATTTTACTTAGCATCATCTTATATAATTTTTTTTTACTTAGCATCATCTTATAAGATCATAAATACATAGCTATTGAGCTATTGTGATCCTCTTCCAGGACTATCCTACAAATACACTAATTATTACAAATGAAGGTAACCATGGAATCTATGTTCCTTTGGGTCTGACTTACTTCACTTAATGTGATTTTTTTTTCCAGGTCTTTCCATTTCCTTACAAATGGGGTAATGCCATACTTTGTGATGGAAGCAAAGAATTCTATCGTGTATATATAATGCATTTTCTGGATCCATTCACCTACTGATATCTTAGCTATGGTAAATAATACTGCAATGAACATGGCTATGCTGGTAGGTTTAGTATGACCTTGTTTGTGGTCATTTGGGTAAATGCCTGGAAGTGGCGTTGCTGGGTCATGGGGGAGCTCTATCTTTTGAGGAACTTCCATATTGCTTTCCAGAGTGGTTGAACAAGTTTGCACTCCCACCAACAGTGCTGTAGCATTCTCTTTTGGCTACATTGGCTATTAATTACTTCCTGAGGAGGCCATGACCTTTGTCTCCATAAGCATCTTCAATCTTTCTTTTTTTTTTTTTGCCAGTCCTGGGCCTTGGACTCAGGGCCTGAGCACTGTCCCTGCCTTCTTCCCGCTCAAGGCTAGCACTCCGCCACAGCGCCTCTTCTGGCCGTTTTCTGTGTATGTGGTGCTGGGGAATCGAACCTAGGGCCTCGTGTATCCGAGGCAGGCACTCTTGCCACTAGGCTATATCCCCAGCCCCAATCTTTCATTTTTTAAAAAAATTTTCTTCCCCACCCCCAGATTCCATTAAAGGCTGGTGCATTTTCAAAAGTCACCCTATTTCTAAACAGTGTGCAACTGGTAGGTTTTGAAATCCCTAGATAAGACAGAGTAGGGTCTTGGGAGCACTTAGAGAAATGACACAAAGTATGTCTGGATGGAATATGATAATCACCAGCTCAGAATACAGGTGGAATCGGGAATGGTGTGGTGGTCAGTCTGGAATGGAATATAGGATTGCATCAGGAATAGCAGGAAATGTATTCTTTCACTCCCTTAGCAAATACTTGTGGGGCTCTTTTATATGGCAGGTGTTGTGCTGAGCTCTGAGCATGCTGGCTGAGCCATTCCATGGACCCTACTCTCAATGACTCTGCTGCTAGCTGGCCTTCACAGAATCTGGTGGCTCTGAAAAGGAGTTAGACCTTTATCACCAAAGCTCCAGGGAACCTCTGAGCAATTCTAAGCAGGAAGGGATGTGGTGTGCTTGGCATTTCAGAAAGGTCACCCTGGAGGCTGAGTGGAGATTGGACCAGGGGAGGGACAGTGAAGGACACCCACAATCTCATTTGGATGCACCTGTCAGAGTCAGGCTGAGGAATGATGACTGTCCTGCAGGGCCCAGAGCCATAGAGGGAAAAGATTGTAGAAGTACAAGCATAAGACTAAGGGACTGCGGTTACAATACTTGTAAATCCATTATCTTACAGTGTACAGACAGTTGAACGATGTGTTCCAGGCCACTTGAGAACCAGGACATGACTCCAGATCCCTGACATCCTTCTTAGGCTTCCTATCTCCACTTAGAGGCACCTGCCTCTTCCCTCAGAAGACCTGACACAGCCCTAGGAAGAGTAGCACTCTTATAGTTGTTCACATTCATCAATTTACATAGTTACCATCTCTATTGCACTAAACATGTTTAGCTCTTCTTCTTAGAAACTCACTTCCCACTCCCACCTTGGAGGGCCTCTTCCCTGAAGTTATACCCATATGTACCACTGATAGGTCCCGCCACTGTTTGTAATATTCCAGGTGCTGGCAAAAATAGGATAGGATAAGATATACAGCAGTATAGGAAGTTCCTGATAGACACGGTGATAACTTTCTCCCACCTAAACTCTGATGTCTTAGAAGATTCTATACCGTGTCTTCCATATCTTGCTACCTGTGATGCACATGGTGATCCAACAGGACCTTTCTAGTTCCTGGTTCTGTCTTGCTTATTCTCTCTTATGTGAAAATGAGGAGTTCACCCCAGTGATCTGCACCCTTCTTCTCTTCCTGAAACCTGTGCAATCAACCCAATTATCTACCATGCCTGCTCAGAGGCAAACAGCACTTAGGCTCCATGCCTGAAACTTAATTGGCTGCAAAGGAATGTGAGATCATGACCTCTTACTAAACTCTTTCCATTATGCTCTCATGTTTACATAGTACCATAAATTTAATTCATCAGTTCTTTAGAAAGTTCCCTCTTTCTGTTGCTATCCAGGAAGCCAATTAGCTTCCTGTGTTTACCTGACAGGTCCATTAGAAGAGAAACCTTTTCTGTACTGAAGACTTCTTCAGGCCCAGAGTGTGTGGACCATGCATCTTCTGTTCCTTCATACTCTGTTTGAAGCATCATTGAGTTCTCCTTTTCCATTTTTCTGTGAGTTTTATTAGGTCTTCTTCAGTCCCCTATGACAAACTGCTCAGATGCTCCTCACACAGCCAGTGGTATACTACAACATGACTGGGAGGTCCAAAGTTTCTCCTCCTTCTGAGTGTATTAATACAGATTTTGTAGCAAGAAGAAAAATGCTATAAAAGCCCAGTGTAAACATGCGTAATGACAGAAATGACACAGTCCTACACATAAGCCAGCTTTCAGGAAGTAGAAGAAATAGGCCAGAAAGAAACCATGAAAGATTGAAGAATGCATAGCCCCAAACCCATATAGGTTGAGACTACACTTGCACCCTGAGTATCAAATGAAATACTGAATATTGTTAGGAAAAAAATCAGTAGGTTGGACACTGGAACAACAAATTGCTGAGACTTGAGATGAATTTAAAAGTTAGGATAAAACAAGGCAGAGTAAAGTAAATAGAAATTTTTAAAAAAGACTAACAAAAAAGAGAAAGCAGGAAAGCATAACAAACATAAAAATATTAAATAAAGACCTAGTAGTACAAAGTTTCCCAGAGCTTTTTATCAGGAATTTAACCTATATAAAATCCACAGATTAGTTGAGATTAGTTGTTCAGTGAAAGAGGATCAGAAAACACCATGGTAAAAGTTTAAAGACAAATGAGAATATAGAGGGTGTAGACAAAATAAGAAAAATATGATTTCAAGTGGATGAGATTTTGTAATCTAAACTATAGGAGCAAGGAGGATTTGAGGAAAGCATATAAGAATCTTAAATGCAATGATATATTCTGACTCTCTGAGACTCCAATAAGGAAAAACAAGTATGTGTGTGTAGAAACATACTCCTGAGTGACAAGGCTGGGGACTATGGATGACAGTAGGCCCCTAAGCTACCTTGCAAATTTGATCCTATTAAATTATCAGTGAAAACATTGAGCAGAAAGAAATAGAAAGTACTGTAAATTATAAGGCACAGGAAGGGAAATAATCTGGAAATGATTGTCAATTCATCCTTCCCATAAACATTTTTTGGGTGTCTGTCTACCCCAGGTATGAGGCTATTTTGCTGCAAACTTGTTCTAGCAAGTGTGCTTTTGTTTTGTAGTGACAATTATTCAGATGCTGTGGAACTGGTTTCAAAACAGAATATAGGTCACTGGGAGATAATAAAGATTCCAGAAATAGACTTAAAGAAAGATATATTTTTAAAAAAAATCTGAGGCAAGTCAAGTGTAAAAAACCACAAGGGAAACAAATAATTCTATGCTTTGTAGGGATCACTGGAAACAAGGTGGAGAAAGCTTCTGATCTCTAATTCCAAATTTGTAGTATGCATGTGCTATCGCATTGTTCAGATAAGGTCTTAAGTTCCCCCCTCCTTCCCCCCGCCCCCCGGCCTCCCATGATAGCCTTGGACCACTATCCTTTTTTTCTGCATCATGGGCATGTGCTACCACACCTGGCTTGTTTATGGCTTATGGCCTTGCTAACCTTTTGGCTCAGGCTGACCTTGAACTGTGATCCTTCATTGTCTCCTTAGCCTGTAGCTGGAATTATAGGTAGGTACTTGGATGACCTGTGCAGGAGGGCACTGGCCCCATGCCTCTTCAGGGCAAAATGTCTCTGCTTCAGCTTTGGGGAGGGCACATCGCTACAAGCCTCTATTCTAAGGCTGTAACAGCTCATTTGTATGGTCCTGGTTTAAATGGAATCACTTCCCACCTCTCCCTCCTGTGATGCTAACCCCCAGGACCACCCTCCTGCCTCCACCCTCTTAACCATGAACCATGGAGTTAGGTGCGATGTTTGTTTTCTTGTGACTGCTTCTTCCAAGCAGCCCACCTCTGAAAGATGGTGTCCGACATCATTCCCTAACCCACTTGCTTCTCTCACATGCCTTGCCTCCCTTTCCCAGTGAATATTTAGCACCACCATACCTTAAAAATGACTCTAAAAGCATTCTTTTTCCATCAGACCCTCTGCCTGAGCCAAATGTCTCCTTGAAGGGTTTTTGCCTCCCTGCCTTGCCTCCCACACACATTAATCGCATTCAGACATTCAGAATAGAAGAGCTTCTGAATGTTTCTATGTGCTTTTCTTGCTGAATGTGGCATTTGGGGTCAGGTGGTAGAAAAAGCCTGAGCTGGCCGGAAGCCTCCCCCCAAGGAGTGATTAATCAGCCAACCCAGTGTTTGGGAAGCTGGGCTTGTGCCCATTCTAGGCCAAGTACAAAGTACAGTGTATGGAAAGACTTGAGCACTGAGCTGTTAGAGCCCACTGCAGGAGAGAGCAGTATGTTCTGTTTCCATACAACCTGCAAAGTAAAAGATGGCTTTTATGCTTCAAAATGGTTAAAGAATCAAAGGAACCTTTGGTGTGCATGTGTGAGAGAGATCTAACAACCACATGCAATTCAAATTTCAGTAGCCATAAACAAAACAAAACTGAAGTACAGTTGCATCCATTTTGCACTACCAGGGGCAGCCCAGCTGAGTATCTGTGGCAGAGACCACGTGGCTCTCCCTTCTACAGCATAGAGATGTTTACTAGCTGGCCCTATACAGAAATTTTACTCATCTCAAATATAAAGGAATAGACATTTCCCTTGAAGGCTCTTTCTCTTAAGTGCAGTCTACCTTTCCATTCTTAAACCTCACACAAAACACCTCCCTTTCCTGCAGCCATGCAGTTGCGAGTGGCACTTAGTTTCCTGTGACCACAATTCCATTTCCAGTACCCCACAATGAGACTCTGCGGGTGACCACACAGTCACTTAATTGTGGCCTGGAGAGGGAGCCAAGGGCTGCATGGACTGGTAGGGACTATCTTCTAAGGGTTTCGGTGTTGTCTTTCTTAATGGAGTAGAGCAGTCCTACCACATTCTCATCACCAGGGAGGTGTACCTGGCCAGGAGGAGTTGAGTGGAAACCATTTGAGCACAGCAAACCCATTTTCTTCCTTTGAGTATTTCCCAGTTCATTTCCCCACCTAGACTTGGTGGCCCTTTCCCCTCTTTGTTTCAATTGTATCTCCCAATTCTTCCCTTGGAGCCATCCAAAACAGAGTTTCACAAAGAAAAAGAGGAAGTCAGCCTTGTTCACAGCCAGAGAGTTTATCTTAGAAAGATGTCTCAGCAAGAGAAAAGAGAAACACTGTGGATTCATTATAATAAGGTAGATATTGTGACAAGAAGATGTTAACATCTTAATGAAAGCTTTGAAGGGAAATTTGCATAAAACACTCTTGGTTGCTTCAAATGAGCCACAGATGCTTTATTTAAAAAAAAGAATCAAACCCCAATTTCATTAAATATGCAAGCCAGGACTGATCTAGAGTATTTGCCTTTAACTCCTGGGTGGTTTTATTTCCACTCCCCTTTAACAGAATTGCAAATATAACAGGAACTCTTTGCCCAGCACATCTGAGGGCCCTGCGGCAGGGATGAGGTGCCATCACTTCCAGACATGGATGCTGTCTAAAGATGGGGAAGAAGTAGAGAAGGAAGGGCCCCTCTTGGAACTCAGGACTTGGTTCATCAAGATAGTGCTTGCTCAAGTCTGTCTGTATCACTTGTCCACTTTTCAACTGTATTAAAAGAAAAAATTCTCAATTGTTTTTTGAATCACCTGACAAGATCTCTCATTTAAAGTCTGCTTTATCTTTTTGACAGATTGAAAACTTCCAGTGACAGACAGCTCACCACCTCTTGAGATGGGCCAGGTGCTTTCCACTGGGCTGGACTCGGGCTCCCAACAACCTCTCTCCAACCATTCTTATCTTTCCTCTGGATCAATAAACAACAAGGCTATAGATAATGATTGCATATCTTCAGAGGATCCCCAAACAGCATGAATTGGGCTTGCAATCACATATAAATATTAAAATGTTCCAGTTGGCCCATCTCCCTGTCTGGGTTCCTGTGATACACAGGCAGGAAGGACAAAGCTCCCACAGGAGATCAATTCAAGTTCTGGAAGTCAGAGCTCTCTCTTCTTTAGATACTTCTCCAGGGGGAGAGAAGAAGGAAAGAGAACTCTATACCCTCTCCAGAAGATCCTCTGCAGAGGTGTGGCAGATCACCTGTAGAGTTAAAGGCAAACTACCTTAGGGCAGAGGTTGCAATGGCATTGATTTCTTAAGGGGACCCCTATTTACAAGTCTATATGACCCTGGGAGCAATGTTAGAATCTGTAATATCAGTTGGGGTCAGCACTACGCAAAGTTCAGGAGAGATAGCTTTATCCTCCTGAGTATATGATAGCTAGGGAGGGGACTTACACTAAAAGTAAAAAGGGCAATGTATCTTTTCCCAGGGACCAGGACATTTGATGAGTGAGATGTCCCTGGATAGGAGGAGAGGGAGTGTCTTAAAGAAATCAGGGTTATTGGCCATGTCCAAAGCCAAGAAGCAGCTGAGAAAGGCAGAGTGCAGTGGTCTCCTCCCTCATTCATTTCCTAGCCCCTCTCATGCTCCCCAGTCTGTGGAAGTCTATTTGTCCATTTCGCAGCCTCAATATATGGCTTTCAGCACAGTAGCAGCGGCACCATCACCAGCACTCTGATGGCCAGGAACTACCAGAACCATTGCTGAGTTACCTCTGGCCCATACTGCAACGGCCCAGCCTCCTGCCTCCCTGCCTACACTGCCATCATTATTCTTTGTAGAGATTTTAATGGAGATAAGAAACAAACAAGAACAATCAGGTAGCTCTTCCATGCTCCAGGTTCCAAGGTAGAGAACCTGAATACTGCCCTTCCAGTGCAGGTTGGTTCCTGGATAAGGGCTTGTCCATTGGACAGATAGAAACCCAAACAAGGCCATGAGGAATCTGTCAGGTACAGTTTCACATCAAACCAGTGACTAATCTCAATGTGATTTTGTGGGAAAAGAAAAGAAAAAACCCTTCATAAAATGTTGCTTATAAGCCAGGTGCTGGTGGCTCATGCCTGTAATCCTAACTACTCAGGAGGCTGAGCTCTGAGGACCATGGTTCAAAGCCAGCTCAGGCAGGAAAGTCTATGAGATTTTTATCTCCAATTAACCACTGTAAAAACCAAAAGTGGAGCTGTGGCTCAAGTGTAGAGCACTAGTCTTGAGAAAAATATGCTTAGGGATAGTACCCAGGCCCTCAATGCAAGCTCCAGAATCAGCACTAAAAAAAAAAAAAAAAAGATTCCTTGTTTTTCTCCCACTTGATGTTCTTATTTGATTAATATACCATGATGCAAGTACTTCTCTTTACTTCTTCCTCTTCCTGAAGATAAAAACCTGGCACACAGAATGGCTCTAGCACCTTGGGAGATGCTAGACCTGGTAGGACCTTAGAGGTCAATGAATTGGCCTCACTCATCTTAAGGTTTATATCTGAGCACCTATAACAAAAGACTAATTAACCAGAGAAAAACATACCAATTTATTCCATATAAGCTTTATGTGATATAGAGGACTTCAGAAATGAAGATTCAAATAAATGGCAAAACTGAATTTTTAAAATGCTATTTGATGAAGTAGGTATTTGTTGAAAATATTCCTGGAGGCTTCATGGTAAACTGGGGTCAAGGAGGCAACTTAGCAAGTCCTTGTTTGTTCAGATTCTTCTCAGCCTCTAGGTCCTGGAGGATAAGGTTGTACTTTTGGAGGGGGTTACTAGGGGATGAAGATCTGCTCTAGGTCAGAGAAGAAGGTCAGAAAAAATGTTTTATGTCCTGCATGGGGGAAAAGGCAGGAGAATTGAAGACAGGTCTGTCTACTTCTGCTGTTTTCTCAAATACAAAGTAGTGTGTTCTGAACTCCTTCTCTTACTATTTCTTGGCTTACTCATTTTAAGCAAAAATAGGCCAAATGTCACAAGTCCGCTCAAGTGGCCCATGGAGATGTTCAAGTCCGGGAGGACCTGTGGCCTTCCAATACCAGCTAGTATTCTTGGGGGTGTGCCATCTGAAAAGTGGGTCTTCTAGTCCCAGCCAGGCCATAAGATGACTATAGGCCAGCAGCTTACTCTGAGCATCAACAGATGTACCTTGAGCTAGAACCACTTGGATAAGCCAGTCTAGCATCTTGACGCTGTGAAATTGTGCATAATAAGTGCCTATTATTGTAAGCTGCTAAGTTTGGGAATATTTAATATGTAGCAATAAAGTATTAATACTGTGATTTTTATATAACACACATAATAAATGGCTGACCTGGTTCTGCCAGGTTCTTGACCACAATTATGTACCACCTTGTCATTATCTGGCCTTGTGCCTAAAATTCTTGTACTTGAAGGTCAATGTTTGTGGACATCAGTTTTCAGGAGCGCCATCTTGACAGGCCAGTGACTCTGTGTGTGCTTTATCTTAACTCTCAAGCTGCAATGAGCTAAGCCCTGATGACTGGATAACTGTTTCTAGGCAGTTGGGAGGAAGATGTTCTAGGAGACAGGAGCTGTGGGTAAGAAACGGAAAGAGACTATGGCTGTGGATGAGGAAATAACTGGGTATGGACTCAGTATCAGGCAACCAGTTGGAGTTCTTGCTTCCTCCATGAGCCATGAGATCACGGACAAGCCATATAACCTCATGAGCTTTAGTTTCCTCATCTCTGCACTGAAAACATAATATAATGGAAGTATTCAACTCACAGTTCCCATAGGACCCTTCTCATCATTGGCTCGCATTCTTGTGTAAACAATGATGACACAGATGAAAACATTTTACAACTCAGAGAGATTTATATAAAAAAGTAGCTTTTCATGGTTGGCAGAGGTGGATTGTTTCCCCCTCTATGACGTGCCTTTCCTCTAGGCCTTATGCTCATGCATTATTAAGAGTAGGGACATACCAATACACAGCACAAGGTTCTTATCCTCATGGGTCTCATGGTATTCAGAGTGATAAATAAGAAAACAGGCAATCAGTATGGCTATAAAAAGTGCCAAGCCCAGGTTAATTGATTCATTTCTTCATCAAAGATTCATTTGAATGGCTTCCTCACAAGTCAGTGAGTAGAATGCCTTTGCTACATGGACAGTGATTAGGAAGCCCATGGAGAAAGCTGCCAGCCTGAGGAATCATTGAGTGAAGATACCAGGATTGGAGTGGACAGGATCCAAGGAAGTTTAAAGTGAAGGATATTTCAGGCAATGGAGGTGATCACATGAATGAAGACCCAGGACACTCCTCCATCTTATCAGGGTCAACATCATGGAAAGAAAGTCCCAGAAGGATGACTAGAGAGTTTGAAGGTCCCATTGACTCAGGACCTCCTATCTCTGTACACTACATCATCAGTGGTATTCCAAGTCAGGGTGCCTATTGACTCCTGGTTACCCCTAATGTGAGTGAAGCCCCTGTTCTGGTTCTGCCTGCTTGTGGGGCACTTTTTCCCTGTGAATGACCTTGAGAATGCTAACGAATTTTGAGAACACTAACTTAAATATTAGCAGAACTGATAACTGCATCAACAATGCTAATGATTATTCCACAAGAAGTCACCCAGGGTATGTCAAGGCCAATTAAAACTATCTACCCTTTCAGGGTCTTGTCTCTGCTATTGACTCAAGACATCCATCCTTGACTTGAATGCACTAAGGAAGTCACTTTCTCCTCATAGTAGAGTCTGTTACTCAGATTTTAACAGCTGCTAAGGTGCTGCAGAGGGAGCAGGTGTCCCTTTGGAGTCACAAGGCTATTTTCTGAGGCAGAGAAATATCTCAGTTTCCTTCAAATGAGCAAAGAAAAAGATTGTGTACTTTCATTTCCTGACAAAGATGGATAGCTTCCAAGTGCTAAACCTAAACTAGATGCTTAAAACCCAGTGCTTTACGAAGACCAGCCCTGGCAGACATGTGAGATGAGCTCATTTTGATGGCATTTAATTCAATTTGCAGGATAAAGTATCCCCAAATGTACAGAATCCTCTAAGGAGAAAAGATGGGCTTATTATCCTCTAGAAAGTATAAGATGAAGCAGAAACTAGCCATATAAATGGTACTAGGAGTTGACACTTTTGCCCAAATGAGACCCATTCTTTCTTTTTCTGTTTTTAAGAATTGCTCTTCTAGGGAAAGAGTCTGGAGATTTTCTGTCACTCCTGCTTGTCTGTTACACACAGGCTCCTTCTTGCTCTTGTAGCTGTTCTAATGGGCTCCAAATCATTTCTTCTAAGAGAATAAAGGAAAGGCATGAGTCTTTGTACTGACAAGGGAAAACAATAATAGCTTCTTTCTTTGGCTTGGTCCATTTAGAGCTGCTGAATTCCTCACTGGAAACTGCATCTGGACCTAGCCTCAACCTGGGTCTGGGTCTCCATCTCAGACCTATGTGTTCTACTTTTCTTTCTTGGTGAGAGATACCAGAAACACATCTGTCCACAGCCACTCTGGCTCTGGGGGTTCTCAGGTTGCCAGGGCTCATTGTAAAAGAAGAGATGTTTTCTCAGTTTCTCCCCACTCGTGGCTCTGAGAATGTCACGTACCCAGGTTCCCTTTCGGACTCCTGGGCTTTGACTTAATCCCAAGCTTTGGCTCTCAGTTTTCATTACCAGGGGTGTAATTCAACAAACTCCAAAGATGTTCGGTACACTTGCTGCTAAATGATTCATATAGAATAAGCAGTCTCATAGAAGAGGTGGTCGGGATTTGTGTTTCTGCTAAACCTTCCATCTTGTAATGACAGAAGTCCTTGGGGCTGATGGTGGATGGTGAAGGTAATAATATTATTTTCTTAGCTATTAAAGATCAGCTGAATCAGAGCCCTTGGTCCAAGTGTAAATGGGAAAAGCAGATCTAATTGGAAGAATTTGATGGCCACACAACCAGTCCAAGAAACATCCCCCGGTAAATCTGTTTAGAAGTAATGCTCCCTACATCCTGTGCTGCCAGCAGTGCTTCATGTCCTCTACCTACCCGAGACATACATTCTGCAAGTGTGTAATCAGTCACCTGTCTGTAGGAAGAAGCAAATGCTACACTGGGAATGTAGCTCAGTGGCAGAGTCCTTGCCTAGCATGTGCAAAGTCATTGGTTGTATTCCTAGCATGGACAAAAGAAAGGAACTGTTAATTACCAACTAGGAGATTTCTGTCAGGAAAGAGATGATATGAAACCAAGTAGTAGGAGCAGAAGAAAGGGCTATGATAAAGTTATGTGAGAGACAGGGAGGGTTTACAACAGGGCAGCAGTTGTGGTGTTCAAAGCTGGAAAGAGAAAAGGTACTCAGTAAGTCAAATAATCAGAACCTTGGAACTGAAGGACATTCAAGTTTCTAAGCAGAGGCAGAAGAATAGAGAGACAATTTTAGCTACTAGGGGATCTAAAGAAGAGGAAGATGTGGGGAAGTAGTCAGTTTGTCGATGTGGTGGGTCTGGAAGTTAAAGAACTTTGGTTACTGCTCTTTTAATTTTGGATGTTAGGTTTATCTGTCTAGTTCCCTGGACTTATTTTACTTCTTTTTAATGGGATAAACAAACAAACAAATAATTTAGTTTGGGATCTGTTTACTCTTCTGCATTTGTATTTTTAAAAAAACAATTTCCATGGTTTACATTTTTCTAGAAAATAATAATTTTGACTTAGACTTTCAAATGATGTGCCAAACATTGTATATGACATATTTGCATAATCTTTACAATTTTCTACATGGCTGCAGTTATGCAGCTATACTTTCTCTCTCTCGCCTTTCTGTCTCCTCCTTTTTCTCATCTTCCTCCTACTCCTCTTTGTCCTCCTCTCTCTTTCTTCCCGTTCTCCCATAGCCCAGGCTGGTCTCAAACTTTTCAAACCTCTTGCATCATGACTGCTGAGATTCCATGTGTGTGCTACCATGCTCTACTTTATGTTTGCTTTCTTGATGGCATTTGTAAACAAAAGATACCTTACTTTTTTACACTTTGCTCCATTTTAAATAATTTATTTCTTTCAATTAACTTTAATTCCTTACTTCTATTTAAAAATCTTCTTGCCATCTTTGATCTTATAGTTATTCACTTATATTAATTTAAATTGGATTTTCCCCTTAGTTCAGCATATCATATTCAATTTTGTATCTTTCTCTGTTTCATAAAGTATGTGCCTTAAGATTAAAAGATCTCTAAGGTACAATTTAATAGGTTTTGATAAATGCCTACAGTCATGTAAAATGCAGAACATTATCTTTCTGCCACGTTTGGTCAATTCCCACCTTTCATTCACAACTACTCTCTACCTGAAAGACAATACAGTCTTACAATAATTTTGCTTGTTTTTTAATTCCATGCATAGAATTGTGCAGTACAATTTGAGTATGGCTTCTTTTTCTTAACGTGTGCTTGTGAGGTTCATTTATGTATTTCAGTACGTGCAGTAGTGGCTTCTTTTCTTTTTCTGTCCTTTCCTTTCTTTTCTTTTTGGCTATACTGGGATTGAACTCAGGGCCTTCTGCTTGCTAGGCAGGCACTGTACCACTTGAGCCACACCACTAGCCCTAAGTGGCCTCTTCTTATTGTGTAATATTTAATTTTATCACATTTATTTTATCCATTCTCCTGCTGATAGGCATTTGAGTTGTTTCCAGTTTTTGTTAGTTATGAATGAAGTTATAAATTTATTGTATAGATTTTTTATGCATATGTATTTTGTTTCTCTTGGATGGAATTACTAAGTCATAGAGTATGTTTACAACAGCATTTTCTGAGATCATAGAAATATTTTGGTTTGCATAAATAGTATGGAAAAATTCTAATTGCTCATTTCCTCACTAACATTTAGTGATTTGGGCTTTATTAATTTCATCCATATTTGGCATTGGTGTATCCTTAAGGTTTTAATTGGGATTTGATTTTCCTATTTGCTGGTGACATTTGATGTAATTTCATCATGGATCATTTATGTATTGTCTGTTGTAGAATGCCTGAAAAAACTCTCTTGCCTACTGTTTACATTAGGAAGCTTGTTTATATTATTGATTGGTGTGTGTGAGTGTGTGTGTGTGTGTGTGTGTTTATGTCCTAAAACTTTTTTATTATATTAAAGAGTTCTATGTGTGTAAGTTTTTACTTTGTAAAGTAGCTATAACAACAATTCAGAATCAAATACAGTGACATAGGGAAGATAAACAGACGATAAAAGAAATAAGTTCACACAGTAGGTTAAAAATAATAACAACAACAATGATAAACTGCTTGTTTTCATATCTTGGAGATTATTTCACTTAGCATCATCTTATGTGATCATATGTCAATAGCTATTACTGTACAACTTGGGCAGGGGGAATCAAGGAGGAGGGAAGGTGAGAGAAAAATGAGGGAGGAGGTAATAAGTTTGAAAAGAAATGTACTCACTACTGGAGGTAACTGTAACCCTTCTGTACATCACCTTGACAATAAAAATTTTTTTTATAGCCATGACTTAAAAATCTTGAAGTGGCTTCTCTCTTCTCTCACCTTCCTTTCCATTTATTTTATCCTCCCTCCCTCCCTCCCTCCCTCCCTCCCTCCCTCCCTCCCTCCCTCCCTCCCTCCCTTCCTTCTTCTCTCTTTCTTACTCTTTTCTTACTTTATCCCTTCCTTCCTTCTTTCCTTTCTTTTTCCTTCCTTCCTTTCTACCTTCCTTCCTTCCTTCTTTCTTTTTTCCACTTCAGATCCTCTGCCTTGTAAGGGCTGCCTACTCATTCCAGTTATTTTGCTGTTGTTGTTCATTATTTTTAGCTCAAAGCTAGCAGGCTCTACCACTTGAGCCACTGCTCAACTTCTTCTTTTTTTTTTTTTTTTTTTTTTTTGCCAGTCCTGGGCCTTGGACTGTCCCTGGCTTCTTTTTGCTCAAGGCTAGCACTCTGCCACTTGAGTCACTTCTGGCTATTTTTTTTTCTGTATATGTGGTGCTGGGGAATCGAACCCAGGGCTTCATGTATACAAGGCAAGTGCTCTTGCCACTAGGCTATATCCCCAGCCCACTGCTCAACTTCTGCCTTTTCTGTTTTTTGTTTTCTTTTTGGTGGCTAACTAGAGGTAAGAGTCTCATGGGAACACTAGGGCTTTACACTGAGTATTCAAGTCTGAGGATCTTGGTTTGAAGCCAGCCTGGGCAGGAAGGTCCATGAGACTCTTACCTCCAGTTAGCCACCAATAGGCAGAAAGTAGAACAACTCTAGCCATGAGGAAAACACCACATGTTCAAACTCACCACTAACTCTCCCTAAAACACATCTCATGGATTTTCCTGCCAAGGCTGGCTTCTAACCTGGATCCTCAAATTTCAGCACCTTGAGCAGGTAGGATTACAGGTATAAGCCATGACTTAAATAATTTAACAATTCAGTTGTTGACATTCAATTTTGGTTGATACTTTTTTTAAGCTAGGGTATCTCTCAGAGGCCAATTACATTTAGATTTAAATATTGCATTCAACTCAGCAACAGAGATTACAGCTATAAGATTTTAATCAGTTTGTTTACATGTCTTAATTAGTTAACTCATTTGTTTATTCAGTTGGCCAATTCATTTATTCAACCTATTTTTAAGAGACCTTGTAAATACATAGGATTGAATTTGTGGTACTGAATTGGACAAAAAGAGAATCACAGATTTCTCTTTACGAAACATGTATCACATGGTAGATCAAACTTGAGCTTTAAGTGGTGCTCTAAGGTGGCTGAAAGTCCCCAGTGGTGTTTGTCAGAGAGTGGGGGTGTACCTCGGGTCCTGGCTTCTCTGAGCCTTTGCTTCTTCCCACCTGTGGTCCCCAGTGCTTACTTACCTCACTCTCCCTATGGACCAGCCAGAACAACTACAATCTTTGAGAAAAAAAAAACTATGTAAGAAAATATATGAGAAAAAAAGGCTTTAAATTTTGGGGCTAAACAGTAAATAATATTTTAACTATTAGTTTACCTCTTAGACTTATGGCTGTGCTTTCTAAGTCTTAACTATAAACAATAGGGATCGTGTTTATAGTCAGAAAGGTCTCATCTTCTTGATTAAAAACAATTTTGGACCAATTTGGGATAAACAAGTAGAGAATGTTCAATGTGGAAAAAAGTGTTCAATTGTGAAAACTGAGCTAGAAAACTGGAATGTGCCTATGTATACCTACACGCACACACACACATATACAATACATATATATGTATGTAACAAATATTAATTCTACTTTGTATCCTAGGGTACCTCTGCTCTGATGTATTATTCTTTTTGTGAATTTTTACATTTTATTTGACAATAATCTGTGAAGGATTTTTTTATGAGGATATTTGTCTGAGGTTGTGTTTTTTTTCCCTAGAATTTCTTTGTCAGATTTTTAAATTAGGGTTATAATAGTTTAATATCACAAATTTAGAAACATTCCCTTTACTCTTATTTTGAGACTGATTATTATCATTATTCCTTCTCTAATTGCTGGGTAGAATGAATCAATTAGACCATATGAACTTAGGGTTTCCTTTATTATAATTTTTTACTACAATTTGATTTTTAATAGATATAAAACTAGATTTTTCTATTTCTTTTTTGTGAGCTTTGATGAGTTGCATTTTTTTAGATATTAGTTCATCTAAGTATTCATATTTATGGATAGGAAATTGTTTATAATATTTAAACATGGCCCTTTTAATGTCCGTAGGGGTGGCATGATGATTTCCTTGCAGTATTTCATCTATGGCTTCATAACAAATTACCCCAGAACTTGGAGGCTTGGAGGCATACATTGAGAACTTGCTGTTTCACAGTCTCTATGGTCAGGGCTGTGCGTGGCTTGCTCAGGTGATTACAGCAAAGAGGTGAGCTGGGGCTGTTGCCATCTGGAGACTTTGTTTCCAAGATGGCTCATTATATTGCAATTGGCAGGTGGCCCTCTGTTCTTCCCAGCTGTGGTAAGATGCCACCTGGGCCTCTCCAAAGTCTTTTAAATGTCTTCCCAGAATTATGTGCAAGTCCTGAGCAAGGATAGAACTGCAGTGCATCCTGACCTTCTCTGCAGTTGCTGTCACTTCTGTCCTAATGTTTTTCACCACAGTGTCATTGAATCCAGCCTACAAACAAGGGGAGGTCATACACGTTTGGTATGAAAGCCTTATCAAATAATTTATGAACATATTTCTTAAACTACCACTATCCACCCACTTGTCACAAATTACTTACAATGTATCTCTATCAGGGGCAAAATATACTAATTCCTGCTATGCTTCATGCTTTGAAAACTTAATCCTTGGTGCAAAGCTATTAGGAGGTGTAGCCCAACAAAGAGTGATTGGATCAGAAGAGCTCTGATGTTTCACTGATCCATTTGTGAATGGGCTAGTTATCTTGAGGGTGGGTTTTTGAGAAGTTTGGCCCTTTTTCCTCTCCCAGAGTTTTTGTCCTTCCACCATGAGAAAACTCAGCAGAGAGGTCTTCTGAACAACTCATGGGGGGAGAGGGAATGGGGGAGGGGGGAGGGGGGAATGAGGGAGGAGGTAACAAACAGTACAAGAAATGTATCCAATGCCTAAGGTATGAAACTGTAACCTCTTTGTACATCACTTTGACAATAAAAAAAAGAAAGGTCTTCAGATGCAATCCTTCCATCATAGGCCTCTCAGCTTCCAGAGCTGTCAGAAACAGGTTTAGTTTCTTCATCAATTATCCAGTCCTATGGTATTTTACTATAACAACACAAAACACAGGAAGGATCTTCTTCCAGCATCCCCAAGTTCATTCCATTATAACATCAGTTCAATGTCCTTTGTCATTTTTGTGACTAAGGAAGAGGATGGAGGAAGTAGTATGCATCCAGTAACTCACAATGGGTGCCAACTCCTTTCCTGAGAGCTCTGTCTCTACTCCATAATTAACTTGTGAGAAAGTTATTATCATGTTTTATAGGTAAGAAAACTAAGGCCTATAACAGGTTTAGGAACATACCCACAAATTGTTGGTTAGGATTCAAACTCAGGAAGTCTGGCTCCAGAATACTGGCCTTAACTGCTACACATACTTTCTCTTTGCCCATAATGCCTAGTTAGGTGCATGTTGGGGAAAGCAGAGTAGAATAGGAACTTGGAAGGTATTGCATGTTGGGAATGACTATGGTACCTAAGGAGAGAGAAAGAGTGAGTTCTTTGTGGTAAGAGAAAAAAATTGCATTACACTGAGAAAACAGTTAAGGCCAGAGAACAATCAAACCTCTGAAGACTGACAGTATTTCTAACGAGTAGGACACATCTCCCTAGCCATGTTTGATTTTTTTCAGTCCCTTAAAATAGATATACAGGCCTTTTTAGTTTTAAGAATTTTACTACCAATACTTTGGAAAAAGGCAAGATGCTTTTCCCCTCCCATTCCTATCTATTTTTAAACAAAAAAACATGTGGGAATTAATACATTTCTGGAAATTTCCATTATTCTTATAGAAATTTCTCCTGTTTTGACAGGTTTTCTCTTTTAGTTGCTGGAAGGCCTGAGGACTCTGCTCTAATTTTTAGATCCTGAGAGTGGAACTCATGAACTATCTCCCTTAGCCTTTGGGCTTCTTTAAACCAGCAATTAAAAAAAATTCAGGAGTATAATTTTCTTCCAGGCAAAATGTTACTCAGTGTCCCAATACATAAAACACATAAAAGCATTTGAAAAGTACGGACTTATCTAATAAATACATATTTTCATCTTTTCCTGATTATTTTGTAAATCAAAGGATATCATCTATTTCAATAACCATAAAAACTAGGAATCATGATGGTAGTTGACATTTGCTGTCTTATACAAATCACAATATCCAATTTATGTCTGTAATCTGTTTTGAAAATAAAAAAGAAACAAGAAAATCCCAATTCAAGAAGATAAGTAGCTTATCTTTCACTTTTCAACATTCTCTTTGATCAAATGGATTCAAAAGTATTAAAGTAGATTTGGAGGACCTTTTTGTTTCAAAGTTGAATCACCAACAATATCTGACAACTAGCTTACTTCCTTATTATGAATATAAAGATCAACCAAAAAGCACTCCATGCTTAAAATAAAATGCTAAGTCTATCAGTTTTATGACAGTAACACAAGAAAAGCACCATGATTTACTTGACAGTACACATGAGCTCTAGCTCAGCAGAGTCCAGGTAAATGTGCTTAGTCCTGGGTCATGTCTCCATGCAAGTGTTTAGAGGGGACTGAACAAGTTTGTAGGCATAATATATGTTTGTGGAATGAATAACTGAGCAAACCAAACTTGTTTACCTCATTTAGTATTGTGTTCTATCTACATTTTTACTTTTACTTTTTTATTTCTACATGTGCATGTTTAAATGTTAAAAGGATGAATGAAGAGTCATAGCTATCAAAATCATTTGCAAGACTTTGAAGTTTATCTAGAGACCCAACAGTAGAAGTTTATCTCCCAATTCTGCCTCTAAAATGCTAGCAAGGCAGTATAAAGTTAATGCATTGGTTGATTTTTTTTTCAATAGTATCAAATCAAGCGTGGAGTACATTTGAGATTGTTGTTTCTTATTACATTCTCAATTACATGAGAAACTTGAATCAAAGCATTTGTGGAGCTTGATACATGCTATAAACTGAGGGGACCATAGAGCTCTAAACAGAGGACCATTCCTGAAATTTACATAGGATGCTTACTGCCTCCAAGAAGGCCCACCTCCAGCATGCAGCACTCGGTGGACTGTCATGAGCAGCGACACCCACCCACGTGCCTCCTTGATTTAAAGAAGTTTCCCAGAACTCACTTACCACTTTATATGAATGATTATTTTTCATCTTCATGGCAAGACACTACAAATTTTATATTTATTTACTTATATAGTTTAAAACAATCTGACTCATCAGGTACTACCTTTCTTAGCATTCCCATTTTAAAGTTGAAGGACTTGAGGTAGAATAGTCACACAGGTGGGAAGTAGCACAACAGGGTTTTTCTGACAACTCTGTGAGCACTGTGGCCAGTGCTCACAGGACCATGATCCTACGCTGGCAAATTCTTGAAGCCAACTTGTTAAGCTCCACAGTAAAAAGAAAACATTCAGCTGGGTGCTGGTGGCTCACACCTGTATTCCTAGCTACCCAGAAGGCTGAGATCTGAGGATTGTGGTTTAAAGCCAGCCCCAGCAGGAAAGTCTGTGAGACTCTTATCTCCAATTAACCACAAGAAAACCAAAGTGGCTCTCGTGCCTCAAGTGGTAGAGTGCTGAAGAGCTTGGGGGCAGCAGACAGTGCCTAGGTCCAGAGTTCAAGTCCCACAACTAAAAGAAAGCATTCAGCTTTAGAAAGACTTTTATGTTTATTATTTCTTTCTTTTTATCTCCGTAATGACCAGGCACATCATATATTGGCTCACTTTGTATTGGTAAATTCAGGGCTGTGTCTGCTGATTCTAATCAGATCTTGATCTTGATCAAAGATGTCAGCACATCAATCTCAAATACCAATTTTAATGAGATGTTATTTTAAAGTCTTTAAAGATTTCTTATTGTTTGTGAGAAAATATTAATAATACTGCAATTTTTATTGGAAGTAGATTCATTAGATAGAGACACAAATGCTACTGTGTGACAGTAGATATGATGTCTTTGTTCTTCCAACAATCCTATTTTCCTTCCTTCCTTCTGTTACAGGGTCTGGGGGAAGTACCCCAAGTGGGACTCAAACCCACATCCCTCCAGAGTCCACCACGTGGAGTGGAGACAGTCTCAAGCAAAGATTTATTGGGGAAGTAAAAAGTGAACTGACCGGCCAGGAACACAGCACAGACTTAGGAACTGAAACTGCGATCCCTAACAGTCCTTGAGCTACAGTTTATAAAGGTATAAATGTAGCATAGATGTAGGGGGTTGACGCAGAGAGTAGAGCAAGTAACAAACAAGTTAAACAAGCCATTTACAGAAGCAGAATTTTGTGGTCAGGTTGACCTAATATTTAACTTCATTTTAATAATTGCTACCGTGTTTCCCTAATCAAGATGGAGTCAGCTCTACTCCCCCCAATCTTTCCTACCTTCCTTCCTTCTTCCCTTCCTTCCTTCCTTCCTTCCTTCCTTCCTTCCTTCCTTCCTTCCTTCCTTCCTTCCTTCCTTCCTTCCTTCCTTCCTTCCTTCCTTCCTCCCTTCCTCCCTTCCTTTCTTTCAGGCTTATTATACTGATGGATCAAGAAGAGTTCCCACTCCAAAGTCTGAGCCCCAACTGACAGGAGTACAATCTTTTTTTTCTTTTTCTTTTTTTTTGCCAGTCCTGGGGCTTGGGACTCAGGGTCTGAGCACTGTCCCTGGCTTCCTTTTGCTCAAGGCTAGCACACTTCCTCTTGAACCACAGCACCACTTCTGGCCTTTTCTGTTTGTGTGGTGCTGAGGAATCGAACCCAGGGCTTCATGCATGCTAGGCAAGTGCTCTACTGCTAAGCCACATTCCCAGCCCCAGAGTACAATCTATTTATAGCACTTGGGTTTTCTAGTGACTTGAAAAAGTTTAGCCTTCAGCTGGGAGCAGTCCCACCTCTAGAAATTGTAGGATTCTGGCTTGAGAGATACACACTGTACAGTGCTTCCTCCTGTCTCATCTTTGCCTGAGCTGGAAGGTGATACTTCTATGACAACACACAGAGTCTTTGTCTCTTTCATTGGCAAGGGAGACACTTCAGTCAGCAATGCTGAGACACACGCTCAGATTGAGATTGGAGCGAGAGTGATGAGTGAGTCAGATGCCACTGGGAGGTGGCGCCTGGCAGCAGGGAGGAGCTCTGTGGGCCCATCTGTTAGACCCAAATGTCAGAGGAGGCTGTTTGCTCTGTGGCTGCAGAGGCAAGGTGGGTGTCTTTACTTACTGTCCCCAGATTAAAGAACAGATGGATTCCTGGCTTAAAGAGGCAAAGGAGAGGCATCTGAACTTTATTATATATACACATGGGTACGTTTCAATGATCATTTTCCCTAACTGAGCTGGAAGTGGCACTTCTGTTTTTATTACTCCAAAGGACCCTTATTCATGGGCACCCAGGACCACACACCTGCCATGGCATCTCGCATTAAAGTTTGCGGTTGTGGCTTGCACCTGCATGGAGCCTTTGGTTCCCTGGTGTTGAGTTGGTGACTACTATGGATCAATCCTTTAGGTATAACTAAGCTTGAGCCCAGGGAAAACACAGCAGGTCCCAGTCTGCCACTTTGAGCTCCTGCTTGCCTTCCCCATATCACCACAATCAGTGATCTATCGGTCCATCCTCCAGAGTCAGGATCCCACTCTCTATGTCTGGCTTCTTTGAAGTCTGGCCTCAGCCCCCTGGCTCAGCCTCAGGTATGATAGGTACCCTCAACATTAGATCCTCCTGCTTCTGCCTACTGGACTTTGCCATGTGGCTTTGCCATCTATGGAAGTGCCCTTACACTGGAAAGCTTGTCTCCCTCTTTTTGTCTAACCAACACAGGTCCAAAATCACCCTACCAAATATTTCCCCTTTCCTTTTCATTGGAGACTTCTTTCTTTGTTGTTTCTGTGAAAGCCTACCAACTTGTCATTATAGGGGTATGCTATTAGCTTTCTTTCCCCTGTTATGAATTACTTGGATCACTTTTGTCAGAGTGATTCTCTCTCATATATTAATATCATCTTTCCATGCTTGGAAAAAAATCATAATGGACATGTTGGCACAAAAAAAGAAATGGAGAGAAGAATATCAAGAATCCTGAGGCACTCAATGCTGTGCTCGCAAACATAAGCCAAGTCAGCTTCATCCGTCTGTCCTCATCCCATGGCTATATTTTTAAACGTAATTAAGACATCAGGACCATTAATTATCCCAACCAACAAAACAATAATATGCCATGACAGAATCTAATGCTTAGACCACCGTATTTCCCTAGGTGTCTCCACAATGTTCTTTTCTGTTTGTTTATCTAGTCAAGATCTTCCCATTACAATTGTTCAATATCTCACTTTTGAAATAAAAACTTCTACAGATTCTTTTGCCCCAAGCCTGACCTACCACTTACACACATTTGTGTGTGTATGTGTGTTCACTGGAAAAAATCAGAATAACAAAAATCCACTGTGAACTCAACTGTGTTGCACAGTAAACTAAAGTAGAATATTGGCCGGGAGCCAGTGGCTCATTCCTGTAATCCTAGCTACTCAAGAGGCTGAGACCCAAGGATGGCAGTTCGAAGCCAGCTTGGGAAGGAAAGTCTGTGAGACTCTTATCTCCAATAAACTACTTAGTAAAGGTTGGAAGTGACACTGTGGCTCAAGTTGCAGAGCACTAGCCTTGAGCACAGTGAGGCTCAGGGACCATGCCTAGGCCCCAAGACCAGCAAAAATATTAAATAAATAAATAAAATGGAATATTGCTAATCGCTGTGGCATTCTATGCATTTGAGAAACAGCATGCCAGAATAAATAAAGTATTTCTTTTATTCAGCTTTAGGCAGCCTGTGTAGTACATGGAAGCCAGGGGTCTCTGAGGTCACTTTTTTTTTTTTTTTTTTTTTGCCCTCTCTCCCCTCTCCTCATCAGTTACTACTGGTCTACAGAAAACAACTTAAAATACTGCTTTTCTTCGAGGTGCACTTAAACATGAAAAATTGCTTCAAACCCTGGAATGGTCATTGATTGTTTGGTCAGTAAGGGAAGGGAGTGAGAATCTCGTGGCTTTTAATTGCTCTTTCTCTGTAACAGAGATAAGCAGTGGTATCGTGGAGCTGCTGGGCTCATGAGACCCCATGGTTAAAAATTTCAAATGCCATATACCAGTATCTTAAAATAGCACATGGTGGGAGCATTTACACCAGGGAAATCAGCAAATTCTCTAAATAAGCCCCTTGCCCATGCCCAAGAGGCAGCAGAGACATGTCTAAACTTCATTATAGATACATACATTTTTCAATTACCATTTCCCTAACTGAGCTGGAAGTAGTGCTTCTGTTTGATCACCCTAAGGGCCTGTAATTCATGTGTACTCAGTGTCACACATCTCCTATGGCATCTCTCATTAAGGTTTGCTGTTGTTTATGCCACCCACTCAAGCAGTGGCTTACACCTGCATGGCGCTATTGCTTCCCTTACATTGAGTTGGGGAGCCTTTACTGTGGAGAACATTTAGGCATAACTAAACCTGCACCCAGGGAAAAGCACAAGTCCATTCTGCCATTCCAAGCTCTTCCTATACTCCCACTCTCATATTTGCCATCTTAAAAATATTTAACACATCAACTAGATTTGGAAATTAGATGTGGAAAGTCTCCAAAGAAGCTCTGAAGTATATTTATCCCTCCTTGTGCCTCTTAAACTAGTTACAGCATCAAAATAATATAAAACAAAGTGTTTTTCTGTTGACATGAGAGAAACCAAAAGAATGGGATGTTCTATTGAGAATGCTTCTCCATTTCTTACACTGGTAACCTCGACAGAAATCTGTCTTCTGTGTCCATATCCTCAAAGAGTTCTTGAATCTCTCACTGGATAGCTATGAGTTAGAATATGTGGTCTGCTGTGGTGTTGACCCCATTTTCAGACAGTGAAGAACTCTTACTACATATCCCAGGATGGGATGTGGAGAAGAAAGAGCTATAACTAACCCTGGAGGAAGATAGACGTGGCCTGCCTTGAGACATGTTGTAACCTCTGTCATCTCAAGATGTGTTATGGAGGCCTAAACAGTTACCTCACAGCCCTGTATATGCCCCATGATATAATTATTCATATGATGTCTCCCATCTTTAGGCAATAATTCAAGTCATTTTGTGTAAAAAAAAATAAACAAAAATCTTATTGATAGTTCACTCTGTAACTTCAGTTTGCAGATTCCTACCTGGAAATCTCTCTCTTTATACCCAGCCTCATGTGAACGCTACATGAGTAGAGCTTCCAAACAAGTGTGTCGGGAGTATTGATTTCCTTAGCCCACGGGACAGCAGACACCTGGGACCTGCCACTTCTGCATTAGAACACCCTCTCACTGCCCTCCAAGTGCCATCTCAGGGAGCCCAGTGTACTCTGCCAGTGCTGTCATTTTTATCTCTGAGCATTTTTCAGAGAAGATGGAAGGCACACTGGGAAACTTTGAATTTTCTTGTAGTACTGGAGGGTGTGTCTGATGGTGGAAATGTGATGGAATTAATGTCTTTCTCATCCAGCCAGATTCGTTGTCCTTGTGCATTAAGAAGGAGGCTTTGAGTTCCTCGGTAATTTTTCTCAGAAAGTTGAGGATGCTAGGTGAAAGTTTTATTGGAAAGATGCTATAGGTATGGAGCGAGCTATTTGTTAGCATCCACACTGGCCCAAGGCAGTAATAGAAAGAGCTATTTTCTGAGCTATTTTCAACTGAGTGATGAGGAGACTTACTGCTTAGTGGAGAGTTGCACTAATGTATTAGATTGGCCCAACTTCTGTCTATCTTACACCTTGTTTATAGATGGTACTAAAAAAACCATCCTTCAGACTCATCATAAAGAATTCTGGAAGAGCTGAAAGAGCAATCCAGAACTATATTGCCAAAAGATACAATTTTAAGTGGGAATAAGAAATTAGGTGGATGATAAGAGGTTATGTGGGCCTTGGAAGAATTAAATGATATGCATGAGGTTACTGTAAAGATCATAACTGTTAAAAGAAACTCTAAGAAAAACTTCATATATGCCCTGTATTTAGCACCAATGATGGGAAGAAATCTATGGCTATTTTATCATGTTTTTAGCAAATTATTTATTTGATGTAGCATTTGCACAAACACAAATCATGCTGCCTTTTTTATATGTTCCCCAGAAGACATATAAGTTCTAGAAATGGGCTATAGAAAAGACTTGTTTTTGCAAAACAGCTTGAGACCAAGGTCATTACATAAAAGAGTTATGGCTTTTCTTTTTTAATGGAAATTAGCAATTTGTCTTAAGAATGTTATTGAAAACCCAGTACACCTATTTGCATAACAATAAAACGTGCCAGAATTTCTTCTTTTCACTATTATCAATGAATAGAGATACACAAAACCTCAAGAAAAAGACATAAAAGGCACCCAAGTATTCTTTGGATCTCCTTTATGAACTAGTCAAACTCACCAAATGAAAGTGGCACTTCTGTAAAAACATATTTCTATAAAAATCACGTCATCAATGAATTCCCATTTAAATGCATGCTAGGCAACGTGCTACTGCCTTTTTCTAGTGTGGCAGCTGCTTATTATGTTATCTTAACACACAGAAATACACCCCTCCTTCCTGTTTTAGCTACTCCATAAACAGAACAACAGGACCACAGGAGATGGAAGCAAACCATTCCTCCTGTTTACTTAGTGGACAGGAGCATTGATGAAAGCTCACTTCTAGTCTTAGCATCTAGAGCAGCTACTGTCTTGGTGGGGAAATCTACTAAAGCCTGACTTCCCTTTTACAGTTAACTCCTGGCAGCATGGGCAAAATCTTCTCAACCACTTTCAGGATCTCATATCAGAGTAAGCTTAAGAAACTTGTTAAATGTTTTCTAAAGTCTAGACATAGTAGAAAGAAGTGGGAATTAAGCTTCAGGTGAACTTTCATGCTTGGCCACAAACCACATCACAGTGTGTTTTATGCCCAGCTGCTGGGAGAACTAAACTCTGCCTGTGGCTCTACTTCATTCATCCAAGCACCTTCCCTTCACAAGACTTGAACCTGTATCCTTTCATTGTACTAAACCAAACATATGTATAATGGTTTTCATCAATAAAAACCAAATAAAGGTAAAACAACTAGATCCTCCTACCCTAGTCAATAAAGCCAGACAAAAGAGCTTTTTGTTTGAGCCTCCTAGATATTTTTATCAACAAAAAGAACATAGGACAAACAATTGTCTTCTGCTAGAAATCTTACTATCCACATATATTAGTTTGCTTCTTGTTACTGCAATGAAGTATCTAAGGCAGGCTAACTTTTTTTTTTTTAAGAAAAGAGGCTTATTCAGGCCACAATATTGGCCAATTTGTGTAGATGGCACTGGTGTTAGCTCAGCTCTGGTAAGGGGATTTCTTATCTTTGTTACCTCATGGTAGATGGCAATGTCATGGGCAGGTGTGGCTGCGAAACAGCACAGCTTGAAACAGAAAACCAAAGACTGGCTCAAAGACAGTTCTTGGCTTTCAAAATTTATTCTTGGCGGGGCTAGGGATATGGCCTAGTGGCAAGAGTGCTTGCCTCGTATACATGAGGCCCTGGGTTCAATTCCCCAGCACCACTTATACAGAAAATGACCAGAAGTGGCGCTGTGGCTCAAGTGGCAGAGTGCTAGCCTTGAGCAAAAAGAAGCCAGGGACAGTGCTCAGGCCCTGAGTCCAGACCCCAGGACTGGCCAAAAAAAAAAAAAAAAATTATTCTTGGGAAAGTTCTTCTAGTACTCCATTCTAGGACATACTGCCCAGTGACCCAAGGATGTCCCCCACATTTTAGAGGCTCCCTGTCATCTCAATACTACCACACTGAAGACCAGCGCATGAATCTCAGGGACAAAGCACAGCCATCATTCAGTATTAACCCAATCTTTGGAAAATTTTAAAGGAAACCAACAAGTAGAATTCTAAATTAAAATGCACAAAACTCTTATAAATCTCTCAAACTTATGTGGCCCAAGGCATTGCTTCTGACTTCAATGATAATAGTGACTCTTAGAATTTATCAAAATCCCTTTATAAGTTAGTAGAAGGACAACCCATATGACTAGAAATATTATGTCTGATGCTAGGCTCTGTTCTTTTCTTTGTAAGAAAAAGAGACTCATGTACTGTACCTGATTTTAACATCAACTCAGATGACAGCTTTTCTTCAACATTCTTCTTCATCCCAATGTTAGCACTCTATCACTTGAGCCACAGCACCACTTCTTCAACATCCTTCTAGCTACCCCATTTCATGACCTAAACTTTTGCCACATGGTTTTCTGGAAGAAACATCAGATAACGGCAGACTTCAAACTCCAATGAAAATAATCTTACCAAGGTACTGCTAAGAAAAAACTAGCACAGCAGTAAGACTCCGAGATGTTGATACTTGGATTTACGTCTCTCAAATAAAGCAATACAAGACAGCCTCAGATCATTCTCTCAGCTGGAGACCCATGTGGAAGATTCTGACAGCCTCCAGAAAGGAGGAGATGGCTTCTACCCAACAGCTGGAGCACACAGGCAACTGTCTAACTCAGTCTTCTAAACTGCCACTCAAGACCCACAAGACTCACCTGGGAAATTTGTAACACTGGGCAGATGAGTGACTCAAAGGACAGCGGCCCTAGTGAGAAAGTTGGCCCTAACTTTCTGCATATCTGAGAAACCAACAAAGAAATTAAGAAACTAGGAAACTAATGAAATATCTCCATTAACAGGTATTTAACTATTTACATTGGGACAGGCTCTTTTCTCTTGGACATACTTAGCTTGGATTGGAGGAGTGGACTACAAGTGCTAATGTTAATCTTATTTTGAGTGTCTGCTGTGGTAAGATTCAAATACTGCTGTGCAGTTATTTTAAAAAAGAGCCAACAAATGTTGAGCCAATAATAGCGGCTGTGCATCAGTTTCCTATCAAATTATCATCCATGAGTGGATTAAAAGAACTCAATTTGTTATGATACAGTCATGTTTCCCAGAAGTCTGGATTGTTTTGACTATTTGTCTGATTATCAAAAGACTAGAATCAAAGTGTTGGCAGACTGGGCTCTTATTGGAGGCTTTCCTGCAAGAAGACTCTGCCACCCAGTAAATACAGTTGTTGTCAAAATCTAGTTCCTGGAAGCCATGAGAAACACAGCCAGCCTCCTATTTACTTGTGGGCTCTCAGTTTGGGATAGCCATTATGTCTTACAGTTCTCTTTTTGGTTTTTGCATGTAGACCTTTGCATTTCATAGGCAGCAAAGACATGCCAAATCCTTCTGCCATTTGGAATCTTTCTGACTTCTCATTTTTCAGCATTTCTTTTGTTTACAACTGAATAAAGCTCTTGCTTTTCAGAACTCCTGCAATCAGACTGAACCATCAGATGATTTGGGATATCCTCCCTCTCATAAGTCTGTAAGTTTAATTGCATCTAAGTTCTTCTTACCATATAATGCAGCATTTTGTAGGTTCCAGGGATGAAGGTATAGACAATTTTGAAGGGCTATCATCCAGCCTGTTAAAACCAGGAAAACATGATATTTATAGAGATAGAACCAATTGCAATCAGAACGTAATACATGATCGTGACACCTCACACCTTAGTGCAGATCTGGATTGATTAAAGCTAAAAGTAATGGTTTATTCCCTAGCTCAGGTGGCAAATGGCCACTGTGAGGATGATGGAGACACCTGTGATACAGGCGACACTATAACCTTACTGTTTGAAAGCCAATTGATTCAGGCAAAGCGTTCATTCAAAAAACAAACAAAACCCCTTATCAAAATTGTAACATGCTTACCTAATTAACACTTGGTAAGTAAGAATTTGAATATCCAGACACATGAGGATCCTATCTTTGCTGCGTCTGCTAAGCTTTATTATGTTAGGAACTTCATCCTAATTAGGGTCTCACTTTAAAAGGTCCATCTTAAGACATCTGAACCCAGACAACAAAACACTATAAATAGCCTCTTTGCAACTTTGCTAAGACTCTGCAGCAAATAGAATAAACTCAATTCTGCTTTTTTTTTGACAGGTTTATCTGATGGGCTATGTGGGGCAAATGATACCTCTCTCCTCAATTCTCAAGAGACAGGTGTGGGCCAAGGAGAGAAGACTTGAGAGACTCATCCACATTCCAACCACTCAATAGAGTGGTTGATTCCAACCAATCAATAGAGTTAGCTGTGTTATTGAAGAGATGAAGTGCTCAGGGGCTATGTCTGCATAATCATGACATCTCTACCATGACAACTCTGCATAACAAGCCCAGAAGGGAGCTCATCAGCTCAGTACCACACACTCCAGCCCAGGGCAACCATCCTGTTTTCTAGGGACAATGGTGTGGGAGTAACTGTGTTATTCAGGCATGGGGGTGCTGGACAAGCCTGTCTTCTGCAAAGCTATCTGAATCGGAGAAAAAGAGTGTGAAGGGGGGAGGGTGGTGGTGGATTTATCTTTGAGTCTTGACTCCAAGATAATGCCTGATTGCAGGGGATTGAAGAGTTGCTTGTTGCTGAATGTTTGAAAGGTTTCTATCTTCACTCCTGCAGGAAAATATGGACAGTCAGTGTGAGAGGAAGATGGTCTCCCTAGAATTTCCTAGGAGGATTGAGAATGTCCTAGCAGGTCTAGGTAGAGGCTGGTGATTGGTGGATCTAAGAATTTATTCTTCCCCTTGAAAACCCAGACCTCCAGGTTCCTTTAGGTAGGGCCCTTCCCTCCCCTCCCCTCCCCTCCCCTCCCCTCCCCTCCCCTCCCCTCCCCTCCCCTCTCCTCCTCTTTTCTTCCCCCTCTCTTCTCTTCTCCCTCTCTTCTCTCTCCTCCCTCCCTCTCTCTCTCTCTCTCTCTCTAGCTCTCTCTTTCATTTTTCTTTCTCTCATCCTCTCTGTTTCTCTAATGCCAAGACTACACGGAAAATAAAGGAGATCGGGAAGGGGAAAGGTAAGGTTGTAATACAAATAAAAATAAAGAAGGTCAGTGTTCAGAACTTAAGATCTGAAGAACATGGCTGTGGAGATGAGGGGACTTGGCCTAGTTAGGAGCTTGGTTAATGAATGATAGGGTCCGTGATCAAAGGAACAAGTCTGGCGCAAAGTATAAGTTTTATTTCGCCCCAAGCATCCGGGAGCAAGCTGACCAGTCAGGACCGTCAGAGAGAGAGAGAGAGAGAGAGAGAGAGAGAGAGAGGGAGGGGGAGGGGGAGGGGGAGGGGGAGGGGGAGGGGGAGGGGGAGGGGGGAGGGAGGGGAGGGGGAGGGGGAGGGGGAGGGGGAGGGGGAGGGGGAGGGGGAGGGGGAGGGGAGGGGGAGGGGGAGGGGGAGGGGGAGGGGGAGGGGGAGAGAGAGAGAGAGAGAAAACCCGCCATGGTCTTACAGGCTAATTTTATAGGGAAAAACTGCAAATGGCAAAGTCATCCTGCCCTTTAATATTGTTGGCTCATGCTAGAAGAATTTCAGCATGGGCTTCTCTGATTATCTATTTCTGTAGCTGACTGCTCTGACCCCACTACCAGGAACTGGTCTCAGTATCAGGACGGGCCTACTTTCCTCCCCATGAGCGGTTTCCTGCACCTGATTTCTGACCTAACTTTCAGCAAAGTTGCACGGGCTGGGGTCACATGAGGTTCCGGGGAGCACATAGAATGGCTCCTAGGCTAAAACGGAGTTACTCGGGTTTTTGGATTGGCCTTTACAATGACTATTCTGAAAAAGAAGGAAACTAATTTCTTTAGTGGTTCATCACTGAAGAATTCACCTCCCATCATCAGTAGAGACGTATTCTTGTCCCTGATTCCAGGGTATACTGGCACCTATCTTTCTGAGCTGAGACGAAAATGTGGCACCCTTTGGTGCCTGTTCTTCAGGGCCTGATCAGAGGAAACAGGACTTCTTATGCATCATCCAGGGCTCACTGCTGTGGAGTTGGCTTCTCTGCCCTTGTTGGCTGTGCAACCTTCTCTTTTACTTCTCAATAGCAGAACAAATAACCCAGAAAGGAGAAAGGAAGAAATAAAATGGCACTGGAACTCAGCTTCCAGGTTGTTTGTGGAAGCTGTGTCCTTCAACATTTATACACTGAAATTAAAACCCTAAGAGCCTTAGGATGTGACTGCATTTAGCATAGAGATAATCATCTCACAATGAGGTCATCAGACTGGGCTCTAATGCAATCTGACTGATGTCCTCATAAGAAGGTGACATTTGATGTAGGCACATATAGACAGAGGACTGTATAAGGACATGGAGACAAGATGGCAGTTTGCAACCCAAAAAAAATGGCCTCCAAAGAACCACTTATTGTACTTTGATCTCTGACTTCCAGCCTTCGGAGACTATGAAGAAATAAGTTTCTATTGTTTAATCCATACAGGGTATGGTACTTTGTTATGGAAGCCCTAGGGAAGTAACCCAAGAACTGTGTACACTTGGAGCTGTGGATCTGGGAGAACTTAGGGGCCTCATCAAACTATCAATTACTGCTTTATTTGCAGCCTTTTCTTCTACCGCTGTGACTTTTCCTCCTCCCTGCCTCCTGTTATTTGCTTTTCTCACTGCTGTCCTCCTTATTGCCAATGTTTCTGCGTTCAGATTTGAGTATACAAGTTCTGACTCAGAGATGCAGGGAACTGATTTATTCTTTATGAGTCAGAGCACATGAAAAAAGTAATAATAAAGAAACAAAGAAAGACCAAAAGAAAGGGAAACTATAAAGTTAAACTGAAAATTACATAAAATTTTCTTTTGACTGTTACCATGGACCCTGGCAAGTTGAATGGTGGGAAAAGGGGGTGGGGAAAATGAGTATTTGGGAGCTAGCAGGAGCAGCAATTCTGATGTGTTAATAGAGCATTTTCCTGGGAGGAATCTTAAGCCCATTCTATACAACTTTCTTGCATCTTTACTTTCTAAAGTATTCTCATCAGAGACTGAATTTTCCTTCCTCTTGCTTAATTTTAGGAGCTTTGATTGAAGCATATAGTATGGAGGTACCAAGGCAGGCTAAGCAAGTAGAGATGTTCTTGCCAATCACAACAGGCCCTAGCCTCTGTCTGCCTCACTAGTTTTACAGACACATCCTCCACCTCCAATGTGTTCTGGGAGTGAGAAAGGTTCAGAGAGGAATCTGATAGGTTTTTGTTAACCCAAGTATGAGGATACAATTTTGCTGTTTTCCTACCAAAAGGAACCAGAAAAATAAGATGGAGGGTTCAGAGGGGCCCAATGTCCTTTTGGCCAACTTTGTTGGTATTTGAAATTTTCTTATTGCTTCCATTGTTTGCTGGGATTTATTGGAGAGGAAGGTATAAGAAAGAGACAGGCATGAGAGGAAAAGAAGCCATTTGGGTTTTGCTCTAGGCAATACTCTTCTTTCATTGCATCATTGTTTTTATTTCTGGGCATGTGAGATCATGCAAATGTAACTAGTAATAATAATGCATGCTTATATTTATGAAACTTTTCTCTAGTATACAGTACAATGTTGTTAACTCTGATCCTCATGTGATATGTTAGGTCTTCAGATTTATTCATCCTACAAATGTAGGAGTTTATACCCATTGACCTACTTTTCCCATATCCTTCATAATTACTGCCCTGCTCTCAGTTTTAAAAGTTTTTTTAATCTGCATATGAATGAGAATCATGCAGCATGTTTCTCTCTGTGTCTTGCTTATTTTACTTCATATAATGTCCTCAAGGTTCATTTATGTTGTTGTTGTAAATGGCAGATCCTTCTTTTTTAAGAATATGCATATGTATGTGTGTATCACTATTTTTAATCCATTTATGTGTTGATGGATGCCTAAGTTGTTTTCCTACTTTAGCTATTGTGAATAATGCTGAAATGAGCATGGAGGCATAGATATTTTTATGAGGTTTTGATTTCATTTCTCCAAAATCTATACCTAGAACAAAGATTGCTGGGTCATATAGTAGTTCTATTTTTAAATTTCTCTTCTGTTTCCTTTGCTGTAAAAAACATTTATGTTTGATGAGTTCCACTCATTTACTTTTGCTTTAGTTGCTATGCTCTGAGTGTCATGTGCAAAAATGTCATTGCCAAGGGCAAAATCTATGTTTTAAAACTGCTAGAGGTTTTACAGTTTGGGTCTTAGATCTTTAACCCATTTTGAATTGACTTTTGTGCTTGGTATGAAATACAAGCCTAGTTTTATTATCTTATTTTTTTTCCAATGCTAGGTATTGAATTCAAGGCCTTGAGAATGCTAGGCAAATGGTCTACCACTAATGTCCTACTTTTCTTCTTTTGCATGTAGATATCCACTCTCTCCAACATTTGTTGAAGAGACTGTCTTTTCCCCATTCTGTCTTTTCAGTGGCCCTGTGTAACTAGTTACTATATATGCCTGAGTCTATTTCTGTTTTCTTTATTCTATTCTATTGGTCTATTTTTATGCCAGGCCCATATTTTCTGATTACTATAGCTATGGAATATTATTTGAAATCATAAATTGTGGTTCCTGCATTTTTTCCCTCTAGATTGTTTGGGCTACATTGGGGTGTTTTATAGTTCCATACAAATTTTAGAATGTTTTCTTCTATTTCTCTGAAAAATGCCATTGGAATTTTGATTGATACTATATCCAATCAGTGTATCATTTTGAGTAGAATGGACATTTTTTTTTTTTTTTTTTGGCCAGTCCTGGGCCTTGGACTCAGGGCCTGAGCACTGTCCCTGGCTTCTTCCCGCTCAAGGCTAGCACTCTGCCACTTGAGCCACAGCGCCGCTTCTGGCCGTTTTCTGTATATGTGGTGCTGGGGAATCAAACCTAGGGCCTTGTGTATCCGAGGCAGGCACTCTTGCCACTAGGCTATATCCCCAGCCCTAGAATGGACATTTTAACAACATTAACTCTTCGAATCTATGGACATAAGATGTTCTCCCATTTATCTGTGTTTTTGTCAGTTTCTTTCATAGTGTCATAGTTTTCAGTATATAGATCTCTCAATTCCTTGGCTAAATATATTTCTAGGTATTTTATGCTACCACAAATGGGTTGGTTTTCTTCATTTCTTTTTCAGATATTCTGCTAATGGTGTATCAAAGGGATTTTTCTTCTGTGTCAATCGATCTTTGTTTACATGGTCATGCCCTGGGTCTCATTTGCACAGTTCCCAATCTCTAGAAAAACTTTACCAGAACTGAAGACTAATCGAAAGTAGCACCACGATTGGAGGCCACATTTTATCCACTGGTTTGGCAGATGCTCTTTCTTGCATGTGTTAGGACTCCAGAAGTATGGAGGCTGAACAGTGCTCCACCTCCTACTCTAGTAGCCTGAAAGTCTTGGAAAAGTTCTCTTCTCTTCCTTATTTACTATGAAATAAAATTTGAGACTATGGGGGCTGGGAATATGGCCTAGTGGTAGAGTGCTTGCCTTGCATACATGAAGCCCTGGGTTCAATTCCTCAGCACCACACACATATATATGAAAAGCCAGAAGTGGTGCTATGTCTCAAGTGGTAGAGTGCTAGCCTTGAGCAAAATGAAGCCAAGAACAGTGCTCAGGTCCTGAGTTCAAGCCCCAGAACTGACAAAAAAAAGTTGAGACTATGCTCCAAATACTGCTATCTCCAAATGTGACTTATAGTACCACTCAGAGGGTTTAAAAAAAATATTTTAAGTAGTTGTACAAAGGAGTTGGCATTCAAGAAGTAGCTAATGAATACAATGCATCTTGATCAGTGTCATCCCTTTAATCATTCTTTCCTATCCCTCTCGACCATACCCTCCCCTCAATTTCCTTAATTTGGTAGGATATACATTGAATTTTATGACTGCATTCTCCCCCTTTCCTTTTCATTTGTCTCCCCCTTTCCCCTTTGTCCCACCCCCTCTTCAACTACCCATTTCTATTTCCTGGTGCTTCTTTTGTTGGACTGTTAGTCTTTCTAAGGAATTATACCATTTGCATTCTCCCCAGAACCTGCCATATTTCAGTTACATTTATGTAAGTTGGATATCACCTAAAAGTATTTACTTATGTATTTATAAATCAACTCTAAGTTCTACATAGGAGAGAAAACATGCATTCTTGGTCTAGGCATGAATTACTTCATATAACCTGATTTTAGTTTTAAAAATGAACTAATATACATGAAAATATCCTATAAGCTCTGAAGAAGTAATGCCTGATGGCTGAGTCTTTTTATAAGACATTCGGAAACACAGCAGACTAAAGGGCATGAAGAAGAGACTGAGAAGCACAGTGAACTCTAAACTTACAGGGGGGTCTGAGCAAGAAAGTATAAGTGAAGGTCTGGGGATATGGCCTAGTGGCAAGAGTGCCTGCCTCATATACATGAGGCCCTGGGTTCGATTCCCCAGCACCACATATACAGAAAATGGCCAGAAGTGGGGCTGTGGCTCAAGTGGCAGAGTGCTAGCCTTGAGCAAAAAGAAGCCAGGGACAGTGCTCAGGCCCTGAGTCCAAGCCCCAGGACTGCCTCCCCCCCCAATAAAAAAGAAAGTATAAGTGAAATCCAAGCAAGGGAATGGGAAAATGTTAATGAATAGGAATGAATTCATAGAGATGAAAACTTGAAGCAAGCTTGACAAACTGGGTGGATTTAGAAAGGTAAAGAGGAGCAAAGGAGCCATTCTTGGGTATGGAATAGCATGGAGCCTGCAGTGAGCTGTGTGTTTGGGGAGTGAGCTGGGGAAGATGAGTATACTTTGTCACCTACAAGATGTCAATGAGAGATGGGAGGGAGAGGTCTGGTTGTGGAAGGCTCTAATGCCTCAGGCTGAGAGTTCAATCCTTAAGTGACTGATAACAGAGAGATCTTAAAATTTCAGGGTGCAGGGGTGATCCCAGAAAAATGCTATACATTCATTGTGGAAGTGGCTGAAAGTGAAGGTAAAGGAGGTTAAAGCTCAGGATCCCACTTGCATATCTAGGACTAGGATCACAAATGCTCACATGACTTTAGCTGATCAAGTTCCAATGAAAAAGAAAGGAACAGGAAGTGAGACAAGGAAGGAACAGAAGAACTTAGAAACCACTCAGTTTGGTAACAAGGAAGAGCCTGGGAGAATGAGAGGAGATAATGCTAAGATAGTTGAAGATTTCAAATCAGAGAAAGTGAGGAAATAGTGGTTCCATCAATAGAAGCAAGGACATCACTAGGTCACACTGAGTTGGGAGGGCAAGTCATGAAATCCCAAACTGGGCATTTGTTTGGAGTTTTAGGGGCTGTTAGGCAGTAGGAGGTGAAATGCTCAGCAGAAAGATCAACGCTGAAAATAGAGAATTGGGCAGCATTCACACAGAAGAACAGTCTCTAAGCAGTGCAAACTCTTAAGTGTGAAGATCTGAATACCATCACCCTCCTCAAAAAGGAAAGCTTTAAAAATGTTTTAGTACACCAGCTCATTTTTGGAGCACAGACAGATAGGTTTAAAATAAGGTTCAAACCAAACTCCAGGTCATTTTGAAAGTTACCACCTCACCAGATTTTCCCATCTGCAATGTGTACCCCTGTGAGAGGCCCTGTAGAGCAGAGTCAGCTTTCCAGGGCATTTATGTTTCCAGAACAAGGAGTGTTTGTTTGTCAACAAGTATCCTCCCAGAACATCAGAGGAGGAGAAGGAAGTTCCCAGAATCTCAGGAGAAAGAGAAACAGCTGAATCAACTAGACCATGGTTCAACAAATCACATAGGCCCTTCCTCCTACTTTCTGCATTTAATTCACTGCTCCCTCTGGTGAGGATAATGTCCCTAGTGAGGCTTGAGTATTGAACTGAAAGAGGGGGCCTCTGCCTGGTATAAAGGGGCAGGAAAATCACTGAGGCCTGAAGCCTGAGCAATGAGTGATGAAGAAGGAGAAAGATCATCAAAGGATTTAGGGGAGGAACCATAGGGGAGGTTCAGATACTTAGAGGAAAAAACAAGCTGATGAAGAGGCCACAGAAGGGCAAGGGTCATGAAGAGGCCACAGAAGAGCAAGGGTCATGAAGGAGGGCATGACTAAGTGGTGGTAGTGCAGAGAGGAGAGGAGAGTGAGGGGTAGCTCAGTAATAGAGCATTGCCTAGCAAGGGCAAAGTCCTGGGTTCAGCCTCCAGGCACTGTCAAAAAAAAGTCTTGGAATTCACCATTCTATATTTTGGGGGAATGAGATACATTATAAATAATTTAAGAATGGGTTGGGCCAGGAGTCATTCTTAGAGTTAAAGACCATGTGTAGACCATGTCCTCAATAAGCAAGTAAAGAAATCAATGGGGGAAACGAAATCAATTATTTGGTATCCATTGAATTTTGTCACCCTTCAGAGCTCCAGCCACTCATCAGCGAGTTTCTACATTGGGGGGGGGGGGGGAGGGGGAGCTTCTCATGGGAAATTCTGTCAATCCCAAGGGAACCTCTTGAACAGCGAGGGCCAGGGATTTTCCCTGGAGAAGGCTCCAATGGGTACCCAAGGCAAACAAGCATGTCCTTACCAGTCTGCTTCTGCATTCCCCAATGCTCCCAATGGACCACAGCCCCAACTACCTCTGCTTGCTGCTTCTCTACTCTGTCACCTCAGCTGGGTATGTCTCCTTTCCCAGTCATTGAGGAGCCATGAGCACTGCAAGTCCTGGGCCTCTCTTTCTATTGGTCCTCATGGCAGCATGTGGCAGTCCCTTTGCTTGTGTGCGGACCCCCTGTTCATGACTTTATTGCGAATTGTTTTGCTTAATCTCCAGGTCTATTCTGTTTCTCACATGTTGGCCTCCCATTTTCTTGAGCACATCAAGGTCTCCTTCTTACCTTCCTATCCTTCCTTCTTCTTCATTTAAATGCATCCCTTTCCTACCATTTAGAGCCCAAAGAGACTGTAGAATATTGATTGCAAATAGCCTCAAGTCCTTTCTAGGGGCATTGGTGCCCCTAGTAATGTAATTGTATGGCTCCTCTAATGAGACTCTCTCCCACTCTTGAATCTAAAGTGCCTTGTAACTTGCTTCCACCAGAAGAATGTCACCAAAATGATGACATGTCATAACTGAGCTTCAGTCTCTGGGACCCTAACAGCCTCTGCTCTTCTCAGAGCACCTCCTTGGCCATGAGAACAAATCCATATTGGACTGCTAGAAGATAGGAGAAAACAAAACAAAACAAAGGGAGAGCTGCGGTATCCCAGATGATCAGAGATGCCTGGCCTCAATTAGGTTTCATCCAATCTCTGTGGAGACTATGGATATAAATAAAAGTTGCCACGGCTAATCTGATGTATCAACTGGCTAGATCCTGGCACACAGGTATTTGGAGAAACACATCTGGAGGTTGATGAAGATCTTTAGGAAAAGACTGACCTCCCCCTGAGGAGTGAGCTCTGCTTGGAGACTGCCATCAGACCCCAACATAATCATATATGGTCCCTCAGTTTCTAGCCTGTTGGTGCTAACTGCAGATTTTGAATTCTCCAATTTGAACAACTGCATAAATCAATATCTTAATTTTTCTCTTTTTCTCTTTCTCTCTCTCTCCTTACATGCATACAACCTTTATTGGTTCTACTTCGCTAGAGAACTCTAATGCAGTAAAAAGCTTTCCCTCCCCTCGCTACCTTTCCTGCACATGCCTTCGGGGAAGAGACGCTCACTCCTTCACAACTTCTGCATTCCTTAATTTTTCCTGGTAAGATAGCCAGACATCTTCTGTCAGCTTCTCACCTTGTCTTCTAGAGGCTGAGTGCTTCTCCAAAACTGTCACTCATAAAAGGATCCCAAAGGTCTCTGCCTCTTTCTCCCCAGAAGACCCACTAATGTTTCTTTTGGAGGTGGGGCCTGAAGGTGGATCTGTGATTCTGGCTTGACCTCTTCTCTACTCCTGTTTCCCCATTCTTCTCTGATTCCTCCATCTCTTCCAGGCATCTACACTTTCCTATCACAGACTTCCTCTTGCAATTTAACTTAACTTCAGGCAAATGACTCACAACCCAATCTGAATCCCCTGGCCTTGAAACCCATGCTATCATTTTAATGTTCTAATTAGACACTTTCACTTCACTGTCTGGCTGCCACCTTGGATTGATCTTGACCTTGGATGATCTTGTACTTGTTAGAAAACTATGTCTTCCTTCTTCACTCCTACTTTTGCCATCATTGTTCCCAACAGCCTTGCCTTGCCTGCAATATTTGACCTTCCTCGGAGCTTTGCATATAAATCTCTGTGGAGGAGTCTCACAGAGTTCTATTAGGTGCGAGTGAGTTCTTGACTAATAACCACACGAACCCTAAGCATCAATTCTAGCATCCAGTCAGTCTCTGCCCCAGAAGCTCCTGGAACTTCTGGTATATCTCTTTCATCGTCAGCATCTTAACTCCCTATTGCTACTATTTTCTGGATCCATCTAATTCCCTAGAACACTGGGAGAGAGTTAGACCTGAACTGTTGAGGGTCTGATCCAGCTCTTCTGTTATACAGGTTGGATCCAATACTGAAGGGTGAAGGTGTATGTGTGTGTGTGTGTGTGTGTGTTTCCTGGTCCTGGGACTTTAACTCAAGGCCCCAAATGCTGTTCCTGAGCTTCTGTATGCAAAGCTAGCATTCTATCACTTTGAGCCACATTTCCTTTTCCAGCTTTTTGTAGTTAATTGGAGATAGGCATCTCATGGACTTTCCTGATCAGACTGGATTTGAACCCCAATCCTCAGATCTCAGCCTCCTTAATAGCTAGGATTACAAGCATGAGCCACCAGTACTGAAGTTTTGTTCCCACTAGTCCACCCTTAGAAGCTGTGCCCTATTGTGGGGGGCCACAGTGGTGATCTCTGACCTTAGATTCTTTCCTTCCTCTTACCTTCCTCCCCTTGTTTGGTTTTTGCTTTTGTTTTTGGTGGTGGTCCTGGGAATTTTCATGTACTTCTCTGCCCAGTCTGGCTTTAAATCATAATCCTCAGATCTTAGGCTTCTGAGTAGCTAGGATTACAGGTGTGAGCCACCAGCTCTTGGTTTATCCTACTCTTATAAAGACACTTGTATTCCTCTGTGGATTCCATTTTGCCTGGGCTCTTGCCTAGCTTCTGGCCTTTTGTCCTTGTGATGTATCTGGACATTATCCTGGCCCCTTAAGGTTTAGATTTCCTCTGGCTCCACTGCATGCCCTGTGGAATTGCAATGCCTCCATCAATATCTGCGTCTGCTTGGAGGATGTGGGCATTCTTATCGCTGCCTGCGCTCTGAATGCCGCCCTGTGCAGAATGAGTGCATTTTATGGATCATCACACTGATCCATCACATCAGCTGCCTCTCTTCTGCATTGTATTGACCCACATGGGAAACTTGTCTGTTTTCTTTGATTTGCAGTCCTTGAGTAATGCCAGCTTTGATGCTGATTTGGAATGGGGAGATGAAGGGGTTTATTCACATTGCAAGAATCTCACAACTTCAAATAAAAAAAGTAGATCATTTTGTTCTGGAAGATTCATTGGCTACCTGCCCTTAAGTCTTTTTATTCTTTTGGTAGTATCAGAGCCTTGTGCTTTCCAGGTTGGCACTCTACTGCTCAAGCCACACCTTCAGCCTTGCCTTTTTGCTTTTTTTGTTTGTTTGTTTGTTTGTTTTTTGATGGTTATGTTTTGGAGTTGCAGTCTTGTGAATTTTTCTGCCCGGGTTGGTCTCAAACTGCAATCCTCCAGATCACAGCCTAATGTGTAGCTAAGATTACTGGCATGAGCCACTGACACTCTGGCCTTATGCTTTTTACAAATGCTCCTTTGCTGTCTATAGCACCCATTCTTGCTCCTTATTCTGGATGTTGTACCCTGCAGACCTTAACCTCTTTCTGCTGTCTTTACCCAAAGCCTGACAGAAGGTCTAGGAGAAGGAGGATCTGTTCCCATTCTTGGTTATCTACATCCACCAGAAAGAGAAGCAGAACTCAGAACTCCTTTGATCATACATACCTTCCTTGAAAACTGCTGTGGCAAGTCTCTTCATGCCCCCCCCCCTTCTTCTCGGTTCTTTCCTAGGGTTGGAATACACTCTGTTCCTTCTAGTCTCTGTCCATACTCCTACTCATTCCATTCTGGCTGCCATGAAGGCTCTGAGATCTGTCTATGGCCTGATTTGCTCCTTACACCAATTGTGACAGTGTCTAGCAAGTGCAAAATGACAGTGTCTACCTGGCAACCTGGCATCTGGGACTCTTCCTGTTCTTTCTGAGGCTGGCTTGCTGGGACAGGGGATCTTGCTGCTCTGCATTCAGCTCTTTTGAGTTCATCAACTGTAAGCTGAAAGCAGCTGGGCACTCTGCCTTGGCACCCAATGAGCTTTTGTCCTTGGCAATAGGCAGTGACTTTTCCCTGAAAGACAATGATCACGACTCTTTGTGGATCCTGGCATCTTAAGGGACTGGCTTCTTTAAATTTTTCCTATCACATAGCTTACATTTTGCCTTAGACTCAAAACAGTTGCATACTTGGATAAGTTCCATTAACAAATGAACACCACTTTTTATGGGCAAGCACTGGTTTGACAACTTATTACAGGTACAATAATAGTGGCAGAACTTGAGCTAATGTGATCTGTGGCATTTCTTCCTGCCTCAGATTCTTGACTGCAGCATGAACATTTCTGGGCAGTTTAAATATAAGAACATACTGGTGGCTTTGTGAAGCAAAGGCTCAGGAAACTGCACAGTGCATCAGGAGCTGAGTGTAACCTATAAGATGCAGGGACATTATGCTCTTAGCTCATACCCGGAAGCCAGTGAAGAGGCTCATTAGTCACTCCTTCCTCTTCCTTAGCTCACTATGTAAGCAGGACTCCAAACAGACAACAGACAATGCGGACAGCTGGCCTACTGTCTTCTCTTGCTCTCCATGAGAAGGATGGAGGTCTTCTTTCTCCCAGTTACTCAAGTGGACTCTTCATTTTGTGACTTGTTTCATCTTTTAGAACCACTGGTGATTTTCAGTGATCCAAGAAAAGATCCTCATGGACAGAAGATGCAATTTCTTTTTATTCAGGTCTTCAATACCAATGCTCCTACGACAATGAAATGATGAGAAATTGTCTTTGCAAACAGAGACTCACCACTTAAAAGAGGTGATGAGACAATCTAGAAGCATTCCCTTGTTTGAGTTATTCATTCAATAAAATATAACACCACTGCTTGATCATGCAAAGTTGAATGAGGCTCTATTCTAAAATAGCTCACTTGGAAATGGGTAGACCCATATGTGCTAATATTATTCCTACATTACCTGTAAAGTGCCTCGATGGGAGTTTCTAGACATATTTCATTGGACCTGTGAGCTTTAGTGTACTTTTTGAGGAGGAACTGAGTTTTTCTAGTAGAGAAGCTGGAGCTGCCAACAGAAATGGTGGAAGCATGTTGATTTGCAGTAGCTTCTGATAAGAAATGGAGAAAGGGAAACTGGGAAAATGCCATATACAGGACTTGGTGATTGGTGTGAATAAACAGAAAGGACAAAAGATACAAAGTCAAAATACAAAGTCAGACACGTGTTTTTTTAAGAAAAAGGTTGAGAAAAGGGTCTGGGTAAGACAGGCTAGAGACTAGAATAGACTAGGAAAGGGGTATGAAGGGAGAAAAGGACTCAGATAGAGAAGGTGTTTATGAAACTGAGCCCAAGGGGGGTTAATGAATTTCTAGATATTTTGATAATGTGTGTGTGTGTGTGTGTGAGAGAGAGAGAGAGAGACAGAGAGACAGAGACAGAGAGAGACAGAGAGAGACAGAGAGAGAGAGAGACCTGGCTCAAGTTTAAGTGGCTTGGATAGCCTGAGCAAAGGCTTGGAGGACTGAGAGAGTCCGGTACACTGGGGGAGCATGCATCAGGACTTAGGAATGCAGCTGTTGCACATGTCTAAGTACATTGAAGAGAAGAAGACGATGAAGCTGGAGGGGAGGCTTCAGGGAGAATTGAGAGGCTGCAGGATTTCTCATGCTCAAGAACAAATGTGATGTTCATTTCAGAGGCTCTCAAGTGCCATCAAAGAGTTTTAATCAGCAGCAGCAGCAAAAAAAGAGAAAAAGGTGAATGGGTTTTTGTTTCTGAATTGCCACTGTGTTTGTTGTTGATGGTAGACCTCACTGGCTGGGAAGACCTGTGATTTGACTGTGGGGGCAAAGACTAAACTTTGGGAACTGACTCACCTCAAGTGGACCATGAGAGGATTGGGAGAAAGAAATAATGAAAAAATGAGTGGTTCTGAGAAACAGAAAGAGTAGGCAGCAAAGACCTTAGGAGTAGACAGGACTTGAAGTGTCAAGGGATATAAATGTGACAGGCTATTTTAAAAGGGGATCTGGGGTTACGTTTGTAAACTCCATGATTTGGCTTCTTGTTCTGTAAAAGAGGATTTATGAAATCTTATAATCATTCACTCAGTGGATTGGTTATCTTGCTTGGGAGATGATAGGAAGAGCCTAGCTATATGAGTCTTGAATATACTACTTACTTGTAGATTCCTTCTGGCCCCAAAGACCAACACAGACAGCCTTGGAGCACTGACCTTTCATCCTAGAAAAACTTTGAAGTAGAACCAGCCAAAGGACCAATTCTGAGAGCAAGTAGGTTGGTTATAACTTCTCTGAAACAGAGAGGTGATTGAGACATGGGGCAGAATTGGGAACCATGGGAAGGGCTGGGATCATTGTCTCAAAGCTGGTGCTGCCTCTGAGAATTGTGTGTTCTGGCCTCATTTTCCCTGTCATCTTTGTAACCTAACTCCCAGATGGCTGGAGGGTCACTGAACTTCTCCTAGCTTCACTGTGTAACAGACAGTGATGTCATGGGCTCTGTTTATTTTTAATGGCTTCTTAAAATTCCGGTCCTGTCCCAGCACTTACACAGCCATTTCTGCTGAGTACTTAATCAGCAGGTCCAAGATGTGAGCTTGGCCATGCACAAAGGAGGAATCCTGCCTGCTGGCTTTTTACACAGGATGTGGACTTCTCTAGGCCCCATGCCAACCCACTCTGGTAACTTCCTCTTTTTAATTCATTAGCAATTAGAATAGCAAATATTTACCAATAACCCACTGCCACTGTGTACCAGGGTGGGTACTAAAAATGTGCTTTTTTCTGGGCTCCCTTACAGTTATAAGTGGAGAAATATTTGGGATAACCTCCAACCAGAATCATCTGACCCAAATCCTCTCTCCAATGGGTTTTTCAATGGGTTTCTTTCTCCTATGCTTTTGTTTTGGTATTGACTTTTGCATACAGATGTTCATTTCTGTTCTAAACAACCTCCAGGGATCATCTGCCATATCCCTTCCCATATTGCTTTCTCATTTAGGGTGTCAGAGCAAGATTACTGGTGCTTGAGGTCTGTTAGAATTCTCCTAGTACACCTGGTTGTTTATCTCATTTCATCTTTTCCCAAGACTAAAAACAAACATGCATATGACAACCTTGAGCACTTCTGCACCTTGAATCTTACCTCTCATCCCTACCTCCCAGAGAGATCATTTCCTTTAAGGCTCATGTCTCATTATTTAACTATTTGAGCTCTTGCTGAACATCTGTACTTTGGTACCAGATATTGTAACAAAAGACAAAAATGCCAGGGTGTATGAAAAGACAGACATGAATACTGACCTAGAGGAGAGAAGTCTAATAATGGGCTATGGTAGAGCATGAGTGGAGACCGAGTAGCTGAATGAAGCCATGTGTTTAAGGAAGGTGTCCTGGAAGAGCTGGTATGTGAACTGCAAGTAAAAAATAGGCAATAGTTTGATAGCTGAGGAGAGAAGTAGCATCAGAAAGAATTGCAAAGAAGAAATCTTGGAATCACAGAGCAAGATTACCTATATTTGAGGTCTACTAAAATCCTTCTAGTATATCTGGTTGTTTACTTTACTTCCTCTTTTCCCAGGAATTGAACATAAACATGCATATGACAACCTTGAACAATGATGCATTTTGACTCTTACCTGTCATCTCCACCTCCCAGGGAGCTTATTCCTCATCAGGTTCCTTTCTCATTAGTTGTATGATTGCAGCTAAGTGTGTAGTGGAAGGAGGAGGACACAAGGCTTGAGAGGTGAGCAAAGACCAAGGTCACACAGGAACCAAGAAGGAGTGTGACTTTTTCCCCCTGGAAACCCTGGAGAGACATTAAAAAATTTAAGTAGAACATGAAAGTGCCGTACTATTACTTGAGAGGACAAAGTATTGCTATAGTCAGCCTAATGCTTGCAAGTACTCGTTTGGTGACCTTTATCAATATTGTACCTCCCAAGAGGGTCATGAGATCCTTTTCAGAACCACAGATGAACTGAATCTCATCTAAATTTTCAGTTAATACATCATTGGCCCCACTCTGGGCATCTCAATCTGCAATGAGAAAACACACTCTGTGTACTGAGAAATACACAAGATATCATGATCATGATCATCTTCACCATCATAATCATCACCAGCATATCCTACATCAAAGGCAGAAAGCTACCGCATGCCTTCATCAACTCTGCCAATACCTATATTTGTCCCATCTATCAATGACAATAGTATCATCTCTACCAAGAGCATAACATGCTCATAAATGTGCTGAGCAGAGTGGATGAAAGAGGAGGGAAGGGTCTGAGACAACAGTAGATACGGGAAGAATGGCAACCTCAATATTCTAGATAAAGTAACCACAATTGAGAGGTGTTTTTGATATACCCATCTCAATAGAGCCCAGAGACTAGCAGGCTTCTATGTCTCCTCATCTGCAAAGAAATTAAAGATAGCCACCCAGGAAATTATAAAGGCCTTCATATTTCTTTATTTTCTGCATAGTCTTTCTTCCTTCTTTCCTTCCTTCCCTCAGGAAAATTACCCCTTCGTCCCTATCCAAGTACTTATTGCATTTTCTCTGAACTGCTCCTGGAAATGTACTAACAAGCCCCTTTTTCTCTGTCTTGTTTTAGATGCTGACATTGGAAGCCACTAAGTATTTATAGTGGGCTTAGTCATGTTATTGTGCTCCAACTCAGCACCCATCCACTGGCTGAGATATAAAATTAGGTTCTGACTGTAGTTCTGTGCCAAAATTTCAACCAGATGCTATTCTCAAGGGCAAATGGGTACTTTAAATGTTCCAACAGACTCACAAGGTATAGCAGTGTTCCAAGAGCTGGATACACAGATACTCTTGATATATAGACACATAAAATGTGGCAGAGGCCTCTTAGAGCAATGGAATAGGATGGGTGGTAGAGAGAGGCTTGGGATTTATAATTGTGTGTGTGTGTGTGTGTGTGTGTGTGTGCACATTTGCGTGTGCATGCATAGGTCCTGGGATTTAAACTCAGGGCCTATGTGTGGTCATTGAGCTTTTTGCTCAAAGCTAGTTTTCTACCACTTGAGCCATGACTCTACTTTTCCATTTTTTTGGTGCTTAATTGAAGATAAGAATATGATGGACATTTTTTCCTGGGCTGGATTCGAACTATGTTCCCCAGATCACAGCCTCCTGAATACCTAGGATTACAGGCATGAGCCATTGGCACCTGAGGAATTATTTGGATTTTTTTTTCAAGCATGTGTGTGTTTTACGATCACTGAAGTTTGATGAGAATTTCTTTAATGAATAGGAAATAATTATTGCTTGACTTTAGTTGCTTTTCCATGTAAGAATTACATATATATCCTTCATTTGAGATGATAAGTGTTTAAGCATCAGAAATAACCACCGATGGGCTGGGGATATAGCCTAGTGGCAAGAGTGCCTGCCTCGGATACATGAGGCCCTAGGTTCGATTCCCCAGCACCACATATACAGAAAACGGCCAGAAGTGGCGCTGTGGCTCAAGTGGCAGAGTGCTAGCCTTGAGCAGGAAGAAGCCAGGGACAGTGCTCAGGCCCTGAGTCCAAGGCCCAGGACTGGCCAAAAAACAAAAAAACAAAAAACAAAAAGAAATAACCACCGATTACAAAAAGTGCTAGTGACTAATTTAATGAGTTCTATGTCCCATGTATTAAAGAACAGACTTTAGTTTCCCTCTCAGTTCATTTTACCACTGGCTCCATGGCAGGTACATATCTACTCCATTTTGCAAATGGTAGCTGATAAAGTTAAATAGCAAACCAAGACTCATGTCTCTGAGAGTGTCTCTCTCTATAAAATAACCCCAGGGCAACCATACTCGTCTTTTTTCCTTTCCTCAGTCCCTCCCTCCTTGGGAAGATGAGCCTTCAGATTGCCAACAACGGGGATGTGCAAGAGCGCCCCAAGCTCGATATATGGTACAGTACCTGGAAAGAAAGCACTCAGGGCAGTCATGGATAAAGACAAAGTGACCCTCAGCTTCCTACCTCCCTGCACTGTTTGTTGTCTTCTCTGTTTCTTTATTTATATTCTACCTCATAATTAAGCAATCAGATTTTTTTCTCAATGATTATTCACAGTCTCAACTGGCAAAAGTCATTTGATCTTTGGCTCTATGCCTTTTAGTTAGAATGTCACTCAACACACGTGCTAATCAGCAGCACCCTGCCGCCTCGCTTGGCATTCTGTCTTTGGAGCCAGGCCAAGTATTATGCCCTGAGTTGCAGCTGCCACATTTGGCCTGGCTGGGGTGACTGGCCAGGAGTATAGACTGGGTAGATTGTGTTCAGACTGGCTCATGCTCATTTGGTTGGGGTTGTGGGCAGCTGCCTGCATCCACACCTGCTGGGGAAAGCACCTTTTCACCTCTCAATGTGGAATGAAGCCAGTTTAGGAGATGTCTTGCCAAATGGCCTCTCACTGGCATGTCTCTGCTGGACTTAGTCTGTTGTTTGAGACATTTAAATGCACCAGACAAAGCATTGGAGAATATACTGTGCCAGGCAAGGGTACCACAGCCCCCGGAGGCAGACTGAATTAGAGCTGGCTACTCTTGACATTTATGTGGTGCTGAACAAACAATCTACAAGCTCACAGCCTGAAGTTTCTCACCTGCTTACTAAACTAAGATGGAAGGTTTTTGGAAAACACATGCATGCACATACACAGTGCAGAAAATTTGTGATATCAAAGATCATTCTTTCTTCTCGGTTCCATCTCTTTTCTTTCTCCTTTTCCACAGCTCTACATTTCTTCTTCCTCTTTGCCAATGTGGTCAGCTTCTGTTTTCTTTCCTCACTCCTGCTTTTAATCACCCTTTGACAACCTCAGACCTGGTGTGATCTGGCCAGGAGCTCCATTTGACTTCATTGTTATTATCCCTAGGAGAGGTGCACTCTAATAAAAGGACAATGTTTTTTAAAAGTAGAGGTATCTTAAGAGTAAATATATCATAGACTTGGCTTTTTAAGCATGCAGAAGGCACAATTTATTACTTATTTTTATGTTTTTCTTAATATATCTTTTTTCCCATTTCACACTGTCACTGGCATTTCATAAATGCACATTTAACTAACAAAAGGGTTGAGACAGAATAGGGCTTAGGTTGTATTTTATTTGGAGCCAGAATTTATCATTTCTAAAAGAAGATCAGAAAATTAAGCCTTTAAGTAATTTACAATGCCTTATTATAACTGTTACTTGAGGCTGGAGTAGTGACAACTGAAGAAGACAGCCTTGAGAACATGATGCCCTGCCTGTTCTACTCATGGCTTCACAGCTTCTTTCTCCAGCTCACCGAGACTAATCCTAGCCTGGTGACAACTACTGCTGGTGTCTTGGATCCATCTTTAGTAAGCTTCCCTCCAAGCAATCTCATCTTGATGCAGAACTCCACAAGGCAGGAGGATAGAAGGGAGGTAGATGGGAAATTCTGGAGGAAATATGGCTCTAGCACTGCTCTCTAAGAGAGGTGGCAGGTGTGGGCCTAGGAATTCAGTAGAGGCTCCATTTAGACCCTACTAATGAGAGATCTAAATGGCTGGGAGAAATTTTCAATTGGATCAGGAACAAAATCTTTAGAAGGTTTATTTATGTACATAGTCCCTGTGTATGAACAGGCCAACTACAAACCCTTTTCAAGAAGGGAAGAGGGGTGTAGAGTGATACAGGATGGAACGAGTGAGAGTTTCTTTTAGAAAAGAACATAATAAACGGGATCATAACGAAAAGCCAAGAAATCCATTTATTCAGTTACAGTCCACTGAGACTCTACAGCTTACCAGGCATAGTGGGTAGAGTTTGGGATAAGGTAGGTCAAGCCAATCATGGTGATGGCATCCATGAATGCATCTTCTAATCTAAGAAAGAACTTCTTAGTCACTAATGCAGATTCTTGAAGGTAAAAACTCAAGGCCTAAAGTAAACCTTACTGTAGAAATAGACTCAGCATAGGAGTCATGCCAGGACTGAAGAAACCATCATTAGATAGGCCAGAGGAACCAGGAAGGGAGGAATGGTGAATCTGAAGGAAGGAGAAATACAGATTGAGCAATTCAATGCCTAACTAATGTGTGCTAGGAGTAGGGAAGGCCAGTGTGGATAGGTGAAAAATACCAATTGTAGAGAGAAATGGTACAGTTTATTTCCAAGAAGATTCAATAACTCTAAGCAGGTAAACCAAGGCTACCTGGTTCTTAAAGGATCTCCTTAAACACGCAGATAAAGAATGTGTAGTCAGCCTGTTCATACACAAGAACTATGTAAGTAAACCTTTCAAAATAAAAATAAGTTGTTCTTGATGCCATTGAAAGATTCTCCCAGTAGTTTAGGTTTCTCATTAGTAGTGTCTGAATGGAGCTTCTACTGAATCCCTAGTACTATACCTGCCATCTCTATCAGAGAGCAGTGGTAGAGCCATCTTCACCCCAGAATCTTCCCATCTACCTCTCTTTTCTCCTCCTGCCTTGATATTCAGTGGAGCTTTGTCAGCCAACAATAACACAGTAATGAAATGCAGGGTCTGTGTTTGTCTCTCAGTAATCAGAAAAGTCCATGCAACCAAAATTGAGGTCATTGACTCTGAGGTTCTGTCACCTGAACTTGTGCTGTGGAGAAGCACTTCATGGAGATGGTATAAGGAAAGATACTATCTGTTCATATTTTCTCATATGGTCCTGATTTCCTGGAGCCCTTTCCTCTTTCTCTCCCTGGCCTCACAGTTGGATTTCCTGAGTCCCATAATCTCATCAGAGTATGGCACAGTTTTAATTAGAGGAGAGCAGCAGGCAGGAAGGGAAAAGGCCAGGGGTATATTGTGAAGGCAGAAGGCACATAGCCACTTAAGTGGGTTCTGACATGAGCCTTGCAGAAGAAGAGAAGGTCAGCAGGCCAGCTTTTCTTATTTTCTAAAAGATCAAGCTGAAGCGTGGCTGAGATAGGTGAGATATGAGGGAAGAGCTCTGTTTGAGCACAGACTACTACTGGGCACTGTAATTGACCTTTAAGTCCTTGGTGTCTTGAAAGACAGTCACAACTTTGGTATCTTTTGAGACTTTGGAGTGTGATCCTCTAAAGAGATTGTGTGGTGTCACTTTCCTTCCTTCTTGTGCTATATTTTTCCAACCAAGAATCCCTGGTTGCAGAACTGACAGAGTTTCAGCTCCCTATAACAGAATTTTGCCTTGATTTTCCAGTGTGAGCAAACATTTGCTATAGGGCCCACAGTAAGTAATGTACCTTCTTCTGTTGGTGAGGTAGAACCATAGATCCCAGTGGTGGGCTCTTTAGGTTTGGGTGACAATAGACATTGATGACAATTCTGTTAAGAACTAAAACTGACTAATCTTTCTCATAAAAGATGCAGAAAAGTCAACTAACAGTTAAAGGATACCATATGCCAGTGCACCAGGCCCGAGTTAGGAAATTGTTGAAGCCACAGAGAAACATGAAATCTTTCTTATGTGAGTATCTCAAAGAATGCTTGGCCTATTTGAAAAATCCAGCCAAGCACACTTGCTAAGAGATACAATACAAACTGCCAAAGATTATGAACGCCACACAAAGGCAAGATGTTAACAGACAAGAGTCTTCCTCTGCCTTGGCTCTGGCATAAAGGATGTAGATTACCCTTGAGATGATCACACTTTACTTATGTCAATTAAGGTTTACTTACATCTGGGGTTTCCATGACCCTTGGATTCCAGATGAAATTGCTTTGAATAAACTTGTAATTGCTTGCGCTACAAAAATTCAAAGCCTTCCCCAAGACTTTTACTGATCTCTAATATGGTTGATGGCTAGATTTTTGCCAAAATGAGGTTTACATTGTCCAACTTCCTTTGTCTCTTGCATTGCATCTTTCTTGAATATCTCTTTCTCTTCATGCTGTTTCCAGTGTGAAACTCAGATCTGCTTCAAGGCCTCCCTCCTTCAAAAATTGCTTTTAATTAGTACTATGCTTCCAGTAGAGTGTATAGAAGATCCTTGGGAAGTCACAACCAATGACTTAGACCTCTGCCATGTTATGGACTCTTTCTTTCTCCTTCTGCATTTACTTCTCACCCCTAACCTGTAAAGTCTGTCTCTACTTCACAGAACAGCATTTTCCTTCTTAGTATCCTAATAAGAAGGGCCCTGCTTCTATTGGAAATATTCACCAAATTGTATATTCAACAGATTGTCTTCTGAAGAGAGATTTGGTTATCAGCTATTATGTGACATAAACTTCACTTTACTATCTTATGGTTAGATGGATTGTGGGGCTCATTCCCTTCCACAAATTCAGGAACCAAAACCGACACAGTTAAGTAAAATAAGAGGTGCCCGAACTGTACAGGCTTCCAAGTTAGGAGGGACAGGACTGAAGAATTTGAATCCCCACCATGCAAGGTTAGCAGTTGTATGACTTCAGGTGAATTATAGTTTTTAGACCTTGGTTTCCTTCCCAGCCATAAACCTGAGAAGAATAACCAAGATAAGACATAATAATGGCTAGTGAGGGTCTCACTTAAGATCCTGGTCCATGGTAGAGACAGGCTGGCCATGATATCTATGTCTCCTGATGGTCTGATTGCTATATCAGTCATGGAATCCAGGAATATAATGAGCTACAGATATGTGTCACACAATATTGGGGGATGCATTAACTTGTGTAATTTTGGAAACTGGGTAACAAGTCTGAAATCTGTAGGACAAGCTTACAAGAAGGGACACTGAAACCCTGAGACATGGCTTACTGCTGCTGTTTATTGGTAGAGCATTTTTCTTTTGAGGACCCCTCCACTCTGTTCTTGAGGCCTAGCCACAGAATGATCCTTTTTGAAAAGTCAGCTGATTTGTGGACCTCTACCACATCTACAAAACATTTTCACTGCAACACGTAGGCCAGTGTTTGTTTGAATGAATGGAACTTGAAATTTGGCAAAGTTGACACAGCAAACCAACTATGATGAACAGTAGATTACAAGCTCTCTGTATATGGGAATGATTGTACCTTGAGAATTCTGTCTCTACATTCACAGGGCCTGTCAACAAATGGACACAGGCAGGAATTGAGTCACTATTAATTGAATGAATGTTCATCAGTGCAGGTCAGATGCTAGCATCCTTTGAGGATCTTTCCAAGTAGACTGAGTTCCAAAGGCAATGGAGAATCATTGAAGCATCTTGAGCAGAGGAGTGGAAAGGATTCAACTGTTCTTTTCTCTGTTGGAGCTCTGTTCCAGCTGATAGCTTCTGTATGAAGAAGAGAGGATTGAAGTCTGCTCCCTGCATTCTTGTGGGTGTGTTGCTCCTGCTCAGGGAGACATTTCACTTGGGTTCTCTCTAAAGGGTAGAAACACTCTTGGTAATATATTCCAGACAGGCTGCTAAATTTAGTCTTCTGCCTTTTTTCACATAAACAAAACAAAGCATGCTATTTTACCTTCAAACTATACCCAGGTCCTTGAGAAAAGTTCCCACTATGAACCCCACAGGGACTCAGATGTCTGTGACTCAGGAGGGCTCTTTTCTCCTGGCTACTACTCTAGAGGTGGAGTTGTACCTCCATCCAGGATTTAGCAGCCAGTAGGTACACAGGCCCACCTACAGAGCAGAATCAGGGGTAAATGTCAGGCTGACTGGGGTTCCTGCCCTGGATTCTCCTCTTTTAGTGAAATTAGCCATATTACTGTAGACACAGTGCAAGGACTTTTCCCATGTAGATCAGAAAAATGACAAAATATCTAATTTATGGCTACAGTTCTATCCATCTACCTTCCTCTGTGTAGTCTCTAGGAAACTTCCCTTTGGACAATACCTGGCTGCACTAGAGAGCATTGGGGCCTGCCAGGAGATCAAGCCTGAATGCTCCTGATGATCCTTCACATGCAGCAAGCTCACCAGATCTAGGAGTAACAGTAATTTTGAACATAGACTCACTGACTTCTTATTTTAATGTTCTGATGGGTGAATCACTTCGTGCTCCTTTTCCACAACCTGAAAACATTGTTGTGTAATATTAGTTTCAATGACATCATTATAATAATTCTTAGTGAGATATTGAGGGAATTTTCCTGCTGATCCTGCGATTTCTTGAGGCTATTTGAATGCCCTGTGTTTCATCCATGAAGCCACAGAGTGAGCATCTGAGTGCGTCTGGCTCATGCCTATACTCCTAACTATTCAGAAGGCTGAGACCTTGGGATCATAATTTGAAACCAGCCTGGGTGGAAAAGTTCTTGAGACTACATCTCTAAATTTAACTATCAAAGAGCCAGGCTAGAGATGAGTGTAAGTGATAGAGTACCAACTGAATAAGCAAGCTGAGTGTGTGTGAGGCCCTGAGTTCAAACACCAGTATATCAGCAAAAAACAACAACAACAAACATCCATCCAACTCAAACAAATGTTCCACCTCTCCACCCAAACTTCATATAGTTCCATACATATACTTCAATGAATAGAATGGTCTTGTTGAACCCTAGGACCTAAAGACCCCTGAGAGGTAGGTCCCATCTTCCTGTAATCCTACACTGTCCCAGAGTAAGTGTCACCAGCACTTATTTACCCCTCCAGTGCCATTCCCATGACATTCTTTGTATTTTAGAAGATGAGTTGAATATGGCTCATTTCTTTCAAGGACTCTGACAAATTAAGGGGACATACAACTGTGCTGACATGGAACAGTGCCAAGTGAACCGGTGGAAACACCTGGACTGCATCTTAAAAGTTAGCAAGAGTTTCCAGGTATAGAAAAAGTAAAAAATGGAGTGAGCTCAAAGAGGAAACATTTACAGAGAATTCAGGTCAGACTTGGTTTCCCAGATAGTTCTCTGCTTTCACCTACTTTCTGCTTAGTAGGAAGTAGGAGCAGAGCTAGAGACTCACACTGTCCCTTGGGGAATTGTGATGTGGCCTTACCTCAGAGAAGAGAGTACGGATATTAAACAAGAGAGAAAGCATTAGCTCGGGAAGATTTGGATACCTTTTCTTTAAACAGTTTGAAACAAAAAGCCAGGCACTGGAATTCTTTCTCCTGTCTAATCCAAATCCTACTTATTACAACATTAACACATTGCTTCTTTTCTTTCCTTATTTTATTTTTGCTAAAATGTGTATATAGAGCTAAGACCCTCAGATACAACCTCAGTTTTTCTCTGTTGGATCCAATGCTTGTCATGGATCTAGTGTAATTCAAATAGAATATGTGTGCTAAGTGTAGTTAGTGTGAGAAACCCTGATGCCTCTCTTCCCCTTTGCTCCATGCTTGGCTTCTCAGCAGAGGCAATGGCTCTTTCACATGAATAGGTCCGCTGGCTCCCTCAGAAGCAACAGGGATGTGTGCTCAGTCAGATGATCAACAGTATTGACTGCCAGTGTCCCTGTGTACAATGCAGATGAATCCCTTACACTTGCTTGGCATCTGTTTGCTCATCTGTCAGTGGAGCTAATAATAATCTCACTAATGATTCTTGCTGGAGTGTGTTGAATCTGAGAAGTAACAGGGGAAGGCTCTGTGCCTAGTAGGGCAAGTCACATGGTATGGTTTCCTGAATCAACAGGCAAGATTTAACCCCTTTGAGTCCTGCCTCCTGAAGTTGCCACTCTCAGGTTTGACAGTCTCTGGAGCCGAAGATAGAGATGTACAGGTAGGGGCTGGGGATTTAGCTCAGTGGAAGAGCACCTGCCTGGCGAACGCAAGGCCCTGAGTTCAGTCCTCAGTTCTGAAAAAAAAAATCTATAAAAGAGACATACAGGTAAAGCACCTCTAGACTCTCATGTTCTCTCATCTCCAGACATCTCTGCCCAGTCCTGAGTATAAGACCACAATGTTTTGAGCTTTTTCTTTCTCCTTTGTGTTGCTGAAACAGAATTCCTAACTTTGAGTAATTTGTAAAGAATAGAGATTAATTTCTTATGGTTCTGGAGGTTGGAAAGTTCAAAGTCTAAAGCTCTCATCTGGAGAAGATCTTGCTTTGTTGTCCCTTGGTGGAAGGCAGAAGGACAAGAAAGCATATACACATGCAAGAATGAGGGAGGGGGCCGAATGTATCTTTTTTTTTTTTTTATCAGAAACCCACTCTTGAGATACCTAACCCACTCTCAGAATGCTCATTAATTCATTCCGAAGGTCAGAATCCTCATACTTTACTTCCCTCTAAGAGGTCTCACCTCTCATGTATAAGTTTCTAACACATGAACTTCTGAGGACACATTTAAGCCATAGCAATACCTAGTTCTTTCCCCCTAAGAATAGGTGGTGAGCTGCTCCTTGAAAAGGTTGGCCCACTTTCATGTTAACTGAAGTTCCAGGGAAGTGATGTCATCTTTCCTAGGAGGTGAACAATGGATATAGATGTAAAACTTTATGGAAAGAGCTGAGTTCCAATAAGACAGCATACAGGTACTTAATGCAGCTTCTTAAAGTTCCAACAGTGAGGAAATAGCACTTCTGAGAGTTTCCTGAGAGACTTGTGGCTCCATTTAAATAGCAAGGAGACTCATGTGAGGGTTTTCTTCAACAAATGGAGTCTCACGTCTGTGGTACCCACCTGCTATCTGTGCCCAGGGTTAAGATCCTGCTTATGGGGAGACTTGCAGGATCCATAGAAAGAGATCACTCACTTGCCCTTATACATATGCCAAGTTAGAAGGAGTTGCTCAGGAAGGAATAAAGGATGTTGAAAAAGCATCCATGAATTACATTTTCTTACTCCATAAAGAAGAAAACAAACACTTAAGACTCTTCATTGGATTTCCATACAACCTTGATATCCAGGCCACCCCTCGAAAAGAGGGCAGATATTATGATTTTATCATCATTTTAAAGAAAAAATTAAAAACTGTCCAATTCTGTGGAAAGATAAAATATGGATCAGGAGACATGGGCTTCAAACTCTTACATGGCAAAATTGGTTAAACCTCCAAACTCCCTTCTATGAAATCAACAACTATGTTTAAGAATCCAGTGCCTTTAAGATGAGAATGCCTGCAACTTTGAGTGTCTCGAGGCCTAGCAAAGGGGTGGAGTGGAGTCTAGTTACCTAGGCTCTAGAATTTCTATGTCAGATTCAATTGAAGTATTCCTATCTTAATTGTTATATATTGAGATTCCACATGGGATTTATTTTGAAGACAAGGTTTCGTGTGTGTGTGTGTGTGTGTGTGTGTGTGTGTGTGTGTGTGTGTGTGTGTGTGTGTGTATCTATCTACTATCTGTCTATCTACCTATCTACCATCTATCTGTCTATCTACATATATATGTATACACACACATACACACATTGTGTGCTGGTCCTGGGGTTTGAACTCAGGGCTTGGACTTCTTTTGCTCAAGGCTAACACTTTACCACTTTAGTCACAACTCCACTTTTGACTTTTTGGAGGTTAATTGAAGATAACAGTTTCGTGGGTTTTTCTTCTTAGGCAGGCTTTGAACTCAGATCTTCGAATCTCAGCCTCTTGAGTTGCTAGGAAGATAGGGGTGAGCTACTGGAAACCAGCAAGTTTCCTCAGTTTTAAAAGCTTGAAAGTCTCTAGTCTATAAATAATCCCAAAGGAAGCCTCCATGATTCGGGTCTCCTCAGCCAAGATATAGTCTGGACTTGTCCCAGACAGGTGATAGGAGAGTTTCTATGGGACAGCTTCTCTTCCTGGAGGGCAGAGTGATTGAACTCAGCTTCATGGCCTTTCCTTTGCTCAACAGCAATATTCCCAATGGATATGGTGTACAGTCTGCCATTTTTCATCTTGAACTCTCCAATGCCTAGCACCAATTAGTGGACAGACTTTTCAGTCCTGTTCTTCAAATACTTACTTTTCTTGGCAACTCCAGCCCATAGATCTTGCAGGAAAGGACATAGCCAGTGGGAATGAGGTGAGGAGCACAAATCTGAGCTCCAAGCAAAGCTCCAGCAATAAGTTGCTACTCACCAGTGAGGAGGGTGCCATGGGTAGTCAAGAGATTTTTTTTAAAGATAATTGTTTATTGGGTTTTGAAATCTTTTAGAGTATTTTTCCGCTAGCTTTTCTCTCATGCAACACTATAGGGTCTTATAATAAAGATGATATCTGAACTTCTTCAGTCACTGCTGATAGAAGGTGGTGAGAGCATTGTGTGATTTCCAAAGGATGTCTCTTTGTGTATAGTGCAGCCATTCTCAGTGTTTACATTACAAAGCCAGGTGACAATATTCAGATGATGGAGGTAACCATATGGTCTGTGAAAAGAAAAATCTTCAGAGTAGGTGTAGAAGTAGAAATGAAGGCATCAGTCTTGGTTACCCACTAAAGCCCACTACTACATACCACCACTGATACTGTTGTAAAGAAAAATGGTCTCTAAGAGCTCTATGAATGTTTTTTTTCTATCTTTTCTCCATCCTATTTTCCCCTTTATTAATAACCAGTTTTAAAATTTTTATTTGAAGGCTGGGAATATGGCCTAGTGGTAGAGCCTTGTATACATGAAACCCTGAGTTCGATTCCACAGCACTACATCTAGAGAAAAGGCCAGAAGTGATGCTGTGGCTTAAGTGGTAGAGTGCTAGCCTTGAGCAAAAAGGAGCCAGGGACAGTGCTCAGGCCCTGAGTCCAAGCCCCAGGACTGGCAAAAAAAAAAAAAAAAACCACACAAAAAAACAAATAAAATTTTTATTTGAAAATACTAAGAGCAGAGAAGTTATAGTTCTATAATTCAGGCAAAGAGTACATTTCCTTCACCCCTTCTCTCATTCTCTTCCAGTTTTTCTCTACCATCCAACCTATAAGTTATATAGTTCATTTTCCACATAGTAGCATTGCTGCATTTATTTACCCTTTACCATCCATTTCCGTGCCTTTGCTTACACTCCCAAAGACATGTAGACAAACAAGACAAAAAGAAAAATATCAAAAAATAAATAAAATAAAAGACATGTCTTTTGGTACCTCCTTTGTACCTTTTACTGAATATTAATTATCCTAATAGAAAACACATGATTGGCTAAGCTCTCATCACATATCTGATCCCTGGCTATACACATTGTAGATAAAATTCTGCGCTTATTCACCTCCATATGAGAGGTGGGCAATAAGAGGAAGAACTCAAAATGTTGTCAAGATTCTGTGAAGATTCCTCTAAAACAGGAGATATTTAAGTATGCAAGAGTAATTTGGGAATGTGTAGCAGACTAGTTAACAAAGCTCTTTCTTTGTCTTCCCAGCTGTTGAGCTAGACAGTGTTTCCCAGCCTCCCTGGTAGTTAAGTCTTCATGCAATGGAGTTCTAACCAATGGATATGAGTAAAGTAATCCCATTTCCCACATGTCACCTCTGTGCAGGCTCCCACACATTCTCTTTCATGCTCCTTTCCCCCTGGCTGGTTGTGATGGGGATTATCATTCAGTATTACTTCGAGCCTTGTATGTTGAAGTTGACTAACATGCAAAATGGGAGGAACCAAGGTCTCTAAATTGTAACCTAGAGGAGATGTGTCAGTCTAGACTGTTAGGTGAAAAAGGAACACATTTATGATACTAAGCCATTGTGATTAGTGGATTTTATGTTTATAGCTAGCATTTCCTTAAATTACTATTAGAAAGAAGGATGGAAGCTGAACAGTAAAACAATTTTCATACTTATTTCCCAGAGAAGCAATAAGAGAAGTTAGGATTATACCTAAATGCCTGGATGTTCAACAATTAGCACAAAAAAAAATCTAGATTATTTTTCTTCTTTGGTCAAAAAAGTTTAATCATCAGATTATTAGTATTCTCTTCTATCTAAGTTATCTCATGTGAAAGGATTCAGATAAATTTATTAACCTGCCAAGAGCTGTTTTTCTTAGATGTTGTGGTTAATCCTGTTTGTCACATAGATTGGATTGAGAAACATCTGGCAGATTAGTAAAGCTTATCTTTAAGTGGGTATATGAGGGAATTTCCAGAGCCAAAGTAAATCTGATCAATGTTTTAGTCCATTGATGGATTCAAATTTTAAGTAGACAATTGGAAAATGTTAGAACTGTGGAAATGGGGCCTGGTTGGAGGGAGGGAGTTTCTTAGGAACTCCTTTGAAGTATATATCTGGGCCCTGGGCCCTGGACCCTTCTTATTCCCTCTTTCTTCTTCTTGATTGCCATAAGGTAAGGAACTTTGCTCTTCCACACACTTCTGTCATGATGTTTTTCTCACCATGTCCCAAAAACACTGTAGCCAGACAACCATGGACAAAAACTGAAGGGGGGAATGAAGAGTTAGGGTGAACCCCATTTTCAGGCAGCCCCCGTTTTGTTGTCTGTTTAAACTATGAGCAAACCCAGGGCAAGTTTATTAGGGCCCAGCCAGTCAAGAACTCTAACCGCCTGGGAATGCTTAACTCTAACCGCCCCCAGAATGCCTTGAGCCCTGAGCCAATCAGATTTGTACTTGTATCCTAATCTTGCTTGAACACCTGATTGTTGTAACTTTGGTTTTTGCCTTTAGAAGCTCTGTGAAATCTCAGCTCGGGGCTGGCTCCTAACCTCCGCTGTGTCAGTGGGTAGGACAAGGCCTGGGCAGCAGCCCCGCTTGAATAAAGTCTTGCCTTGCTATTACATTTCGGAATGTCTGAGTCTCGGTGGTCTTCTTGGTGGTGGTTTCACGATTTGGCTTAACATTTGGGGGCTCGTCCGGGATAGCCCCAGAGACCCTCGAGACCCCAGACTCCGAAGGTAAGAAAACATCCCTGTTCATTTGTCTTGTCCTGTAATGTGTCTGTTTGTCTGTTTTGCTTTTGCTTATTTCTTGAAGGGGTTGTCGAAGCGGACGTGCTTACTCAGCAATCCTGGGGAGACTGGGGGATGCCCCTGACTCTCTACCCTTGAAGGGGAACCCCTGGAGCCCCGCCTTCAACATCTCCAACTCGTAGCTTTTCTTGTTCTTGTTCTTGCCTGTGTGTTTTCCTCCTTTTGTATTGTTATAGTTGTTTTGTTTTTTGTAGCCTTTTGGACTGAACATCTGATCAGAGCTATAGGTAACGTTCTATCATGGGACCCTCCATCTAGCCCCCTAGACTCGATCCTACCTCACTGGAGGGAGGTTAAGGAGATAGCTCAGAACCAGAGTGTGGCCCTTAAGAAGAAAAAGTGGATCACCCTGTGACTCTGGGGAACCCCCACCCAGCCTTCTTAAGCAGAAAATTATTTGGTGTGCTAAAATGTTTACTAAGACTATCAAGCCCTGGAAAATGAGGCTGGAGAATGCTAAAATCATTTATTAAAGGTTTTGTCTTAAAATTTGGGTATTGCAGGAGTAAGATTGAATACCTCTTGCCACTGGAAAATGTACGACCGATACTTATTTTGTACGCTTTAAGATCTTTTGAATATGTATGTGTGTGTGTGTGCGTGTGTGAGTGTGAACATGTTCAAGACTGTAGTATGATGCAAAATTAAGTTTAAGTTTAAATTCAAATGCTCATCAAGTTTGGGCATTACCAAATGCTTTAAAGGATTATTGCATTGTTTTAAAAACAAACTAGAGTTAAAAAAAGGATTTCTCAGGGTTCTTTAATTAGCAGTTTAAAAAAGTGGGTATCTTAATAAATTAAGACTTGATTTAACAAAGGGCTAGCTGGCGTGAACTCATCAAGCCCTATGGAGTCAGGATGGAGCCAATAGAGGGCTTTCTTTTTTTTGTTTTCAGGTGAACTTTGGAAACCTTGTGGTAAAAATGAATGATTTGCTAAAACTGCCCCTTGAGAGGTACTAAATGGTTAGAAAGTTTATTTGATGTGATTCGATTCCTGTGCTATTTTTGTAATTTGGATTTTAAAGGACATATATTAAACTAATGGGGATAGAAGTAAACTCTCATTAACACTATGTATGTAGGAAGAAATGGCAAAATGGGCCAATGTTTCTCACTAATTTATTGGAAAGCTGAATGGATAAGTATTTCTAATTCTGTAATTGTAATTCTTGCATTAAGAAAAAATTGTCATTTGAGTTCAAAGGTCTTCATGCTATGTGGTAACTGGGACTGAAGGAAAAAAAAGAGAAAAGAGACTCTTTTGAAACAAGCAGCTTGGAGGCAAAGGTCCGCACCTGGTTTCAGAATGCCTGTAAGCTTCAGAGTTTTTCCAATGCAGATAAAAGCTAAAGTGTTAGTGTTAAAGCAGAGGTTAGTAAAAAGGCTTTGGAAATCAAGAATACATTTATAAGAAATTTGGAAGTAAAATTGTCCTAAATGATTATTGTAAAGTGAGAAAAGGAGAATTATGGCTACTAAAATGTTTAATTGCCATTCCAGTTTCTTTGTAGGTTTTTTGTAACAGTTTCCAGCAGGCCCACAGAGAAACACAGGTGATTCCTACAAGTTTGTCAAGATCTAATACTGGCCTTTAAGTTCCAGGTAAGAGCATGCTTAAAAACTACTTCTGTGTGGACCACCTTGTTGCTTTTAATTGGAGTAAAGTGGCCTCTTGTAAGACTCATTGATCTGAAATCTGCGGTTCGAAGACAGCCCGGGCAGAGAAAGGTCCCTGTGAGAGACTTGTCTCTAATCAGCCAGCAGAGTGCTGGGAACAGAGTTGTGTGGAGTTCAAAGTGGTAGGGTGCTAGTCTTGAGCTGGAGAGCTGAGGGACAGCACTCAGGCCCTGAGTCCAAGTCCAGTGAAAAGTCACTCCTCCTGGGACGAAAGTGGTGGAGCATCCAGAGGCAGTAAGCCACTGCTTGGATGGCAGAGATGGTGTCAAATCCTAGAGTCACTCCTGTTTGGCCTTTCAAAATTTAATCAAAGCCGGGAAGTCCTAGAAGAATAGTTCGTAAGCATGCCTTTCTAATACCCATGTCTGTCTACTGGGCAGGAACTTGCCAGTCATCTGTGATAGTGGGTAGTAAGGGTAAGTGTCAAATGAGAGGATAGTTTAAAATCCCAACCCCCACATCTACTCAAAGCCCTGACTGGCAGTGAGAATTTTAAGCTGATACATCTGTTCAGGAAAGAAAGCTTGTAGACCTGAGATTGTTTCCTTACTGAGATCTGTTAAAGGCCTGCAAAAGTAATGTAGGCATTTTTTAGGTCATCAGAGATCAGTTCCCTAGCCAGTCAGGAAAAAGCTTTTACAAACTAGAAAGTTAAAAGGCTACACTGTGATAGCCCCAAAAGAAGTCTGTATAGTTGAAAGTTAAAATGTTGAATGTAATTTCCAGTTTGGAGTAAAGCTCCTAATGGGCATCTGATCCTGCAGCCCCTTGGTAAAGTAGACTAAGGTTATAGGTTCCTGGCTAGGTAAGGTCAATGTCCCTGAGTCAGCCTGAAGAAGTTATAGAAGATGGATGATCTTTGCCCATCAGCCTCCCCTTTTAGGACCAAGGGACCAGAGTTGTTTTGGGGAAGGTGAGGCAGGATAAACTAGAGGCATGGAAAACAGAGGTAACAGTATAGACTGCACCTGTGAGAAATGGTTACAGGCCAAGCCGCCTATGTTGGTTTTTTTTTAAAAAAAAATCCTAGCCTTATTGGAAATATCTGATTTAAACTTACTGCCCTGGCAAAATGACCCAAGGGCCATTGATTGCCTAAAGCTGTCTTGACTTTCAGTAATGTGCCAGCCTGCAAAAGCTAGTGTGCTTAAGAAGGAATCAGGAAAATACTAGGAAATTTGACTAAAGTTAGGCTTTAGGTTAACTAAGGTTAAGCCTCTCTAACCAGTCTATGGAGAAAGTTGCAGGTAACCCAGAAGGTGTGACATTCTACTGGAACCACTGGGAGCCACTGCTGCCTGACACCACCATGGCCCCTGCCCATTGCATTTGAATGAGGATCAAGGAGAGTCAACAGTCATCTGGAAGAATCTACATCTTCAGATCAGACTCTTATCATACGCAGCTGGTGTCTGCTGGAAAGTGCTTTGGATCTGCTAACTAGCTCTATTAAGAAAATTGGATATTGTAAGAAATTTTCAAGCAGACTGGCCTGCTGCTAAATTCAAAGCATGTGTGACAGGCTGGAGAGTCACTTCCAGGCAATGCCTGGGGTGGAGGTATGTCCAAGAGTATTAAAATGTGTCCAGATGGATTAGGGTATGACCTCAGAGAAGAGAGGGAGGTAACTGCCATCAGGTGTGCCAGGTACCAAGGTAACTGGACAGAGATTTAAACTGGCTGGGGGCATCTTCATGGAGCCCTCCTGGTGGTGGATCTTGCAGATGCCACTGGCCAACCTTAGGTACTTGGAGGAACTGGAAACTGGAGAAATCCACTCTAGAATAGTTGGCTCATGATATAGAATATAGATATAGAATACAGATATAAAATATAAATATAGAATATAGAATAGTTGGCTTATGATAGTTGGCTCTGGTCTGGCTTCTTAGGAGCAGCAGTCCCATTGGACTGACCGTTGCCCCCTCTTTGTCTTCCCCAACAGCCTGTGGGTGGAGTCACAGTAAATTGCCTTGATGTAGTTGAGATAAACCAGAAAATGTAGACAGTTTAAAACTCTAGCAGCAAAGAAGCCCCAGGAAATGTAAAGAGGAAGGTTAGTATAGAAAGCCTTGGAGAAAGGGATAGAGAAATGGTTTCCTCTGGATAAGAAAGGGATTTAATAAGTAAATTGTCACAGAATGTTCCAGTAAGTCACTGATGGTGTGAGGAAGTAGAAGATGGTGTGAGTGGGGATATGTTAAATTTTATAAGACACAGATTATAAAACTGTATAAGGAAAGACTTTAGAGGGAGAAAACAAAAATGTTTCCTTTAGATTAAAGGTTTTGACATGTGAGAAAGACAATCCCTAGAAAGTGAGTATGTAACAAATGGTATCAGTATGTCTAAAAATTAGGGCATATGAGTAAAGTTGGTATGTAATCAAATTGGCTATAATATAAATAGGATCAGAACTGGGGCTTTGGTGTAAAACTATGTTTATCTGTACCTGGCTAAGGGACTTGTGTGATGTCATCTAAATGTTGTTCCTAACTTGTAATCACATTTGTTATGAGCTTTTATTGCCCCTTCAGAGCCCTATAGCAAGTCCACCAAGAGATCTGGCTCAAGCTAAAGGCCCTTTATGAGACAGGACCTCCTCCTGAGCCACACCCTCTACCAACTGAGTAAAGCGCCACTGACAACTTACGGTATTGTGGGCACAATACCAATCTATCCCTACTGATTCTCAGTCAGAATCAAACTAATAAGCAAGGAGAACCACTATTGGTTCTCGAGTTACCTATCAGAAGGGGGGAATATAAGGGGGAATGAAGAGTTAGGGTGAACCCCATTTTCAGGCAGCCCCCGTTTTGTTGTCTGTTTAAACTATGAGCAAACCCAGGGCAAGTTTATTAGGGCCCAGCCAGTCAAGAACTCTAACCGCCTGGGAATGCTTAACTCTAACCGCCCCCAGAATGCCTTGAGCCCTGAGCCAATCAGATTTGTACTTGTATCCTAATCTTGCTTGAACACCTGATTGTTGTAACTTTGGTTTTTGCCTTTAGAAGCTCTGTGAAATCTCAGCTCGGGGCTGGCTCCTAACCTCCGCTGAGTCCGTGGGTAGGACAAGGCCCAGGCCGCAGCCCTGCTTGAATAAAGTCTTGCCTTGCTATTGCATTTCGGAATGTCTGAGTCTCGGTGGTCTTCTTGGTGGTGGTTTCGTGACTTGGCATAACAAAACCACTAAAGCTGAGAGTCAAAATGAATCTTTCCTACTTTAAACTGTTTCAGTCATTTGTTACAGCAACAAAACTAAACAGACAGTTGGCACTAGGAGTGTGATTGTTGCTGTGACCACCTTGTGATATGATTCAGAAGGCTTTGGAACTGATTTGCAGGTAGAATTTAAAATACTTTGCAGAAGTGCACAAAGGAAAACCTAGAATGCTGTAACAGAGCTTAACAGGTGATTCCAATGAGAGTTCAATCGACCAGAATGCCCATAGGAATGTTGACATGAGGGACGAGGTAACGAACAGTACAAAAAATGTATCCAATGCCTAATGTACGAAACTGTAACTTCTCTGTACATCAGTTTGATAAAAAAAAATTTTTAAAAAGTAGAAAAAAAATTGTGTTTATAAAGTTTCAGATGTGAAAACAGACTCTATTTGGGAACTGAACTCCATGCTATATTTTGGCAATAAACTTGTCTATATCTTGTCTATACCCTGAGAATTTGTGAGAGTTTAAAGGCAATTGACTAGTTCAGTTGAGGAAGCATAGATACTTCTTACTGCGTTTAGCTAGATTTGCGGTGAAAATTGAGATCAAGAATCAGAATATAAAGATTTAAGAAACTTACAGTTTTGGTATTTTAAAAGCCCTTGTAAAATTGGGATTAAGAAAGAAATGGTTCTGCCTGGTACTGGTAGCTCATACCTTTGATCTTAGCAACTCAGGAGGCTGAAATCTGGGGTTCACAGCTTCAAACCAGCTTAGGTGAAAATATCCATGAGACTCTTATCACCAATTAACCACAAAAAAGCTGGAAGTGGAGCTGTGGCTCGGCTGATAGAACACTAGCCTTGAGTACAAAAGCTCAAGGACAGTGCCCAAGCCCAGAGTTCTGGAAAAGAAAGAAAGGAAGAAAGAGAGAGGAAGGAATGGAAAACAAAAGAAAGAGAGAGAAAGGAAGGGAGGGAGGGAGGGAGGGAGGGAGGGAGGAAGGAAGAAAGAGAGAGGAAGGAATGGAAAACAAAAAGAGAAAGGAAGGGAGGGAGGGAGGGAGGGAGGAAGGAAGGAAGGAAGGAAGGAAGGAAGGAAGGAAGGAAAGAAGGAAGGAAAAAAGGGATTTTTTTTTTAAAAGAGAATAGAGTCCTTAAAAAAGGAAAACAAGTATTTTTCCCTGGGGCAGTAAGAAGCCTTAGGAACTGGTCAGACTTCACCAATAGCAAGATACCAGATAGGAAAATGTAAACTCATTTAACAGGCTTTTCCTTAACATGAGCTCCCAGACACCCTGTTTGTTCATGGATGCCTAGGAAAATTTCTCTCTAGGATTCATTTCACTGTGTTTAGTTGCCCAAACACTCAGATGCTACCTTGGATGTGGTTCCAGGAGCCCTGGTCACTGTTGGAGCTGTTGACAGACCTTGTCACTTTTCCTGTAATGCTGGTTTTGAAGCATGCAGATTATAAATTTATTGGATCATGGAAGGCTTCACCAAGGTTTCAAAGAAAAGCCTGGGAGGGGGGTGGCTAGGCTGTGTGGATCAGATTCCATGGATAAAACTGTGAGGGTGAAGCTAAAGATGCAGTAAAGACCCCAGAAAAGTGGGCATGTCTGGAATGTGGTATATCTGCTGGAGAAAATTACACTTGGCAAGCAGTGCCAGCTCAGGAGAGAAGCTATGCAGTTTATATCTTGCAAGGCCATTGTAATAGGGTTTCCCTAGGCCAATGGAGCTCACATCTGACCACTACACACCACAGATGCCACTGTATGTGATGCTACAGAATTTAGTGCCTTCTCATTCAGGTTTCAGTTTCATCTTGGTTCATTCATTCATCTCTATCCCCCTCACTCCTCCCTTTTGTAATGGGAATGTTTACTCTGTACCATAATAGATTGGAAGCATGTATTTTTTTTTTAAGATTTTACAGTGATTCACAGCTAGGAATCTATCTTTAATCTTGATGGAGAACTCAAGACTTATGAGCAATAGTGGGGAAGGAATTGTGAGTTTTCACTTGTACACAGGGTAGTTACATCATGTTAGATAGAATTATGACCTGTTATTCATAGACTGAAAAAGATGTGTTTGGGTGTCAAGTAGACAAGGGGTGGACTTGTGTTTGTTAATATTGATTGTAAGCTTAATAGAATTTAGAGGCACTTAAGGAATTAATAAAACACAACTCTGATTGTACTTATGAGGTCATTTCCACCAGTGATGAAGTCATAAGAACTCTGATCCAATTAATGGCTTATTGGAAAAGAGTAATGTCTCCCTTTAGCTGTGTAACACTTGTCAAATCATTTGTTACAGGATACAGACATGTATGTTTCTTGTGTGCTTCTTGTTAGCTGTCCTTGCCCCACCTGCTTGTATTGATCATTTTGTATGGACTTCAGATAATGTTATAAATATTCAAATGGCCCTAGGTATATAAAGGTTCCCTATTCCTGGCTCCATTGGTGGATTTAAAATTTAAACACTTGGGAAGTATTGATGTTGTAAGAGGTGGGGTCCAGTTGGTGCCCTTGGGCATGCCTTTGAAAATTATGTTCTGATGATGCCCTTTCTTGTTCCCTTCTCTCTGCTTCCTGGCTGCTATGAAGTGAGTACTTTTGCTTCTTCATACACTTCTGCTATGATGTTTTGCTGCAAGGGAGCAAAAGCAATGGAGCCAAAGTCTATGGACTGAAATATCTGAAACCATAAGCCAAAGTAAATATCCTCCCTTGAGTTATTTCATTCAAGTATTTGTCAGTTCTAGAAAGTCTGGCTAATGCATTAGATAAGTAAGAATATGAAAACTAGCACATTAGAGAAGTAAAAATATCAGCAGTGTAGATTCATTTGACTTGCTGAGTTGGCAGTGGCCTAGATAGATTCAAAACGGGGTTCACTGACAGAGATACCAAGACAATGGTTTGAAATATTCCAGTTACTCAGCATTCTTCTAGGCTTTTTATCTCTATGTGCTTCTCCTTGTTTCACCAGTCATCATTTTTCCTTTTTTGGTCATGTTCATGGAAAGAACATGGAATCAGGGAAACCACATGCAAGCCCCAGTTCTCCAATGAATGGCTTATGACAATACAAAGTCACTTCCCTGGGCTGTACAATATGAATGGGCTCATTGATTCTTCAGCGATAATTTTTTCTCCCCACTTATTTTTCCAGGGTGAGCTACTAACCATGTTGCAGATTTCATGTTCTTAGACAGTTAAACAAGTAAGTACCCCTGCTCTGTACAGTCTCTTTAGATACAATGACCCTATTTTTCAGCATGATGGAGGTCACCAAATCTGCCAATTGGCAGTACTGAGCTCTCTCACATGAACTGTAGTGTGGGTTGTTATAGAGGGGAAGGTAACTCTGCTTTAAAAGAGTTTTATTTAGAAGTGTGGAGTCTCTTATGGAAGAAGTGGAGTCTTCTTATTGTAGCTGAGTATATGAGAGAATGAGCTGGTATTTATGAGTATGCCAATTATCTTGGGGAGAAATAGCAATGTGAATAATTTCACTAGAGCAATGAAACCAAGCCTCCAGGTCCTATCAAGTTGCAGGTGGCTGGGCTTTGCTTGATGAGATTTTTTGTGCCCTAAGCAAGTCTTTGATTTCCACAGAGTCTGCTTTTCTGAAGGGGTATGGATAGGCTCCTAGAGCGTACTGAGTAGTCTCAGCTGCCAATTTAGAATGGTGGTAGGAGATGAGTAGGCTTCCAAAAGCTACTTCTCAGTGATGTCACCTTCCATGACTTGATGACCCAAGTCTAGCTTGGCATGATTGATATCACTTTCTTACCATGAGTTCTAGGCAAGGGGAGCAGGGATGGTTCAGGGAGGCACAGCCTGGGACTGTCTTGGCAAAGAGCAAAGTATTGTTGTCTCAAGAAGCTCTGCCCCCAGGCTGGCAAAAGTCCATTTTCTAATGGCTTCTTTTCATACCCTTGAGGCATATCACAGTTCTAGAGGCTAGAAGATCAAAACCAAAGGGTTGGCAGGGCTGGATTCCTTATAATAAAACCTGCAGGGGAGGTTCATTCCTCACTTCTTTCCAGCCTCTGCTTGTTCCTAGTGTTCACTGGCATTCTTCACCTTGTCTTCATTATTACATGGTGTTCTCCTAAGTGTTTCTGTGTCTCAATTTCTCTCTTCCTACAAGGCACTTGTCATTCAATTAGAGTTTTCAGTAATCTAATATTCTTCATCTCTTGCTATTATATTTTTCTTATTTTTAAGTAGTTGTATAAAGGGGTTAGTATTCAACAAATCAATTTAGAAGTGCAATGCATCTTGATCAACAATGACTTCATCTTAACTAAGTTGTATCTGCAAAGGTCCTACTTCCAAGTAAATAAGGTTACAGTCACAAGAAGTTGTGGTTAGGTTTTGAATGTATCCTTTTTTTGGTTAGAGATTGATTTCAGCCCACAAGAAGGTACCTACCTAAATAGGGTTCTAGCTGGTTAAAACCTTCAATTGAAGTCTAATATAACTATGATCTTTTTATTTATTTTGTTTTTTAAAAATGTTATTATAAAGTTGATATACAGTGGGGTTACCGTTTCATAAGTCAGGTAATGAGTGTATTTTTTATTGTTTATGGGCTTAACTCTGGGCCCGGGAGCTGTCCTTGAGATAAAGACAAGCACTCTATCACTTGAGCCACAGCACCACTTCCAGCTTTCTGGTGGTTAAATGGAGATAAGAGTTGCACGGATTTTTCCTTCCCAGGTAGGTTTGAACCATGATTCTCAGGTCTCAGCCTCCTGAGTACCTGGGATTACAGGCATGAGCTACCAGCGCCAAGCTACATTTCTTATTAAAAAGGAGTAAATACAAAGTGCTAAGGCCTTTTGTGTTCAGCCTTGAGAATAGTTTTAGCAAAGCCATCAGACTACCTACTGTATCTTTCATTTTACTTCATACAATTTTGCCATTTTAGATCATGTCAAGGTTTTTGTTTGTTTGTTTGTTTTTTGTTGTTGTTTGTAGGGCTTAGACTCTGGGCCTGGGCACTGTCCCTGAGCTCTTCAGCTCAAGGCTAGCACTCTACCACTTTAAGCTGCAGCACCAGTTCTATGTGTCAAGCCTTTGACTCTTTGAACACATTTCCTAAGCAAGAAGCTTGGCTAAAGACGTTGAACAATTGCAGAAAAATCGAGTTGGGAAAGTTAAATGGAATGACAAGGCTTTCCTTTGGACTGTTCCTTGATCTTGTCAGCCTGCTGGCTGACCTTGTCCTGTGTGCTTTTAGGCCCAGACACTGTGCCCAGACTCTCATGTGTGAAAGAACACCTTAGGCAAGAGCTGAGCTTTAATGAAGTGATGCGTGAGGATTTCCAGCTTGTTTTGTCTGAGCCTGCTCTGGCATCCTGGTTCACTGAGAAGTGCAGTAAAGAGGAGCTCTTAGGAGCTAGCGGCAGGGCTAAGCCAGCTCAGGAGCAGAGAAAATACAGGCAGGAGCACAGGATTTAACCACAGAGAGCCTACCAGCTTGCACAACTCTTTGGAGAACAGCCAAGATCTTCTGCTCAGATGGCTTTCATTTTGTTCTTCCAACTCTAATGTTGTACAGCCTAGTTGACCTTGCCAAACTTCTAGAAGCTGAATCTTGTTTATCTTTGAGGACAGGATACTCTAAAGCCAGAAATTTCTCTTTAAGTAGGGTAGCCCAAATTGGTCAGAGCTAAGATGGCTGCCAGAGTGACTACCTGAACAAAATAAATGACAGAATCACCTCAGCTCACTGTCATGATGATGACTGGCAAGAAGATACATGAACCCTATTCCCTTTATTAACCTGCTCCTTCTCATTTACTTTTTATCATTTTCATGACTATCTGACCCCCAACAGGTGGAAAGAGATTTGAATGTTTGTCTTCCACTTCTGTTCTTGTCCAAGAATACATTTCTATCACTGCTTTGTTGGCACTCAGACTTATACTGGTTTAATGATTATGAGAGGGGGTAAATGACCCCATTTGGAGTCAAACCTTGGTAACAATTCCTCCTTTGTGATCTCATATTTGAACTTCAGGGTAAGGGCTGGCTCAGGGGCCATTTTAAGACCTATTACTCATCCTGAGAAGTACCGAGAGTCCAGCTGGAGCTGGTGGCTACTAGGTTAGCTGTCAGGAATATCAGATTCAAGAGCAGAGCTGGCTCTATAAGAAGCCATGTGGGTGACAGTGGTAGTGGCCTTATGACTGTGATTTGGCCATGTGAGAGTCATGATGTAGCAGAAATGAAAACCCAGTGTAGGTGTAGCACCTGTGACATTGTGGTACCTGCACTGATAGGGTCATCACTTGGTGGGCCTTGGGGATACCAGCAGACACATGGTGACAGAGTAGATATCACTGAAATTGCTACTTTCGAGAGGTTGAACTCAGGGCCTTAGGTCCTTGATTTGTGTTTTTGCTCAATGCTGGCACTCTACTATTTGAGCCACACCTTCATTTCTGGCTTTTTGCTCATTTATGGGATATAAGAGTCTTGGGGATTTTTCTGAGTGGCTTTGAACTACAATTCTCAGATCTCAGCCTCCTTAGTAGTAGGATTACAAGTATGAGCTTCCCGCTCACTGGTTTATATGCCACTTTTTCTTTAAAAAGCAGACACTTCTGATAACATGGAGTATACTGGGCAGACATATTTATTAAGAGGACTGGGAGACACAAGGCTTGAGAAAATATTAGTGTGTAGAGGTGAATGGAATGTGGGATAGTGACATGGCGTCCCAAGGGGAGGCCTCACCAGTACTTCAGGGAAATCATTTTCTCTTTTCCAGGTCTTGCTCTTCTTTTAGCAAATTCCCTGCCTTTTAACTTTCTAAGGCTAAAGGAGTGTTAGCATAATTTTCCCTACTACTCAGTTTAGGTTTAGTTCAATTCAACACATAAGCATTGAGTGAAGCAGCCCTGCTTCCGAAATATAGAGAAGAAGCTAGACAATGCTCCTGCTCCCAAGAGATTTATAATTTGCTAGGGAAGGAAGTGAAATTAGGCAAGTGCATGCCTGTCAACCTCCCTCCCTCCCCATCTCTCTCTCTCTCTCTCACACACACACACACGTATATATATTTTATATGTGTGTCCACTGTGGACACAAATATACATCCACAAGCACACACCCACATAACTTCTGTTTATTTTGCCCCTTTCTCCTCTGGGTACAAATCAGGGCCATAGGAGGTTTCCTAAAAGATTATGGAAATCTTATGATATGACCTTCCAAAAAGATATTCCAACAGGAAAAGTGACCTTATTGAAAAATAGGCTCTTTGCAGATAAAACTAAGATGAGATGATGGTGAATTAGAGTGGGCCCTAATCCAATGACAACTTTTCTTACAAGCAGAAAGAAGTTTGGATGCAGACAGACAGACAGACAAGTGGCAGAGACAGAAGTGCTACAACTGCAAGCCAAGGAATACTAGGGAGTGCTGACAGCTACTAGCAGCTAGGAAGGTGTAAAGAAGGATCCTTTTTTCAGGATTAGAGAAAGAACAGCCCTGCCTAGACAAATACGCTTCCACCACTGGAAAGCAATGCATTTCTCTCATTTTAAGCCCCTCTCCAGTGGTACTTTATTAGAGCAGTCCTAGGACAGAGGACAGATGGAATTCCCTTATGGAATAAGAAAACAGATACAGTTAAACACCCCAGTAATGGAATAAGATTAGCCACAGAGCCGAAGCATTCATTGGGATCCCTCTGTACAGTTCAGCCTTTCTTCCCTCTGTTGTCTTCAGGGTTATTCTTTTTGTGAACAGCTTTCCTTGTTTATTATTCTTTTGGTCTCCTTCATGCATATAAATGTGGAACCTGTAGGATCTGTCTTTCCCCCAAGATTTGCCTGCCCCCAGCAGTTCATCACACCAAACTTGATTGGTTTACTGTAGAACTGGAGGGAGTTTTCAGCATGATTCAGGACTGTACTGTTCCAGGAGAGGGCAGTGTCGAGTGTGTACACACCAAGGGAGGCACCTTTGGGATGCCCCCTCAATGTCTATTGGAGACGACTTCATACTTTCCAATTATCATTGCTTGTACTCTTCTTCCTTCTCTCCTTTTCCTCCCTCTTTTTGCTCCCTCCTTCTCTCCCTCTCTTCTTCCTTCCCTCCCTTCCTTCCTCTGTACTCTTTTCTTCTTCCTTCTCTCTCTCTCTCTCTCCCTCTCTCTCTCTCTCTCTCTCACACACACACACACACACACACACACACACACACACACTCTCTAATGCTCAGATGCCCTAGGTTCACTTACCAGACTGTCACAAACTCTTGGCTCGAGATTCTGACTGATTACATATGCAGTGTTGCCTGATCTCCTGTGAAACCCTGTGCCTCTTACCATGTGGGCTATTCCATAAAACAGAAGCAGTTAGTGACAGATTTGGAATGAAAGCTCTTTGGAGTAGAATATTCTTTAAAAACTGCTACCATTTGGGTAGATATTCAAGTCACATATTTCTTTCATGCAGCAAACATATGAACTGAGCAGATGCCTGAGGTGGAGCATGATTGAGAACTGAGTGCTCTTATTATTGGACTTAGTGACCTGGGAATGCATGGAAATGAAAGTAGTTTTCCCCTCATTTTTTATACTTTTTTTTTTGCCAGTCCTGGGGTTTGAACTCAGGGCCTGAGCACTGTCCCTGGCTTCCTTTTACTCAAGGCTAGCACTCTGCCACTTGAGCCACAGCGCCACTTCTGGCCATTTTCTGTATATGTGGTGCTGGGGAATCGAACCCAGGGCCTCATGTATATGAGGCAAGCTCTCTTGCCACTAGGCCATATCCCCAGCCCTTCCCCTCATTTTTTAAACTATACTTTTTATTTTATAATTCCTCCTCAGAGTGTGTAACATTCATGTCCCTGATCTCAGGACACATGGCACTGAGACTGCCTACCCTGAAGAAGCTCTTCCCTCAGTACAGAATCTCAAAGGTAAAGAAGTACAATAAGGAGTCTTCCATCCTGAGCACTGGGCAGATCCCCACCAAGATGGCATCGAATTGTGCTGCTCTAAGAAAGCAGATGCTGATCTCACTCTTATCTCACAGTTCAGCCCTGTTCAAATATCTCATTTTCTCTCCTGAGCCTTCCTGTAAATCCTCTGTTTATCCTGCTCTTTCTCTTCCCCACCTGTTGTTGGCTGCTGTGTTCTTCCCACCCTGGATTTTTCATCTACCACCCGCCCTTTTCTTGCCTGTATTACTATCTACTCAGTTGCTTGATACCAGATAATTTAGTTTTTGATTGTAGGTCTTTAGATGGATTTGAAGATGACAGTTTATTGCTTTCTAGATTCCCGTCAAACTCCTCTAATATCATTGTTGTTTAAGCACACTCCCCCATTCCTCCCACGCTGAAGCGCCTTGGACACTGTCTCTTTCCTTCTAGGCCTGTAGAGGTGCTCTGGGCACTCCCTGCCACCACCTTCTTCTCAGACCCTTGGTCCACAAATAAGTGCCAGGCTGCTTGCTGCACCTCTGGACCACACATCCCAGTAGGGTTGCCTCATGCTGAGAACTGGAGTCTACACACGGCTTTTGAGAACTTCATATATTCCCTTCTTGTTGTTATTAAACTTAAGATAAAAGGTCCTGGGTGACCAGGAAATAACAAAAGTTTCATGAAATTTCTGGCTTTGGCCTAGCTTCTCTAGTTGAGTGGGAGGCAGTGAGGGGGAAAAGTTTTGCTTTTATCTGACAGTTCGTGAGCAGTGAACTGTGGTCATATCCCAGGCAATGAAAGCCCAGAAGAAGATATGGCTATTTGAATATAACCATATTTGAGCTTCATTGTAACATCTCTGTCCTTCAGTGTTCTCATCCATAAAATGGGTACATAGCTTTAAAAGGGTGTTATGAAAGATAAATGAGGAGATATACATGAGAGAGAGAGAGAGAGAGAGAGAGAGACAGAGGAGAGATGAGACCTCAAGCTCCACAGCTTATTTGCTGTGTGAAGAGTCAATTATTTAATATTGTATTGCTATAATTTTCATTAAGTTCATATTTTAATCATATTTTTATTTATTATCAATTATTTGAGAATGACAAATTTGAGAATTACAACTCTGTTTTTCATAAAGATCACCTGAGCTGTAAATGGGTTTTCCAGTGTGTAATCTGATTCTTGGGGCAAGTACGACTTAGTAGAGCTCTAGCTTCCTTGCCTAGCCAGATATACAATATACAAACACCCTGCCACAGGGCTGCTGCTCTTTCCCACACACCACTGTCCTTGCACTGTGCTACTGACAGTAGGTAGGTCTACCCCAGTACTAGAAAACCACTAGTAAATGATTATGATCAATAGCAGTATTTTCTGGAAAGATGCTGGTATCAAAGCTTTCAGTAGCTGTGTTTATTTGGGGTAAGTCAGTTACCTCACCTGTAACTGGTAGGGTTGAACTATGTAGGCGCCTACCAGATTAAACGTTTTGAGAATCTAAGATGTCAAGGAATACTAGCAAGTTCCAATGATAGATGGTAAGTTCTGATTCTCTCTCTCTCTCTCTCTCTCTCTCTCTCTCTCTCTCACACACACACACACACACACACACACACACTTTTGTTTGTCATTTTTTTTCTTTTGTGGTACTGGGGATCTAATCCAGGATGTTGTACTTGCTAGGCAAATGCTTTGCCACTGAGCTACATCTCAGCCCAAGTTCTGATATTTTTTTAGTTTTATGACTAGATCCCAAAAATAGCTTGGGGGCCAGATTCTAGGATGTAGCTAGTTGGCCCCATGAGCAGGTGCACATGGAAGACAGGGAAGTGATGGTCATACTGAGGGCTGGATTAGAAGCTCAGTCATCAGCTCAGTGCCCTTTATGTGTTACAAGTGGCAGTTGTAATTGCATGCCCAGGTTAACAGAGGAATAAAAGAGGTTTGTACAGTACTTGTGGACAAATGACTCTTTCGTCCATGAAACATGGTGACTTCAATATCTGGTTGATGGGAGAACAGGGACAGTTAGATTTTCTTGATAGAACCCTGGACAGAAAGCAGACAGTAGCTGTGTGCTGCTGCTTCAGGGTGGCATGCCACTTCCTGTCTTTGAACACAGCCTCATCCATCAGGAAGAACAGACAGTGACGGGACAATGTAAGTTCCGGGGAATCTTTCCAGCTCCGGTATTCTACAAGTTCATTATTCCCTTTCTTCTAGGTACCTCTGGCTAGCAGCCCAGACTAAAAATGATCTCTGTGAAGGATCCTTTTACCTACTTTCTTACCAGGGCTTTTCGTTCATCTTCATTCTCTGGTGCAGGATAAATGTATGCTTTCAGCTACTGAGAAAACTCTTCCCTTCCATTTTTCTTCTTAAGCATTGAAATAAATGAAATCTGGCATTTAAAGTGCTCAGCACAAAGCCTGACTCATAGTAACGTATTCATATGTATGTGTGTGTGTATAGTCTCCTAATAATTCTTCTACTAACATTCTCCTCTAGTCTAAATATCTGTGTCATTTAAAATACTTTTCATTTTGTAAAATCCAGGGCCACTTAACTTTTTCTTCATAAGAAAAAGGTTTACTCTGATGACTGCTAAGCATCTCATCCATTTAAGTTCACTGCTTTGCCCTTGTCATTTTATGGTGCCCAGGAACCACTGATTCTCCCAAAAGCTTCTGTTTTCTGACTGTCCAGCCATGGCTCAGTTCAGATGAGATATGCAGAGCTAGAAGAGATCCCTCTGAAGTCAGAGCAACTCAAAGTATGTCTTGAAGCCGTTGGGTGCTATTGCAAATAAGAAAAGACAACTCATCAGATGGGCTTGGAAATCTGAAAGCTGGGCAGTCCTCAAATTTTAAGCAGTGTGACGGGTTGCCTGTGTTCATGGTGGGAAAACCAAACTGTCTTTACTAGCATTTCCAAGGCTCCTTTTCTCAGATACCTAGAGTCTATCTCACATCCCATCCTTGGAACATACTTTAAAGGGTTTAGACCCAAGCAGAAATCCTTGTCGTATTTTCAGAAGAGGAAACAAATTCTTAAGAGAGGGAAATGAAGGTGAATATGATCAAAGTACATTATACACATGCATGCAATTGTCATGAGGAATCCCATTTCAATTTATATATGCTAATAAAAGAGAAAAAAAGCTATAAAGTGATGATGAAGAAAAGGACAATTGGCTCTGGAGAGTGGTTGGACCAAGATTAGAAACTGTACTCCAAGAGCTGTGTCATGCATGGGTTATAGAGGTCCCACAGTCACTGAGGACAGGACTAAGAAGATGAGGATTAAATTAACCTGACCCAACAACTTCTATCATTCATTCCAGAGGCCCATAGACAGCATGCGTTCTTTGTGCTCATTCTAAGCTTTTCTATTTGTTAATAGATCGATGCAGGAAATGCCACAGCAGGCAAGGCTCACTTGCAACTTTCACCCTGAGAGTTGGAATAAGAAAGGATGGGAACCAATTAATCATTCAAGTCAATTGTCTCCTATCACCCTATCTAAAATCTCAGAATCTTACTAATCTCACTGCCTTCTCTTCACATGGACAAAGGGAAGTAGCAACACCACTAAAACAAAAATATGAAAAGGCAATGGGAGAAGTTTGAAATAAGCAACCCTCTGAATAGAATGAAAGGGGCTGGCTTCTTGAGGAAAGAAGAAGACTAACACTGAAAAAAAGAGCAATATCAAAACAAGAAGACAATATTATAAAAAAAAAAGATAATCAAGGGAGAATATCTTTACTGAAGAGTGATGGATTAAAAAAACAAACCACAAAACAGCCGGTGCATGTGGCTCAAATCTGTAATCCTAGCTACTCAAGAGGCTGAAATCTGAGGATCATGATTCAGTGTCAGTCTGGACAGGAATGTCCTTGAGAGTCTTACCTCAACCACAAAAAAGCCAGAATTGGAGCTATAGCTCAAGTGGTCGAGTGCTGGCCTTGAGCACAAAAGCTTAGGGACATCATCGAAGACACACACACACACACACACACACACACACACACACACACACACACACACACCAAATAAAAAGATATGAAAAGAAATGTAGGCAATGAGTGCTTAAAACCTTATAGAAAAGCCCAATGTGGAGCTGAACTACCAGTGAGTGCTGGCCATGCTTTTCTGAAAATTGGAAAAATGTTCCTTTGGCCACTCTGATGCCTCTGGCAAAATTTGTTCCATATTTGTGGCACTTGAGCTAAAATAGTGGCCAACCCCTGCTTTAAAGGGTAATAACTTCTAACACTGATCTAGATCGCTGTTGCCAGCAGGGACTCACAGACAGATGCCCTGTGGCTGAAGGATTAGAAATTTCCTAATGTGCCCACCTCTGAGAGGAGATGGAAGGGCTGAAGAAGTAAGGAGAAAAGCCAGGGTGGTTGGTGATCAGATAAAGAGTTGTGTCTTTCTTTTCTTCAGGTGTTCATTCAAGAAGGATTTAATGAGCTGCCTGTAGATGTCAATCACTGTTCTGGACATCATTGTCTCCATTAATCTTTACAATAACCTCATGGCATATTTCATCTCTTTTATAGAAATCAAAATCAGAAGCTCATTTCTTGACGTAGGAAAGAGAAGGTTTAAATTCTGTTCTGCCTGATTCAAACCCTCACTGTTTGCCATAAAACACACTACGAGGGAACTAAAAATGACTAGGATATAAAATATGCTCTCCAGTGGCAATATTTATGAAATATATTTGTGTGAGCCAGGTACTGTTCTAGGCTGTGGGGGCCCTGCCTCCACAGGAGAGGGAGTGGAAGATAAGTTAATACACACACAGAAAGTTAGACTATAAAATGCCAGCTGGGAGCTAATAGGCATGATTTTTAAAATGTGGGTGGGATCATGAGAAAAGGTGACACTAATGGTCATTTTAGAAAAACTATTAGGAATGACCTCTCTGAGGGGTGGCAGGAATGACCTCTCTGAGCAGTGGCATTTCAGCAGCAAGGGAGCAAGGTTGGGCAGTCAGATGTGCACTCTTGGCAAACATCTTAGACACTGCCTTTGAAGCTCACAGCCTTGTTTTGATCCATGCAGTGTCATGAGAGGGAGCCATCATCATGACCTTTGGTTTAATAAGGAATTGGGATATGGAGAAAGGAGTGAGTAGTCAGATCTGCACTGGTCCTAAATGGCTTAAGGGGAGTCTGTCAACCTCAGGTCCAGGTCCCCAACTCCTGCATCACAAGGATGTTTCTTGACAGAACTTGCTAAGGCCCCTGAGAGTCAAACTCTTGCTAATATTTACCTAAACAAAAGCTAATTGAGGAGCTGTTAAACCAAGAAAGAATGTTTATTTATAAAGTCAGAAACAAGCCAAGGAAAGCAAGGGGATTTAAAAACAATGTGTATTCAAAAGTGTATTGTGAGCCACGTGCTCACGCCTATCCTAGCTACTCAGGAAGCTAAGATCTGAGGATCACAGTCCGAAGCCAGCTCAGGCAGGAAAAGTTTGTGAGACTCTTGTCTCCAATAAACTACTCAGAAAAAGCTGGAAGTGGAGTTGTGGCTCAAGTGGTAGAGCTCTAGCCTGAAGTACAAAGAGGCTCAGGGGCAGGATGAGGCATGAAGCTATGACATGGAAGGATTCAGTGGCTGGAATTCAGGTGAGAAACAGCAGAGGGTATGAGATCCCAGAACAAGGATAAGTCCTGAACCCTAGACCCCTGTCATCTGTTTGTGCTGCTGCAACAGAATACCTGAGACTGAGTAGTTTATGTGTAGTCATGTGCTGCAATATGTTAAAGATTAAGTCACTCAGTGATACTATCACAGCCTTACCTCATGTAAGCACACTGTATGATACACAGTGATGTAATCTCTCCCTGGGAGCTGGTGTCTCACACCTGTAATCCTAGCTATTCAAAAGGCTGAGATCTGAGAATTGTGGTTCAAAGCCAGCCCATGAAAGAAAGGCTAAGGGGCTCTTATCTCTAATTAACCACCCGAAAACCAGAGGTGTTGTGGCTTAAAGTGATAGAGAACTAGCCATGAGAAAAAAAGAGCGCATGAATAGCACTCAGGTCCTGAATTCAAGCCCCACAACTAACAAAAAAAAATTTCTCTTAACAGTGCCTTTTCTCAGGATATAGCCCTGTGGTTAAGTGATAATGACTGTAATAGAAATGTGCTTTTCGTAGATCTGGAGGCCAAAGTCCAAGAACAAGCCTCAGGCAGGTTCAGGGTCTGATGAAAGTTCTTATCTAGGCTTCCAAGATGGCAACTAGTGTCTGAGTCTTTGAATGGCAAGGGTAGATTTGAGGACAAAAGGAACCTAGCGAGATCCTGGGTTCTTAGAAATTGCTTTTACTATCAAGCACTGACTCTTACTTGGACCCACAAAATTAATTTTAAAAAGCAAAAGAAAAGCTTGCCATCCTGCTTCCTTTTTACATGGATCTCCTTTGCTCTGAGTCCCCTGCAATCACTTTTGGTTCCAGGAAAAATGGGACTAAATCATAGATCTTTAGGACAAGGACTGAAATTGCACCTAAAGAGATGATTATTAGCATAGCCTACAGGACAGACCACCTTGTCAAATGAAGACAATTCCCTTTAATAATGAGGCTTCACCCTAAGACAGGTAATCATCTCATAGGTGCCAGCGTGGTCCCCTCAAATGATGACATGTTAACAAGTTCTCCATAAACCCTCACAGAACCCACCTGCCCATGCCTTGTCTGGGACTACTTAATTATATAAATCTCTCACCCTTGTCATGCTTCTTTTTCTATTTAAACCTAAAGCCCAAGTCTGTGCCCTGAAGATGGGTTAAAATTCTTACTTTGCCTTCTCTTGTGCTGTGCCACGGTATAAATCTCCCTTCTCTGCCCTTTACTATGATTACTCTCTTTACTTGGTGTAGACTAGAGCCTTGGAGTTGGGTTTCTTGCCTAGAACTCTGGTTAAACTTCAACTTCTTTATAAGATCATGATGAATCCTATTCTCCAGGGAAGAATCTTGTCTTGACCTAATCACCTCCCACAGGACTACCTCTTCCTACTGTCCTGTTGAGGATTAATTAACACGAATTCTGGAAGGGACAAGGACATTCAACCCATAGCAATCCTGTGCTCTACTGATGATAAGCTTTAGTATACAAACAGCAAAGGAGAACAGCCAGAGAAAGGAGGAAAACCAAGGGCCTAGGCCATAGCTTCTCCATAAGGGAGTGGGTTCAGGGAGGAAGGGGGTACTGGGAAAGTTTCTAAAAGGGCCAACACATTTGAGTTTCCATTTCTTATTCAGAGACCATAGGAGATGAAAACAAAGACTCTAAACCCAAAATGAGAACAAGAAGTTTGTGGGGTGAGGAAATCTTTTGGGCAACTGGGGAGAGAATAAAAAAGATTGGGACAGGGGGAGAATATAAATTTAATCCCAGGCTACCCAGCTGTGGTATGGTCCTTTAACAGGAAAGGCGTCTGTCCTGGGTCCTTACTCTTGCCCTTGTCTGCGACACTATGGGAAAGAAGCTGCTGGCTATCCTATCCACTCCTTTGCTGCACTGAAGGAAGACATCTGCTTTGCTCTTGCTAATTTAGTGTGGGAATCATGCCTCACTCTTGGGTGTAGATAATGATTCCCGCTGGCAGGCAGGCAGGCAGGCAGGCAGGCTGGGATGCCAGGGGATCAGCTGCATCCCTTCCCAGCTAGCATTCCATCATGCAGGAGCCTTGCCGTCTCTGAGCAGGCTGCAGTTGGCCTATAGAATACGCTTGGGCAAGGAGTTAGGAGGAAGAGCAGAGTTCCTAATTCAAAGTAAGACGGTACAAACTTACTCACACCATTTCAGGGCTGCAGCACCTGAATACTCTCTCTGCTCAGAGCTCTGTGAGCCAACTGTGACCAGAGAGGAAACAAAGGCTTTAAGAGGCTGGAGGTGTTATTCCAGGCAGGGTATGCTAGGTGCTTGAAAGTAGAGAGAAACAAATTTGTCATGAATGAACCTGGTCCCTTAGATTGTCATCCTTACAAGGTGAGCACTCTTCTATAAAACAGGGCAGCAGAGACCCCAATGCCAGCAATCACAGGTCTTCTGTGTCTTTTCCTTTAAGAATCTGAAATTACTACACAGCCTTTAAAACTAATAAATACTATAGGGGCAGGCCTATCCCTATTCCTCTCATGTCTCATCATTTCCTATACAAATGCATCAATGGCTATTTTATCAATCCCCTGATCCTTTTTCTAGACTCTCCAAGCAAAGTACTGAGGTCTTTCCTTCCCAAATACTCAGCTTATTCTCTTCTAGCCCTTCTGCTCTCAAGCCTCTAAGCAGCAATCAATTCTTAGGTTGCCATTTAGGTATTCCTCACTCTAAGGGGAATTTAAAGTTTCCAAGTATCTTAGAAAAACTCAGGTTATAACCCTGTATGACAGCACATGTCTTTAATTCCCACACACAGGACCCTGAGGCAGGATGGTAATGAGTTTAAGGCCAGCCTGGGCTACATAGCAAGAGCTGTCTTGAAAGAAGACAAAATTGATAAAAGTTGAGCTAGCTTGACAAAACTCAAATACAAATTAGCTTGCCTAACTAGGAACTCATTGCATCTAACTAGCTGGATCTAATCTATCAAACCACATTGTCTGAAGCTTTTTCCCCTGAACTCTCTGCTTCTTGCTGGATTTTGGCACCATCATTTGTTACTGTACATGGGAATTCTCCAAACCGCAAGGGGAGTTGACTTTGGTCAAGTCTAGGCTTGCAAGTTCCTATGTGGAAACCCTATTAGGCTTTACTTGGGCCATGGTTTAGAAATAGGGAACTTCCATAGCCAGGTCTAAGTAAGTCAAGTGCCCAGGCTAGTGTCTGAGGAAAGAAAGTTCTGATTCTGGCAAAAGAGGTATGGGATTGGGGAGAGGTATTATTTTCAACAGGAAAAACAGTAGCTCCCATAGCCTACTGAAGTGGGGAGATTGGGTCTGGCCATTAAACATTTTGGCCACATGGTGGATAGTAGGGTCTGGTATCTTATCTTCATGGTGGGGGAGTGTGAAGCCCCCACCTCCCAGGTAAGGGGTATGCCTGGCAGAAGAGATGGGCACTTAGCTGATAGGTTACTAAACCTGTCAATCCAGTGATTGGGACTGGGAGCTTCCTGTGAGCCTGCTCCCTGACCAGACCCTATTTAGGCACTGACAAGCTCAGGCGCCATTATGCCATGCCATGTGTCTCCATGTTCCTATTCTGGCTCTTCTCCAGTCACTATGGCATCCCACTTCAGCTCTACATTGATGCCAAATCTGTCTGTTGGTTTATTTTTGTTCTTTCTTTCTTCTAAAGCCTTCATAGCTCAGTTTCCTAACAGTGTTAAATGTATTTGCTGGCTGCTGGTCTTTGAGACAGGAGTCCACCAGGCAGTTGCTGACCTTTTAACAAAGACTTCTGATTCAACTTCTCAAAATGTGGCTTCTCTGTTTTCTCACTGTACAACATTACCACACTGGTGTTTATCATCTCCTCATACCAAAGCATGAGGGAGAGAGAGAGAGAGAGATTTGAGGCAGAGCTCTCTTCCCATCTATTCCATGAATATAACAGGTAGATTCTGCCTTTTCCATCAGTTGAAGGAGCTTGAAACAGTCCATCTGCTCTTCATTTCTTTGTTGTTGTTGTTCAGCTCTAGAAAATCCTTGTTTATAAAGCTACTTCTTCTTCTAGGCTTCTTCTACCCATTAGGTGCTTAAAAAATCTTGTTGGAACCACTTTGGTCACTCCCTCCCCCAGGCAATGCTGGCCTGTAATTCAGTCTTCCTGTCTCCATAGCAGGCAGCTAGCTCTCCAGAGCCCTTCCCACACAGCAGCCTTAATGTGCAATGAGGTCACCAAATCCTGCTGAGTCAGGCTGGGACAGAGCCCAAGGCTAGCTCTGGCTTTAGGGAAGAGAGACCTTTTCTTTCTCCTGGGGAGGGAAAGCATTTGGGCCACATTATCCTCATGGTCATCTTTAAGAATTTCTCTCTCCACCTCTCAGAAAAATAAATCCCAGATTATCCATTTAAAGCAAATCTCTATGTCATTAAGCTAATACAATCTCGTATGGTCTGAGTTGCAAGGGACTGAATAAGTCATGTGCCCCCAAAACACTTAGCTAATGTTTAGATGTCCCTATAATGTCTTGACAAAACCACAGCAAGGTCATTCCTGAGTTGGACCACTTTTAGAAGTTCGCATTATGTTAAACAATTCTGGCTGTTGGCAACTTCAGTTCTCTGCTTTTCTCTTCCTTCATAGGCCCTGAGAGCAAAGGGAAGGGGTGGGAGTGGGGGGAATTGGCAAAATCCTTATTTTTAAGGATAGGGGAGTCCCTAGAGCAGCTTCTTCAGAATACCTGAATATCTGACTCCTGATTACCTGTATGGTAGGTGCTGGCAAAGTGCCAGCTCCCAGTCATTGCAAAGCCTCCCTTCCTCTGTGCGTGACCAGGGACTGGGGCTTAAGAGTGGGCACAGGGATCCATGGGAGACTGGCATATTGCGTGTTCTTGTCTCCTTCTTCCAGAACAGGGCTAAACTGCTTCGTTAATCCTAACAGCCCTCAATCCCCAGACTACAGAATGTCACCCCTGGGTCCTCTACTTGCAGAATGTTGTAATTAGGTGTTATGGTGCATAATGGGCAGCTCATAGCAGGGCTCTTCTTCCCAGCAGGAAAAAGTCATGAATGAGGCTCCTGGCCTCACCTTTGCTATGGGGAAAGTATTTGGAGCCACAAAATAAAAGGGAACATTACCTTCCAAATGGTGTCTCTGCCCTGGAAGGACATTTATTCTCTTCTTTCCTTAATCTAGCAGGCATGCAAGATATCGTTCTCTCTCTGTGTCTCTCTCTGTGTCTCTGTGTCTGTCTCTGTCTCTGTCTCTCTCTCTCTCTCTCTCTCTCTCTCTCTCTCTCTCTCTCTTCCTTCTAATATTCCCCCTGCCTCTTTTGGCCCTATGTATGCTGCTAGATGCTCCTTAAAGACAAACACTGTCCTGGTCCCCAATGAGTTTACATCCTTTTATGAGAAAGGGGCAATAGTTTATAGTTGCATATAAGTGTCCAGGTAAACAGAATATGGGGAAAGATAGAAGTGAAAACCAAAAATTGTATAGGAAGGAAGGGTTAGGAAGTAAGAAGTCATGCTTTCAAAAGAGTTTCCTGGTTAGGGAGATGATTAATCATCTAGCCCTTGACCATTGCCTCTCTTCTCCTTTCCTTCCCAGAGCTTTCAGGGATTTATGGCAAGCTTCCTCCTGTGCTCACTATGCTCTGGTGTTTGCGTTGGTTAACCTGGGAACCAAGGGCTCCCTTGACTATTGAACTCATTACATCCCAAAGCAGAGCATTGTGGCCCTCACCCCTTTTGGAAAAAATCCACAGTGATACCTACTAAATTCTTGTATCCAACTTCACCATAATACAGACTTTCCTTGCAAAATTTCACATGTGACTAACCACACTGTGGCTCCTAGAAAAAGCTCTGGAGGCATCTGAGTGCCTGAGAAAGAGCTCAACTGGATCTAGCTATGTAGATAGAGCAATACCAACCAAGAGGGGAGGGTTTGGGGGCTGGGATGCTGGAGAAGCTAGTGACTGACAGCTTCCACAGAGGGAATCAGAAGCCAAGGAATCTGTGACTGATCCAATATTATCTACTATAATACACTTGCTAATTGTCATGAGCCAATCAATAAATATATTGCAGATATAGCTTAGGTATCAAGCACGTTAGTCCTAAAGACTAAGTAATCATAAGACTTGATTGAAGGAATAATAAGTTAGAATTGTGATCCAGCTCTCAGTCTTCTTAGCTTTCTTTCCTGTTAGTGGTGTTTATCCAGAAACCATCATGTTCACATAATGGGCTCTAGATCTGCATCAACAACCCCTGGAGTCAATCTAGGTGGCACAGACTACTCAAACCATTGCCGAAATACGTCTATTACAATCTCTGTTGACACCTGCCCAAAACTGACATGTTCCAAAGGAAATTAATGTGTTCACCTCATTTCTCCTCCACCCTTCCCAAACCTATCTTCCAACGTTTGACATCTTTCTGTCTACAATGACTTACTCTCTGTTTAGTCAGTGTTCCTACTATTCTTCAAGACCACCCAGATCTCCTGTTTCCTTTGTAGAAATTGTGAGGGGGAGCAGAGTACTTTCATCAGTGTATACTCATTAAGGTCCAAGTGAATGGCCATGTCTCATGAGATGTCCCTATGACCCTCCCCTGCAGAAAGGCTTCATCCTCCATGAGACTCCCTCTCACAGTACTTCACCTGAAATTCTCTTCTTGCCCTTTGTTTATACCTTCCTGTTCAAATCCAAGAATCTAATGCCTGTACTCCTACAATATTCTACTTCCTAATAGATTTGGTAATTTCACACCCAGCAGAAAGAATCTTGCCATTCTCCATTTCTCCTTTTTCCCTGAACTAATGACTGCCTTCTTGTGGCCTTCTCATTCAGTTATAATGGTTCACACTCCTCCTAGTTGCTATATTCTCCCAGTTTCTGTGTTTGTGTTCTGTTGAAACCTCTGTGATAGAGTAGGCTTCCAAGTGACAAGACAGTGCTTCATAAAGAGGTTGTTGTTGGAATTCAGTGCCTGTGCTTTTGATGTTTTTGACTTGGATTCTATCCTTACTAGATGGATGACCCTGACACCCCAAGTGAGCCAGTTAACTTCTGTGAGCTTTGGTTTCCTCATTTAAATTTTTTTATTGTTATTATAAAGGTGAGGCTCAGAGAGATTGCAGTTAATAAGTCAAGTAAAGAGTAAATTTTGTACAATGTTACCCTTCCCTCACTCTCTCCCAGGTTTTCCCTCCCACCCGTTTTCCCCATTTCTAAACAGAATGGTGACGATAACTTTAAAAAGATTTACACTGTGTTCATTCTCTCTCTTTCCTGAACGTGAAAATGTCTTGTCTTCCACTTCTCATTCTTCAGGCCTTTGCTTAGATGCTACCACCTTTGGAAGTCCTTCAGGCCTTGAAGATCATGTTAGTTGTCTTTCCATGTGTTTACTTACTACCTTGGATCAGCCTGCGGCTTTGCTCTTAGCCCCTGAACTGCAATGCTCTCTTCTTTGCCCCTTTCTCCTCACTTTGAGAAAATGCAAACTCCGCGAATGCAGGAACCATGATTCTCTCCCTTCTTTTCTCTGCCTCATACTTTTTAATCTAAAGAAAGTTAACAAACACAAAAAAGGTAGACCACATTTGGCAAAGAATTCATGACTGAAATTCTGAAGAAAATGTCTAACATCTCACAGAGTGCTTACTAGCTTGCATTGCAACAATTCAGCTCATCAAATTGCTGGCTCCATCAGCACTGAATTAGGCACTTGGTAGGGAGCTGAACTTGGCACAGAAGCTGAGCAAGTTGTCTTCTGCACTCATACTAAAGCCCTAAAGTTACCAATCTCATAAGCTTTGTACAAAAAAACTACCCAAATCTCTAAGAGAATCAGTTTCCTTAAAAAAAAAATTCTCACCAGGAATAACATTTTCCAGTTTATTTGGCACTCATATTTATAAATATTTTATTTTAAAAACTCAGTCACATGTAAATTTATTACAACACTCTAGGTACTTCATTATAAATAATAGTAACAATCACTAAGGTACTACTTTCTATTTGTTCTGGATGTTATCACTTTTGAGTGAGATAGGTGGATGGATGGATGGATGGATAGATAGATAGATATAGATAGATGATAGACAAATGATAGATGACAAACAGATAGAAGATAGATAGATAGATTGATAGATAGATAGATAGATAGATAGATAGATAGACAGATAGATAGATCGACAGATAGAGTACTTGGGGATTAACAGAGGCAGCTCCAGAATCAGATGGTCTACACTTCAAGCTTTACCCCTGATGTATACTAGCGTGTGATCTTGGATAGGTTATTTCACCCCTCTGTGCTTTAGTAACCTCATCTACTACAAGGTATAATATTAGCAAATGCACCATAGAATTCTTGGGTGCGTTAAATGAACTAACATGTAAGGGCTTTGAGCACAGTCTAGCACTTGGAGTAAATATTATGTATTAGTTGTTGTTATTTGTTAAGCAGTGACTCTAACATAAGAAGAGAGTTTGGATAAGACTAGCTTTAAATTTTCTGCCACCCTGAGATTCTGTCTCTATATCACACCAGTCCCTCAGCATTCCTATTCAGTAGGGAGGGGGCAGCATTATCCACGTTTTACAAACAGTGGAATGAAGCCATAGAGAAGCAAAATGTACAGTAAATGGATGGCAGTTTAAAACTAAGATACAAGTTTGTAGAGGTGAGTGTCAGGAGGCAAAAGACTGTGCATTCAAAAGGGCATGCTAGCTACCCCTTATGAGCAGTAACCCCTGAGGCTGCTTGCTGTTGAGGTTCTTTGTGGATGCTTAACATGGTCACTGCTGGCTATTTCTGAGATGATCTCAGGTTTTGTCTTTCTGCATAATTGACTTCATAGTCGCCCCCCCCCCAAGCCATATTGTGAACTTGGGCAAGATCCCAGATGGATACTGTTTTTTATTTCATTCCTTACATTCTCTGCCTCTTTATATCTCACCTCTTTACATTCCCATCTCTGAGTTGTGCTGGGTATACACACCCCTCAATAGGCTGTAGAAGGCACTTACTGGATGAGTCCCTGTGCTGAGAACTTCAGAACTTGACCTTATTCCAAAATGTACTATCCTTTACAAATACTTCATCCCTCCCCCTCTCCTATCCCACCTTTCACTTGTGCGATAGCAGGCAAAGGATCTGTTGAAAGCTCTTACTCTCTTTCTGAGTCCCTTTTCTGGGTGGCTTAGAGGAAGGCTCTGTTCTCTTCAGGACCCTGGCTGTGTGGAGGTAGGGAGATTCTTGTACCTGAATCCAGCCTGCAGGAGGACTGAGGATGCTTTTCTTTCTGTCCACTAGGGGGCTGCTTGTAGAGGAATGGGAAAAACAGCGGCTTAAAAAAATAAGCTGCTGAAATTTCAGCAAGAGGGGAAAAGAGAACGAGAGAGAGAGAGAGAGAGAGAGAGAGAGAGAGAGAGAGAGAGAGAGAGAGAGAGAGAGAGAGAGCAAAGCAGTCCCAGGCTTCCTCATCTCGTTCACGTCAGAGGCAGAAACCGACCGTGCTTAGGCTGTTGGCTCAACACGCAGAGACAGAAACAGGAGCAAACCCAGGGAGAGGGAGAGAAGAGAAGGTCCTTCCTGACCCAAGGAATTACCACTAGTGGAGTAAAGTCACCTGACTTTTAAAATCTTATTTTGATCGCCTCTTTTTTCCTCCTTCCACTCACAGCCCTACTGGCTTGGGTTTTATTTTCTTTCCTGGAGCCTTTTCTCAGAAAAAGAAGGAAAGGAAGAGAAGAGAGAGAGAGAGAGAGAGAGGTGGGGGCTCTAGGTGAGTGCATCAGCTGGCCCTAGCCCCAGCAGACAAGAATTCTCTTCCCAGGAAGCTCCTGTCACTCCAGGCTGCCCACCCCCAGCCCCGGTAAGTCTAGAGCAGTCCGCTCCTTCCTTGCCTTGCTAGCGTGATTTCAGCACCAAGGAGAGCAACGCGATGCATTTCAGTTCCTGTGTCTGTGTTCCTGTGAGGCATTTGGCACTAAGGTTACATCTCTCTGCTGCCAGCAGAGCTGGGATCTGCATAGGAGTGGGAAAAAGAAAAAAAAGAAAGGTGCAAAACTATACCTACTGAATTAGCCTTGTGGGTAGGCACGCGTGTGTGTAATACATGCACGATTGCATAAGACAGGTGAGGAAGATTGCGGGTGGTTTTCGTGAGTTTCTAGATAAGGCTGTCCTTTTTTATGTAGATAAGAGGGAGGGTTTGGGGGATTAGCTGTGTACCTTCTTTAACTCTTTCCTCACAAACCTTCCATGGTGGGAAAGTGTTGCAAAGGAAGCTGGGGGTGGTGGTTGGAGTAAAGAAGAGAGTGAAAAGTTGTGCTCCTCTGAGGAAGCTGGGAAGAGGTGATTTGTTTAATGTCAGTTTCCCCCAGGATTCTCTGGTTCTTGCTGTGGAGAGTTCCCAACCTGACCTTTGTTTTCTCTCCTGGTGTGAATTCATGGCAAGTGGGCAGCTGGGTTGCAACAGGTGAAGCCCAGGCTGGGGCAGCTTGGGGCAGAGGTCTTCCTAACTTCGTGCTAGTAGGTGAGTGCCCATGTCCTGAGCCTGGCTGATGTGAACTATATGCTACAGGAGCCCCAAGGAAGAAGGTGCCTTCCAGGTTACTGCCATCCTTGGCTACTTGTGGTGTGGTTTGAAAGGGGACAAAAGTCTGTTCTGTCCTATTTTCTGGGGCATCTGGCAGTAAAAACAGTACAAAAGAAAGGTTTAACTCCATGTGTCTAGATGGACAGAAATTAACTTCGACTGACCTCAGACCCAGGAACACCTGAGGTAGAATTCTGTAATCTTATAGCACTGAAGGTTGCATAAATAGGACTATATCATTACTTCATACTTCATTGTTACTACCTTTTGCAAGGTCCTGCTCTGTTGCTCCTGCCTCTGGACCATTGAGTACATCCTGTCAGTTCCCTATATTTAACTTGCCTTTTCTTCGGAGACACTGTCTGCCTGCCCTTAGCCCCTTCAGTCCTGCCCAGATCTCCTTAGATGGGGCTATTCAACAAGTGGTGTCAGGAATGTTCTTTGATTGTACAACTCTCCACAGAGCCTGCATTCCAACATGGGAGTGTGGGCTTTTCATAGATAAACCTTTGCCTTGATTTAGCCTCTTAACTCTTTAAGGCTCTGGTTCCTTCTCCCAAGTATCTTGAGGCAAGAGAGAGATGGGCAGTGTGGTTTACTCTTCCCAATCCTGAACTCTAGTGTGGTAAATCTTTGATTTGTTTCTAGTTCAGCACTCAGGGGCTCTTTATGTTGAAGAAAATCCTCTCCACCTCAGGTTGAGGATCCTTCTGGTCTCGTCTGGGTGAGAATCATGGTCCTGAGAGAAGTGGTGAGACTATTTTTTTCTCCTCTTGACATTGCATCCTGGAACTTCAACATCTCCTAGGAATGGCAGGTTGGAGGATCCAGTGAGGGGAAGAGAATGGTGTTAGAGGTTGTAATAATAGTGGGGGAAAGATTGAATATACAAATGTAGAGAATCGGAAACCAACACTGACTCATTCATATTTCAGCTCTCTTTTTGTCCATGAAATTCGAACAAGTGGGTGGATAGATGTCTGCATGACATCTCCCCAAAGGTTTAAAAAAATCATGCCATTGCAGTGGGTCCTACCCTAATCCACCATTTATTACTGAAGTCATCATACTTGGTGGTCATTATCTCCTTAATGCCCTTAAATTTTGTGTGGAAAAATTGCTCTGTGATGTTACTGTGCCCACTTTTTTTTTTTTTTTTTTTTTTTTTTACAAAGGAGAGACATGGACGTTTACTTTCTTAGGCCAGAGAGTAGCAAAGTAGGAACAAAACTTGTTGGTGCTAATAGCTCATCACCTTTTAGAGACAAGAATGCTACTGTGTGGGAGAATGAGGACGGATTGTTCCCCAGTTGACAGATACTTGCAGCCCAAATCCTTAGTGAACTCATTGTGGGGCAAAAGCCTTCTCCCTGGTAAAAGCTGGAAATCAGCCAAGAGTCTCCACATGCAGCTGTTATTAGTTCTCAACCAAGAAGATGATCAGAGGCCAGGAAAAGACATCTCTTGCTTACTATGAAGACAGAAGCTTGGGAGGGTGTACTACATGCTCAGTGGCGGTCACACACACCCATTTTGCCCCCAGAAACTGCAGATGATGGCCTTCTTCCCAGGGCACATTGCATTAGATGTATTGGTTTGGGGTGTGTAATGAGTGAGTCTTCTCTGTGGACACCTTCATTGAGTCCTCTATATCTCCAATGAGTAAGGAGTAGAAGAAGGTTAGGTTCCTCTCACCTAGAAGAGAAGTGAAAAGCTAAACTCAAATCTAGCCCACATACAAAACTTCCATTCACCTTGCAGCCCCAGCCTGTAAATTGTTATTGTTTACCTGGAATGCACAGCTGTAACTTTTTAAAAATTGAAGTGAAATTTGCATATAAAAAGCACAGATCTTAAATACTCAGATGAATTAAGTTTTGACAATTTCGTACACTCCTTTAACTCCCATCCTAAACAAAATATACACAAGTATATTTCCTCATGCTTCCTTCCAATCAATCCTTCCCTCCCCAACCCATCACTTTCTGTTACCACCATAGCTCACACATTGTGCAGCAAGACTGTATCTCTCTCTCTCTTTCTCTCTCTCACACATACACATACACACACACCACACACACATCATCCTGTGGACCCTAGACTTTTCAAAACACTATCTGAAAGTTCCATAGCTACTGACAGTGAGTGGGCAGCAAGAAGAGCTGTTTGTGGTTATGGAATTGGAAAGTTGGTGGCCATTTCAACCGTTTGTATACAAATCAACAATCAAGTCCAACCAGGAGCCAAAATGTCCCTGCTTGTGAACTAACCTGAGTTTATTTGATGATGTAATTCCTAGATATGCTGTTGGAATTTCTATTAAACATATGGAATTCACTATTCAAGTGAGTGGTCATGAGTCACTTCCTCTGGGCTTCAGAAGACTGAGCTAAGAGCACCAATATGAGCTTATGTGGAAAAAAGAGAGAGAAGGCAGTTTCATTGTGCTGGCATGTATGTCATGAAACTCAGCTCAGCTCTATCCACAGCCATCATGGTTGAGGAGGAGAGCTTCAAGAAGCCTCTTGTTGAGGCTCATATACCATCCTGGTGCTGTCCTTTAGTAGAGAGTGATGTTTTCTATTTTACCATTCAGAAATAATGGAGTTATTTGAAAATAATTCTGGCTTTACTTAGTAAATAGCTCTCCCCCCATCTCTCTTTTCCTGACATTTTGCTTTTATCTTCTCATCAATCTCTAGCTTGAGAACCACTGATTATACATGGGATATTTTGTGAATCCTTAACTAATAAACTAGAGTAATAGCAAGTCATTCAAGCAAGTCAGAGTCCTTAGTAGACCTCCAAATGCATCCAGGTAGATCTATGATCACAGACCTATTTACATGATCAGTGGGTGGCCATACTCTGCTTTCTTCTATTTCTACTATAGTGCTCTCTTTTAGGACTTTGCTCCTTCCTGCCTTCACTGTCTTCAGATGATGCACACAGCCAGGTCTAGTAAAGTACAATTGGCTAAGCCATCAGGTTGTGAGCAAGGTTAAAAGGTGGCCACAGTGTGGGTTCCCTAATGTCTAGAAAGAAAGGCGTGCAGCAGTATGAAAGTTTAATGGTGGTCCCAGGAACCATTGCACTGAGGACTTGGCAGAAGGGCAGAGATACACTTTTGCCTTCTCTTGATTTTGTGCTATGATAATAAAGTGAGATTTGGAATCCCAGGGGAGTTTCATCTTCTTAAAAGCACAACCAGTGAGGAAGCAGAGATTGGAATAGAGTTGTTTAAAAGCTACTTACAATTCTAAGCTTCACTACTGCTTTCCCTTGGAACATGACTTTGGGCTAGAACTGTTTTGATACACTTTGAACACAGCAAGTAATGAGTATGTCATTGTCAGTTGGCAAAGGAAATTCAGCAGCCTTGCTTTGTTCTCTTTCCCTCCTTTTGTGCTATTTACCATTTTAGTCATTTTAAGTACATAATTCAGTGATACTATGTGTGTTGTACATTCACCTTGCCATACATTCATTACCACCACCTATATAGAGAACATTTTTGTCTTGCCAAAGTGAAGCACTGTAACTATTGGATAATAACTTATTTTCTTCTCCCAGCCCCTGTCAGACACCATTCTGGTTCCTGTGAATCTGAATTGAGTACCTCATATATGTGGAATTCTCCAGTGTTCATTACTGTTACCTCGCATAGGATCTTCAGGGTTAATCCATGTTGTAGCATGTGTCAGAATTCCCTTTTTATAGCTAAATAATACTTCATTGAATGTATAGGCCACATTTTGTTTATCTGTTCATGATGGACACTTGAATTATGTATTTTTCTATACTTTAATTCTGACTAGATAGATACCTCTTCTTTAATTCCTAAACATATGAGAAGAAAGAGTTCCTGATTATGATACTGACTTGACTTGAAATGATTTCCTTTCCCTGAAAAGCCCAAGCAGGTGGCTTCCTGGAAACAAACTGAGGAAGTTACCTGGAGCTAATGCACATGAATGAACCAGATCTGTCTCCTATACTCACACCCTCAATGTAAATGTATACAATGGATTTGGGATAAACAAACTAGACTCCTAAATTCTTTTTTTTCTTTATTGTCAAAGTGATGTACAGTTGTAAGGGAAGTACATTTCTTATCCAACTTGTTACCTCCTGCTTCATTTTTCCCTAGTCTTCCCCCTCCCCAGTTCCCTCCTCTCTGCCCCATGAGTTGTACAGATGGTTAATACCAATTGGTTTGTGAGTATCATTATTGCAATGGTTAGTCTTTTTGTCCTTTGTCTCTCGATTTTGGTTTTCTCTTTCTCTTCCCTAGTTCCCATACACATATATACAGTATCCTGGGTATTAAGATCAGTTACAGTAATAGCAGAAGTAAAACCACAGGAAGGAAAAAATGAGAGAAAAAAAAGTACGGTTTCACAAGGCATGTTGAAATGATATACCACTTATTTCCATAACATGGAGTTCATTTCACTTAGCATTATCTTGTGTGTTCATACAGGCATAGCTATTGTGATCTTCTGCTATGTCTATCCTAGAAATGTACTAATTATTTCCTATGAGGGAAACCATAGAATTCATGGTTTCTTTGGGTCTGGCTCACTGCACTTAGTATGATTTTTTTCCCAAGTCCTTCCGTTTCCTTATGAATGGGGCAGCATCATTCTTTCTGCTAGAGGCATAGAATTTGATTGTATCTATGTACCACATTTTCTTGATCCACACATCTATTGAGAGGCATCTGGGTTGGTTCCATATTTTAGCAATGACAAATTCTGTTGTGATGAACATAGTTGTGCTGGTGGCTTTAGTGTGGTCTTGCTTGTAATCTTTTGGGTAAATGCCCAAAAGTGGGACTGCTAGGTCATAGGGGAGCTCTTTGTTTAGCCTTCTGAGGAACCTCCACCCTGCTTTCCAGAATGGTTGAACAAGTCTGTATTCCTACCAACAGTGTAGTGGGGTTCCCTTTTGGCCACATCCCCTCCAGCATTTGTTATTGTTAGTTTTCCTGATAATGGATGAAAATCTTACTGGGGTGAGGTTGAATCTCAGTGTTGTTTTGATTTGCATTTCTTTTATGGCCAGTGATGTAGAGCACTTCTTCTTGTGCCTCTTGGCCATTCTCATTTCCTCTTCAGAGAAGTCTCATTTTAGATCTTTGGCCCGTCCTAAATTCTTATCTATCCCCACACTGAAGTGGCCCAATCTTATTACAGAGGAGCCAACAGACATGGAGTGGTACAGTTCTCACTCTCCGTGGGCCTTTCTCTGGGTTAGGCAGTACAAGGTGAAACTTCATAGTAAGAGAAAGGGTTCTTGGGGTCAGGGACAAATGAACCAGCAGACACAGTACAGTTTCCTAAAGTATTCTAGCCCCATCTCTTATGGATCCTTGTCCTCAGAGAAGGGCACTGCCAAGCTCACTCTGACTTGGCATCTTTAATAACTTCTCATACTCTGGCTGTAGATGACTCAATAAAAGGTCATTACCCAGGCCCAGGAGGAAGTCACAGCACTTGTAATCTGGATGTGTCCTCAATCAGACGGTATGGTACAGGGAGACAACAGAGAAGTCTGGAATGTTGATCCCAGGATAGTATTATCTTAGCAGTATTACTGGGCCAGAATTTGGTCTTTGATTCTAGCTCACCTAAAATTTGCATCTGGGAGCTTGGATCTTGCTGTTGCCTAATGTTAATAGTAACCAACATTTACTGATTGCTAACAATAAGTGTTGTCCAAGCGATTGCCCCCAATAACTGCTGTTATTATTAATAAATGCCTTAAATACTTTGTATCATTTAGTAGCTAAACATTATGACATATAGTATCATCCCTACTTTAAAGGTGAAGAACTAGAGATAGAGTAGTATTAATTAGCTAATCAACCTTTTACAGCTAGCTAGAGCAGAGTCTCAAATCCAGTTTCAAAATCAGTGTCTTCACTGCTTTCTTAGGTTGCTTTTCTCATTCACTCAGCCATTAATGATGGTGGGGCTTGTGATTCATCTTAAACATCTGTAAAGGACTTTGGCATCTTGCAGCATTGTTCATTTTTATATGTGAAAACATTTCACATCTCTCTCTGTGAAAATGGAGAGTCCAGTATTAAAAGAACCCAAGAAACTGTTTTGGTTCATTGTTGGCTATTCTCAATTTACACACTAGGATTTCTACCCCTGTTCCCCTTTTTAGTAATAGTAGCAGCTATTATTCATAAAATACTCTAGGTGTGAATCTCTAGACTAGACCTTGTAATAGAATCTCATGGTGTTCTTACAGTAATGGGTTAAAGTGGTACTCTGTTGTTTTTGTTTGTTTGTTTGTTTGTTTTTGGAGGTTTGTCTAGGAGGACCACTGCTACTGTGTTAGACATAACCCTCTTTCTGAATCCTCATGAGAACCCTGAAGGCAGGTTGACAAGGAAAACCTCCTCTAACCAAGTGAGAAAGAGAAATACTGGAACACTGGTTAGGCCCCAAATTGCATTGAAAAATAACCTTTTCCTTAGGAAAGATAATAGAAACAGAACACATGGAAAAAGAACACAAAGCTCCTGAGAAGTTCAGAGATATTAAGTGGATTGCCTGAGGCCAGGCAGCTGGAAGATAACAGGGCTGACTTGAACCAAAGTCCAATCTCATCACTACTCTCTGGCTTGTGTCTTAGACATACCTCCTCACACCCTGGGTTCCATATGCCTAAACCCACAGGACAATATCCCCAAGTACAAGAAAAGAGCTGGTTATTATCTGGAAATTCAGCTATAAATTCCTGCACTAGGGCTGGGCATTGGGAATGCTCACAAGGTCCTCAAAACCACCCAAAGAAAGAATGTCTTACTTTACCTGATACTGACCCTTTGACCTTGGGCTATTACCTAACCTGTCCTGACAGGAGATACCAGCAGCCTTTGCTATTTCCTCTACCTGTAGATAATCATCACACCAACCTCAAAGTTTTTTTTTTTTTTTTTTTTTAAGACAATGGAGCAGACCATTGGTACAAAGTGCATAGAACCGTGCCTGGAACAGAGCATGAAGTATATCTCTGATGAATGATGGTGCCAATAGCTATTCAATATGCCCCAGGTGTTCAGTATTTCAACAAGCTAACAATTATCTGGGCTGACCTGGAATTTTATCCACCTCAACTGCTAATGGGTTGGGCTGGCCCTTGTTTTACATCACCTTGATTTTAGGAGCATGTGTTGGGTTATTTTTTTCTTCTTCTTCTACTCTTTTAGCACAAACAGCCTGGCAGGCTGATATTTAAAAATATCTGAAAGCTGTCTCTTGCCAATTAATTACCTAGAAATTGTACCAGACGCCGGGTTTAAACCCTATTTCCCACTCAGCTGGAGACTGAGAACTTTCCTTCTCCTTTCCCCTCTCTCCAGGTTCTTCTGCCATTCTGAGTTTTATTTATGAAACATTTTCCCTTCCTTTATAATTATGTTTTCCATAAGAAGAGCATCTAACAGCCACCTCCTGGTTGGGCTAGAGTAATTGTTTGAATCTTTTGACGGTGTGCAATTTCCAAGCCTGGAGTTTATATAGACGACTGTGAATTTATCTCTGCAAGTGCATCAGGAGAGAAGCTATTGCCTGAATCTTGGAGCAACATAAACCCTATGGCCACGGAGCGCCGGGTGTTTGTATGGATGGGCTGTTTATCTAAACGGATTTCTGTAAAACATACACCTTAATAAGCCAGACTTGGCCAGCATGCTTCCTGATGTCCCCTGTGAGCTTGTCAAAGCCAAGGTCGGCCGCGATGGCCAGGCCAAGGGACAGGTGGGGGAAGGAGTCAGCTGACAGCCCCGCCCCCCCCTTCGTGCGACCTGCTGACAGCTGGCCAGCTGTGCACCAGGCCAGGGCACAGGCAGGCCAAGGAGAGGCCAGCTCAGAGGCCAGGGAACCAAGTCCGCCAGCAGCGAGGTGAGGGGGTGGGGCGGGAAGGCTGGAGAGCAGAGACCGGGACAGAGCTCTGAATAGCAAATGAGAGCCTTGCAAATGGCTCTGTAGGAAAGGCCAGAGGCCGGTTCAATCTATAAAGGGGCTGGCTCCTCCCTGTGACCCAGGCTGTGCCACCGAGAGAGGTGGAACTTATAAACCTAGCCATAAAGCCTCCCGTTCAAAGCTGTATATATTTATAGAGATATAAATGAAGTTTAATGCCGGCAAAACTCACTATAAAAGCAAAAGACTTCATCGGTATCTACATCAGGTGCAGATCAGTGCGAGCCTTCCCGCCTGTGGACCCCCTCCCTCTTCCCTCTCCCCTTCTTCTCCCCTTCCCCCTAGTGCTCTGGGGCCCAGCTAAGCTCTGGACCCCACCCCTCGTGGTGGGTGGAGGAGGAGGCAGGTGGGTGGAGCGCCTGCGAGGATGCACTGGCCTTAGCTCCCAATATTGTTTAAAAGCAGCGAGAAGAAAGAAAGGCAAAAAGCACTGTCAAAAGCAAGAGACTTCAAACAGGAGGCTGGCTTTAAATAAAACAATTTGAGGAAGGTTGGCTTTTCATCTACCTTTGAAAGCTGCCCGCTTTTTTTAGTCCCGCCAGATGGGATGTAAAATGCCAAGCCCTCCTGACTGGCCCCTGTGCCCTGCCGGGCCACCTGTGGCCTTGCATCCCGGGCACTGGCCAGGCAGTAGCACTGTGAAACTCTGTTCTGTAGGAGTGTGCATCCTAGCTCTGCCACCTACTAGCTGAGTGGCCTCGGGGAAATCACTTGGCTTCTCTGAACTTTTGATTTCCTGCCATTTGAAATGTGGGAACTAGTTCCTACCTCTCAGAACTGTTGCGTGCCTCACTGAGGTGCTCTTTTCCACATGAAGACTCCTAATAGCCCTGGGGTAGCATGTACTGGGTCTTGGGCCAGCTGAGTAGAAAATAGGGTTTAAACCCTGTTGTGTCCTTAAGGCTCAAATTAATTTTGGTCTGGTGCAACCTCTAGGTAATTAATTGGCAAGGCAGAGGAGATACTGTGTGTGTGTGTGTGTGTGTGTGTGTGTGTGTGTGTACGTGTGCATGCACACTTGCATGCTGATACTGGGACTTGAACTCAGGGCCTAGGTGCTGTCCCTTAGCTTTTTTTCCTCAAGGCTGGTGCTCTATCATGTGAGCCACAGCTTTGCTTCCAGCTTTTTGATAATAATTGGAGATAAGACTCTCACAGACTTTTTTTTTTTTCTTTTTCCCTGGCTAGCTTCAAACCTTGATCCTCAAATCTTTGTATTCTGAGTAACTAGGGTTACAGGTGCCTGGCCAGAAGTGCTTTCCTTTTTTTTAAGGTGGAGCTCAGAAACAAGTGGGCTGCTTTGACAGGTTTTCTCCCTGTCGCTCAGGGTCTCGCTTTCCCTGCTTATCCCCCAGTCACCTCAGAATGGCTGCAAGAGCAAACACCTCCTGCAGGTGCCTCCTTGAGAAAGGCACTGAGTCTGCAGCCCTGCCCTCCTCCCTAAGCCTGCCTAGCTCCCCACCTACTATAAAGGCCTCTGGCAAAAGCACCCTGGGCAACAGCTTGGGGGGAAGTTTGGAAGATCAAATGAGGAAGCTCATATCTGTGCGGGTTGCTCTGGTTCTCCCTCTAGACTGGTCATTGTGCAATGAGGGATGTCCTTTCAAACTTTATCCTCAGATTTTGCTGAGGTCATGGGTTTCCTTATGGGTCACTCTCAACCCAAGGGAGGAGCCTCATGGGATATTCTGCCAAGAGGAAAAGAGGCTTGTGGATCTGGCTCCTGATGGGAGCTGAGCAGAGAGTGGGGAGGAGACCACTATCAGTCAATCTCTTATTAAAGATGGTCCGGAGGCACATAGCCTGAGTTATTAAAATGCAAAGTAAGAATGTACCATCCCTTCCTCCCCACACCACCCCCTGTTTTTCCTTTGTATGTTATCAGCTTAATGTAGTGAGAATGAAAGGCTTCCAGCTCTTCTCAGGAATGGTGAAGAGACAGGGAAGGGAATAAAACCATAGAGAGGAGCCCCAACAGCACCCCTCTTTGTGGCCGGAGGCCCCTGAGACAGTGAGCAGGTAACCTAGTTGCAGGCATACCCTTGAATGAACTCCACAGTGCAAGGCAGGGGCTGTGGGTCTGTGTGACTGCATTTCCCAGTCAGGCTACGAGATCTGTCCTGACATCCCTAGTGCTGCCACCCAAGGAATCTGGGCAGGAGACTGAGTGCCTGCCCCAGGAAGCACAAAACACATTGCCCTTTTCTTCCTGAGTTAAGGTCAGATGTTGCTAAAGGGATTATTCACTAGTGGCAAGAGCCTGCCAGGAAGGGAAGGAAATTTTTCATTTTCTAAAGTTTTGTACCTCAGCCTGGAGGCAGCCTCAGCAACCAGCCTAAGTGGTCCTGCCATTGGAGAGGTAGGATTCCCCCAGGAGAAGCTGCCCATGTGCTGCTTGGCCTTTGATATCCTTTCTTTTCTCCCTGTCCTCCCTGCTGCCTTCCCTTTCCTCTCACCTGAGGATTAAACTGCAGCCTCAAGCTTGCTGGACAGAGCTCTGCCACTTGAGTCCCAGGCCCCATCCCCATCCCCAAGCCCTTCTCTTTTTATTTTAGGGTCTGGCTAACTTGGCCTGGCCTGGTGACTGGTGATTGGCCTGCCTCTGCCCCCTGCCTCTCATAGGAAACCCAGGTGTATACCACTGTGCTTGGCCTCAATTTCTGCTTTGTTTTCTTTTTCTGTTTTTTTTTTGGGGGGGGTGGGGGGATGGGGGAGAGAAGGAAACACTTGGGGTTTGAACTAAAGAGTTTCATGTTTGCTACTCCATCAAGTCCTTTATCCTAAAGCCATATGCCCAGACCTTTTTATTTTGTGTGTGTGTGTTCAGAGAAGTACTCTCTCTTTCTTCTCTGTCTCTCTCTTCTCTGTCTTTCAGTCTCTCTCTCTCTCTCTCTCTCTCTCTCTCTCTCTCTCTCTCTGCTTGAAGAGAGCCTCAGATAGAGATTTTCTTACGTATCTCTGCCTTTATTGTAACTGGAATTTCAGATATGAGCCACCTCATACAGCTTTTTAAAAAAATTTTTTGAGATAAGGTCTTGCTAATCCCCTCCCGTGCTCCCCCCTCCCCCGGCCCCCCAGTAGAGCATCAAATTCAATTCTTCTATCTCCTCCTCCCAAGGAGCTGGGATTACAGGTATGTGCCCCTACCATGCTTGGCTTCTGTTTTATCTGTCTTAATGATGTTTAGAATCTCTTGTGTTTAGTTTGATCACAGAATATGCCCGCTGTTCATAGCATAGTGACTGCTAACCTTGACATGATAAAAAAAATAATAAAAGCCTCTTATCAGACAACAGTCCAAGTACTTCTTGCATAGACACTACTGAGTCTATGTAGTTGCCTTTGTGTGAGGTGCTATTATTATCTCAATTTTGCAGGGGGAACTGTGGCATGGAGTTCACAAATTTTCCTGAAGGCACATACACAAATGACAGGGGCAGGATTTGAACTCAAATACCCAGCTCTTACTGGCTATACTGTCTTTGAGCAAGACTCAGAAACCTCCCAGCTTCCCTGTTACCAGAGACTGGAACAGAAAACTGGAGAATCACAGAGGATGGGAAGAAAAGACGATAGCAGCTGTTCCTTCTAGGGCTGAGTGCTGTCACTGCAATTCCCATACTTTGAGGAGTGATTCTGTTTCTAACAAAGCCTTGTCTAGTTCCTTCAGGATGAGAAAAGAAAATGTGAGTTTTCTTAAAGTAGTTTCACAAAGTAGTGCCAATTTTCACCTAGCTACAAAAGCCTGTTCACCTTGTGGCTTACCTATGTTGGGGATTATTTGGACTACAGTTGTAACTAGCCATTTACTTGTGGGCCACTACTTTTAACTTTGATCTGCCATCTTGCAAGATGAAATTCCTGTAATGGATTCTCAAATGATTGGTCTAGGCTGGCTAGGAGTAAGGAGAGAGGATGACGGGTATCAGAAACCAGCTTTACTTCCATTGAGGTTTTTCCTTGACCTCTGAGGCCATTGGCTGAGCACAAGTGGTATCCAGGGACACCAGAATATTAAAGGGGAGACAGGCAGCATTGGCTAGAGCCAGGCTGAGCTCAATGGAACCCTGGGCATGTCCTTGCTCCATATTTAGAAATAGAGATGGTAACAGAGAATCTGCAAAACAGGTGGCGTGGGTAGACTGTTCTGTGCTTCCTACAATGCCCTTGATGCAACTCTCATATGAGGCAAAACTCATCCCCAGGCAAACATGCTGGAAGCAGGATCTACTAAGAACCTGGTGCTAGTGAGGGTACAGGCTGGTGTTGAGGTTTTGCATTGGGTGATAGTTGCTGGGTGGTGGCCCATAGGGAGAGTCTCATCATAGCCATGGGTGAGCAAATTCAGGGCTAAGAACTCATTCAGGTGTGGACCAACCACACATGTGCAAAGGGATAAAATGTGAGGGACAAAGATTTATGAGTTCTGTAGACATCGAACTTGAGCTTGGATCCTGGCCTCATCTAGCTATGCCCTCTAGTGAAGTTACTTATCTCTCTGAACCTCCATTTCCTGGTTTCTACTAAGGAGGTGATGATATCTCTTAGGAATGCTGTGACAATTGAATAAGGCAAATATCTGTGTACCTGACACCGAAAAAAAATGCTTCATAAATGTTAATTCCCTTCTTCCACTAGAATTAATAATTTACATTTTGTTATTTTGTTGTACTTCCTACGTGTGTGTGTGTGTGTGTGTGTGTGTGTGTCTGTGTGTCTGTGTCTGTGTCTGTGTCTGTGTCTGTGCTAGTTTTCAGACCTGGCACTTGAGTTTTTTGGGTTTTTTGTTTTGTTTTCTTAAGGCTGGAGCTCTTCCACTTGAGCCACAGCTTCACTTCTGGCTTTTTGCCAGTTAATTGAAGATAAAAGTCTCACATATTAAACTGTCTAAGCTGGCTTCAAGCTATGCTCCAAAGGTCTCAGTGTCCTCAATAGCTATAATATTAAAGGCATGAGCCACTGTACCTGGCTGAAATATCGTATTGATTTGCACAGTCATTTGAGAAGATAAGCAAAGTGATCATTATTAATTGCTCCTACTTTGCAGATTAGGGAATCACTATGGAACTATAGAGTCCAACGTCATTGTCCAAGGTCACATAGCTAGTAAATGGCAATTGATGTCACAATTCTAGCACCTTGCATCTTTTCTTTTGATGCTATGATCAGGCTGTTTGTTGAAATCCCAAGGGTCAGTGAGACCCACTGCCCAGATGCTGGAGGACAGAGCTGGCTCCCACTGCACTGTAGTGCTTTGGCCTGCACTGGGCCTGGCATGTCTTTGAAGGCTTTGGTGCCAGCCTCTGCAGTGTGCTCAGATCTGCCTCTTTTAGTGGACTAGTGTCAAGTCTCCTATGGGCCAATGAGACTTGGCTTTCCTGTTTCTTCCAGCCAGACATCCTGGGAACCTTAGACACTCATTGTAGCCACCTCAGAGGAGCCCGATCACCCCTATACTCTGACCCCAGCCAAAGAACATTAGGCCTGAGTCCAGCAGGTCAGTAGCCTCAAGTATTACCTCACAGGGAAGCCTGGTTCCACAACCTCATCAGAAGTAGCTCTCCTGTACTCTACCATTTCATTTTTGCTATCACATTCAAAATAAGTCAGTTTTCTATTTCTTCCCCAAATAATACCAACTAGAAAAGCAAAGACATTATCTTACTCACAGTTGTGTTCCCAGAACTGGAGCACTATCAGTATCACCTAACTACTGGTTGAGTGCTTTATGAAAGAGTTTGTCATCCAGGGTCCACTGTTTCAACAAGCTGTTATTGAGGGACCTATTCTGAGACCATCATTTCATTGGTGGTTAGATTTAGAGTTGAGTAGGACATGATTCTGATCTTGAGAATATCCCAGTGAGATCGAAGAAGTTCCACCTATAGATAACCATCCCACAGTATGAAGTGCAAACATTTAGGATTCAGCTTAGGATATAGATGGGAGAGGAGGGATGTGACTCTGCTTATGACATTTTATTAAGCTTCACAAAAAGAAAAGATGACATGTGGGCTACTGCCCTAAAGATGCCTTTCAAGTAGGAGAAACACCATGTGCAGCTAGGAAATACGTTACAGCTGGAACAAAGAAACGGTGGGTCCTGGTGGGCAAGAAGCAGTAAGAATACTGGAGTGGAGGGGCATGGAATCTGAAACTGCATTGTAGGAGTCAGGCTTGCTACTCTTTTCTTAGAGAATTAACGTCAGAGCTTAAGCATGTTTGATACCCTATTCAGATATTCTTTCATATTAACCCCATCCTTTTCTGCAGGTAGGTAGAGCCTCTGTATGCCTCCACTTTGCTAAATGGAATGTTGGGTCTTGCTATTCTGTTCTCATTTTAACAAACTGAAGCCAGGTCTCAGCCATTCATGTTGATCCTACCAGTGCCTTCTTTAAAGCTGACCCCAAGGTGACTGCTACCACAGAGGTTAAAGGCAAGATTGTTTAGCAAGAACAACGAAGGGATAAAGAAGAGGAGACTGAAAATCCAAGTCCACAAACCTTGAATGTTCCTTCTGTTACCCTTCACTGTGGCTTTATAAAGAAAATCATCTATTCTATTTATTCAGCTCCTTCTCTTCTGGAAAGAAGTTGTAGCTGGGAGCTGCTCCCTCCCCCTCCCCCCCCTGCCAGTGGTTCCACTCTGGGAAAATATTTTGCTATTGATTTATGTGTCAGCAATTTGAATTGGGGTATTTAAACTGTGGCTGAGCACCTAATAAAAATTTAAATTATCATTAAGAAGTGTGGGGGGAGAATCCTCATCAAGGAACACCCTCCTAAGCAGAAAAAAATCAGCCACATACAATTTGAGGAGCTGGAGAAAGAGCTGGAAGATTAGGAGTGTGAGGTCTGCTAAGAAGTGCCTCAGGCTCCCACGTTTCTCCTTCGCATGGCTTCTTCCTCTAATCTGAGCAGCTCTCCCAGGCTCTGTGACTCCAGACCACTCATTACCACCCAGCTTGGGCAAATATGAATGTCTCTCAAACCCATTGTTCCATAAATAGGCAGAAACAGCAGTAATCCCTACCAGTCATGCCAAGCTCTTAGGCAGAGCCTAGCACACTTTACAACTGTTGTTTTGCTTAACCACCCCCTAATGCACGCACACACACACACATACACACACACACACACACACACACACACACACACACAATTACAGGATCCTACATTGAAGATCTCTCCTTAGAAGACATGCTCTGTAGCCTATTAAAATCTCACTGCAGCCAGCTGCTGTCTTACTTGAAAGGCCCCGAGCACTAAATCACACCTATGCATAAATGATTGATAAGGAATTAATAGGTTAGGTGGTAGCACTTATGGAAAGCAGAAGGCAAGAAATGAAAAAAGTCTTAACAGTAGAATGTCAGACATCGGTACAGGTCTCTGGGGATATTTTGGGTGACAAGGCTGCTGCCGAGTCCCTTAAATCATGCTCATTAAGAAGCCAGCTCTCTGGCCTCCTAGAAGGACAGATGCTGGACAAGATCAGGAGAGCAGGGAGTGGGGGGCCTCTCATACTTTAATGGCAACATCAGAGGACACAACCCTATACAAATGGTCATGACCTTGACCTTGACACTTCAGCGCAGTATGGAATTCCAGCTTCTTGCTATGGCCACTCATCTGGCTCTAGAATTCCAATGCCAGCAATTTCACAGTGGTGGCCCCTGCTCCTGCCTGGTACCTCTTTTAAGCATCTGTTGCTTTATTCCAGATTTACGTTATCATGCTGGTACTCTATCACAAATCATGACCATCATTTCCTGGGAGGGAGGGAACCTTTCTGACCTTCTTTGCCTCACCTAGAAAAAATCTGACCTAGTTAACTCCAACTGCTGCTTGCTTATCCAGGCTTATGTCTCAGCAATTATACTTTACATTATGGAAAAAAGTAAGTAACTATGCTTGCTTTTGTCAATTACAATTATAACCCAAATAAATTCTAGAAATAGTCTGGCAAACTCCTCATGCTTTGCTAATAACTAACCTTTACACTTGTCACAATTTTATGTTCTTTTCGGCATAAACTGCCTGTGTTCCGTGTGTGTATACATATATATATGCATACATATATACATATATATGTATGCATATATGTATATATATATATACACCTATATAATTTTTAAGTAGTTGTACAAACGGGTTGCCATTTAAAAAGGATTTTATGACTATAGTGCGTCTTGATCAATATCACTCATTACAATATTCTCATCCATCCCTTCCAACCCACTCCTTCCCCCATTCTTTTTTTTTGGCCAGTCCTGGGGCTTGGACTCTGGGCCTGAGCACTGTCCCTGGCTTCTTTTTGCTCAAGGCTAGCACTCTGCCACTTGAGCCACAGCGCCACTTCTGGCCATTTTCTGTATATGTGGTGCTGGGGAATCGAACCCAGGGCCTCATGTATATGAGGCAGGCACTCTTGCCACTAGGCCATATCCCCAGCCCCCATTCTTCTTAATTCTATAGGATAAACATTGAATTCTTGACTGAATTCTCTCTCCCTTCTCTTCATCTATCCCTCTTCCTGTCTTTGTTTTGTTTTTTTGCCAGTTCTGGGTCCTGAACTCAGGGCCTGAACACTGTCCCTGGCTTCTTTTTTGCTCAAGGCTTCCACTCTACCACTTGAGCCACAGCGCCAATTCTGGCCATTTTCTATATATGTGGTGCTGAGGAATCGAACCCAGGGCTTCATGTATATAAGATACGCACTCTACCACTAGGCCATATTCCCAGCCCTACAACTCTTCCTTTGATTCTACCCCACTCCCTTCAAGAACCCATTTCTTGGTTTTGATTTTGTTGAACTTTGCCTTTACACTATTTGAGTTCTCCTTTGAGTCTACCTTATTTTAGTTAATGATTTGTATATAGTTGCATGCCACCTAATGTATTTACGTGTAAGTTTATAAGCTAATTCTAGCTTTCACATATGAAGGAGAATATGCATCCTTTGTCTCTGTGCCTGACTTACTTCATTTAACATAATTTTTTTGCAAAACAGTAGCTAACTTCACCTTGCATTTTTATAAGCAGGCTCTCTGTCCTCTCTTGTTGTGGTCGCCTGTTGTCCCTGTGCTCTGCCTCTCAGTTCTGACCCCTTTTTATTCAGGGTGCTTTGGCCTTGCTCTTCATTAAGGACAGCCCTTTTCATGGCATCCAGACTCACCATCTCCTGCTTTCCAAGGACTCACATTCTGCAGTCCTGATATAGTCTCCTTCCTGGAATCTTCCTTTTCTCCCTAACCTCTTCATTTCCCCAGGGGTATTTAAGCATCTTCCCATATTCCTTCCCCTAAAAAGGGGACAGTCTTTTTTTATTCTCTTTTTCACTCTCTCTCTCTTTGTAGTCTCCATTCTATTTCTTAGCTCCCAGTTGTAGTAGAACTTAACCAAAAAATGCTGTTGATCCTGATTCTCGCTTCTGTTTTCTCTTCACCCAATCCTGTGTCCATCTTCACCATCTGAAAGAAACTCCTCTTGTCAAGGTCTCCAGAGACCTTCATGTTGACAAATCTCAAGGTTATATCTGTTCTTTTGAACTTGACCTCTGAGCATTATTGGGCAATTATTCCTTTTTATAAACCACTGTCTCACCTAGGCTTTGTGACGTGCACATCTCAGCTTTTCCTATTGCTTTGCTTGTTTCTATTACTGTCCTCAAACTCGTAAAAAGTAACAGCTCTGGAACTAAGTAACAGGCCTCTTTCTCTTCATATGTTCAGCTTAGGTGCTTTCATACCAGTGACTGCCAACTAATTATATAATTAGCTCTGGGGTACCTGGAATCCTGTTTAGAGAGAGCTCAAGCCCACCTGACACCTCTCTTTTGATACTTAATTAAATCATGAGACTTAATATTTCTAAAGAAAACTCTTGATTCATTGATGTCCTAAACTTGTTCCTCTTCCAGTATCTTCCTTCTCTATACAAAACAGTACGGTATGATGTCTGTTCAGTTGCTCGAGTAACAATAACTAGAAAGAATTAAGTCTTTCCTCCCTCATCACACTCAGTTCTCAACTAAAATTAAAGTGACCTAGTGAAAATGTACATCAGGTTACATGGTGCTCTAACCTGATTTGAGGTCAGCATCACAATCTGTTGTGATTAAAACAGGGTCCATCTGATTGACTCTATGCCCTGTAGTAGAAATGGAGTCCTGAAAATCGCTATGGAGAGGTTTGAGATTTTGATAAAAGATCCCATGCATTCAACATTTTGGGGCAATAGGAAGCTCCCAAATAATACATTTTATGACCCCTGTGAAGTGTTAGGTGACAGGTCCTTTGACATTCCTTGGGCAGAGCCTGATGATGCCTGGCTCCATCTGCCTTTGGCACTACTACACAGTAGTCAGGTGAAGAGGATCAGCCCTGCTTTCTAGGGTGATCTGTGGCCTCATCATGCGCCTGTGTTTACTTGGCTGTCACTGCTTTCATGCCACATTGGTGCTCATTCAAGCTGATTCCCCAGCCCTACCCACTTCCACCTCTGTTGATTTGCCTATAATCAAGGATTATTTGTGTATTGGGTTGACTTCACTGAAAAACAGACATTACATTGAGGGATTTTTTATATCATGCTATTATATAAATTATTTTGGAAATGCAATGTTTAGAAGGATTTAGCCTTTTTGAAAACTTGTGATCAGATCATGGTTTGCTTGTTGTTGTTTTTTCCCTTTTCTTTTTCACATTCTATGTTATCACTGGCCTGAGTCTACACCTCAAATGCTGATCTTTCTAAGATATTTACTGACTTGCGATCAAGAAAAATAGCTGTTTGCTTAGCTGCAGCACACCATGCTTTCTATACATATGTTCTCTGACCACCAGTTAGGGAGGGTAGGATGTATTTTGTGAAAACTGTCTGAGCAACATCCTTGGACAATTATTTGACCAGGTGTATTTTGGGGGATGGGGGTAATTTGGATATAAGTTTTACTTTTATACTGAAGTTTAGGGCCAAACTTTGGAATACCTTTCTAGTCAAATTTTGTAACTGAAAAATATTAATTACCAACAACTTGGATTTTATATTGCATCTCCAGAGATCCCACCAACAATATAGGCCTGCTACAGCCCTGCAGTATGTAACATAAAAAAAAACAACAACACCGGGATCTTCTGATTGAGTAGGTTAGTTGGCAAGTGTGGCTATTTTATTCTTATCTGGGTAATCGTAGAGATGTTCTTCATGACTGATGTTTTAGCATACCCAATAGCACTAATAACTTTATATTTTTCTCTTTTCATGTTCATTGCCATTTAAATAATTCATTTTCTGCTTCATTTATTTTTCTAGTCTATGAAAGAAGCACTGGAAATATCAGGGTGACTCCTAAATAAACTTGCTGCATTCAAAATGTACCTCAGAAGCTTCTACTTCTCAGTCCACTTCCATTGTTACTTTTTTTGTGTTTTTTTTTTTTTTTTTAGAAAGTTTCTCACTATGTAGGCTTGGCTGGCCTCACACCCATTATTCTCCTGCCTCCAACTATTGAGTTGCAAGGATTATATTATAGTCTGCCCTCATGGGCATCTTCCACAACACATTCTTGATTGCAGAAACAAACATGCTGGCAATCCCTTGAAGAGGCATTGCTGTCCCAAGAACTGTCCAGGGTTCTGAATTTCCTATGGCGACAAAGATCTCTGCTCTTGGGAAACAAATCCTCTGCCAAACTCTGTTGACTTTGTCTCCCTGGTATCTCTTTTGTCCATGTCTCTACCTTTCTGGCTCAGTAGCCCTTTATTCAAACTATCTTTATCCTAACCATCAGTTCTTAAAATGGGTCGATCAGTATTTTTCCTATACCTCTTGCTTTTTGGCTTTCTCCTCCTCCATCTTCTTTCAATGTTCAATCTTTTAATTTATTTAGAATGAATCATTTCTGCAGTTTTCATTGATGAAGAACCAGAGGTACTGACTGGTATGGGTTTGTGGTCACCATGGATGGTGTCATGTTGTGAAGTGCTTGTTTTGGAAGCCTCATTGGTTGAGACCCCCTGCTGTTGCTACATTAAGTACTGATGGTACCACTGTGGTGAATGTCACACTGCCTAAAACAAATGGAGATTTAAGTTTCTGGTTTCACAATGCCATTGGAAAAGTCACTTGTATCTCTCGAAGGTGTATGTTGGATACTCTAGTTTCAGGGAAAAGGAAGTCTAATATCAAGGTGCCAGCAGACTTAGGTCTGGTGAAGGATTGCTGCCTGCTAATAGATGGTGCCTCCTCATGTGTCTTTCCATGGTGGAAGGGGGCCTGTCTCCTTCTCCTAACCCATTCTCTATGTGTTTAGCAGAAACCATATTGGAATGTGTGCCTTATCTCATCACTCTTCTATTTAAGACCTTTAAGCACTTCCCCTTAATCTTAAAACATAAAGAAAAACCTGTAATGATGATTTTGCATTATCCAGCCCTTTCCTGTAGCTCCACTTTACTTCTCTTACTCTCTAAGCTCCCACTATGCTGGGCTCCTAAAAAAGCTGTACCAACTATTCAGGCTCAGCTCCATCCCACATGCTTTCTTTTCCACCCCTTCCTTCTCTCCCCACTCCTTTCTTCCTCTGCCCAGCCTGTTGTTGTCTGAAAGTGTCAGCTCAGATGCCTCCCCACACCGGACCAGATCCCCATGGGACAGGCTCTCATAGTCCTTCTCAAGTTTCTCTTTGTCATTAAATTTTTTTTTTTTTTGCCAGTCCTGGGCCTTGGACTCAGGGCCTGAGCACTGTCCCTGGCTTCCTTTTGCTCAAGGCTAGCACTCTGCCACCTGAGGCACAGCACCACTTCTGGCCTTTTCTACATATGTGGTGCTGGGGAATCTAACCCAGGGCTTCATGCATATGAGGCGAACACTCTACCTCTAGGCCACATCCCCAGCCCCTGTCATTAAATTTTTTATGTTGCAAAATGTAGCACATGCACACAAGTGTGCATAACTCATAAACATAAAATTTAATCAATAATAATGAATCAAGTTCCCTGTAGCCACACTCCAGGTCAAGCAATAGAATGTCAGCAAGACTCTATGCACATCCCCCGTGTTTCTTCCTGATCACACATCATTCCCTTCATCAGAGATGACTGTTTCCCTGACTTCATGGTAATGATGCCCTCACTTTTGAACATTTGGGATTTACCAGCTTAGAAAATAATATAATACCAATTTTTATCAACTTTGATAAAAATACTTTAAAGTAAAATAGCAAATATCCTAACAATAGAAAATTTAAACAGATTTTTAGTTGAGAAATACATGTTAGTTTTACATACATACACACACATGTATATACACACACTCACACACAAATAAATAGATAAGATTCCTTAGTTAATTTCTACATTCCAGGTATACTCTGAGCTCTGAAGAGCAGTATCTCCTGGGCTCCTCTTTATATTTCTTTCCCAGTCCCTACTGCGTAGGAAATCAGCCCTAGAGACTTGGAAACTATAGGAACAGCAATGACACCCTGGTGGACAATAAGTTAGAGCTGGCCTATTTTGAGGGTCTTCATGGGGGGTTCTTTTTCAGAAGAAAGCTGCAAATTGGGAGTTAGGTCATCCTCTGTATGGGGAGGAAATGTTCGCAAGCATGTGCTCTTTCCTGTCAAAGGCTTGAAATGAAATGAAAAGAAAGCAACACAGGGAAATGATTGCATCTATTTGTGTTTCTATCTATTTATATATCTAACTGCTCATTTATTTATCTACCTATCCAACCAACCATATAATATTATACAAATATACGTCTACTGAAATAGACTAGAAAAATAGAGCATCAGAGAAGAACAGGGTGGGAAAGATGGTTACTGTATCATAAGCAGGCATAAGTACTAGCCTCCATTCATGACCTACAGGAATCAACCCTGTCCCTGTCGGCAGTTCAGATGAGAAGATGGTGAGAAAATAAACTGTGTCTCAGGGATTTGATTCATGAGGGAGAAAAACTGTCGCAGTATCATGGAAACACATGAATTATTCACAATTCAAACCTGGGATGGGAAAGGAGGAGGAGAGCAATGACCAGGAAATAAATATCAAGAAAATGAAGCTCTATTTGGCACAACTCAAAAGAGGCCCCAGTGGGGTTAGCAGAGGGAGGAAAGCCACCTGTGTGGACAGGTGAATTGAGAACACCTGTTAAAAGTGTTTTGGCAATCCTGGGGTGGGTAAACTGAGGGAATAGCCTTATGTTTGAAAGCTGGTTACAGCTGGTATAGCATCTGAGCAGTTATAATTGAGTTTAAAAATAAATCCTAGTGACAGGTTCACTGCTGCCCTGTGATTTACAAGAGAGGGAAAGCACACTGACTGGTGGTCAGCCTGGTAGGTGGCAAGAGCACATGGGGCTGGCAGAGTTGAGAGTGACTTTGAGACCCTGTGGGGGGGGGCGGAGGGGGGAGTCACCTTTCCAGGAAGTGTTGATCTGAGTTCCAGGTGAGTTTGGGTGTTTTTCAGGGTCCTATCCAATTCCTAATCCATAGTAAATCTACAGCAGGTATTTGGAAACCCCATGAGTGGAAATAACACCAACGTTCAGGTCTTTATGAGGGGACCCTTTTCAGAAGAAGATGCAAGTTGGGGATTTGGGTATCCACTGTGTATGAGGAATGTGGGAGAAGAGACCAGGCTTGTCACCTTCAAAGAGAGGCTTGGGGCTTTGCTGGCCTGAGAGGGAGCCCCTTGTCTGAAAGAGGTGCAGAGGGGAGGTGAAGCCAGATATCAGGAGTGGAGCAGTACAGGAGGGCAATGAGAAGAGCAGCTCAAGGGAACAGGACTATACCTAAGTTGCTTCAAAGGAGTCAGCTGAGAGACAGGTGAGAGAGTGGGTGAGAATCTGCATGATTTAAATGGTGGGGCAGATGCAGCCAGTAGCCTTTTGGTTACTGCCAAGAGCCCAGTAAAACTCAGTATGCCACAAATATTTATGGAACTTTTACTGTGTTGCAGGCTAGGCACAAAAAATAAACAAACCAGGTCTGCTCTCAAAGAGCATATACAGGAACTCAATCAGATATACAGTAGATGTAAAAACAGATAGCCAGTGAAGCTTATTCCAAATATTAAAATGTACTATGGAAACCATGGGAAGGAGGTATGTTAGAGACCATTGGGCTGTACCAGAGGTAAGCCGGTGGGCGGGGGGCTACTAAGCAAAGAGAACTGTGGAAGCACCTCTCTGAGGAAGTGATGTTTGAGATGAGCTCTGAAACAAGAACAGGAGCTGGAAGCACCCAGATCTGAGGGAGAACAAAGTGAAGAGTTCAGCATGTTGCTGAGAACCAAAATGACCTAGAAGACAATTTAGAATTCACGTTCCCCTTTCCTCCCCGCAGCCTCAATTTCCTCAGTCTGTAGAATGAGTAGGTTGGATAAGATGGTGGCTAGATCCTACTCAGTGTGACTTAGATCTCAGGAAACCTTCAAGGGAATGGTGGGATTTGCACTGGGTCTTAAAGAGAGGTCCCCAGTGCTAGTGAGGTCAGTAAAGAAGCACTCACAATGTGCAGCCTTAGCATTATGGAATGCTTTGAGGGTGAGTGGCCTCTGGTCTCTCCCACTGCTACAAGCATATGAATGCTATCTGAACTTAGCCCTATCCTTAGGACCTCATTTAACCTTAATTACTTCCAGGAAGACCCTACCTACAAATAATCACCCCGTGGGTTAGATCTTTGCTGTATGAATTTGGGAGGGGGCACATGAAGTTCCTAGCAGTAGTTGAGTGTGCAAGCAAATGAGAAAGCACTAGAAACAGCCTGACTTGCCCCTCTTTAGAGAGAAATGTGATGCATGATTTTTTGGTGGGGGGTATATTTTCTGGAAAGAATAGGAACACCACCTGACAGGTGGGACACTGCCACTACAGGAAAAATGGTGGGAATGAGAGGAAGTAGGAAAGACACACACTTGACTGCAATGGGCTCCACCTTGGGGCAGGTACATTCAGTAAGAGGCTCATCTAGTACTGGTGTTAAGAATGGTGGTGGTAGTGGGCATCAGGAGATGGGGAGGGAAAGAATAAAGGGGTAAAGAAGGATAGGAGAACTTGGTCTATCTTTCAAAGTGGTAGCTGCTGCCAGTTGTACCTCATGCAAGGCCTTCCTAGTCAAGAATGCCTCGAGTACATGATGAAATGATTCTGTGAGCAGTCAGGGGCCAGTCAAGAATAATAGTAAAATTAAAGGATGCAGTTTTCCGTGCTTAGTTCTGTCTGCATAACTATTCTAAGTGCTTAACCATGTATCAATTTAGTGCATCCTCATATGGGTTGCCGTGTTTTGGTATGGAAAGTAAGGGAGATGAAGAAACCACTTCCATCCTCCAGTTGGTGACTTGAACCCTAGACCCACTTTGGCCATGAACAGTCTGTATAACCTTGGGTCTGAATGTTTGAATGACATGGCCATGTGACACATCTCTGAGGCCCTTCCAACTTTTCTTTTGACCTGAATTTGCCTGATGCTCAGGGTTCTGAAGTCTCAGCTTATCAGTTTGCTTAGGATTTTGTGAATGTTAACGGATCCGTCAAAGAGTGTCTGTGACCTTGCCAAATTCCCTGCCAATAGCCTCTAACTAGCCCAACCTCGTAGCTCTGGCCTAAGTGGCAGGCATACTATGAGTTCTGCCCTTCACTCTTTGCTTTCACCTTACTGTGGTCTCAATCCCCTCAAGCTTCTTCCCTTCCAAGGGGCCACAGTAATCCGTATTACCTGCCTTCCTTCTTTAGGTTTCAAGGGATGGGCAGGATAATGCTTCCTAATGACTTAGGGGTCCTTGAAGTGCAAGTGCTAGGAATTGGGACAAGGAACTCTGAATCTAGTTTACTTTCAGATATCATTTATCCAGAAATATGAATGAGCACTTAAATGAGAGCAAATGTTGGAGACTCCAAGACAGAAAGACCAGACAGGAGGTAGCTGGGGAACATGGTATATGGGGATCTAATTTGCAGACATCCTATGCTTTACATGATTTTGTTTGACCTATGATCTCAAGCTCCTTGAGCTGTAGCCACCCCATTCCAGACCTAATCCTCTCTTCTGTGAAATGTTTTATTCACTATTTGGTGGCTGTCACAGAAGGGCCAGCTGCTGCTGATGGACAGAAGGGATCTATGGTACTTACAGGACCGGATTTTTTTTTTATCTGGATTAAGGAGAGATGTAGATCATGATCCACATTCAGACTTTGTTCTGTTCTGAGTCTGTTTGCTGGACAGCAGGCTTTCATGATTATGTAGGAGTCCATGAAAGCAGAACATTTCATTAGGCATGTGTGTATGTGAGTGTGTGTTTGTGTGTGTACACTCACCCATGAGGCTTGCCTGCATGAAGACATTGAAATCTATGGTTTGGGCTTTGATACCTGACTGGAAAAAGGCCCATAGTTTAGAGATGGGGGATGTGGCTTAATGATCGAGGGCTTGCCTAGCAGTTGCCAGACTTTGGTTCAAGCCCCAAACAACATGCACACAGACACATATGCATATAAACACACACATAAGCCACAGTTTAAATCTCTCAGCAAGAGCCTCCACTCTGCTGGATGAGGTGCAGGACTCTAAGAAATACACTGATATGCTCATTTGGAATTCATTTTAGGAAGAAGAAAAAAGTCTATGATAAAAATCCAGACATACTCACTCACTTCTTCAGCATTTACTTAGTAAGTATCTGATTTGTCCTAACTACTGTTAAGTAGCATGAATGGAAGAAAGTTATTGTTATTAATTTACTAATAATTATCATTAGCACTTTTATAAACTACATAGGAATCATGAAGCCCATTTTATAGAAGAGCAAATTGAGATTTTTTTAAGTACTTGATCCAGAATCTCATAGCCAAAGTTTATTTGTGAGGTGTCAGGGCACAAACTTGGCTCCTCTGGCACCAAACTAAGTGCTTTAAAAACAGCTTTTGTTTTACAAGGCTGTGAGATTGGTAGGGGGATGTGAAGAGACCACACATATGGCCCAAAGACATAGTGCAAATGGGCATGTACCACGAGTGAGGTACAATTAAGAACTATGAGACTTCTGTGGGGAGAGTTCATAGATATTTCCATAGAGGGGGTGACATTTGGTCTTGGACAGGAAGCATTTCATTGGTGGAGGGAACAGCAGAGCTAATCCTAGGCAAAAGGAAGGGTGAAGGCAGGAAGACAAGGGAGAGGAAGCACAGAGTGGCTGCCCACAGCTTGGCTGTGGTTCTCACGTTGGCTACATATTAGGCCACCTGAACAGCTTTTAAAATTACCAACTCCTGTGTTCCATAGCTAGCTCTTTTGGTTAAATTCGTCCTAGCTATTTGGCATTTTAGAAAAGCTCCAAACATGATCCTATCACCATTGGAGATGAGACCCACTGGCAGAGGGGAAGAGCTGGAAGGTTCAAAACTGGGGAGCCACCAATAAATTACACGCAAGAAAGATCTGGATAAAAATGGTGACAGGAAGGGAAAAGAGGGTGAAGTGAGTGAGAATTCTTTGAAATACAGTGTCCATGGAGCTGAGTGTCCAAGCCATGAAGATCGAGCCTCAGCACCATCCACTGGATTGAGAACTACAGGATAGATAGCAAGGTTGCAGGGCGAGGGGTGAGGGAGAGAAGTGTGGGGAAAGATGGTTTGGCTTTTAGAGTTTTAGGGTAATAGGGTGGCATCATGCAGGAATGCCCAGCAAGTTGAGTCGAAAGCTTGAGTGACAAATGAGGAAAGGAATACGTAAGAACTCCTTGGCATGGAAGTGAGGTTGAGGCTGAGGAGGAAGACACTCAGAGACAGGAAGAGAGAGCAGAGGATGCCAGTGGGAACACCTATGTTTAGGAGACAGAAGGACAAAGAGAAGCTTGTAAACAATTCCAAATGGAAAATCATTCCATTTGCATGAGCTAAGGCCTATGTCTGGTGGGGAGGTGTGAGCAATAGTCATTTTTCATGGGCCTGGCTGCTGGCAACTTGGACATTGATCAGCTGAGTCAATAGCTCCGTGCTCAGACAGCACGGAGTGTGTGGCTGGTGTGTGTGTGTGTGTGTGTGTGTGTGTGCAGAAACTGGGGCAGTTACAGCCTAGCTCTCGTTTGCCAGAAATGGCCTGTTCAGGCTTCTGGCAGAGGCGTCCAGCTCATTTGCCACAATTCTTGGCCTCCAGCAACGTGAAGGAAAAATGAATCTCCAGCACACAGGTTACAATTCACTCATGGCAAAAAAAAAAAAAAAAACGCCATTTATTCTGAACCATCCTCACAATGGATTCTGTCCTCGTGGGGGACAAATTCGATCAGCCTCATTGTTTTAAAGAGACCCTAAGATAATAGCATTTTTTGTAACATTTAGCATCAGGTCATTGGACTAGTTTAGTCCCTGAACAGACCTTAAGATTTCCCTGAGACCTATCCTTTGGGGGTTCCTAAGAGATGATGGCAGCAGCAGTCATGAGCAGCTCAGCTTCAGAAGTCCTGTGTCTTAGGGTCAACCTTGTACCTGGGTTAGGTCAGACTTCATTATGGGGCTCAGAGGAGAAAAGATCTCAACATAGATAGTTGACTTTCAGACCTGCAATTTACCTGCCTTTGGGAGCCTCTCTAGACAAGGGGGGAAAGAATAATGATGGCATGGAGAGACAAAGATTTTATTAGCATATGGAAAGAACCCCTCATACTCTAGATGAAAAGAGCTTCAAGAAGCCCTCTGGATGGATAGCATTAATAGTGAGCAAGCAGGGAATGGTAACAGAAAACACAGTTCTACTTCTTTTCAGCCCTACTGAAGCAAATAAACACCAGCATGCATTTTTAAACAGCATTTCTTATACCTAAATGTGGGTATTTGGTGAAAGGCAGAATCCAGATCAGTGTATCTATGCCAAGGTTGAGCCTTCTTTTTTCCTCATAAGGAGCTGAACTAACTAATGGCTTCATACTCCATAAGCAGGTTCTCTACCACTTGAGCCATCTGCTAGCCCTTTATGTGTGGGTTATTTTTCAGATACAGTCTTGCTTTGTACCTGGACTAGCCTGGACTGTGATTCTTCTATTTGTGCTTCCTTTTGTCCCTGGGATGACAAGTGTGCCCAGCTATAGGTAGATATGGAGTCTTGTGGACTGTTTTTTACATACCTGTATTCCACGGAATGCTAAAGCTGCGGATCCTCCAACTATCCTCTGAGCAGCAAGAGGTTAGAGGCAGTCGACTAATTCAAGAGCTAGGGAGAGAGCTGCTATTTCAGCCTTGTGTCTGTCCAATGTTCCCACCAGATTCTGACCTGTGATCTCGTTGGGGATTGATTGCCTTCCCCGACTGCAATCTGGGAATAGGAGACCAAGAAGGGAATGACAAGAAGGTGGGAAGGTGCTATCAACAGGCTCCTCCCAGCCTGAGCCACAGACTCTCATCATCTTACCCATTGCCCAGTGTCTGACTGTCTCTGTTTATTGGCTCCAGAGGCACTTGGCTCAGGCAGAGTAATTACAGTTGAGGCCCTGATGAATTGGGGGCCAGTAATTAAAGCGCTTATTGATTTTCTACTTAGGAGTTCCCTGTAGCTGGAAACTAAAGTGGGGAGGGGAGTGGGAGAAACAAAGTGAAGAAGGTATTTCAAAACTGGGGTGGTGGTTTGGTATGCATTAGCTGGGCCTGGCAGCCACAGAAGAAGGAGCTATGGGCTGATCGTTTATCACGGGCCCATCTATCTAGAATTTGAGAATTGATCAGCTAGTCGATAAACTTCTGGGGCATGGTGCCAGTTGGAGTAAGGGAAAGGAGAAGGGTTTTCTGTAAAGAGTTCACCCTTACATCTCCAAACCATGAATCTGTCTTGTTTTGCCACTTCATTTGGCTTATTTTAATTATGTATTGAAGCAACTGCTTTGTTTATATCATCTGCCTTCATTGGGCAACAATGGGCTTTCCATCACTAGATATTTAGCCTCAGAAGCCAGACATGGGCAAAGTGAGGGTGTGGTGGGAAGGAGGAGGTCACAGAAGGAGCTGAGCTGGGAGGGAGCTGGGCCAGAAAGGCATTGGTGGAGGAGAGGTAGCACTGGAAGGCAGCCAATAGAGCAGAACCCCCCTGGGAACCGACCACGGAGTGGAATGAGGAGGGAGGAGAGGCAACTTGAGAGAAGAGGCAAGAGGAGGGACCAAGAATGAGCTGGAGCCGCCAGGGGGAAGGGAGGTGAACGAAATAGGAAGAGGTTTGGGGAGGAAACCTAGAGCACATTTAAGTCTTATTTAAAGATTGCTCAAGTTATTTTGGGGGCATTTAACTCTTAATTCATCTTCCTTTCACTGAGCTAATGTGAAGCGTGAAAGAAAACCTAATGAGAAGAGGGCCTAGCTGGCAATTTTATTTTCGTCAGCTCCAGAGCACAAGCGCTCTTCCTTCTTTCACTCACACTGGGTCGCTTGATCGGAGATGATTCTTTTGTTTCCTACAGAAAAGCTGCTCTTCTCCCCAGCTTTTCTCTTTTCCCTCTGCCTGCCTGTTTTCACTGCTGCAGCTGGCTTGCCTGCTTGTGACAATGAAGTTAGATTAGAATCTGGGTCTGATCATGATTGAAGCTGGGCAAAGAGAAGCATTTTAGCATAGTGCATGTTGAAACACAATTACCCATTATCCCAGTCAGGGCATACAATAGGAGTGGTGGGGAGTAGCGAGTTGTGGAGAAATAAGTGGGTTGTTACTTGTTATAAGTTGGAATAAAAAAATCCATAGAAATACTGAGTGGGTTTATTCAGCTTGTTCAATCTAATTGTACAATGTACTTGCACCTGAAAAAAAAATCTTCTTCAAGTATGCCTAATAAATGGTGAAAGAGAGGGCTGGGGCAATAATACTATTAATTGTGTCAAGTAGCAACTATACATAGATGGTTACCCAGAGTCATGCGTGGAGAACTAGGCCCTGCCCTCACAGAACTTAAAGGACTGTAAGACTTGACTGTTGTTTGTATCCACTCTCACTTGTTTGAATCTCTTCATTCCCTGTGGTAAAGGAGGTTTTGAATTCAGAGCCTCATACTCACTAAGCATACTCATTCCCTACCACTGGAGCCATGTCCCTAACCCTTTTTTATCTTAGTTATTTTTCAGGTAGGATCTTGTGGGGGGTTTTGCCTGGGGCCAGCATCAGACCATGATTCTCCTACCTACACTTTCTGAGTAGCTGGGATTGTAGTTGCTCACTAAGGTACCCAGTCCCTTGTTTGAATCTTGAGAGCATCTATGTCTGCAAAGCAAGGTTAACACTTAAGCCTCACAGGAAATACCTCCCTTGGTTGATCACAGCCTCTTTTTTTTTTTTTTTTTTTTTTGCCAGTCCTGGGGCTTGGACTCAGGGCCTGAGCACTGTCCCTGGCTTCTTCTTGCTCTAGGCTAGCACTCTGCCACTTGAGCCACAGTGCCACTTCTGGCCATTTTCTGTATATGTGGTGCTGGGGAATCGAACCCAGAGCCTCATGTATACGAGGCAAGCACTCTTGCCACTAGGCCATATCCCCAGCCCCGATCATAGCCTCTTGTGCAGTGTCTTCTCTCCTTGCTTTCTTAGGTGCTCTTTTGATGCCAGCCTGCAAATGTTTTCTGCAACTTGGTGATCTCTTTCCCCAGTTGGAAGGCCATAGACACCATAACCTTTTCATTACTTCTCTAAGTCCCATGCCTTCTCATACTGCTAGTGATCCTTGGACCTAGTTTGACCCTTCTCCTACTGCAGCCAGAGCCAGAGCTCATTCCACAGCGTCTTTGCTTGAACTCTTTGGGTTACAGCAGTGGACACCTTATGAGTCTCAGATCATCCCGTTCTAGCTATAGTGCTAGATGTTGTTTTCCTACAAAGCACATCTAACAATGATGGTATCGATTTGGGGATGGCCCCTCACTTACTTGCAGGATGAAATTTTTTCATGTCCTGTGAGCTTGGGTATGATGTGCAAGTTCTCTAAACCTGTGAATCCTTATCTATATCTCTTAAAACCAGGATTATGGTAGTTGCTTCATGGAGTTTTAAAGTAGTAAATGAGGTAATCTGAGTAAAATGATTAGCATAGAGCCTATTAGAGAGAAGCTACTGATACCAGGATTTAAGCAATGGTACTGATGGCAAGTTGGGGAAGAGTTGGCTCCATTGTTTCTACAGAGAAAAATTGTTATGACCTGGACCAAATTTATATCTGTAACATCTTCCCAGCTCCAGGCTCCTGTATGCAAGTTAAAACTCCTGCATATAAGGTAAAAGCACAAAGTTTTTACTGGAGTATTGAATGGACATCCAAAATTCAATTTCAGAACTAGAATCCTTGTATTCTATTTCTCAAATATACCCCACTCATAGCATTTCCAACTCAATAAATCTAAAACAAAATCCTTTATTTGGTGGAAGGTCAAACCAAATACCTTGACTGTTTTGATTTTCTTATGGACTCCACATCCAATATATCTATAAATCCTGTTCTCTGGACTCAGAACAGTGGCTCTCACCTATAATCTTAACTAATCAGGATGCTGATATTGGAGAATTATTATTCAAGTCCAGCCTAGGCAAAAAGTTTGCAAGGCTCCTTTTCAGCCAATAGCTGAGCACAGTGACTTATGCCTGTCACCCCAGCTGTGCAGAAGGCTGATATCAGGAGAACTGTAGTTCTAGGCCAGCGAAAGGAGAAGAGAAGAGAAGGGAAGAGAAGGGAAGAGAAGAGAAGGGAAGGGAAGGGAAGGAAGAAGAAGAGAGGGGAGGGGAGAGGAGGGAAAGAGGAGAAGGAGGTGGAGGAGCAGAAGGAGGAGGAGGAGAAGAAGCCTTCATCTCCATAGATGAAGATCAGTGTGGTCATGCTCACCTGTCACCTTAGCTATGTCAGGAAGGGTAAAATATTGAGATTGCAGGATTGTGGTCCAGGTATGTAGTTGGGCAAAAAGTGAGACCTTACCTCAAAAATAAACAGTGGAATAAAACCATCCTGCAGCAATAGAGTGCCTAGCAAGTGAGAGGCTCCAAATTCAAACCACAATACCATCTCAAAGAAAAAAAGTATTGCTTTCTAAATCTGCAGGATTCATCCTAACAAAACCTTTCTCACCATCTCTAAGGGGACTGCATCTAATCTACCCCCAGCCACATTCACTTGCCTACACTACTGCAACCACCCTTCTCCCTGACCACTTACTTGCTCCTGTTCTGGCTTCAGGAAGTATTGTCTTTGACAAAGCCAGAGGCCAACCTATTACAGTGAAAGGGGATTCACAATTCCACCACAAATCTCCAAATTCTCTTTTGTTTCTTCCTCTTTCATGACGACTCTGCGTTCTTCAGTGCTCCGGATGCACTGGCCTTCTTACTGTTCCTTGAACAGGTTTGCAAACTTGTGCATGTGGCTTCTATGCTGGCTGTCCTCACAGCCTATAACACTCCCCAGAGATACAGATGCCCCCTCCTCATCTCCTCCAAGCCTTTGTTCAATGACCCCTTCTTAGTACAGTATTCCCCTCCCCACTTACCCACAGTTTCAATTTCCATGATTGCAGTTACACATGGCTCACCATGGACCAAAAAACATATTAAAAGGAAAGCTTCATAAGTAGACAACTCCTAAATTTGAAACTGTGTGAGGTTCTGGGTGGTGAAATTTTATATCATCTCATTCTATCCCCTCCCCACCTCACCCTTAGGATGTGAATTATACCTGCATCCAGTGTGTCCTATATGCTATATCCACTCAAGAGTCACTTAGTGCTCATCTCTGTCATCAAATCTATAGTTCTAGCATACCAGTGCTAATGTTCAAGTATCCTTTTCCTTTGAGAATGTAGCCATTACTTTACTCAATAATGGTCCTAAAATTTAAGAGTAATCATGCTGGTATTGGTATAGTTGACCTGTTTTATTATTAGTTATTATTGTTACTCTCTTACTCTGCCTAACTTATGAATCCAGCTTGATCATAAGTAGATATGTACTAGAAAAATGATCATATAGAGAATTTGAATCTATCTGAAATTTCAGGCCACCACCGTGGGGGGGGGTGTGTCTTGAAACATATACCTCATGGATTAGAGGGGCCTGTTATAGAGCCATGCTGTGTGGCCTTTCATCAAACTGCAATCACCCGGCCATCTTTGACTCACAGCCTGGGCTCTGTACTTCTTATGTAGCATTTACCCTCTCCTGATAGAGTTTGTAATAAATTTATTTACTATGTTTATTGCTTCTATCCTTCAGAGTGTGAGCTTCATGAATACATTCATTTTTGTATGCTTTGCTTACAGTTTTGTCCAACATCTAAATAGGGCCAAGAATATACTAGATGCTTTATAATCCAATTAAATGAAATGCTTGCCATTCCTACCACCTGCCAGCCCCATACTCCACCCCAGGGACCCTCGCTTTGTGTATGTAGGGGGCATTTCTTTCAATATCCTAATTCTGTACTGGACTATAAGTTCCATTTCTCCTTCAGGACTGGCTTACAGTTCTAAAAAATAATATTTGTATACATATTGCTGATTGGCTATAATTAAGGATGTAAGTGGTATTTCCTTTTATACAGTTCTTCTGAAATAGACTAAGACTTCATTTGTCTGAAATGGCTGATTGACAGATGAAATGCTTCCACTCTAACGTCTGAAGTGTGTCTTGGATATCATCTCCCCACACACTCATGGCTCGGTTGTCTATTGGCATTTTAGCAGCCAGGTTTGAAAACTGGAGGAAATAAATATCTTGTGGTAGTTATCTGTCTCTAAGCATAGAAGTACATGCCTTCAGTCTGGGCCTTGTGAACCCTTTCAGCCTCCTTCCATAGATGTAAGGAATGGAGACATGAAATGGAGGAGGAGAAGGGAAATAAGGTCACATATTGCCTTTGCTGGAAAGCAGAACAGATAGAGGGCAGTCGCAGAGCTGACCACATAAACTGGGGCTAATTGACCTTCCTCCTAGGTGAAATGATTATGCAGTAAGGGGCAAGGAATGCAGAGATACAGAACATTTGGAGGAGAAAAAGTTGAACACTAAGAAAATTAGTTTGATAATAACAAGAAAGATTAACAAAATAAAGTAAAAGGGCAAAGCTCATGAGACCAGATCCTGACTCCCTTCCTCCTTTTCTCCACTCACTCACCAAGCCCTTCCCATCATGTCTATCACATCTGTCCTTTTCCTTCTCCTCTACTATCTTTTCTTTCCCAGAGCATTATGCTGACCCCCTTTAGAATCTACTGGTGACTACCATTATAATCCTCCATCTGCTGCAGTGAACTTCATTTAATTTATTCTTTTTATACTTTGTGCTGAGACCAAGGCTTGAACTCAGGGCCTTCTCTTCTCACTCAAATCATGCCTCCAGTTCTAGCTTTTTTTTCTGGTTAAATGGAGGTAAGAGTCTCTCAGATTTGTTTTCCGAGGTTGGATTTGGTCCTTAATCCTGAGATCTCAGCCTTCTAAATTGCTAAGATTACAGGTGTACTTTTTTAAAACATAACCTGAGTTATCTTTGAATCTCACAAGTTGAATCATATTTTAAGAAAAAAAAAAAGAAAAGAAAACTCACCAATAGCATCTCACTGTTCTCAGAGGAGTCTACAAAATTCTTAGTCCGTTTTTGCAGCCTGACCACTGTAGTCACATCCTTATTCTGTGTTGGAATGAGTCACTCAGACATTGGCTTCTCCTACTAGCCCTTGAGCTCTCTGAAGTTGAGGATCATGTCTGAACACCAAGCAGAGTGCCTGACACATGGGAGCTGGTAAAGATCTGTTGAATGAGCCAATGGTATGCTCAGTGGCATTAGAGGTTGCAAAGAAGCCAAGGAGGTTGAGCAGAAGAGTGAGAATTGGCCTTGGGAGGAGAAAGCAAGTCTATGTACACAGCACAAAGTCTAGGAGTAAAAGAAATGTCACTAAAAAGTTTCTGCACAGCTAAGGTCATAGCCACCAAAATAGAAAGACAGCCAACGATATGGGAAAGGATATTTACCAGCACAGCAACAGACAAAGGCCTGATATCTGTCATCTACAGAGAACTCAAAAAACTAAGCCCCTCCAAGCCCAATAAACCTATTAGGAAATGGGCAAAAGAGCTAAAGAGAGACTTCACAAGAGAAGATATAAAAATGGCAAAGAAACACATGAGGAAATGCTCAACATCCCTGCTAGTAAAGGAAATGCAAATAAAAACAACCCTGAGATACCACCTCACCCCAGTTAGAATGGCCTATACTCTGAACTCAGGAAACAACAAATGCTGGAGGGGCTGTGGGGAAAGAGGAACCCTTCTCCATTGTTGGTGGGAGTGCAAATTAGTACAGCCACTTTGGAGAACAGTATGGAGGTTTCTCAAAAAGCTCAATATAGACCTACCCTATGACCCAGCCATACCACTCCTAGGCATCTATCCTAAACAGCAAAACCCAAGATATCAAAAGGACATTTGTACTTCCATGTTTATCGCAGCACAATTCACAATAGCCAAAATTTGGAAACAACCCAGATGCCCCTCCACAGATGAATGGATCCAAAAAATATGGTACTTATACACAATGGAATACTACATAGCGATTAGGAATGGTGAAATATTGTTATTTGCAGGGAAATGGTCAGAACTCGAACAAATAATGTTGAGTGAGACAAGCCTAGAACACAGAAAACAAAGGGGCATGATCTCCCTGATATATGACTGTTAACAAAGGGAGATGGAGAGACAGTAGAGACCAAGTCTGTGAACACTGTATATGTGCTTGATACATTGTATACTGCATATGGGTCTACCTGACCTAGACAAGGGATGGGAAAACAGGTTGTAAGATATCACAAGAAATGTACACAATGCCCTACTATGTAACTGCACCCTCTTTGCACAGCACCTTGTAAAAAAAAAAATTTATGTTCAATTGATAATAAAAAAAAAATAAAAAATAAATAAAAAAAAAAAAAAAAAGAAATGTCACTGAGCAAGGGAGGCCTTAATTACTTGGCATGTTAAGGGAATGAGCACTCTAGCTAACTAATGTGTCTACCTAAGGTGACGAACTAAGCTTTTCAATTTCAGTCCTTGCTAGCAAAATTGTTTCTTCCTACAAAATAGAATGTGCTTACATTTGGCCTTTAGAAATTGTACTAGGGAAACTAACTTCAGAAGACTAATTAATAAGTAGGGGATCTTCTGGAGCTTTAGGCTCATTTGAACTTTAGTCAAAGGTAGAGAATGTGCTTTAAATAGCATCCCATGGGGATGTATATGAGGTGTGTGTGTGTGTGTGTGTGTGTGTGTGTGTGTGTGTGTGTGTGTACAAGAAATGGAATTCTATTTTGGCTATGATGGAAAGAAGCCAAAATAGGAAAAGGGTCTGCATTTTTCTTCCAGCAATGTAACACTTGTCACATCATACTGCATGGGCATTGTCATGAGAATTACATGAGAAAACTTGCTTGGAAGACCCCACAGCCCACGGTCTGATATATATAGATGCTCCTGGCCTAGTACATGACTATGAGCTCCAACATGCATGAACAATCATAAAGTGACTTCATATACTTCCAAGATGCTCAATGAGATAAATTCAGGCTGCTTTCTTGCTTTGAAAAATCCAATGATTTTGCGTTTTACTGCCACAAATTAAGAACACAACAATATCAAAACAAACAAGCCAATAAAAACATTAAAGGTTTTCAGGAACCCAGACTTTGTTTTTCACTGCTTCTCTCCTCATCATTAGAATGGGGAATGGAGAAAGGAGGAAGCTCTAGGTATGGGATCATTATTCTTGTCCTTAACTCCAGGAGGGTGCCTGGGAGCATCCTGACTAAAGCTCGATAGAGAGGGAGGAGATAGCTCCTCCAGGCCAAGATAGTTGTCCCAGCGGCCTAGGGCAAGGCTACAGCCCTGTCTGAAACAGGCTTTCAAGGCTGCCCAGCTTCTATAAATGGAAAATAACAAGTGATGCTGTGCTAAGACTTTCCCAGCCCTGATGCAATAAACAAGATGGAATATTATACCTGTCCTTAAGACAAAAGAAAAAGAAAGGCACACACACACACACACACACACACACACACACACACACACACGGCTCTTTGTACCTGTTCTTAGTCATTAAAAATGTGCTTCAGAAGTGCTGAATTTATAGTTAATTGCACAGTTAATTCATTAGGTACCACTATATTTTTTCTTTACAAAATACCAAATTAAAGTCAACCTAACCAATTACTCCAAGTCGCAGAGATATCATAAAAGGAATGACTTACTTTAGTAAATAATTTTAATTTAAATAATTATTTACTGAAAGAGAGTTTGCTGGGTGCCCCAGGAGACTGCTTATTATTGGTCTTGTAATAAACCTTCCATGTAATTCCTGATTAATTACTTACACAAGCAACATTCTATTTACTGTGAACACATTTGGTTTTAAAAAGAGGTTACGGCTGGGCTAGTGGGGCATGTCTATAACCCAAGATACTCAGGAAGGAGGGTTAGGACCACTGTGGTCCAAAGGTAGCCCAAGAAAAATAGCTTAAGATCCTAGGTCAAAACAAATGAAAAATTAAAGGACTTAGGTTCAAGTGATAGAATATTTAAATAAAAGATCCTGAGTTCAAGTCTCAGTACTGCAAAGAAATATAAACGCATATTATAAAATAGCAGGCAGGAAGCTTCCCTGTCCCATCTCGTCTTTTCTTAGAAATATTTCTCGATTTTTTTCAGGCTTGGGAAACACGGGCTGGGGATAAGTTTCACTTCTCTCTCAAAGGCAAGTCATCTGAGCTACCCTTTGAGCAGTATGCTTGCATCTCAGTGTTTGTTTTTATGAATTAGGAATTTTGCACCATATCACACTATGGACAAGCTGATGCACTGCTGGCAGTTCTGTTTCATGTGTCAAAGCACATACTAATCACTGAAGTAAGTATTGGATAAGTGGAATTGTATAGCAATACCAGCAGTAGCCTTTACAAAAATCTACATGGTTAACAGATAGAGAATGGGAATCACTGCAGAATTCAAAGAATATTAAGAAAATGCAAGGGAATGAAGATATTTTGAAAATAGAAGAAATACCGATTTCAACTTGTTTGAAATTGCAACCAGGAATTTTGATAGTTTCTTCAAGTAATCTGGAGTCTACATTTATATTTGAAATTAGTGTGAACTAAAAGAATATTCTAAGAATATTCTAAGACAGATGTACTCCAAAGGATCTGAAAAGTAGTACTTACAGGCCACACTATTTGTGTGTGTGTGTGCATGTGTGTGTGTGTGTGTGTGTGTGTGTGTGTGTGTATGCACGCTGGTCCTGGGGCTTGAATTCAGGGCCTCCTACTTGCTTAGCTTTTCTGCTCAAGTCTGGTGGCCTACCACCTTCCATTTCTTGCTTTTTGCTAGTTAATTTATAAATATTAATAAATATTTATTTGCTTATTTGTGTACTTTCTTTGGTCAGTGTGGAGCTTGAACTCCAGGCCTGTGTGCTGTCCTTGAGCTCTTTTTGCTCAAGGCTAGTACTCTACCACAGTGAGCCAAAGTTCCACTTCCAATTTCTGGTGGTTAATTGGTGATAAAAGTCTCAAGAACTTTCCTGTCTGAACTGACTTTGAACTTCGATACTCAGATCTTGGTCACCCGAGTAGCTAGGAGTACAGGCATGAGCCACCAGAGCCCACTATTTACTTAATTATTTATTGACTTCTTTATTGGTTATACTGGGACTTGAAACTTATGCTAGCTAGGCAAGAACTCTGTCTTCATGCTAGGTGTTCATTGTTCCCTGCTCCTTGTTTTAGTCAACTTTAGTCTTTAGATTCTGGGTTGGATATGACACCAGTGATGTCAGGCCATTCATACCTTCTTGCAATCCATGTTTGTCTATAAACCAAGAAAGAAAAAGGGGTAAAAATATAAAAATCAGATCTGTGCCTCCAGGGCAAACAACTTCTCAACCTGTGGGATGATAACCAAAAAAAGAAAAGGATCTTGAAAATTCATTAAAAAAGCAAAAACAGACTGTTTTGCTTCAATAGTGTCTTTAGTGTGTGTGTGTGGGGGGGGGGGTGAGTACCTATTTTCTTGCCTTGTTTGGAGAATTATTTAAGTAGCAGAGAGATTTCAACTGACTTAGAAACTGTTAGAAACTGGACCAATGAAATTCCCACTTAGGTAAGGAGGTACAGTTGTGAGGAAATGGTTCCCTGGGGAGATGGTAGGTGCTCATTTTACCAGGCTCAAGTCAAGAGGGATGGATGTCCACGGTGGAGGCCTGCTGTGACAGACTTGGGTCAGGGCAAATACATTGTTCCGAATTCAGGGTACCAAGGAAGGCATTGATATCCTTCGATTTGAACCCATCATTTTACTAATAAAACCTGCCTGTGTTGTCTTCCTTTGTTTACAGATCTAACATAGGTCATTCTTCTTTTGGTTAATCAATTCCCCTGACTTTCTTATCCAAACCACTATCAAGATAAAATCTCTGATGCCATCATCTTACAGCATGGCCTTAAAAATCAAAACTGGACACTACTAGATTTTATTTCATTGGTTTCGTACTGACATCATCAGGGCAAGTAATTTAGAATGTTGATTCTATCATCTAGGCAATAGACATTCTACCCTTTGAGTCGTCCCTGGCTTTGTAAGCTTGTCTCCTACATTTTATTCATGTCAAGAGACTAGACCTTGACGGTTCTTTAGAAATATCTCTTGAGATCTTGCTCCAAGTAATACAATCATAGACTGAAGAGGTAAGAAAGGCCTTTGTGGATATCTAATTCAACTTTTTTTATTATATCGATAAAGAAACCCAGATTTCTAAAATTAATAATCGTGAGTAATATTGTTCAGTCAACTTGTATTTGTTAATATCCTGACCTTGCCTTTCCATTCTGTTCATGAAACATTTAAAAGGTCTTTCTGGAATCAAGACACATTGTATCTATGGCATTTTGTATAAATACATCATAATGTGGAATTTACCTAGCACTAGTCTAACTGCCTTGGTCAACTACCACACAGACACAGGCATAGATACACACACACACACACACACACACACACACACACACACAGAGGCACACTGAGTTGACATCTATTTTTCACTCATGCTACATTGAATGGATCAACTTTTCCATTGGCTCATCAGGTGTCTTTTTATCTTTCTAGAAATTAAGATTCATCTTCATTGTACAGAATACTTCCATACCCTATTTCATAAATCATTAAAAACAAAATAGTTATGAGTCAAAAGAGCTCAGTAATTCCTTGTTTTAATTTTTTGGCAAAAAAAAATCTAAGTTTCAATTCAGATTGCTTTCAAAATCTGTTCCAGAATTTAAGGTCTGCAATGGCTGAGTTCAAGGTTTTATGACACCTGCTCAGAATTTCTCAAAGCCAGAGAGTCCTTCTCTGGATCAAACCTTCCCCTCAGTTCCTGGAGTGCCTGCAAGCATAGAGGCACTGAGGGATGGATGGGGAAAGGAAAGCACGGATCATGTGGCTCATGGCAATGGGGAGTTGCTGCATCTGTAGACTAGCAGGATTCTTGTCTCAACTCAGGAATAGATAGTCAACTTCTGACATACTCCTGTCCTCTTCCCAACTGGAGGAGACCTGATCCTTGCTCCAGGACAACCCTCAATATCTTTTTTGCATTTCTTTTCATCTTGTTGAGGGAATAAACCTCCCTCTGTGTGCCCTCCCACCCCCACCCCTTGCCCAGACACATCACATAGGAACCTAAAGGGAATCATCTAAGAAAGGAAGAGAGCCATTGATAAGCCTCTGTGGGCGTCTATAGAGGCACATATCATCTGAATGACAGGTTTGCATGTAAACAGCCACAACTCATGAAAATAGTTTTTAATCTACTTGAAAGCCATATTCTCAGAAGGAAAAGGTTTTCTCCAGGTGCAAGGATTCTCTTTGAAAGAGTTACTGTTACATTATGAGATGCTACTTTTTTTTTTTTTTTTTTTGCTTGCTCTGGCCCCTTCACATTTGTGGAACTATTTCTATAGGTGTTTTGACTGGGAAGAGGCAGGGAGGAGCTAGAGGAAGACAGTTCTCTAGTCTCTCTCCTGGAAGATAAAGATAATGTTCTATCAATGGGCACTGCTGGGCTTTCCTCCCAATGTCATTTCCTTCTCTCAGCAAACAGCCTCCCACAGCTTCTCTTTTCCCAGTCTCTTTGCTCTGTCCATCTGTCTACCAAGTTTCCCTAATCCAGTCCTTCATTTCTTTACAGAATCACCTTAAATCCTATGGAGTTTTGCATCCTGCCACAGATAAACTCTTATCTAGTTCCTGTCCTCTTAGATTACAACATAAAGGGTTTGTTGTTGTTGTTACATTGATTTTTAAAATTATGATGGCATGTAACAAAATTTACAATTTTTATCATTTTAGTGTATAGTTTAGTGTAGATGTACCTAACAAGATTTTTCATATTGTTCACCACTAGCCATCTCTAGCAATATGCCATTAGACTAAAAGTATCCATCAAACAATTCCACACTGTTATGTTTTAATTATGTAAGTAGAAAAACACATTGTAAGAAGTAAAATAATACAAAAATGTAAAATCCTATTTGATTACCAAACCCAATATCAGTATTACCCCTTAGAAATAATGGATATGTGTGTGTGCATATGTATCTGTATACATACAGATATGTAACCATATATATACATGAATTATAGCCTTAGTTTTATAATTTTACATACACAATCACAGCTGTATATATTATATGATACATGTTATTTTCTCAGCCAAATGTCTTGAGATCAGTTCATGTCAGTACCAAAAAATCTATCTTATTATTTTAAATGTCACATAGTATATATTCAGTGTGATATCATAGCTAGCCATTCTCCAACTTAGTAACTTCTGGATGTTTTTCACTATATATGTACAGTGACTCTGAGAAAGAAACCAATGCATGTGTTCTCAAGAGTGGAGAGATGATGGGGAATGATTGCAAGCATGTAGAACATGCATACATTTGCTTTTAATAGAAGCCACTGGGTTCTTCTTCAGAGTGCCTGCATTCATTAGAAAGTAGCTGCTTCCCTATATTCCTCAGCACTGGATGCTAATAACCTCCATATTTAGCAAATAGTTACTTCCTGCTGGATTCTGTTCTTAATGCTTTATGTGTTTGAAGTCAGTGAATGCTCACAAGAACTAAGAGACTGGCATGTTGTTATCTTTTGTTGGCATCTACAAGAATCAAACTTATCCTGGGATATACTTTGGCCAGTTGAAGAGCTAGAACTTTGAACTCAGCTGACTTAACTATTTAGTCATTTATTTATCATTCACATATATGAATTGATTAACTTAGTGGGACTCTCTGCCATTTTCCATACATGCATAGAGGGTGCATGGATAAATACCCATCTATTTTTCTACTTCCACATACTCCCATCCCCTGCTGGGCCCACTTTCCAGTCCCTAGTTAGCACTCTTCTTTTTGCAGGTCAACTTCTTTTTATTTTATGTTTTTCAGTTTCCACATCTGAGAGAGACCATGTGATATTTGTCTTTCTGTGTCTGGTTTATTTTGCTTAAGTTGATGTCCTCCTGTTTTTTCTAATTTTGAGCTTGACTTCAGAGCTCACACCCAATCTGATTGTTGCCTTCCTGGTAGATCACCGGAGGATTTCATTTGCATCTCTCTGACTGCGAGCTGGAGGAGGGGAGCATCATTTCACAGTTATCTGTATTCTCTGTTTTCATATCTTTCGCTCATTTTTATATTGGGTAGTTTATTGATTTGTAGTTTAACAAATGGCTCTATTCAGATTTCTTCCATGATGGATCATTATTTATATGTTAATTAAAAAGATCAGTAGAGCCAAGTATTAACTCAGCCTAGACTCTACCCTAGCTTTAAAATGCAGGATATATGAAATGTAAGCCTTCAAGATGTTTTCATAATTACTCACACTATGTTGGAAATGAACTTTACAACTTGGGGAGAAGGGGAGTTGGAAGGGGGGGGGTGAGGGAGAGATAGTGGGAGAAAACCAGAAAGGGGGTAACAATGATTGATAAGAATTGTACTCATTTCCTTACTTATTTAACTGTAACCCCTCTGTACATCACCTTGGCAATGAAAAATTTAAAGATACTTTCATAGAGACATAAACATTGATTCATTTATTCAGGGGAGAATCTTTTGATTGAATGGGGTCTCTGAACTAAGCACTGTGCAGGGTATGTTATGGTTTGTAAGGTGTGCTGAGGAGCATCAGGGGTCATGGGAGGGTTCATGGAAATCTTCAAAACATAGAGCCATTAACCTATATGGCAAATTGATATGTAATGAATGAATTACTGATTGTTTTCAACTGCTGTGCCAACAACCCTCTACTAAAAATATGTAGACTATCAATTAGCAACCTAAGAATCTGCCAATGTAAATATTTCTTAAGGTTTGTATATTATTAGCCTTTCAGAGACAAAACTATCCTCAGAGAATATTTTAGTCTTTCCTCCCCTCTTTCTTTCCTTTCCCCTTCATTACATTACTTAATTTTTTTCTTAGAATGTCAGAAATATGGTGCTTTCTATAGAGCAGATGCTAAGAATTATAGATGGATATTTTGTATTACTATATTGGAGCAGGAAGCTGTCTGTGGTAGCAGACTGAAAACTTTAGGAATAATTGTGCTTTTTAAATAAAGGCAGAGCCAAGGGTTTACCATGTTTCAAGCTCACTTTTATCCTGAACAGGAAGAAGAAATCTACATCCCCATTTGGTATTGATCCAGAACAGCCCTGAAGAGCAGAACATTTAATGGATCCAGATGTTTGCCTGCGTATATTGGGCAGGTGCACCCACATCAACTCCCCAAATCTCCTGGCACTGCAGTACACTCATTGTCAGTTGGAGAAGAATGGTTTTCTTTTAGAAGCTCATTTTGGTAACCTCAAAGAATATGTATACACACACACACACACACACACACACACACACACACACACACCTGTAGTGCTTAGAGGCAGATTGTCTGAATGCATTTCTAACCCTTTCCCCTAATTCATCATAGAATAACAAAACCCTGCCCCTTGCCTTATTAATTATTCTGCCCCTCATTTACCAAAAGGCCCATGTTGCCCACCAAGGATGCTTTTATTCTTGTTCAGTACAGAAGGTATTCATGGATCCAAAATTCAATGTTTCTTTGCAATCTCGAGATTACAAAAGATGTTGTCTGGGTGACAACCGAGGGGCATCATGCCAGTCTAATGATAGCTTGGGGCCCTGTGCAGGTGTCTTGGTGGGTGGAGCAGAGAACAGGGGCCCAGTCTCTGATTTTCCTATATTCACTCAGTTCTTTTCACCAAGTACATGCTCATAAATGGCATGCACATAACTGGTCCCAGTGAAAAACACAACAGATACAAAGTGTGCCACCCTCGAAGGATTCTCCAGTAAGAAAAAATGCCCAGAAAAGGAGTAACTTGACTTGCCACTTATAGAAGACAAAAATAATTAAGGATAGGTCTATTTCATGAGTTTATCAGTAAATAAAATTGATGTGCCATCTATTGGGCTCCAAAGAACTCTCTTGCTACACTACAGATGGCTTCCCACCAGCCCGTGCTCTGAAGCCTGTGACCTGGAGTGGAGAGACGGAGGTGTGGCGGAGGCTCTGCATTGCTACTTCTTATATTTTAAGCTACATACAAATCAGCTGGGAATCCCATTAAAATTCAGATTGTGATTGGAGGAAACTCAGATTCTGCATTTCTAATCCATTTTCCACCAAGTATAAGAGTGTAGAGAACCTACTCTTACCAGATGTGAAATTTCTTCTTCATTGTCAACACAGTGAAGTAACATTGAATTGAATGTCACATACCCGAATTCTGGCTTTTCTACTATTAATGGGCAACCTTTGGGAATCTGTCTATAGAAGCCACTCTCTCTATTGCTACTCATTTCTGATTTTAGCACACCCTGCCTTGTGGATTCCTTCACTGTGGCCCATGCAGACCAGCCAGCGCTAGGGAGGCAGGGCTTGGTAGGGTTTGCTGGTTTGAGCCTTGCCTGTAGAAGGATTTTCCATCTGTTTGCTTTGCTTTTGTAGAAGAAGATAGATTGGGGGAACAAGAATTATTCAAGGCCAGGGTGAGAAGCAAAGGTGAGTAGGGCAAGTGGGTCTCAACAACCCACTTCGATGATAAAGAGAGGAGTGTAGGAATCAGGAGAAGCAAGAACACAGCAAGAGGGAGACTGTGCAGGGAAGGAAAGAGGAAAGAGATGAAAAGGAGAAACTGCAAAGGCAGGAAGCAATAAATTGTGTTAGTTGAGGAGAGAAATAACTAGAGCATGAACCATGTTTTGGCAGCAAGCACAAAAGGACAGGGATGACTTGAGAGATAGCACATGAATTACACACCAGGTGTTGTCAGAGGATGCGCAGTGAAAGAAATTGCAGAGGGAAAGAGAAATCAAAAGGTGCATTTTCTGGAGAAAGAGAAAAGTACCAGGGGCTGAAGATGCGTGTTTACTGGGTGGCAGTCCTGAGAAATCAAACTGAGGAAGGAGGACAAAGTAGTTGAGAATGGTTTTGCGAGGGCTGAATTTTCAGGTGTCAGCAAGCAGGAAATATGGAATGAAGAATCGGGCAGGACATGAAGAATGTGAAACAAACAGAAGAAAATAGCCTTTCGGGAGAGACAAACAATCTGTTGGTGTGGATAGAGGGATGATAAATGGAACCCAAAGAAGCTTCTGTGATCATCTGGCATATGCAACATCTTGCCCCAATTCTCTCCAGGCTTAGCTCTGGCAAATCCACTCCACTAACAGTGGTGGCTAGGTATGGACTTAGCAGGTAACAGGCACAGATAATCTCCTTAAGGGCACAAAGAGGGGTTGGAGGTGTAGCTCATCTGGTAGAGTGCCAGCCAATGAGCAAAAGCATCAAGAACAGAGTTTAAGTCCTATACTTGGACCTAAAAATAAAGAAGAAACCTAGAGACTTCTCAGTAGCTGAGGCAATGTGGAGAGTGCTACCAAGTGAAGCAAACCGGCTACATTCTGCCCTCCTAGCTCTCAAGATCTTGGCCCCCAGATTTTAGTAACAAGTTGAAGGACACAAGACAGTGAGTTTTAGAGCAGTAGCCTCACTCCTGACCTGGGATCTGTACCTGAGTAGAGTGGTAGCCATAAAATATGCTTCAGAGAACTCTGATGAGGGCATCACAGTTGACCCATGGTACCAGCTGCTGGGAGCTGAAACCCATTTATGCACTAGCTCCACTGCATGCTTTCTATAGGCCACGTGCAGCCAGGCCTGTGTGAGGCAGGCTAAGGCCCCAGGATTCTAGGAAGGGGACTTCTCCCAAAGACACTTCACCTTGCAAAGCCTCTGAACCTCCCTGAGACTGCACAGCCACCCAATCACTCTTCTCAGTCAAGTTGCATTGATGATCTGACAGCTGTCCTAGCCTGCCGAGCTCCTTTTCCCATCACTTCCCATTATCCTTTCTCCTTATGATAGTATTGCTGGTTAGATCCTTCTTCTCAGAGGAGCTAAACTAGCCAATTGGAGACCCACAGGAGTAGAGTGGATGAATTAGACTTGTACCACCTAATAATAATAAATACCAGGAAGGCAGAAGATTAGGGAAAACATGCAAGATGAAGAAAAGAAAGTGATTCTCCAGAGGAAGTATCATGGAATCACTTCTAGCCTCATTCATGCTGATGTTTACTACCAAATTCTATACCCCATCCATAATCTCTGTTGTAAGCCTTTTATTCTCTGGCCACCCACCACCTTCCATCTGTTCAGCTCACTTTCCAGTGTGGCACTGACAACAGTTCTTCCATGTTACCAAAATGCACAACATCACAATCCTGCTATCCAACATTTCACTGCCCTCACACTTTCTTGCCTGGATTCCATTGATCTTTATTACCATCTTTCCTGTGTATACACCCCCTCTTTCTCCCACTTCACTCTCCATTGTACTAGCCAGAAAATCCCCAGCTTGGTTAAAATCAATGTTCCCTCTACTCCAGAGTTTCATAATGCAGTTCCCTCAACATTGTTCCTCATGGTCACCTCTCTGATCCCTAATATTGAAGTGATCTCCACCCTCAACATCTTGGTTGGTGTTTTCTGCTTACTTAGTTAGCACTTACTGCCACCAGACAAGTAACCTATAGACCTGTTTTTATCTCTCTGCCTTCCTGAACCCAAATGCAAGCACACCTGTAAGCCCACTAGAGTGGCTTCTTTGCTTTACATAGGAGGTTCTCAGTAAATAGTTGTTGGATTAATGAATACATGAGAGTTAACAGAGGGAATAGAGTCCAGCTCAAGAGAGACATACAGGAGAAGAGGTTCCATGGGGGAGAATATTTTGAGGGCAAAAGCGAGAGACACTAGAGTAGTCAGTGAAGTTACCATAGTGGAAAGGCAGGCATGACCTCAGTTAGGACTCTTGCCATGAAGCTGTCTCTTTCACTTGCAAAGTGAGCACAAGAGTACCCTCCTTCCTGGGTAATAATGAGGCTTAGGAGAGAGGGTGCTGGCACAAGATGTGGCATGTTGTGAGTGCTCACAGGGGTCAGCTGGGCTTAAATTGGACCCAGAAGCAAGAAGGAATCTGCCTTCTGTGTAAGAGTGAATATCAGCCACCATTTGCTCCTTGAAAATGTAATTAGACCATGAAAATCTATCTCAGATGAGGGACAGAGTTTTTAGGATAGAGCTCTTAGGGTGGAAAATGGATGGGATTTGAAATCAGTTGTAGTAGAAAATGAAAGGCTAGGACTGGGTGAGGTGGAAGGAACATTCAGTCCATTGAGGGCTGGGCTAGGATTTTCTATCCTCTGTCTATAGTGAGAGGAAGAAGCAACCTTCAGAAGAAGCAAGTGGCAATGCATTTCTGTATTCAGAACACTGACATTGCTCCAGAAAAAAAAAAAAATGAGAGGAGATTATGCAGGAAGGGAATTGAGTCTGTCATGAGCTTCAAGAAGAAAAGAAAAAAAGATGTAGAAAGGAACTGTTTGTTGCTCTTTGTTCAGGTTTTTATCTCAAGAGTCTGTTTATAAAAATGTTGCTCTTGCCCTGGTCTTTCACTAGCCTGGCTGCTCTTCCCCCTCACCTCCTCCCTATCCTGTCCTTATTTGAGTTAAAGCTCTTTTCTTGATTAAATAATGAATAAAAGTGCTTCCTGAGTCTGGATTTCCTGGTCCTAGGGAGAAATTACAGATATATGTATGTGTATATACATGCAAAACAGCCAGTGATAAAGAGGCTCACGATAAACAGACCAATGCTGTTTCTCTTTTCTCCTTTCAGGAAATGTCATTCATAAACAATGCTGACAAACAACACAAATTCCAACTAGGAAAAAAAAACCCAGAAAAATAAAAAAAATGCTACCAGAGCATTGAGCTTTATAAAGCTCTTATTTAAAGCATCTATTTTCATTTAAAATTATAATTTTAAAAAATGAGTTGGAATCTCTTCCTTTTACTAGATTAGATAGCTACTGAGCTATGCATGCCATTGTCTGTACAAGGAAGACTTACCCAAGGCGGAGCCAATGCTTCTACTTGGCTTTCTTGAGACTCATCAAACTAAGGCAAAGCTGTTTGCAGTCAGCTGCCTGCCCAGCTACTGTGTTTCCAGCGGGTCTAACCTTGCCTAATCCGTTGTCATAGCAGAGCTCTGCACTCTGCACGTCCCACGACTGTGAGGGGAGAAATGGCAAGCCCAGATAGAATATACAACTATCTGCAGGACTTTACCTTCCTTTCTTAAAAAAAGTGTCTTTAAGTAGATGTACAACAGAGTTGCCATTTAACAAAGCCATTCATGAACACAATGAATCTTGGTCAATGTCACCCCTTTCAACATTCTCCCTCTCCCTTGGATTTTACCTTTCAGCCTCTTACAGACTAGGAAGAGAATCCCTTTCTCCACTCAAGAAAGATACTAAAGGATGGTAAAAATAATTTTAATGACATAAAAAATGAATGAGGAAGGCTGGGAATGTGGCTTAGTGGTAGAGTTCTTGCCTAGCATGCATGAAGCCCTGGGTTCAATTCCTCAGTGCCACATAAGCAGAAAAAGCCAGAATTGGTGCTGTGCCTCAAGTGGTAGAGTGCTAGCCTAGAGTGCCAAGGCCCTGAGTTCAAGCCCCAAGACTGGCAAAAAAAAAAAAAAAAAAAAAAAGAGTGGCGGTGGGGATGAGGCCATCAGCCTAGAAGAGTAAAGTTGTGTTGTTGAGTTAGGTTGTTTATTGTTGTGTGACAAATTGCTCCAGAACTTAGAAGCTTAAAACAAGTGTGAATTATCTCCTAGTTTCTTTGGGTCAGGAACTGGGAAGGAATTAAGCTGAGCTGTTCTAATTCAAAATCTCTCTTGAAGTTATAGTTAAGACATTGGCAAGAGCCACAAGAACCTAAATGACTATTTGAGACTGTGGGAGGTACTTACTTCCTTGGCTGTGGAGAGGAGGCTTCCATCCATTACTCCATACGGACCTCCACATGGAGCTCTTCCAGAGTCCTCATGATATGGCTGCTGGCTTCCCCCAGAATACAAGATCCTAGAGGTTAATGGAAAGGAAACCACATACTGCCTATGTCCTAATCCTGAAAGTCACAAATTGTCACTGCTACCATGTTCTATTTGTTAGAAACAAGATTCTAAGCATAGCCTACCTTCAATGGAAATTAGGCTCCACCTTCTTGAATAGAAGAGTATAAAAAAAATGTGTGGGCACATTTTAAACCAACATATAAGTTGTAAAGCTGGAAGTCTGAGATCAAGGTGTTGGCAGGGTTAGGTTTTTGGGGTCTCTCTCCATGACTTGTAGATGGTTGCCTTCTCCCTGTGCTCACATCGTCACCTTCCTGTCTGTCACCTGTGTCCTTATCCCCTCTTTTATAAGGACAGCAATTATATTGGGTTGGGGCACACATGATGACTTCATTTTTACATGTTAGTTACTTTCTAAAAAGACCCAATATGTATCTACTCAGGAGACTGGTTTGGGAATTGCAGTTCAAAGCCAACACTGACTAGGAAAAGCCTATGAGACTCATAGCTCCAATGAAGAAGAAAGAAGGAGGAGGAGGAGAAGGAGAGAGAGGAGGAGAAGAGGAAGGAGGAGCTAGGGTTTGAGATGTAGAGCACTAGCCTTGAGCAGTGAAAGCTAAGGAATAACACTCAGGCCTTGATTACAAACCCCAGTTCAAACACACACACACACACACACACACACACACACACACACACACACACACAAACCAAACAGTATCTAGCTATCATTACATCCTTAGGTATTGAAGGAGGAGGAGGAGAGAAATAGAGCTTCAATGTGTGAATTTAGGGTTACATATTCATAGCACAGGAAACGATTGAAGTAAAGGGATGGTGCTATCAAATTGGAACCAGAAGCACAAATCCCTCTGATTACAATTAGGGCTTCAATTAGAGAGAGAAAAGTACAGACTGACTGGAGATCTGTGTAATTATACAAGTGTGACATCACGGACACTGGGATTAAGGTGGTGGCACTAGAAACAAGATGAAGTTGATAGATTCAAAAGGCAGTTAGGATGTCAAATTATTAGGACATTGGGTAAATTGAATATAAAGGGCAAGACAAAAGGGAAAGTCCATGATGGTGCTTAGATTTCTTACTTGTGCCCTTGACTGGCAGTATAGCTGTTGCTGAGATAAAATAAATAACAGAAGAGGTCCAGGTTTAGAGGTAGCAGTGGAAAGATCCTGAATTTGTGTTGAGTGTGGAGTGTTGAGGAATGTAGTAGTCAAGCACATAGAAATACCTTACAGAATATTGCATAGTATTCATTCTAAAATTGAGGGCCCAAATCATTGCGTTATTAGCAGAGTGGTAGTATTTGAAGAGAGATGAGATTGTACAGCAATACAATATGAGTGAGAAAAAAAAAGGGCTTGTGCTGAGGCTCAACAAACCTAGTGCATATAAACATTGGATATTAAGGTTTGCTTCTATTTTTAGTATGCATTGAGTTTCACAGCATTATTCAAGTAAGTATTTATGGAACTTGATTTTATAAACATAAGAAGTTAATGTCTAGCCAACAGTCCAAACATAGTGCAGCAGGGCCAGAAATGTTTCTGTACATCTTTGCTGTGTTAGACACCTGAAAGAATGCTGCTTTTCCATTTCATGAGGGCACATGATCCGACCTTCAATGAGGCAAAGTTCTAAACACTCACCTGTGGAACACAGGCATGATACAGTGTCTGCCTCATCCTCCTCCCCCCTCCCCCCTAGGTTAGGATTCATCTAGGAAAGGAGAGGGAGGGAAATGAATCCTAAATGGGATAACATTCCTTTTTCTCTTTTTTTTTCCTGGCGTTATTTCACATCTCTTGGATAATCCCATGTCCTACATTTGATGAGACAACTCGTGAGAATGGGGTTTCAGATCATCTCAGGAGAGGATTTCTGTTGGGGACAGTCTTTTCTCCAAAGTAGAAGGCGAATTCAGTGTCACACATGACTGAGTTCCTTGTCAGTGTCTAATACATGAGAGGGAGGTAGCTGTGGGGAGGCATGGATAGAGGGAGGAGAGTGGAAATGTGGCAACTCTGGGCTCAGATCTTCCTGACAAGGCTGTAGAGAAGTATTTAGGATAGTATTTAAACTAATACATTCTTTGAGAAAAAAAAAAATGATCTCTCTTAAAGACTTTGCTTTCCTTCCCTGTATTACCTTACATACTTTATCATTTATGTTTTTCTGTTTGTTGTCCTAGTCCTGTGACTTGAATTATAACTCTACCAGGAAAGAGATCTGTAGCTATTTTGTTCTGTGGTGTACTGCAGGCATCTCCATCAATGACTTTAAGTACTGGATGTGCGCAACTATTTGCAGAATGAATCAGTGAATGAGCATTCTTCTGAAAGCCCATGAACCAGGACAGATGCGGGTCTCCCTGTGTGTGGTGATAAATCTCCAGGTTCCCACGTGGGCACAGAGCAAATGTGTAACACCTCCGTTCTCTTTCCCCTATATGTTTATGTCTGTATTTGTTGAAGGAAACAAGAGCCTGTTCTGTGAGCTTGAGAAGGCCAAGGCATTTTTCCCACATCTTCCACTGCCTTTTTTTTTTTTTAATTAAGTAAGATTTTCCTCCATCCTTCACTGATGAAACCCACTTAGGACACTTAGGACAGTATTACCTCTGACCACTTTCTTGCTGCTTCCTCCTCAGAGTGGTTGACTTTTTTCCATTGCTTGCTCACCTGTGCTCTGGGAAATGCTTCCATTTTGTTATAGCTGCACAATTAAAGGGGTGTGTGCCAGTCCTGGGGCTTGAACTCAGGGCCTGGGCACTGTCCAAATGCTTCTTTTGCTGAGAGATAGTGCTTCACCACTTGAGCCACAGCTCTACTTTCAGCATTTTTGGTAGTTCAGTGGAGGTAAGAGTTTCACAGACTTGTTTGCCAGGTCTAGCTTTGAGCTGTGATCCTCAGATCTCAGCCTTTTGAGTAGCTAAGATTGTAGGTATGAGCCACCAGTGCCTGGCTAAAGGTTCTATATTTTAGTAGTGAAAATTGCTGATCTTAAGTGGATGGCAAGACAGATAGTTGAGGGGAACATGGGTCACTCTTCAATTACCTTGGCCGTTGCTAAAACAGGTTCCATGTATATATATTTAGGATATATATATATATATATATGTATATATATATATGAGTGTGTGATATATTGTATACATACTTAGTATATTTTGTATGCATGTGATAAGAGGTGGGTCAAAGGGGATATTTTTGTTGTGCTTCTTTTCTTTTCTTTCTCTCTTTCTTTCTTTTCTTTCTTTCTTTCTTTCTTTCTTTCTTTCTTTCTTTCTCTTTCTTTCTTTCTTTCTTTCTTTCTTTCTTTCTTTCTTTCTTTCTTTCTTTCTTTCTTTCTTTCTTTCTTTCTCTCTTTTTTCTTTTGCCAGTCCTGGGGCTTGGACTCAGGGCCTGAACACTGTCCCTGGCTTCTTTTTGCTCAAGGCTAGCACTCTACCACTTGAGCCGCAGCCCCACTTCTGGCTTTTTTTTTTTCCTTCTGTTTATGTGGTGCTGAGGAGTCAAATCCAGGGCTTCATGCATGCTAGGCACTCTACCACTAAGCCTATTCCCAGCCCTGGGCTCATTTTACCAATGCAACCCGCCCCATAGGACAATCTAAGGCCATATCTAGCTGCACAAGATCATGTGCCAAGCACTTCTGTGGGAGAAGGCCTGTCCCTTTTCAAGACTTGGAATGTCCTGACCCTGCCTTGGTCCCTCTGGTTGTCCCGGTGTTCCCTGATCCTGCAGGTCTCTGCTTCAAGTTTCATTGGTATTTAGTGACTTTTTTTTCTTTGCTAGTCTCTTTGCTGACACCAGAGGAGAGATTTCTCTACTTCTGATAAAAGCCGCTTGGACTGTGAAGTGTGTCACAGGAACCCAGCTAGTTTGCCAATAGTAAGTGCAAAATTGAACCTCGGTATGAACATTAATTATATCTGAAATAATTTGTGAGGAATCATAGCTATGCATGTGGGTCACCTTCTCAGGGAAACCCTGTCAGAAGATGTGACACTTGAGTGAGGCCTTGAGAAAGGAGTTGGAGTGCTTTCAAGGTGGTGAGGATCAGCCAAAATAGCATCTGATGAGCTTAGCTGCTGGGTAGAAGATGAACCTGGAAAGAAAGGTTTGTGATGGAAAATAGAACAAAATAAAAATCCTGATTACTCTCCCCAGTTATAGCCTGCTTTGTGTCAGATAAGTGAGCAGACTTCCCCTGATCTGAGAATTGGACCCACGGAAGAGATGAATAAACCAAGTTGAGGGCTGAGAAAGGACAGACCCTTAGAGAGGCTTGGAAGTGGGTTTGTGAGGTGTGGAAGGAACTGCACATTTCTTATTAAGTGAATATAGGAGTAGAAAGATTATTTCCCTTTTAATAGAAGTTATCACATCTATAAAACAGAGGGAATAATATGTCTCCTTTGCCTGCTGTGGGAGTCAAATGAATTAACACATACGAAACTCTTAGAACTTGATCTGGCACATAATACGTTCTTAATACTATGATTGTGATCACTCTGTTCCCATTCCCTCCTTCTTTTACTATTAATGTTGTGTTATTATTGCACATTATTGCTGTTGTTTTAATAAAGCTATTAGTCTCTTAGCATCTTGATATCACATTCTCCAGCCTCTGCTCCTCATCCTCCTCCACCGACCCCTCCTCCTCTGCTCTACCTCTGAAACTGTGCCTCCTTTCTCATCAACAGTTGTACATTCTGTGTGGTGATACTCAGCTACTCACTCTTTGCATGCTTCACTAACATCTGAAGGTTTTAAATGACTTACACATAAATTTTGACTCCATATTATGGGTTCTTTTCTCTCCCTTGTACCTCATATGCAAACTCCCAGTCTGTCTAATGTACCTTTCTTTCTTGACATGCCTAGAAAGTGTTCAACCTTCCCTCAGGTCTTCAGTGACTCCCCCTTTGCTTCAGCTACCACCATCTTGACTTCCTATCTGACTGCCTGTTTCTCCTGGTTCAACTCTCATATTCTTTCCACAAAGCCAGAGGGAACATCAACTAATTATATCAGATCAAGTCCAGTGACTTCTTATCACAATCAAAATTAAATCCAAATGGCTTTTCCCTGGGCACATAAGCTGGGAGCATGCGGCCCTGCCTGCCTACCATTTCATATCTCTCAACTACTGTGTCTGCCATGAGCTCTCCCAGACCATTCTCAAGCCCTCCCACCTCACTCTTCTGCAAGGATGACAAGCTGCCTATCTGTAGGGTTCTGGACCAGGCTGCTTTTCTCTACCTACCTCAGTATTAATATCATTTCCTCAAGAGGAGTTCTTTAATGACCCTGTCTAAAATAAGTCCCCCAGTCCCCTAATGCCAGTCTACTTTAGCTCTCTGAGTTCATTCATCACAAGATAATCATTTTGTGTTTATGTATTTGATTTCTCTGTCTAAAGATATTCAGACATGAGAACATGGGCTTTATCTGTCTTAATCACTTCAATATCCTCAAGTACTATTGGTACCTTACAAATAGTAGGTGTTCAGCAAGAATATAGCACATGTATTGAGTCATAAGGGCCCAAGGCAATGCAGCTAAGTAAAATTACATAAAAGTTTGGATTCAGACATGAGCTAATACTCTCAATATCACTGTGACTTTATTATTTTGCCATTAAACTTGGTTATTACCAGGTGACTTTCAGCTTGCTTACCAACTATTCTGAGCCTTAATTTATTCATCTGTCAAATAGCAACACCACTTACCTTGATGATTTTTGTGGCCATTTATGTGAAATAATAAATGCATGAAAAATAATATGACTTGGCTATTATGGATCTCCAACAAATAGTACTTATGAACATCCAGGGGAGTTATGGGGGAAAAAATCCCTCTCCCCCTAGAGTGAAAAACAGCAAAGTGAGGGGGGGAAACACAACCAGGACTCTTCCCTTGCTATTCCTGGCTGGCCACCCTGATATAATGCTGCTGCTGGCAGTGTCATTAAAATGTACATAAATATTGGCGCATTCTAATGGGATGGGCATGGAGGCCAATAAAGGCAATGAGAGGCAAGGTTATTGATGTCTGTCTGAAGACCTCCATGGGACCTAAGCCAGGCCTGTAACAAGGGTCCAGAAGTTGCATCAAGCCAATTGATTCTCTATCACCCCAGGAAGACATGCATTCAGGGAGCTGGCAACCTAGCCAGCCACAGGCTGCATTAATGACAGCATGTAAATGGCCTTGCTCTCAGCATCCCTTCCTTCCCTGGAAGCTCACAGGCCTCCAATATAAGAGGTATGGCAGGGGGTGTGGGGCACTGAGTATGTCTTTGGGATCATTCTGGGTGGCCAAGCTATCACAGGGCCTGAAGAAGAGCTAAAAGGCCCAGGCAGAAGCCAGGGGAAGATTTTAGGCTCCAGTGCCTGGTCTTCTCTGGGCTTGTTCATACTCCCCAACCATAGACAGGCCTTTGATAGAGTACCACAGGGATCTCCAGGGCTCTGAGCCTGCAAGGTACCCAGAAATGTAATAACTTGGGCATGTTGGTAATTCTCTCCCTAGACGACATGTCCCTTGAGGCCAGCAGTTGTATTTTATTCATTTATGGATCCCAGAGCCAGCAGAGTGTCAAACTTATAGACACTATTCCACTGGATTTGTTGAGTGAATACATGCCTTTGACCACCATATGTCTGGCTCCTGTCACAAAAGATGCTTTGTACATTGGAAAGGAGCAGAAAGGTGAGACTCAGGGAGAACTAGGGTATGGAGAGGAAAGTAGGGGAGAGAATAGCCACAGATTTGACATGGCCTATACTTTACCTGGACATTACCAAACCCCACCAACCCCTCATATGCAACCTCTGAATTCTGTTCAATTCTGCAGGCTTTCAAGATTGCTGGTAGGAAATGTAAAGCCCCACAGGCCCATTCAGTTTAGTGCTCTCCCCACCACAATAATCAGTCTCGCTATCCCCTGCTACTTAATGAACAAAACTAAGCAAAAGTTAGGATAATGAAAAGCAAAGGCACTTAGGGTCTTCAGTTGGTTCACTCTTGCTTTGGCTCATTTGTGCATTTTTCATTTACTAGTGTCACTTAGCACATACTTGGCTGCAGGCACAGAAGTTTCCTGGGCCCAGCACAAGGAAAGAGAACAAGCTTTGTTATAATTATTGGAAAGCTTCCCACCTCCTTTCCTCTGGCCTCCCTCTTAATGGCAGAGCCCCTGCTCCAAGTCTATCACTGTAAGGGATCCCAGGAGCTGTAAATGGATTTATCTGCCACTGTGCATTTCTTCCTTAACCCAGTCCAGAATGCTCCAGAGCTTCGGCACCCAGCAGAGCTAAGGTCTAGTTTAGCACAAGGCATTTAGGGGGCCTCATTACTGATTGGAAGTTAGTTTCTTGTCTTTGTGACACCTGTGTTTCTGTCTTATTAATGGTGGAAGCTGAAAAAGAAGAGCTCAGAACTGTGGCCCATCTAATTTAATTGATAACTTCTGCCACAGCAGCAATTAGTATGTATTGTTTACATCCCTTCCTAACACTTTCTCCAAATCCCTGGGTGTTTGAGATGGCTGGTGTATTCACGCCTGGCTTGTTGGAAGATTTGAGTGTGCTCTAAGGGAAGGAGGGTTGTGGCAGTGGGGGCTGACAGCAGAAGATGGGGAGGGCTGAGTTGTCTTCAGCCTCAGCCATATGGGGCTACATCTCGCTGGAGGCATGGGATCATGACAGGAGCATCTGCCTTTCTTTGTGGCTCATGTTTGCTCTGTACCAGGAGTAAGGCACTTGATTGTGAATTTAGTTCCCACTGTCATCTGCTGAGAAGAAAGAAAGGAGGTGCATGGAAGAGAAGCCTGGCCTTGAGGAAATCAGCACCTAACATTTCTTGTTCATTTGGGGGAATAACCATTTTCTGTTAAGGACTCAAAAGGTCTAGAGATGGGGGGAAAGGCATGCTGGCAGTTGTTAGGAGAAAAAAAGGAACATAAAGGAAATGAAGGCACAGAACATGTTGTTTTATTTGGAAGGCTATGTTCTTTCCATTACAGCAAGCCTCCTTTCTGTGGGTGGAAAGATTTGATGGGACTAATGTAGACTGAGCTTTTTGGAAAAAGAAGGGTTTGTAAGACAACTGTAATGCCAGGATAAAGGTGGGTAGAGAAGAACAGAATAGGTAGACAAACCTTGAAGGATGCATAAGGTATGAATTGGGCTCTAAGAGAGAAAGGAAGTGGGGCGAGAAAAGGATGAGAGGATGCTTGTCAGAGGACATGGTGATGGTTCTTTTCTCTTCTTGTCAGGATTTAGAAGGATATGGAGGTAGGGCTGTTTTCAGGGGAGAGAAGAGAGACCAGAGCAGGCAGAGCTGATGACTCTCTGAATCTCTTAAATTGCAGCCCCTGACATGGCATCTTAAGAATGTCTGAGGCTGAGTACAGACAGAGTTATGCACAAAGTCCTTCCTAACTACTTAGCAAAAGGAAGCAATAACTCCTGGAGGTAGGTGAAGAGAATGAGTTTTACAAATGAGTTCAGACAGACACTCTATGTGTCTGTATCTGGCCTTTCAATGAATGTTTGCTGTTCATGTTCCTAGTGTTTTCTATGACACTTCTTAATGACTTTGCATTATGAGTCTTGTTTTTCTTATATTTTAAACATTCCCAAGTGTCACTAGGGAAGCCAGAGTAATATGTGGTATTCCATGAAAATCATTCCCCAAAGGTTTTCCATAAATACTTAGATGAACAGAAAAATAAACCACTGGGCTTTTCTTCTATGGAAAAGTGTGTGTGTGTGTGTGTGTGTGTGTGTGTGTGTGTGTGTGTGTGTGTGTGTGTGTGTACAGTCAGCACTGAAGATCCAATCTCACACCTGGCAGTAGCAGGTTTCTCCTGAAAGGAGCAGTGATAATCCCACTGCGGACTGGTGAGCATTCTTTAAGGCCACTTCTCTCATTTCTTCAGGTCCACATGAAATCTCTGAACAACACAGGCCAACCACAGTGTCAGGGAAGATAAAGAAACAAGACAGTTAACAGAAAAAGAAGTACTAGGTTTGTTTGAGTAAAAGGAAACAAAAGACACATGTTAGCCATCTCCTGATGAAATAATTATGGGATTTTTCAGAGGTCCTGGGAGAACTGAGTGGAATGGAAATAGGGAAGAGCTGACCATTATTTGGATGTGGTTGATGGTGGGAAAATGTTTCTGGTCCTGGGGCATGAATATTTACTCTTTATTTCTTTAGAGGTAACAAACTGAACTAAACCAGACATATATACTTTGCTTAAGGATAACCATTTGAGAAACAGGATTCAACGTCACAGAACAAAATTCATGAGTTCAATAGAGGTCAGCCCCATGAACTTAGCCTTATACACACATCCCTTTAACCAATGATATTAACAAGACAGAGAGTGATGGTACGTATATTGGAGCTCAGAGTGGCTTGAATAAGTATTGTTTGGACATATGAACTATTTATTGGAGATGTGTGTTGTGACAGGGCAGGGGCCACTTACTGAGTCTGCAATGCCAAAATCATCATAAGAAGCTGACCAGTGATGTATCAAGTTTTGCTTTCCTCCCCTACCTTGGAAAAATAAGTTTGAAGTAAAGTGAAGGTCAGTTAGCAGAAAGAAATGAAGTAATTCAGAGAGAGAGAGAGAGAGAGAGAGACAGACAGACAGACAGACACACACACACACACACATACACACACACACACGGTGGGGGAAGGGAGGGGGGAAGCGAAAGAGAAATCAGGAGAACAAAGAATTCCAGGGCAAAGGGATACGGAGGAATATGTCAGTACTGAAGCATTAAAGGGGAAGAAAGATTAAAGCTAACATAACTCAGAGGGGATGAAGAAGCAAGACCCCTTAACAAAAGGAGGAGGAGAAGGAAGAGGGAGAGGAGGAGGGGGAGAGGGAGGGGGAGGAAGTAGAAGAAGAAAAACAAAGAAGGAGGAGGAGGAGGAAGAGGTGGGGGAGAGGGAGAGGAAGGAGGAGGAGGAAGAGAAGAAGAAAGAGAAGGAGAAGGAGAAGGAGAAGAACAGCAACCAGCAGCAACAAGGGATAGTGAGATGTCTAAATAAAGGAGACTATTTCTAATGTCCTGTAGTTCTGAGGAATATGGTAGGCAAGAAATATCTTCCATGGCCAAGACAGTTTGGGAAACCCAAAGTTGGACAAGGATCATCAGTGTTCTTCCCACAGACCTCAGTGTTTTAATACAATCAGGTACGCTGTCGACCTTCATAAGAAAGATACAGTACAGACATTTTCTGACATTAGCTGACTACAGAACTTTTATTTTTTGTGCCATCCCTGGGGTTTGAACTCAGGGCCTGGGCACTGTCCCTGAGCTTCTTTTGTTCAAGGCTAGCATTCTACCACTTGAGCTACAGTACCACTTCCGGCCTTTTCTGAATAGTTTATTGGGGAACTGCTCAGGCTGGCTTTGAACCACGATCCTCAGATTCAAAGCTATCCAGGCTTTGAATCCTGTGTAGCTAGGACTATAGGCATGAGCCACCAGTGCCCAGCAGAACATTTTTTAATGGTGGAGATAGTATTCAAAGAACACATTTCAGAGATGCTGAATATGCTTCATATGTATTGACTCTCTTTGGACAATTCAGTGCGGTATGACAGGAAAAGTATTTAAAAGGAAATGGAAGTTTTATTCCTGGCTTTTGCTACCCATCACCTGGTGACTTCAGTTAAGCTATACAACCTCTCTGGACTTCTTTCTTCATATGCTGAAAATGATGATGAGCTAGAGGACATTGAGTCTTATTCTCTTTTAGGCTTTACAGTTCTCCTCCATTTCCTTCTACTATCATGCCTATGTACATATTATAGAACAAATGAATGAGACCCTTCACCCATTTATCAATTAGCTTTCAATCTCTCTCACCAATTCTAAGGGCTTTGGGTTGGTTTATTGTGTTGGGCAAGTACCTGGACCTGGCAGGTACAAGACCTGTCAGTACCTGGACCTGCTTGGCTTGTTTGCTCACAGCTGGCACTCTACCACTTGGGCCATGTCTGCAGCCCAGCTTTTTTTTCTGGAAATGGAATCTCACTAACTTCCAGCCCCAGCAGGCCTCGAATTGTGAGATCCTCTGGATTTCATCCTCCTGAGTAGCTAGGATTAGGCATGAGCCACCAGTACCTGACAACTAATTTTTAAGTTCTATAAGGAGAGAGTCAGCCTGTTTCGTGAACCATCAAACTGTAGTACCTAAAATAGGAGCTGAGACTGTGGAAGCTCATAAGATTTTGTTAGACAAAAAATGAATAAATGAAGACAAAAGGAGCTTTATATTTGATGATTCATTACATCATGCCTGACAGAAAGGAAGAAAGGAATGTGGCATGCCAGACCTTAGCCCTCCCTGTGGCTGGCCGGGTCTGGTGCACCTTCTCAGAATGGACAGTGTCTCTCTCTAGGGGCAGTGCAAGCCAGATGTTTTTGTGCATGGGAGCTGCTTTACCTCTGGGGTCCTGAGACTCCTCTTAATCTGGAGGCATGCTCTAGAAAGGGTTAAGGGCTTTTGTGTCCAGGAACAGGATGAGTCCTTTCCCATAGTGAGGACATGTGTGGCCTTCCACAATTGCTGTCCTGTTGGTACATGAATGTGAAGCTTGCACATTGCCTTCTCGAAGGACTGGTCTGCCTGACAGCACAGCTCACTGCCTCATTGTTAGCGACTGCAGACCCCATGGCTGGCAGTGAGAATCTATTTTCTCTCACTAAATTAATCACTGTTGGAAACTGATCTCCTGGGGTTTCCTCACACACTCCGCCTCATACACTTTCATACATGCACCCCTCTTTCCTCTTCTCTCCTTGCCTGCGCTGTCCCTCCTCCTTTGCTGTAGGCATGTCAGCAAAAGTGATAGACAGATGCTAGCATGGAAACCACCCAGGTATCTCTCTGTGTGAGTGTCTGCATAGGTGGGGAAAGAAGATGGGGCACACCTGTGGGTCCCACGGGGAAGGGCCCAGGCAGAACAACAGGCTGAGACATTCCATCTTAATCAATCCAAATGGACTCAGAGAAATTTCTGGAGAAAGGTGGTGGCAGCAAATGGCTACTAAGGAAAATCATTTCAGCAAGAACAGATGTGGCCAGAAAATTGTAGGGCTGGTCACCTCCAGTCTAAATTTGATCAGTATTGGTAACACATTGCCACTTGCTGCTTGTAAGGAGCTGTGCATTAACCTGATTTTTCTAGAACGAGCCTTTATTATCTTCTTTGATTAGACCTCTGTGGACTCTTTAATCTCAAAAGGAAATTGTGTGTGTGTGTGTGTGTGTGTGTGTGTGTGTGTGTGTGTGTGTGTGTACAGAGGAAGGAGAGAAGGACACAGAAGATTGTTCTGAGCAGAACATCCTTAGAAACCTTTGACTGCAAGCAGGAGGGCAGAGAAAAGAGGAAATAGGAACAACTGTCACAGGCCCACAGACCTCTGTCAAGCTAGTGCCAAGCCCTGGATCAGGGTTAAGAATAGCTTAAGTCTCTTTATAGACATGGAAGCTTTATAGGCATGGAAGCTTATACTTTAGGACTTCTTTGAGGCTCTGTCTACCTAGGAAATAGTTTGTGGAACAGTGAGCTCTTAGACTTCAAATAGTCCAGGGAGGGGAAAAGGGGAAAAAATGGGATGAAGGGTGCCAAGCTCTTTTTTTGTTCTTTCAGTCCTGGGACTTGAACTTTGGGCCTGCATGCTGTCCCTTAGCTTCTTTGGCTCAAGGCTAGTGCTCTACCACTTGAGCCAAAGTGCCAATGCTGGCTTTTCCTGAGCCATTTATTGGAGATAAGGGTCTCATGGACTTTCCTACGTGGGCTGCCTTTGAACCATGATCCTCAGATCTCAGCCTCTTGAGTAGCTAGGATTACAAATATGAGCCACCAGCACCCAGCTAGTACCAAGCTCTTGAACCCCTCCTATTACCACAACAGTTTAAGAGGAGTTCACTATGATATCTGTATTCTGACAGCTAATAAGCCCAAGCAGTCCATGAGGTGGAACACAAGGGAGCTTTAACAATGGTCTTGGCACCATGCTCCATCCTACAGAGGTCAAAGCCTGCAGCGGTCAGGGGTGGGCCCTGCCTTCCAGCCAAACCCTAATGGCAGCAGAATCTGAAGTGAAAAAAAATTCATGTCTCTACAGAGAACCCAAGGTAAGTGTGGCTTCGGAAGGAAGGGAATCTCTGAGGCCATTCTGACTGTAGAGGTGACACCTCACTGAGCCATGTCCTTGTCTAGAAGGCAGCAATTGGCCTTCGGGTACACAAGGCCCTTGAGGAAGTAAGTGTGGGTTTATGGATTTAAGTCCCTGCATCCTGGAGAAGTTTGAGATTCGTGATCATTGTGATTATAATATTCATAACCACAAATGAGCACTGGCAGTTAGTAATTAATACATTTTAACTTTTTTTCAGTGTGTTCTTTCTTATGTTTGTTGCTCCTGGCTTAATTCCAGCATCAGGAGCCTGGTTTAGCAAATATGGTGATTTAAGATATTGAATGCGTGAGTTTTTCTCAGGAAAAAAGAATGTTGGGTCTCACCTGATTCCAGATTCAGACTTCTCTGATGGCAAAGTGCCATTCAGAATTATCATCTCTTGCTGTAGGGGTCTGCTATGACCCTTGAGTGAGTAGGAGAGGTAGGTGGAGAAAATATCCTTCCCTCACTACAAGCAGAAATCCCAGCTCAGGTCAGAGTGGGAATGGGATTGGGATCCCAACAGAACCAGACTGTGGTCCCTTTTCTTTGTTTCTAGATCCCATTCCCACTTCTGATCCTATCTCTTCTCGCCTCAGTGGTTCAAAGCTGTGACTCTACCCCAGCCTCCCTTCTTTCCCCTTGCATAGCAGTACCATCTCTCCCTCTGGAGACATTAGTTGCAAAGGAAATAATTTCTAAAAGTCTCTTGTTGGATTAGTAAAGGGGAAAAAAATTAAAGGAAGAAAAATACCCAAACCCTGGAAGGCTGGATAAAGAAGTAACCTCCCCTTCCTCCTCTCTGGGCTTTCTAAAAAGATGCACAGAACAGATGCAGTGTCTTCTTACAGATGGAGGCCGACAGGCTTCTCAGCCCCTCACTCTCCTGCTCCCTCTTCAGCAGCGTGATGTGCTGTGACAGCCAGATCTGCCTTTGGCTCTCTTTGGCTTCATGTTCCTCAGATCCTGCTGAGTCCTAGGCAAGTCAGCCTTGTGCTTGCCACCTCCAGAATCTCATTTAACACAGACTTGAGTTTCCTTTTTCCCCCTCTTTCTCAGTCAGCTTAGCCTTCCTCCATGGCCTGCTGCACTGATCCATTGCTGGGAGCCATTCTTCCCATCTCAGTGCCACAAAAAGCTTCAAAAGCTTGCCATCAAATGCTTGTCCACTAAAATGAGTAAGTTGTAAATGAAAGGTGGGCTGGTGTTTGGTGTCACTTCTTCTTGATGCCATTCTTCCTGTCCCTTTGACCTGCATTCACCTACCATCCTGTCTGTACTTTTAAAACACCAAGTGTTATTTCACAGACCAAGTGCTGTTCTAGATGATTTCTTAATATCTATAAAAATTGTTTAACTTTCAGTGCAACCCCAAAGCTAGTACTAATACTACTCCCATGCTCACAGGGGGAAAATTGAGGTTTAGACAGTTCCCCCAGCTTGCTTAGTATCACAATAGGAACTGGTAACCCACATAGTCTTCTTCCATGCACTTAATATGGTGTAATATGGTTTCTTTACACAGTGACAACCAAGGCTTGTCAGGGTTGTGTTTTTTCTTTCCACACATACTGGCACTGACTCCTGATGCTAGGTCTCACCAATTACCAGTGCCCATCCATCCCCTCTCTCCTCTCTGTGTAGTCCCCTTTGTCACCATCCTACCTCCCTGCCTCTCTCTTCTACCTCAGCATGCTCTGCAATGGCTTGCAGCTGTCTCTATCCCTCTTGAATTTCCACAGCCCTAGCATCTCACTTCAAGCTGTCTGCCTGTGTGTTTCTCCCACTAACTTTCCCCTTCTCTCCCCTCCCTAGGCCGGTAGTTTCCATCTGTCATCATGCCAGCTTCCCTTCTCTATGTCTCTGTCAATAACTCTTTCTCTCACGTCCACGTTCCCCACTCATCACCCTCCTGCTCTCCTCGTGCCTTCTCTGCCCTGCTTCTCTTTTGCTTTCCCCTGTTGTTCATTTAGTGGCCCCACTTACTGCATCAGGCAGCCACCAGGAGCCTCACTGTCTGTGCCTTTGTCTCCCCGCACACTCCCTCCACCTCCTCTGAAACTCAGCTGCAGATGGGAACCACGTTCAATTTAAGCCCTGTTCCTTGCCAAAGAATAGCAATGAACTCAGGAACCACACAGGCACAAGAAAGAACATCTCTGTATTTCAAGAGACATCCTAGTCTCTTTGGGGAAAAATGACTTCTCTTGGGTTTATTTATAAACTCTGGGGAGGTTGGGGAGTGCACTGCATAGAAATAGACCAGCTGGGCTGGGGGTGGGGTTTGGTGGGAGGCCTACACAGTCCTCAGCCTATGGCCTCTCTCAAAACCAAGGCCAGATTGTCATTGCACATTCATAAAGTACCTTTGTCTCCTTTCAGTGTTCTTGAGACAGAGAAACGTGTACTTGGAAGCTCTGTGGCCACTAACTATAAACACTATGTCATTGACACTCATGTCATCGGGCAAGAAGCCAGAGCAATGAGATGACTCTGGCTGGAAGCAGAGCAGGGCCTTTCTCTTCCTCACTCTGCAAGCTTCCCTTCCCTTCCACGCTGCCTTCTGGTATATAGTGCTGCGATCACAGAGAGCCCTGTGACTTCTTGGTTTTCTCTGGGGCTTTGTGTGGATCACGCTGAACAGGACCCACTCACGCCTACTTGTTTACACTCACCTCTTCCAATAAAGCTTTAACTACCCAATCTTCTGCCACTCCTTCCTTTCCTTGACATTTCTCAGGGTCTTCAGTCTGTGTCTGCTGGTAGCCATCTATGACATCATCTTCATGGCGAGGGCTAGTACCTCATGATAGAATGGCCATCCACTATTTTGCATAGCTGATGGAATTGCAGGTATTTTGGAGACGTGGGCCATGTCTTCTATAATTTTCTCATCCTTCTCCAGTGGCAAGGCTAGCATTTAACACCCTGTAGGTGTTCAGAGGCTGCACCTGCCATAACTTGAAATCTCACACCACTGCTCATGTTGTCCAGCTTCTCGGCTTGTCCCACAGCACAGGGAGGCTACACGCTGCCTGGAAGACTTCTGAGAAGGAATCCCAGCTTCAGTGATACAGACCTTTGTTCCCCTACCCCAGCCATAGAAGCTGGATTTCTATAAAGTCCGTAACAGACTGCAAAAAAAGACCTCCCTTAGTTCACCCTGGTGCCTAAGGTTAAACTCGATCAATAGCAAAATATACAGAATTAACTGGGGAATTTTCTTTTCTTTAGCTCTTCTGCAAGTCAGAAGCTGAGTTTTTTAGAAGACTGGTTTTCCTACTTCTAGTAGTAGAATGATGCCCAGGCAGGCACAGCCGCAAGGAAATGGAGAAATACAGTCAGTCTTTAGAACCAGGAGGAAACATAGCCAGCCACCCCCAACTGATCTCAGCCTTGCACCTGTACTCTGATGGTGCAGATGGTCTTGTCTGAATGACACCTCATCATTTCTGCCTTTCTAAAATGTCAAGGCACCTGTGCCCCCACCCCTCAACCTGCAGGGATACTCTCTCAGCTCCCTTCTCCAAAGTACTGAAGTCTGTCATTGGTTTTCTATTTCTATTCAACTCTCTGGTTTTATACCTGTGTGTTTTGTTTCTTTCATCATCAGCACATCCTTTGCCCCGAGACTTTGTCTTTGAGACTTTCCTTTGTCCACAGCCCTGAAAGCCATCTCCATTCCCATGTTCAACTCCCGGGACCGTCTGTGTCAAAACAGACATATCTGGTGTTAGGAGTCAGAGAAGAGAGATTGGCAGGACAAGAAAACAGGAGGCTCCAGCACTGGTGTCTTTGTTTATTTATTTATTTATTTTTGGCCAGTCCTGGGCCTTGGACTCAGGGCCTGAGCACTGTCCCTGGCTTCTTCCTGCTCAAGGCTAGCACTCTGCCACCTGAGCCACAGTGCCCCTTCTGGCTGTTTTCCATATATGTGGTGCTGGGGAATCGAACTGAGAGCTTCATGTGTAGGAGGCAAGCACTCTTGCCTCTAGGCCATATTCCCAGCCCAGCACTGGTGTCTTTGAAGGAGACCTATTCTGTGAATTAATGGACTATAAGAAGATAGCGACACAGATTGGTCCTTACAGTCCTGGGCATGATACAGATAGTTTATCAACTGGCTGTGCATAAAAGCGATTGTGGAAGCCAGGTGCTGGTGGTGGCTTATGCCTGTAATCCTAGCTACTCAGGAGATTGAGATCTGATTATCACAGTTTGAAACTAGCCTGGGCAGGAAAGTCTGTGAGACTCTTACCTCCAATTGATCACCAAAAAGCCAGATGTAAAGTTGTGACTCAAGTGGTAGGGTGCTAGTCTTGAGCACAAAAGCTCAGGAATAGCACCTAAGGCCTGAGTCAAGTCCCTGGACTCTAGAACTAGCACCAAGAAAAAAGATGAGTACAGTTTTTTTCTTGTTCCTCAAGGCTACCACACTACCACTTTGAGCCACAGCTCCACTTCCAGTTTTTCTGTTTTCTGGAGATAAGAATCTCAAGGACTTTCCTGCCCAGGTTGGCTTTCAACTGAGATCCTTATATCTTACCCTTCTACGTAGCTAGGATAAGAAGGCATGAGCCACTGGTGCCCAGCTGGGTACCCATTTTTAAGCTGCATATATTTAGGCTTCAGCCTTGAAATTTGAATTTGGTGGGTCTAGGGTGAAGCAAACACACAGAGGGTTCTGTGTGTTTAATATGTTCAGTCCCTCCCCTCTCAGAAAGGCCTATGTCTGGGAAACATAATGATTACAACTCACCCCAATCGTCATTCATTTCCATCTCCCTCATGCTTAGTGTTACCCTTTGTAGTAGGGATGGGGGTAGGATGCAGGCAGTGTTGTGTACCAAGGTGAGGTTAGGAAATAATTGAAAAGATTGCTATGATATCTCCCAATCACAGGTGCCACACGCAAACTCTTAAGTCTCATAATTGATGCCCATTAGGAATAGCTTTTCCTTTATGATCTTCTAGAAAAGAGTGAACATTTGAAAGTGCCTAATGCATTTCTCTGTGGGAAAGCATTCATTTCCGCTGGCACTTACTCCTCGCCCCCTGGCTTCTACCTCCTCTTTCTCTGTCATTCTTGATCTTCCTCCTCTACTTAATACAAAAAATACCTTTCATTCCCAAAGCCCTTTACAGTTTTTAAGCCTCCTTCCTATATTTTACTTCTTCCCAACAAGAACCCAGTAAGGTATACAAAGACTTCTCAGTTAATAGGTCAAATTAAAAGATGTTTAATGACTTGGCCAAAGTCATTGTACCAGTATGCAGTAACCACTGGGCTTTATTGTCCTGACCAGAGCCTAGACTCTCATAGCCTTTTTTCACTAACTCTCTACTTCTCTATCTGCCTGCACATTTCTTCTCTAGGATTAAGTTGTCAGACAAACCATTGTTAAGAGGTTTTCTGCTGCAAGGAAAGGCCTGTGATGTTGTGTGAAAGGGCTCCCACCTTTATGGCTCAGCCAGGGGGAGGGAGCCATGTGCTCTGACACCAGTCCCCCTTGTGGGATTGTATGTTTTCCTTCTACAGCTGCTGAAAGAAAGCAAAACCACAATTACAAACAGCCATTTTGCCTGGCCCAAACAAAGTGTGTCAGTGATGCCAGGGCCAGAAATAAGGAAGCTCAAGTGGGAAATGGAAAGCGCAAAGAGCCTGGAAGTGAAAGGAGAGGTAGAAGCATACATCTAGGTAACTTCCTTGGAGGCACTGTGCCCACCCTAGGTAGGTCTGTGCCACCCTCCATACTTGGCATTACAGCAAACACCCTCTGGCACTTAAAGAATAACAGAGCATGTGAATTCCTGCCCACATTCTAATGCTTCTCTCTGGGTTTCTCTCACACTTATCTTTGCCAATGTAGAACAGCACACCAGGGGAGAGGGAGAAAAAAATATTATGCTGGCAATCTTCACACCTCATATCTATATCCCAGTATAGCTACTTCTAATCTGAATGGCCCCAGGTCTTATTTAATAGTTACCTGCTTACCTACTCTCATAGCCTCCATCTCCTTGTGTGTAACAACGCTGGCCTCCAGTGATGTGTTGGAGGATTGAGGGAGAGCTTGTATAGAAGATCTAGAGCTTATTTAAGACCTGAAGATTGGAATCTCTTTGTAGTTTCACCTCTAATCAGCCTGGAATATAGGGAAGTCCCTAGATTTTTTCTGGTGTCAGCATGCAACACTTCCATACATGAGGCTCTTCCGAGAATGGTGAGTGGCCATACAAAGTAAGGGTCGCAGTTGGGAATCGATTAATGAGTTTCCATCAATGGAGGACCTCATGTACAACAGAGAACTCACAATGTTACATCTTTCTCCAGGGCATCATGGCCGTCTTGTTTTTCTTTTCTTTTTGTTAACTATACTCTCTGATGTTCAAATGAAAAACATCACCTAATGTCCAAATTGGCCCAAAGATATGTTTCTTCAATGATATTCCCATTGTTAGGTGAAGCATAACCTTAATTATATTATAAGAGTGGATGGTTAAAGAAGAGAAAAATGTGATTTGTTTTTCACTGCCTCACTGCCTTTTCTCTCTCTCTTTTTTTTAATAAAAAAGCTTTTTTGTTTGTTGTAGATCTTCTGCCTTTCCAACTGTGATTTTCATCATCACCGGTCTTTTTTTTCTTTCAGTTCTATCAGGAGATCTTTTCCTTATTTCAGTCCTATGGAAAACATCTCTACCAGCTGCCATAATACCTGTACATAGAGCTAGGTCTGAATGGCCCACCCACTTGCTGGTCTTGACACTCACTGGGTTAATTGTGAGATGTCGTAGCTTCTCTCTGACTTTCAGAGAGCAAGGCTGTGAAGCCTGACATTGACCAAGCTGAGCATGGAGGTAAGGCCTGCACAGAAAGAAATGCTTGTCCTTTGGAGGTGATGTTCAAGAAACTCAGATTTTCCTTCTCCTGAGACAATAAGTAACTCAACACAACCCACCAGTAGGGGAAATAAGTTTGTCTTGAGGATTAGCTCACACAATTGGTGGTTGAGCCCTGGTGAGATATCAAGTGCCTAGGAACAGCTAAATCACAGCTTTCTTACTAATCTTATCACCTGCCATTAAATATCAGAATATGAAAGGCACACATTTGTAAAGCTCAGTGCTATATCACACACTCAAAATAGTTCTCCCTCCCAAGCAGTTACTATGGTATCCGATACTACAGTGAAGATTGGGGATTAATATTTCCCCACTGTGCCCCTGGAAAGCCAGCGCTGACATGGAGCCCTTCCTTTCCCATCCTCCCACAGTGTGCTGAGATGCCCCAGCACCTAGTGCTTCCAATGCATTTCCCTCACCCATAGTCCCAGCACCCAGCCCAACATCTTCCCAGCCCTACACCACTTCTGTGAGTGAGGTCACCTGCCAGAATGAAAACAAAGGCAACTCTCTAATGCAGTGGGCCCATCCCACTAGGGAAACAGGCATTTAGATCTGAAGGAAGGCTGCTCCTCATCCCAGCTCAGGTAGCCACAAGACTGTATTGGAAGAAGCTTCTTGTGCAAACAGAGGGGACTTGAGCCTGCTTTGTGCTCCCATGGGTGCTCCTGAGGGTACACCATGCATTTCTGCATTGGTGGTCCAGCTGTGTCCATCTTAGATGCATGGGAATGCATTTCTATGGTGTAGAGCTATACCCATATGCATGCACTGGAAGTATATCCTGCCCCTGTGTTCTCTTACCCACTGCATGATCACTTGAAACAGTCATGTATGCATCCAGTTGTGTGGTTAAGAAGGATTATAAATATGGTATTTGTGCTCATACTGCTATCTACTAGGATAATGGGGGAGTCCACGTGGCACTAAGGAGCTATTTGCTCTGGGGTAGCAGTGCCAAGCCGTGCTAGCCTCTATGAAGCAGACTCAGTCACAGGGCTTGTAACACTCAACAGTTATCTATACCGCTTTAGAGGAGCTACAAAGCTCCGTTCGTTCAGGCATTGCTAACAAGCCAGCGGCGACAAGCCGATGTGCACAATGGGACCAAGCGAGAAGCTGAGAAGAGAGGTCCTTGTCTGCCTGGATGCTTTGAAACTTGCCAGCATTTTGTTTCTGTCTTGCAAATTTAATACAATTTCTCAGTGCTTTGTGATTGGAATTCCCACCCCCGCCACCCCTTCCCTGAACAAAAATAAGCTCCACAGTCTTTTGCAACTCAACCACCCCCAAATTCTGCTCCCCTTTCTCCTAACTCCTCTTTTACTCTCTTTCTAAGCTTCCACTGAATTAGATTAGTCACATTCTTAATTACCTGTGCTGGTAAGAGCTCTATTAGGTATTAAATGTTTGTCACAATCCAATTAAAAAATCCATCATAGCAGGACAGGTTTTCTGAGGCCCAGCAGATGGATGCTAGGGAGCCTTGATGCTTTCCCCTCTTTGAGGGATGGAGAAAAGCAGGAAGGTTCTGGAGGCAGGGAGAGCCTGCTACTCAGGGAGACACATTTCAGCACCTGACGACCTGGTGCTGGGATGTTACTCTTTGAACACCCTTAATGCCTGGAGGGGTCATTTTACCTTAAGGACCAGGCCTTCTGAATTGCTTAGGACTGTCTCTGTTTAGTAAAGAGGTGATTGGCCACCTAAGTAAATAGATCACTATTTCCCCTAAGCTTGAATGGTGGTGAAGTAGAGCCAGTAGAGTGCATACGTGTGTGTGTGTGTGTGTGTGTGTGTGTGTGTGTGTGTGTGTGTGTGTGTGTGTGTAGATATGTGGGGATTAAGTTGACTGGGGTCAGGAAGGGCCAGATTGACAGGGTTTGGGGCTCAAGCATAAAGATTTATATCGTTGGATGGTGGTTTCTAGTGGTCCAGCTCTAGGCCATAGCTACTGCTTAAAAACTGTTCCATTCAAAATTGTCTTTTGTTTTAAAGAGATTTTCTCTGGAGGGGAGCAAATTATTTTGGCAAAGAAAAAACAAATGATTATTGACTCCTGGGTCTCCAGCCTTTGGTTCTGGTCTGGTCTTCCTTGGCCCTTTCTTCTTTTTTCTTTACCCCTTTTCAAGATGGAACTTCTCCTTTTGCATCTCCTCTCTGACCAGTCTGAGCACCAACATGTCTTGTTTAGTAGACATCAGGTTTTAAAGCCCAAATTCACACATTGCCGGGTTAGGTTCGCCTCCCCTGGCGCGGGGATGCTAGGCTTACTCTATTATCTGTACTCCCTTTCTCACCCTCTCCCCTGGTCACCCAACCCGCAGGCAAGGCCAGGGTGGAGTCGGGGGCTAGGGAAGACCTCAGGTGCACGTGGCCGAACAAGATCCCTTTTCCTCCCTCCTTACCCACGAAGGAAGCCAGGCGTACTCGGAGTCTAGGAGACAGCTTCAAGAGCAAATCTGATTTAATAAAGTAGTGGCTAACAGCTTATACAGTAATGGTGACGAGAAAAGGGGTGATCTACCAAGAGCTGGCAATAGGCTGGCGAGCTTGTCTTAAGATTCCCCTCATGGGCTAACGTCACTTGCATAGCACCACCCCATGGGCAAAGCCCGCGAAATGGGGGGGGCATACATGCTAGCTGTAGAGAAGTTGGGGGGCTGGTCGCAAAGCCAGCCCTTCTGGTTCCGGACCCAGAGAGGTGTGACCTGCTTCCTCACTACCCCAGGGATGGGGGAAGGGCCGCGTCTCGGGATAACTCTCCTTTGCCCTTACCCCCTCAAGGCCAAAGCTGAACCCCAACAACACATCATCATACTCATTTCCTCTACTTCTTCTTTATCATTAAGACAGAATTGGTGAACAGAATTATTACAGTACCCCGCAGCACCAGCCTCGGAATTAGAGAGTGAAAGGAAGTTTGGGATTCAGTGCCAGGCAAGCATGTAGGCACAGCAAATGCCTTCTTACTTTCCAAATTTGGTTGTACATATGCTTTGCCACTTCATGCTCCTTTGTGCTTTCTTGAGTTTCTTGTTTGTTCCCTTAGTGTTTTTTTAATGGGTCTGATAACTGGAAACTATACAATGATTGTTCCTTACCATGATAAGCATGCCAAAATGCCTTTCACTTCCAGTTCTTTTGCATTCCATTCTCCATTTTTGTACATCTTTTAAAATTCAACCTTTCAATAAGACTGACTACATCTGTCTGGCGAGGGGAAGTGTTTGCTCATTTGGACTGTGAGGTCCTAAAGGACAGGACGCATGACTCACACATCTGTCCTTCCTCCACACACAGCACTGGGCTGAGAGTAACAGCAGTTGTTGAGTGACTAAATGAATGATCTCACATTCAAGATTCCCTATTCTGTTCTTCCAGGACCCCAGTGTCCCCTTGCTTCCTCATAAAGCAAACATCTCTCTCTTTACTCAGCACCTGCTTATTCATCTGACTGTTTCTGCCTTTGCTATCAAAGTCACCTTGTCTGTCTTAGCTTATAAATCCCTAAGACCCTTGTTAGTTTAATTCAAGCCTTCCCTACAATGCTTGAAGCCATGCTAATTCTCTGGGCAAATGAACATCCTTGGTGCTAGCCCTTCAATCCTTTCTCTGCTCTCTAACCATCCAGCTAGTGTTTGTTCCAGAGCCAGCAGGCTTGACAAGGCAAGAAAGAAGCATCCAATTCTGCCTTTTCCTCCAAGAGCTTGCAATCAAGTTGAGGAGACAAGGCATTCGGGGGAAATTTAAGTAGCAAAATCAAGACAATCTTAAAGTAAAGCATGCAGATGTACCTTTTCCAGAAACCCTTAGAGATAATTTAGGACCTTGGGGTTCAGAGGTCAGAGTAGGCCTCGAGATCTTAGCTGGAACAAGGAGGCAGCCCTTGGATAGTGCAGCAGCAGCACTTACAGGCAGAGGAAAGAGTGAGTGATATGCAGTCTGGAAATGTGCAGTGAATGTGTTGATTGAGGGAAGGAGGTAATGACTACAGCCTAACACCAAGCAGTATTGCAGAAGGCATTTCAGAGTTGAAAGGGGATTGTGAATGCAAGCTGATGACAATAGTAAATCAGACCCAAACCCTGTAGGACACAGCTGCTTCCTCCTCAGCAAGCTCCGAGTATGCTGGGAACCCAGGGTCACTTGGCATAGGGAGTGGCTTGGAAATTTTCTCAGATGCAATGGCCTGGTTAGAATTCCCTTCTGTGAGTGTACACGTCTACATAGCTCTTTTTCCTGGGAAAGCATGTGGACTCTACCTCTGGATGGGGAACGATGGCTGTAGTCATTGGCTAATGACAAAGATAGTTTGGGAGAAGAACAACACTTATGATTGTTTCAGCCTCCCCACTCTGTAAAGAATAAAATAAAATCAGTGAGGCAGAAGGATCATGAGTTTGAGACTGATCTGACTATATACTATGACCCTACCTTAAACGAACAAACAAATCCAAACAAGTACAACTTAACTAAATGTAAATGGTTGACGTCAGCATTGTCTCTGGATTGTCCTAACATACATGGAGTTCAGGGTGGCTTATGAGTAAGGATGTCATGTCTGAGATAGTCTCCTTCTTGTCCTTGTGGGCTACAGGTAGACAAGGCCAGGGAGACAGGCTAGCTGACCAGGGAAAGCAGGGCAGAGGGAAGGCACAATTTGATTGGCATTTTACATATGGTATTTCTCTACTGTGCCCATGAGGAAATTGAGAGTAACGTCACTGAAGCCACACTGCTTGTGGAATAGAAACTTGAATCTATTAGCCTTCTTTATTCATGTCGTTCTTCTGGGGACTCTGCTATGTACCAATCAATCTGCTAGCCCCAAAGCCTGCCTTCACTGGAAGGTCACCCCCTACCAAAACACAGAAGGCTGCGTGCGTTTCCTTGTATAACAAGGCCTATCAGTTCAACTGGAGCTGCCCATGTAATCATTTATCTACTTGCACTGGTGCAAGTTTCTGGCCTAGCAGGATCAGGACTAAAGGCAGCCTTTGCTTCATCTGCTCGTGGGTTGCTAGATTAAACCAATAAAAATATCAGACTCTCAGTGATTTTTCAAGTTGTTTAAGAATGACATTCTTGGTATATGTGTATACTGTGTAATACTGGTGACATATTATGCTAAAGTAATGGATTGTTTATCTGAGATGAAAAGTTAACTGGGCATCCTATATTTATCCCCTTGCCATCTGCCACTGCCATGATACTGAGTGTAGAATAACATCCCCATTTGCACTTAGGGATCCGACAAGGTGGAAATACCAGGCATGTGAAATCTCTTTTGCCAACCTGGGGGTAAGAGTGGGCACCACCCACTCACTCTGCTCAGTGCAGCCAGCTTTCCACAAAGCAGCCACCTGCCAGACTACAGGGCTATGCCTGATCCTAGTGACCTCTGCTTTTGCTTCTCTTGGCTCCTGATAACTAAACACAAAGGAGGAGCTCAGTGGGTATTTCCCCTCAGATGGCCACAGACTTCTCAAAACCCACACAAATTCAGTATATCCAAAACTGCCAGTTCAGCATTCCCCAATGTGTGCCTCTAGCCTCTGCTTGTACAGCTAACCTACAAACTGGTCATTTTCTAGATGCCTAGATTGCTATTTAGTACCCTTCTTTTCTTTTCTTTCCTCATCCCATTCTCCCTCATCTCCATGGGCAGCCTGAGTCCTAGCCATTATCATTCTTTCCTTAAATTATTATTGGTGTTGTTGTTGTTGCTATTATTATCATTATTGCTGTTGGTACTGAGGCTTGGATTTGGGATCTGGATGCTGTCCCTGAGATGTTTTTGCTCAAGTTTGGTGCCTTACTACTTGAGCCACAGTTTTACTGCCAGCTTTTTGGTGATTACTTGGAGAGAAGTCTCATAGACTTTCCTGCCCAAGCTAGCTTCAAACTAAGATCCTCAGATCTCAGCTTTCTAAGTAGCCAGGATTACAGGTGTGAGTCAACCAACACCCTTGAATTATTGTAATATCCTTCTAATCATTCTCATTCTTCTAATCTAGTCCCTGGAGTACTGAGTGATCATTCAAGATACCTCCTGATCTGCACTGTTTTGTCTTCAGATTGCCACTGGCTCTCAATGTGTTTCAGCATAGCATTAACTCCCTTAGCCCAGTACATAATCCTTTGATTATTTGCTCCCATCTCTCTTTCTAGCCATCTGAAACCACATGCATGCTTTCCCTAACATGTCATACTTTTTTCCTAACTCTATTTATCCTTCACATTTTAGCTTAATCATCTTTGCTTCCAGAAGCTTATCTCTAGCTCTGAGGTTTTCTATAAGTTCCTCTGTGCTCTCCCAGCACCCTAGCATGCTGGTCTCAATCACTCACTATCATCACCCTGCCGTATGTGACCTTTATTCTTGTGTGGAGCTGAGTCTAGCATGTGGTACATGCTAGATAAAAGGTAGATGACGAAGTAAATGAATAAATAATGACAAGGCTGAAAGCATGTGACCTTACCAACTCTCACAGCTCACTAATCACCAACCTGGGGGACTGCAATGCTACTTTACTTCTGGATGCTCAGAAACTTCCTAGCTCCCCTCTGCCATTCCCCTGTTGTGGAGTCAACAGCAGCAGGAGCCCACCAGCTTTTCCATACCAGGCTTTGTGTCCTGGATCTGTGGCTCTCGGGCCTGAATGACTAGATCCTCATGTTATTGAAATCCCCAAATAGGCTTTGACAGCTCTCAGGGGTTAATGAAGCAACCAGGCTCTTGGCCCTGGAGGCAGGAAATATTGTAGTGGCAGAGGTCGCAGTATGAGTGAAATGAATTTCATGACCTCAATCTGGTGCCTGTGAGGGCATTTTCCTACACGCCAAAAACTTAGTGGCCTGCTCCTTTTGGCTGACTGTACACAAGAGAGAAAGAGAATAAGGGACTGGAAGGACAGGACAGGTGCTCTGAATTACACTATGAGACATACTGCAGAGCCTCTCTGGGAAAGACCAAGGGTCCTATCCAAAAATGTTTTTCTCCATTCACGAAGTGCTAGAAGCAAGATTCTGAGGGAACCCTTCTCCTGACTTGGCAATGCTCAAAAGCCATAAAGCTGAGAGGCAAAGGGCCCTCTCTTCTCAGAACACAAATGTTTCTGCTCCAGGACTTCACAAACATGGTCTCACAGCTTCCTCCCCACCCACACAGATCACCTGATGGAAACCCTGCCTCTGCTGGTAACTATTATCTACTGATAGCTATTAATATTCATGCTCATATAGGAACTTTTTTTTTCAAACACTTAACTCAGGCTTCTACCTGAAAAACACCCATCTGGGAAACTACATGTCCTATGACTGGAGCATGAACAGTTGTATTCTTAAAAATTGGTTAGTTGTTTAATTCATGAAGTATAGTCTTCTGTGGAAGGGGAAAGGGGGGACTAAATCACCCACACAGGGTTGATGGTTGCAGACTGTCCTTTTTCACATGAGCCATGGAGTATGGATTCAGAGGAGAACCAAGAATGGGGTTAGATAAGCTTTAAGGTGTTCCTTCTTGGATTATTCAGCCACCACACTGATAACTAGCTATACTGAGCAGTGGACTTCCTGGAATGTCTACTGATCTCCATTGATGGCAACAAGGGGATTCCATCTAAAGTAGTAATTGCTGTTGGTTTTTCTTTTCCTTTCATGTTCATTACTGTCATTATCTCTTCAGTGGCCACAGCTCCTGATGAGATGATTAATATATAATCAAGCAGCTCCTACTGCTGATGGCTGGGAGAATATGGGGAAATTGAGGCAGAAGCAGATGTACAGGCTTCTGATGAAGAAGAGGCCATGGGATCTCCTGAAGGAGGTCCTAGTGGGAGGAACTGATTTCTGGTCAGGTCTCCTTCAGCCTGGGAACCAATGCCATTGTAGGGGTACAAGTCCCAGAACTGAGCATGTAGAACTGCTGTCCTACAGTGTCTGTGAGGAGCTGTGGGAGAAGGCAAGACTTGGGAAAGCAGATCTGAGTTCAGGTTTCAGCCCCATCTCTAGCCGTCTATGGGAATTCATGTCAGTCATTTGCTTCTTTCAGTCTTCACTGTTCACTTGTAAAGAGGAGGGGGTGATGCTGCTTTTTTATAGAGCTGTTGCAATCATTAGAGACAAAATGTGTAATATTAGCATCAAGCTGGTCACAGTAGGTGTTCAATAAAGGGCAATTCTTATGCCTGTTACAGCAGTGCCCAAATGTTAGGCCTCAACTCTTTTTGAGATGCCAGGTAGCAGCCTCTGTGGATGCCAGTGGGATTTGCTTTTCTCTTTTACCCAGTTCTGGGCAATCAGATCCTTCCACCTCCCACCAAGGTGGATTGTGGCCAAAGAGACTCACCAGTTGGTTGAGTCTCAGAATAGCTATGGTTAGGGAATAGCCTCCTCCATGCTTTGGGATGCCATGCTGGGTGCATGGGAGAAATGGTGGGGACACAGCAGTAGGCAGGACATAGACCCTGGGAGTGATGATGGCATAAGACATCTCTCCTCTGTTGATGACTGAAAGCCTCCTGACTCATCAAACAGTAAAGGGTATGAACTTCCTCTTTGTTCCTATGCACCGCATGTTCTGGCTTCTTTTCCCCAACAAGATAATCTCTACGTAATCTCACGCATACAAGACTCTTGGGTACGTGGCACATAAAAGATGACCCTAGTCCCTATTCCTCCAAGGGAAGACCCTGAGTTCATTCCCCCTAGAGTTAGCTGAAATATATGGTAATCCATTTATTTCCAGTGCTTTTCCAATGGGAGTCACAGGTACAGGAATCTGAGGATTGTGTTAAACATGCAGTACGCAATTTAGTATTTCCTAAGTGAGGCTGAGATTTTGAATCTCTAGCAAGCTCTGGCAATTTGAATGCTGCTGGTCTCTGGCTCCCCTTTGAGTCACAGGGATGGAAGATTGTTCTCTTGACTGCCTTCTGTTAGTCCCTCCATTGCCTTCCACTTTCATTTGCTAGGGCAGCCAGATTCCTTCGCAACATCTAAGAAGTGCATAGCTGATCAACACCATTCAGGGCAAGAGGGAAGAGGGAGTAAGATACAGGGACTGTCAGACAGGAGGAAAGAAAAGGGAGAGAGGATATGAGAGGTGGGACCTGCCCTCCCTGCACTGTGGCATCGTGTGCATCAGCTGAGCAGCATCCGCACACCACCTGGCCCTCTCTCTTCCCAGGGCTTCCTTATTAATGTTATGCCTCTCCAAAATGGGCTGGAAACTCCTCCAAGCAAGGCTTGTGATCCAGTTTTGATTATAAGGCATAATGCCTCACACATAGTAGAAGCTGTAGAAATGTTTATGATGGAAAGATAGCCAATATACTTATTTGCTAAGCTGGGTGGGTTTCATTTCTTGGCTCTTTCTTCACTTATATTCTATGGTGACTTACAGAGCAGAAGTGTGGGTTGGGATGCACATTGAAGACTAAAAATGATCTTTGCTGTTAGTGTCCAGACTCATGTTGGAGACACCACTGTCTTTGTCACCTGTCACACAGAGCAGACCATGTGAACTGTGGTTGGTGAAGGTGAGCAAAGAGGATGGAGAGACAAGATCTGCCCTGACGTGTGAAGCATTAAGGTCAAGCAGTTAGCATTTCTGCTTACATGGCTACTCTATTGCCTATATCATTCACTCTTCAATGAGTAGGAAGTTGTATTGACTCTCTTCAATTGCCACCATTCCTTTGGCCCTCATCCGTCTGTCCAGGAGTTTTAGCCACCTTTTATCAAGTGAACTTACTCAGGCATGGAAGATTTGGATTATTTGTGGAAGTTTTCCTCTTCTGTTATATTTTTCTTCTTCTCTTTGATACATTTCTGGACATGCTTCCTGCCAACTCTTGACTCCAGCCTCTTTTGTCTTTGTTCTTTCACAGTGTTGACGAATCGTATTTAGAATTGTAGTTTCAACACAATAAACAGAATATAGGTTATTTTAGCCTGAATCAGTGGTTGATTGCTCATCTAACTGCTGATGCTCTTTACATGCCCTTTAACATGTTTGTTCATCCAGAGTAGACTGTACATTTGTATAAAAAAATTCACACAGTTCTAGGGAATGTTGGTAGTTGTTTAAAAAAGAAAAAAAAACCAACCTTATAAAACAGTCTAAGAAATACTGAGCTCCTGGATATCCTCGGAGCAGCCTACCAGAGGTCCAAGTTCTATCCTGACCACCTCACTTTTCCCATCCTTCTTCTGCTCACCTCATAGAGGCTCAGGGCAGCTACCAAACCATCCCTTGCCTTCCATCACAGTCTCTTTCTTCTTCTAACCCCTACCTCCCCCCACACTCCTCCCAAACATACAAATTTCTGATGCTGTGGGGGTTTGGCAAGAGAATCTTTCTGTCTCTTCCTGGACATTGTGCCTCCTCCTTCCTATAGGAGAGGCGGAAAATAGATGGAGAAATATAAAGTTAGAGGAGAGAAAATTCTCCCAGGGAGAAGGGAAAGGAACCTGTGCAGCCATGACAGCTTCCTTAATCTCTTTAAATTTTTTTTTCATTGATTAGGGATTTGCAGCTAAATCCCTTGCTTTGGAAAGACATTCACTTTATTTCTGCTCTGCTGTCAAACGCTTTTGGTCCCCTTGGATGGAGCTGGAAGTACAATGTGGCACATGCTAAGTTCTAGAACTTTCCCTCCATCTGGTTTTCTTCAACATCCCTGGAATAAAATGTCCCTCCTCTCCAAGGCCCCATGGCTACTCTGACTTCCTGCTCCATTCTCAATTCTCTGAAACCAGCCACTGCTTTGCCATTAATGAAGAGACAGGAGTTTATGGGGACAATAGGATGGCTCCTCTCTGTTCATGTGAGGTCAGCTGGTAGGATGTGACTTTACTTATAGATCTACCCCTGCCCCCTGAAGTGGCTCCCTCTGTCAGGTCCCTGGGATACCTCCATTTTCACTATGGACAATGCTCTCTAGTCTTCCTCACATTAAATTTTTAAAAAATTAAAAGGTACTAGGCTCTGGACTCAGGGCCTGGTGCTTGCTAAGCTTTCATCCTACCATCTGAACCCCTCTTCTCTTCTCTGCCATGCCCTGGTCCTCCCTTTTGAAATCTGGTAGAGAGCACAGGCTCAATAGATGAATGCTGGAGGATGAATATAAGACTGAAAGATGGAATGAAAAACAAGTACTTGGAGGAACCACCAAATGTAAGAACTTGGAGCATTCAGAGTGTTCATGGAGTTCATAACTCTGAGTAGAGGGTCTTGTGGGTGAGCTGTGAGGTGCTTGATCTCTCTCTTCCCTTCAGGGCCTATATCATCAGGAATCTTCTCTCTTAGGGTCCCAAGTCTTCTGGTTTTTCTGTATCTTCTGGAAACCGCTGCTGAGCCAGCAGGAGGACAGCAAAGTTCCATCCATTCCTGGAAACTCCTTGTTGACTCAGCACTCCATTGTTCTTAGTTTTACTTCCTCACCCTGCTGCTCTGCCTGTAATCTATCAGGAGCCCCAGGAGCTGCAGCTTTGGGTTCTTTTGTCACTCCGTATCCCACTCTTTCTCAAACATCTCTGGTAACAAGGAACCTCGTTTTGCTGTGCTTGAGGTGATCACTATTAATAATGAAAGAACAGAAATTTGTCATCTTTAAAACCACCATGCCTTTCAAAGGACTTTTATAGCCATCCTTCTCACTTGACTCTCATGTACAGTGGGAGGTAGGCAAGGCATCTGACCAATGGAGAAATCAAGGCATACAGAAAGGTGGGAGGCTTTGACTAGTCAATGATATTTAAAAGGTCTACATTCCCTGGTAGGATTCTCTTCTCTTTCTGCCTGTTGTGTACGTGACCTTCACAGGGCTCAGGGAAATCAAGGTCCTTACAGGATGGTTCCAAGTTTCTGCCTGGCTGGGACATTGCAAGCATTGATTAAACAGCTCATGACAAATGATGGAGTTATCGATCAGGTTCACTGTATGCCAGTCCTGCCTTAGTACCCTACAGTCAGAGGTCTGCTTCATATCTTATGTAGCTTTCATCAGAGCTCCCCACTCCTCCACTGCCCTCATTTTAAAGCTGTGGAAACTGAATTCGGTGAGGTGGGTAAAAGTGACGCCAATCACTCTGGTTGTTAATGCTGGGAGGAGAATCAGCTCTTCTTCACATGCTCTGCAAACGGCTCAGAGATCCTCAGTAGTTTGGCATTCACTCCCCATCTATTGCTGCAATTTATGTCCTGAACTAATGTTTTGAGAGAAAAATTAACAACAGTGATGAACGGAAGGAAGGAGGAAGCTGAAAAAGGACCCCTAGGTCTGCATCCAGGATTTTTCTTAGCAACTATTCACCTACCCTCACCACCTGCCTCTTGGAGTATCCCTGCCTATTCCTGCAGCAATGTGATTTCTGCAGCATAGAATTCTTTGTGATAAAAGAACCCTTTTCCCATGAGACACCTTGCAAATCTACAGATCCGAGCTCCTCTGGCCTCACAAGTGACCAAGACTGGGTGGGGACCATGGTCCTATCTGGTGGAGATGGAGGAAGAGGAATGAAGTATTAACTCCATTCTCAGCCCTCTGGTAATGTCCAGACTCCCTGAGGCTTTGAGTGAAGATCCTCTCTAAGTCTTCCTGAATTTCTGGCAAATAAAGAGAAGTGTTTGGTGAATCAACATGTTGAAGGAAACAGGAAGTAGAGCAGTGGATCACCAACCATGCTTGGTACTGCCCTTGGCTGGCTGCAAAGTGGTATGAACCTGGAAAGTGTGACGTGGTTTGAGAATCCCTCACTGGTCAAAACTCCCTTCCTGTAGTTTAGCCTGCTCAGTAGTTGTTGGAAAACATCTCAGTGAAAGCATAGTGCCTGTGTTCTTCTCTCTTTCCTCCTCCATTCTAGTTCTATTTCTCAAAATGGGCTCCAGGGATTGGCAAGAGACTGAAGGAGATATTCGATCTTCTAGTATTGATTCTGGAAAGAAGAAAATTCTTTGTTTGTGAACCTCTGCTTTCAAGGAATCAATGGAAATGTGTTTATCATTAAGTATGTGTGACCCATTCAAAGATTTGAGTGGTGTAAACAATTGGAGGAGGAGGGGGAAGGAAGAGGTAGTGCCTGCCAGATCATAGGCATTGACTCTGGAAAAGTCCTATTCACCAGGTCCACTTGAGATCATTACCTGCACTTGAAAGATGGTTTCAACAAGCTGCTAGCACCTCTCTGGATGAATGTCCAGTTTCCAGTCATACCTCTGCAGCCTACTATTAGGCAGGTGAGAAGGACAGGGAGGAGGATTCCCTTTGCCCTCAGCATGAGTCACTCTGGATCTGGAGCATATGGACTAGCCTATCTCCAAAGAGTTTCAGCTACCTATTCCCCATCAGTCCTTTCATGTCCATAGGACCATGGGTAGGGACTTTGTCAACCTGTACTACACCACAGGTGTCCCTGAAAGGGAGAGGGAGTCAGTGTCTCATCCTGCACTGCACGCTCCCTGATCTGAGTTCAGTTGAGAGCTGGGCCTGGTGGGACAGAGCATGGAGCTTTCAAGTGCTGAATTGGCCTAAGTAGCACATGAAGTACTCCCAGGGCACCCAAGGGAGGCAGTCCTGTGCTGCACCTGCTGTATTTCTCCTCCCCTTAATGGGCCTAGACAGTAATGCTGATCCTAGAACATACAACTGGTTGAAGAGTGTTCTGGTCCTCTGCTTCTGAGAACCTCTACAGCACAGATATAAAGGTTTTTCTTCCACCTCTAAGATCTTACCTTTCTCTCAACCATTCTGTCTCCCCAATGCCATCTTTCCTTCTTCCTTCTTGTGTCTTCCTCTTCCTGACCTTCTTTCCTAAGTGGCCTCAATACATATTCTTCCTTCAGCAAACACAACACACACCTAGAGAAGGACCACCGTGGCAATATATAACCACAGCCATATCCTTTTACTCATAAACACAGGCATCCATACACAGCTTCAAACACATACACCATGTATAAAATGCAAAACCTCATACACTGTCAGACAAAACCTCACTCAGAAAATGGCCCCTTGCCTTCAGTCATCACCTGCTCACCTGTACCAGCTCTTAGGGTGAGACAGATATGACTGACAGATGTTTTCTGCTGACCTGTCACACTACAGATACAACGTCTCCTATGACATTGCCATCCCTAACCTGGACTAATGGAGACAAGACAGCATTCAGGTGGTAGATGACATTATTGTCAACACCAAGGCTCTACACCCCAGTGGCTCTGACTTTCAGGCCTAGACCATCCTAGGAGCCCAGCTGGGCTGGCTGAATTAATGGAGCCTGGAGCTTTGTATTGAGGGGTCACTGGTGCTGACTGACCTAGCTCCAATCAGCGGGAAGTGAAAAATATTTGTGTGACAGTGGATGACTGGTGTGTATTTGCTGGCAGGGGTTTTCCTGCCTTAACACACTGAGGAAATCAGTTGAAAGTCTTTGCTGTCTTTTAAGTTAGTACAAGGCTGGCAGAGAGGTTGGTGAGCAGATGTAGGATTGGAGGAAATTAGCAAGAGATATTCTCTCTCTTTCCTTCCTCCCTGCCCTGGCTCATAAGGATGCTCTTAGAGGGTACCCGGTGTAGGCAGATGGACTCTGACTTAGTGCTTTAGTGTGACTCTGTCTCTTTCTGTAGGATGTGCATTCCTGGACAGGACACAGGGCTTGATGAACATGTCTTTGGCTAGATTTCAGCACAATTGATCACTCTGGTCGGAGCTGTGAGCAGATAAACTCACAACCATGTTAGGCCTCCTCCCTGTCCAAAGTTTCCTCATTGTCCTTTCAGTAACACATAGAACCAGAGAATGACAAACTTCCTAGATCTCTCTGTTCCGTCCTCTTCACAGATCAGAACACTTGTCCTTACTCACAGATAGACTAGAGCAATTCACTCCTGTGCCATCATGGCTGGCTATTTGCTAACAGTGGTGGGAGATGTAGTGATGGTAACATCCATTGTAATAGTTAAATTAAAAATAGCTCATTATGGTTTACAAAGTATTTTTGTGTATGTCCCTCACCCATTCTGAAGGGCTATGACCTTGAGGATTTCTGAGGCACTTATCAGCATCATTCTGTCTTGTGGGGAGCCTACTGTGGTGGCAAGAGGATGCAGGCAGAACAGGCAGAACTGAGTTTCACTGTCAGCTCCTGCCAATTACTTTCCAAGTGACAGCTTATTAGCCTCTCTAAGTCTTGGTTTATTTGCAAAATGAGGACAATGCTAATAACCTTATTGCAAAAATAATCAGTGAAGGTTTGTTTTTTTTTGTCTTGGAAGTGTACACTGGTGAATTAATAAGAAAAGGTATGGTACCCAAATAAGAAGCTAACTTTCCTCTTGAAAGAAGCAGAGATCTAACAAGAACCATTTAGAAGAGATAAAATTGTGCTTTTGATCGACTTTCCAGAGTATTTATGTGGTACATGTTGTAAACATGTTGCTTTAGTGTTCAGTTAGTTTATGAGCTGGGACAATCCACAAGCCATGATCTCTGCCCTGCATGGGTTTAATCTCCCATTGCAGAATAACCCTACAATCAGTCATCAGCATCCAAACAGAAGCCTGGGAGCTGATGGAGGAAGACATCAAAGTTTTTCAATGAAAGGAGGAACACTTCATTGGGGATGGTAAAAGAAATCTATTGAGATAAATTCTAAGATTGTTTCACAGAGATGGAGGATGATAAGAGGAAGAAGGTAGCATTCTGAGGAAAGGAAGAGCATAAAGATGCTAAATGTAGAGCAGGAAAGTAGTCCATCTTTGCTAGACCTGTGAATAAGCATGCCATGGTCCTCATTACACTGACCTGGAAATGTTGTGGTGTTTGCAGTTTAGAGAGAAAGGGAGAGTGCAGTGTGCCCAATCAAGTTGGCACCAAAGGGTAATATTTTGTTCTAGTTTACAGAGGCCACATCATCCCACTCTTTGCAAGGCATGGTGGGTTCTATTTATTTCTGCTTCCCAGATGCCAGAATTTTTAAATGCTTCCCAGATTGCTAGGGTTTTTTGCAGATAAAACCAACACCTTGCTTTTGAAGAATTCCATTTACAAAAAAAAAAGTTTTACCTGTACATATCAAACTGGATATCTCAAGGCTATTAAAAGCAATAATCCAGAAGAGTTTGAGGGAATTTACAGGAATATTCTGAAAAAGAGAAGAGATAAAAGGAATATCTGCATGTATTGTGGCATGGAGGCAGCTTGCCTGAAGATGACATTCAGACCCCCTGAGGCAATGAAAAGTCTTCTCAAGCATCATTTTACACATGGGAATAAAGAACATTCCATGGGAAAATATTCTTCTAAAAATCTGAATTTAAATTATTTTATTGTTAGCTATACTTAAATATATGTAAAAACAGAACCAGGTATATATTCCTAGGGTTAGACATACTACCTGATTATGAAACACAAGTATCTGTATCAATCAAATCAAAGTGGCCTTCAAGTTAATTGACATGTTAGTGTAAATTTGACACGATAGATTGACATTTTGTTCTGCTTACAAAGTGAATGACAGCTCTGACTATTGAGTAATGAGATGCTAATTCTTCTGACTGGGAGATATTTGTATATGTTATATAATTGCTCAATGTTTCCAACATTTTGTCTCCTTTTTTTCCCCCTTATAAAGTCAAGATACAGAAAATGGAATTTATTATACATGGCAACTATCCCAATTTGTCATTCCAAGCTACCAGTCCCCTGTACTATTCCAATTTTATTTTTCTCCTTTGGTTCCTGCTCTCTTCCCAGTGTCCCTGCATACCCATACAAGCTAGCCTGAATGTATGTCCTTGGACATGTGCTTTTGAAGTTTTGTTTAAAAAAAAAAAACAACAAACGTGTGTGTGTGTGTGTGTGTGTGTGTGTGTGTGTGTGTGTATGTGTGCACAGGGTTGCTTTGTAACTTGGCTTTATAGTTGATGCAAATGGTATTGAGCAGTATACTTTATTCTTTCTCACACTTCCCAAGGACCAACTGTTTTTAGAGCTACTTTCATTGCTGAATGAGTTTGCAAACACTGCTCCTAACTGTGCATGCCGTGCTATGCTATACATGTTAATCATAGAGTTTCCTAGCAGTGAATACCTAGATTGACTCCACTTTCCAGCTGCCACAAATAAAATAGTGGCACATCTCCTCATCATTTCAGATGGAAGTGTTCTTGGAGTATGTCTCCAGGAACCACGTGGGGGTTGTAAAATACCTGCATGGAGAAAACTTCAATGCAATTTTTCTCCAGAGTCAAAATGCCGATTTACACTTCACATTAACTTTGCCTTCCTTTCACTTCCTCCCTAGTGCTTAGGGCATGGGGCTTTAAAATGATAATTTGATAGATGTTAAGTATTACACTTAATTTTATTTTACATTTAAAATAAATCTGTAATCATGTGGGCCACCATTCAAATACTTATTTGCTTTTCCTGCTGTGAATGTCTACTTTTGCCTTTCACCTAGAGTTTGCTTAGGCTTCCTTTCTGTTCACTGACAAGAATCCTTTCATGATACAGATGACAATTTTCTTTCCTTTTTTTCTTTTTCTTTCTTTTGTAGTACTAAGGATTGAATCTGTTTGCTTATTAGGGACTTTTTGCTTATTAGGGAAGCTCCAGATAATACTGGTTTCATAATTTTTTTTGAGAAAATAACCACCAAGTTTGTGCCCTGTTTGTGACTGTTGTCTGTGAGGACCCCTATTAAGAACTTTTTAAACTTTGACATATTCAAATAAGTTAACTTTCCATTTTGTGTCTTGTTCCTCTCCAGTTGTATTTAAAGAACATTCTCTTACTCAAAATGATAGTATGTCCTCAGTCACAGGTATAAATTAATCCATTAGCTTACTTGTATGGGGTTTGCCTTAGATTTTTAGTATATAAACTTAATCAGTTTCAAAATTTTAATTTCTTTTTCAAAATTATTTTAAAATCATAAATGGTTTATACTTTATCAAATACTTTCTTTAGATATATGAAAGTATTAGTATAATTCTCTCATCCATGAATATGGAGATTTACAACTGATTCTGATGTTAAAATACTCTTTCTTCCTGATACCCTCTCAATTGGTTGTATTCTTTTCAACTTCATTTCACTGTTGTTTTGTTAGTATGTTCATTTTTAGAATTTTTGTTAGCATGTATACAAAATGTAATGAATTATCCCATTTTTGTCTTTGCACTGCCTTTAACCAGTTTCAGGCTCACAATAATATCAGTTACATGAAAAAGAGCTGGATATCTTTCTTTTTCTATTTTCTGGAATAACTTATATGGTATAGAAATTATCTATTTCTTGAACATTTGCCAGAATGTAGCGTTATAAGTGACCAGATCTATGTTTTGCTGGAAGGATCCCAAATACCTTTTCAATATTGGTAAGGAATATTATATTATAATTGAAAGGAAAATTGTCCCAGAAGAACCACAGACCATAGACAAAGTCACGTAGAGCAAAGAGTTTATTGCCAGCAGGACCGGCAAGGCCAAGTTCCCACAGAGGAGAGGAAAATGGCACCTGAACTCTCTTTTGGCGGGTCTTTATACCCTCATGCAACTAAGGTGGGAGATACTCCGCCTGCCCCTCAGGTAGCCAGGGGCGGAGTCGCATTGCCAAGGGCAGAGCTTATGGGCCGGGAGACATCTATAAGCTTACAATAATATAATACATATTATATATAATATAGAATTACATATGCTCTGAAGAATATCTGTTTTATCTAGTTCTTTCCATTTTATTGAAACATAGTCATAATTTTCATATGTAATAAAATCTTGGTTTGTCTGAATATCTCTTCAGCTAGAGGGCAAAAACCCTCTAGCTCTGGGGTCTGACTCTGTCTTAACTCTCCCTAGCTACCACCCTTGTCCCAGGCCAATCCTTCCCTTCAGTGTTTTCTTCTGAGCTTGGAACCTTGAAGTCCTTAGTGCCAAGCCCTTATCTTCTAAGCCTGGAGGAGAAGTTGCCAATGACATTGGCAGGAGATAGTATTGACATGAAGAAGGACAAGTGTTGAGGTGAGAGTCTGGAGTAAGCTCTTACTGAAGTGGGGTCAGGGCTGGATACCAAGTGGTGGCCTTTCTTGGTTTCATCCCCAGCATTGCTGAGTCGACAAGGTTATGGGGCAGTTATGTAAATACAGGCATTGCAGTCTCATAAGAGTGCTTGGTTACAAGTGGCCAACTTGATAATCCAGATTATGCTTTTATTAACTATTTGTTTCAAGATGGAAATCAAATGAAGGCTCAAAAAATTTTAAATTCCCCAAGGTTCTACTGAGAGGCTGTACTTGATTTCATGCTCTGCTCTATTTGTTTTTAATATTAATCTTTTTATTTCTTAGCACATATTCACATGGAAAGTCATAATATTTTGCCAGTTGAAAGAAACTGGGAGCAAAATCTTCTAGGCAAAAGATAGAACTGGAAGAGATGGAGGCAAGAGAGTGCTGGGGGTGAGTGTGAAGAGTACCACATATGAAAGTTTCTAGACACCTGTGCTGGTAAAGCTGGTAGAGAGCTGGTAGAGTAAAGCTGTAGTGAGCCTGTTGTTTAGTGGAACAGGGACAGAAGACAGGCTACTAGGAGACGAGGAAGCTGGCAAGGAGAAGCTGCAGAGTGTGGTGGGAAGGAGTTGGTCTCTGTGGAACTGGGGCTTGGATGAATTGCTCAGGTCTGGACTGTCATTGTTATATTGAGCCATTCTCTCTGCAGTGCCCTGTGCCTGCGGAGCTGCATCAGGAAACAAGAAAGCTGATGTTCATGCCCTGGGAATTTAGGGCTTAGTGGTGAGAAATGGGCATTACATAAACAGACAGTACAGAGACATCCTAACTTCTGATCATCTGAAACTATTATCGAATGCTGACAAGCAAATAGCAGACTGGAATGATTAAAAGTGACAGCAGGTAGGGGTCCTTGAAGTAGACAATGACAGAAAGTGCTCTGTGGAGGAGACTGTTGAGCTGAGACCTGAGGATGAGCAAGACAGCTTGAGGAAGTGATTTTGGCAGAAGGAGTGGCAAATCAACAATCCCGCAGGGAGTGTGTGAGGTGCGCTGAAGGAGAGATCAGGAGGCCAGAGCAGCTGACAAAAGTGAACAAGGAGGTGAAGTCAGGACCTGACCCCCAAGGGAGGGCCTCATATTCAGCCAGAATGGTAAGAGCCCCATGGAAGGGCTTTATAAAGAAGGAGCATGACCTAGCTCTGCAGAAACAATGAAGATCATCAGAGGAAACAGGGATCTGATTTGAATACTGTTGACATGGCACAGGGGTGAGATGCTAGGTGTGACAGTCAGTGAAAAGTTGAACTCTCTCTGCCATAGAACGACAAAGGATGCAAGATGCTAGGGACCCAGGTGGGCAGAAAAGCTCAGTTAAAGATCAAGAGGAGAGCCAGGCACTGGTGACTCACACCTGTAATTCTAGCTACTCAGGAGGCTGAGATCGCAGGATCACAGTTCAAAGTCAGCTTAGGCAGGAAAATCCATGAGACTCTTATCTCGAATTAGTCACAGAAAAAATTGGAAGTAGTGCTGTGGCTCAAGTGGTAAAGCACTGGCCTTGAGCAAAAGGAGCTCAGGGACAGTATCCAGGACCAGCAAAAAAAAAAAAAAAAAAAAAAAGAAAAAGAAAAAGAAAAAAGATAAAGAAGAGGAGAAAAATGAGGGAAGATATATTTTTAGTGCTACAGGAGAAGACGAGTTTGTTATTAGAAAAGGAGAAAGGGCAACTAACCATCTGAAAGTGAGACACATTTCCCTTTCTGAGACATAGAGGAAGAGGGGAGAGCAGGAAAGCATTTCAAATGATGAGCTGATCTTTAAAGCGAGACTGTCTTGGTCTCATGCAGGAGGCCCAGCCGTCTGGGGACAGGGTAGCCCCTTCAAGTTACATTAAACCTACTGACTAACTGGGGCTGTTACTACAACTAACCTACGTTCTCTCTCACTAGTATCATGGGTCCTTCCCATTCCTGCATAGCAGCCCATTAATATATATAAAGTACAGTCCTATTGCTATTAAACATTGAGTGCTTACTATAGCCCCCCCCCCCCCAAAACCCTTCAGGTTTGAGGGTATAAACACAGCTGAAGCATTGTTCTCAGTCTCAATGATCTCACAGTCTACTTAGGGATGGTGACAGGTAAACTAGAGCAATGATGTCAGGCAGAATAAAATAAGTACCAGGAAGGGATTACAAGCAGCAGCAGCTAGCTAGCATTGAGGAGAGAAAGAAAGGAAAATAGAATTCTAATGGGGCAGGGGCGGGGTGGGAGGGAAGACTTCCATGAATCAGAATGCTTTGTGGAGAAGAGAACTTAAAGGATGCATGGAATTTTGCCTGGAGGCAGTGCCTCCAGGAAAGAGGGCCCCTTAAGAGGAGAAAGAAGGTGAACCAAAGTTCCCACTACCTGGCAGGGAACATAGCTTGGGAAGGAACCGCATGAGAAGGAAGCAAAGTGGTGGAGAAAACAGAGATTCTGCTCTAGAAAAGAAGCCACACAAGCTGGGGATATAGCCTAGTGGCAAGAGTGCCTGCCTCGGATACACGAGGCCCTAGGTTCGATTCCCCAGCACCACATATACAGAAAACGGCCAGAAGCGGCGCTGTGGCTCAAGTGGCAGAGTGCTAGCCTTGAGCGGGAAGAAGCCAGGGACAGTGCTCAGGCCCTGAGTCCAAGGCCCAGGACTGGCAAAAAAAAAAAAAAAAAAAAAAGAAGCCACACAATTAACATGGAAGCAGAGGAAAAAGATGGTCCTCGTCCCTTGGAAGCTGCTTTGGGGCTTCCAATTTCTGACCCTGTCTTTAGAATCACACCTGCCACAGGTGACAAAGATCCTTACTCCCAAGAACACCTGCAACGCTGAGGACTGAAGTCTGCCTGGCACTTGAGGCTTTCCAAAGCCCATGTGGACTGCTGTTAGGACTATTTCCATTATAGTTACCATCATAATTGGCATTTCACACACTGCCTGTTATCTCCTTCTGCTGTTTAGCAGCTTGGAAATGTTCCGCCTGTGATTTCTTCATCTAGGCAGAACCATTTCCTCCAGGCCCCCCTCCTCCTTTGACTTTGCTTTCCTTCTAAATTAGAGAGACCACAAGTCAGGTTTCTTTTCTTTTTCTTTTTTTTTTTTTAACAGCATAGTGACAAACATATTTTTGAATACTATAACAAAGAAAAGCATTATGAAGTGGAAAAAATGCTTTTAAATAACTAAAATAACTAAACAAAAGCCTACTTTCTTAAACTTTGAATTTGTCTGTCCCTTCCTCCAAGAAAATACACTTGAATAATCTTTTTGTATAAGTACATAATTTAACTCAGTCACGGGTTAGAAAGAGCTTTAAAGAAAACAATGCTCCCATTTTTGCATATGCCAAATATTTTTACCCAGAGCAAAATCAGTTACTGTTTTAAACAAATTGATTTCTTTTTCTGGAGGAAGCTATAAAATACTATGTAAGCAAAGCCTAGGGCAAAATTGTGTCAATTGTGCAAAATGTGTGTTCAGTGTGCTCCTGGCTCCTTTTTTGTGTTCAGAGATGGGCTTCTGCTGGCACCCCTCTTCCTGCCCAGCCTGCGGCAGGCATAGGCCTGCTGTGCAGAGAGCAGGAACCTGGGAAGGGGATGTCAACTCCTGCCTCGGCTACCAGCCCACTGTGTGATCTTAGGCAAAGTTTCTTCTGTTCTTGAGGATATAAAATGAGGGAATTATTAGATCAAGAAGAATTAAAGCTCAAGTATCTATGGGATAAGGCAGGACATGTAAATTCAAATGAGAGTTTGATAGAATACATTTAGGGAGTGGTAAAGACTAGGGCAGGATTTAAAAAATCTCTATCCCATTACTAGAGAGTAAAGACTAGATGCTCTAGCTGGTTGCTTTGATTAGATAGCATAGTTTTCACAATTCCATGTGAAAACGTCCTGTTTTAAAACTAATCACATCTACAGGCTTCATAGGGCCTGCAAATGGTCAGCTTGGGAGCTCTGGGCCAGAGGACACCTCTCCCTTTGGCATTGGAGTTGTTGGTAAAGATGAAGGTTTTATTAGCTTTGAGCATTTTCATAGCAACCTCTTAAAGATGGGAAGTCCAAAGGGTGAGTTGAGCTGCCAGGTTTATGACGGGCCATTGGGAAGGTCACTTGCAACAAGAATTCTACCTGGCTTTTCCTCCTTCTGCCTCACATTATGCCATCCTTGCAGTTTGGTGCTCTGCCATAGAGAGTGACCGCATTTTTGTAGCTTTGGTTTTAGCAGAAAAGGTGACTTAGTCAGAGCAGTTGACTCTAGATGCAAAATTTAATATAATAATTGGAGTTGGACAGAAGACCCCTTAGTGGCCAGGGAGTGGGACGATCCTAGAGAACTGAGTTGTGAGAAAAAGAGATTATATAATCATATGCGGCTACATAGCATTATTTTACCTTTCTGTCTCAAACACACTGCTACTGTTAGTATCATCCTAGGGACCAAGACTTAAATACCCGGGCCCTTGCACCTCAACAGGGGGATGTTGGCACCCTAGCCCCTTCCTGTCTCTCTCTAACCGTGAGATCAGTGGTTTTGCTCTACTATGTTTTCCTACCAAGAGGTGCTCTTTCATCACAGTCCCTAAACAACAGAACTTGCTGATAAGTTAAAACCTCCAAAACTGTGATCCAAAGCAAGCCTTTTCTCCTGACAAGTCAATTACCTCAGGTTTTTGTTGTTGTTGCTGTTACAATGACAGAAATCTGCCTTCACACACATATACCTTTTAATATGCCACCAAAAATTTACATTGGTACCTGAGCACTAGGAAAAATTTGTCCCTGTCCAAAATGTTTCTTGTGGCCATTGGTCAAGGCAAGAGAGTTGTCAGATTTCTTAACTTTCATAGCAAAATGCCACCTGGCCCTTCCTGCAGAATCATATGGCTTAGTCATATGCCTTAGGCATTCAACATTGTCATATTTGCCAGTATTCAGTACTAAATCAACTGTCTTTTAGTTCCAGACAAAAGCTTGGGTGCAATAGCTGATAATAAATGTTGTTAGATCAAAGTATATGCCAATCATTTATTGCTTAATCTTTATTAAATTTTCTCCTTGACTGTTACTGGCAGTTCAGAAAACTCTATTCCTGGACCACATTAACTTCATTCCCTGCAGAAATATCTTTCCTGAGTCATGCCCATGACTTTTATGGAGGCATTTTAAGAATCAGTCAAATGAATAACATCTCCACATTTTCTTTAAAAACTGTTGTGGAAGATATTGTCCATTATGTTGTTCAATGTTCCTGATACAATGAAGTATGATATAAATTCCTCTTAGAATTTAATATCAGGGAAATGTTTGCTTCTCTTAGTGAAATAGAACACTTGTTCTAAAATTGCCATTAAAATTCTCGATGTCAGAATGTTTCATTTTCTTTCTTACCTTGGTTGCTAGGAATCTTAAAACCTGACTTCCTTCTGGTAGCATTGTTTAGATATCTTTAATTTGGAGCATCATTCTCTTCCTGCTTAATTTTCTTGACCTTGACCTATTGTTGGTGTACATATTTTAATTGTTTCCTGTATGTATATATGTCACTGATTCAGTTGTTAAAGTAGTCTTGGAAGGAAGCAACACATAATTAATATAATATAATATAACATAATATATATGATCATTTATAAATGACATTTTATTATTATTTTCAAATTACTTCATTGTATCTCTATAATTTTCTCAGCTAGAATTTTAATTTTAAAAAAATCTTTCAATAGTACTTCACACATAGCTCTCTCCAACCCAGTTAGCACTCAATAAATACTTGCTAATTTGTTCACTTCACCATTGACTATTGGCTCATTCCCAAGACACTGGAAGAAGGGAAAAGCTTAAATCATGTAAGGAATTAAAGTCTCTTAATAAATATGAAGTGAGGAAGGGACCGTTTTTACAATTTCTCTTCTCTGTCTGTAAACGAGTTGGGCCTTTGACAGAGAAAGAACTGTAACTTCCTCAGTGAAGGTCTGGATTCCAGACTGGAAAATGGATTATCCTTGTTTTAAGAGTTCTTGTAATTAACAAGATGCACTGGGCAATTCCCATGTCTCAGAGGAAGCTGGGGGTGGTGGGAGCTGTGTAGTCTGAGGGGCTGCATGGAAAAGAAAGCAGGTCTCGGAGCTGCAATTCACAGAAAGGCTCAAATTATTTCCCTTGGTCCTTTATGGAACTGGGAGTCAAGTGCTAAGAATGTTCTGACTAAAGAACCAACCCTGGTTTACTTTATGGTGTAAGGCCTCGCATACATCAGTGTTTCATCATATTCCAGTTTTGGGGCCACCAAGTCCAACAACAGCATGTTGTTGCCCCACAGCAAAAACATTGGGATGGAGAAATACTTACTTGCTTACAGCAGGGCATTAGAATGAGGTAGTTCTGACCAGATCTGCAATAAACTGAGACAGGCTACCTCAGAGCAGAACACTAACATTGCCAAGGGAGGCATGTCTTGTTGGAAAATATGTCTGTTTATACACATTTAACTAAATGGTTTACTGACCCTTTGAGGATAACATAAGTACTTAGCAGCTAGCACCACACCATCCCAAATTTGTAGTAACAGTCTCTTACAGCAAGCATACTATAAGTACTAGGCAATGTGTACCTGTGTACTGTGGCTGTTTTAGTAATAAATTCTTAAGGAAATAGAAAATGGCAGTTACAATTTATTTCAGAGTGTTTAGTGATCTAGCATGCATCTGTGAAATGTTACTTAATCCTAGATGGTCTGTGTGCATAATTATATTTTAATTTGCACATGATTGCTGACTCTCATATTACTTAAACAATCAGGCTGCATCTGATGACTGGCTGTTGTCTTATAACATTTTGTTTTCCCCATTGGAACTGTTGGAAAGAGACAGTCACATCCCACAACCATCTGCAATATCGCTTGTGTATTGCTGAATATTGAATAGATATTATGACGGTTGAATTTGGCATCACTTCTGTGGTCATATTTCTATGTATTTTTCATTGCCTGTTGAAGAGAAAATGAAAAGAAGGAAAGCAGTGGTTTTAAAAAGCTCTGGGGGCTTTGCAGAATGGCTCTTGCTTTTCTAGGTGGAGCCTCCCTGGCCAGTCTTTGTTTTGTTGTTGTTGTTTTCTCTCCTACAGTAATAACAATATTATCTTACCTTTGCGTTGTATATATATTTTGAAAGCAGTATCCAGTGAAGAACTACTTTTGGTCCTCACATCACTCTACACAGTAGGTCAATGGGGCTTGTGAAATGTTCACTGTTTGCATGAGAACCTGAGTAATGAGAAGTTAGTAACATTTGGAAACCATGAACTCCTCTTCTTACTTCAAATTCTCCCCACTCAGGAGTGTTTCCTTACCTACTAAAGGCTTGATGTGGTGGGGCATAATTCCTATCCTGACTTAAAGGGACAGAAAACATAACTCCAGGGTGTCATGGTGATAATGAAATTGAGCACAAGAGGCCCATTTGCAGGTGAAGACCAGGAATGTGCAAATGCTGCTCCTTTGGAGACACAATAGAGATAGGAGAAACATCTTAAACTGTCTTTCCCCACTGTTTACCCAACAGATCACAAAACCCTGTTAATATATCTTTCAGGAGTTTCAAATCACCCCCTATTCCTCTGTACAATTACAATTGCCATTGTCCTTTTCTATGCACCTCCTTTCCTATAGACAGTTGCAATATTCTAGCCAATCTCTAAGTCTATACTCTGTCTCAGGACATCCTAGTTGCCAATCTCAATCCTTTTATTCAGCATTGCAAGGCTAACCCAGGATGAAAATATGACCAGACTGCTCCCTCACTTAAATGAAGTGCATGACTCTTTATTGCTTATAAAATGTCCAAACTCCTCCCATGACTGAGCTTCTGGCTGATTTTCCAGTTGAATTCCTAGCAACAACCTCCCTCAAACCTTAAGTTTTAGCAGTATACAGTCTTTTGCTTTTGTATGTACTGTTGTACAGGTTTATAATACTATCCTTTCTCCTCAAGTGTGTGTGTGTGTGTGTGTGTGTGTGTGTGTGTGTGTGTGTGTATACATAAAGTCAGTATACTTTTCAATCTCTCCTATCTTTTGTGGACTGAGGTAAAGAGAGTAGTGTAATATTCTCAGTACTTAGCTTATAGGTCTTCTCTGGGTTGCTATTTCTGGTTCCTATGGCTTAGGTTAGAGGCTCCTGCTCTTTGAGGCTAGACTATCCTTACACAGTATTGTCACAATTTGGTATGCCTCTCTGTCTTTTCTGATTATGTCCTACTTGATATAAATGGAAAGGCTTTATTAATCTTCATAGCATCAACTTAGCAGGACTGAATAAATATTATATTCACAGAAAATATCTCTTCAACAGAACATGAGAACTCCATTTTTACTGTAGTGATGGACTTCAGCACCTTGGATAGTTCATTCCTTTAACCTCTGCTTTGAGGCTTTCCTACTCGATAACTGACTAACACATCTCCCCTCTTGGTTTAATGCAAAGGATTCTCAGCGCAATCCTAGTGCCTACAGCAAACCATTTGTAACCAGGCATCATGAACAAAGGACTACATTACTGAAAAGTAGTTTTCTGTTTCAGTGTCAGACTTCAGAAAGATGTGTTTTTAAATCTGAGCTGAAAGACAAAAAACACAGGAGGGGTATTCCTGCATAGTTGAGCATCCTCCTTCTCCAACTTATGGGGTAAAATTCTTTACCCTATGTTTTAACCCTATGTGCCATTCCACCCAAGGTTATACCATCTCCACAGTGAATGATAGAAGTGCTGTTGAGTACTTTAATCTTATGTTGCTATGTTCTCCCTGTGAGGGTACTTATGAGAATTTATGGGTGTTATCACCTAGACTCTTTTTCTTGGAAAGCTTAACAGCTTACTCATTTTTATCTTATAGACAATAGAAACCATAGAATTTATATTCTCCTTCTCATATTGCCTGCTAGGAAGCTTGAAATTAAACTTGTATTTGGCCACTTGCTAGTGGGTAAGACCTCAATTGTCTATTAACCTCACTTCTAAAAGCATCTTTTCTGACCATTTCATTGATTTTATCTTGCTCCATAGTGTATTTCTTTATTAGCTACTTTGAGTTCTTTTGTCATCAGAGTAAGATATCAATTATTGATCGTTATTAATGAATCATCATATAATATGTCATAATAACTCTATTATTAGAATGTTTATATTAACATAATAACATTATTATGTTTATTAATTATAATTAGAGTGAGAATAAATGTGAGTTTGAACACAACACAGTACAGAGATCCTACAACAACCTAGGCAGTTACCCTTTGTTAAACCCCACTGAGGCCCAGTATATGGTCTCACACAGGACATCTAACCTGGCTTCTAATAAGGCATGGGATAGCTTCTTTCATTCTGAGGAGACTAAACAGCTTATTTTTTTTCCAGTACTTTATGTCAATGTTAACCCTCATCTAACAAATGTGCATGTATGACATATATACAATGTATATGCACATATATTATATCTGTATATTATATGTGAATATACCCAGTTGTTATACAATGTGGACCACATAAAATGAGTGGAATGATTAATGTCTAGCTCTGGGCCTTTAAAGATAACTGAGAGCTTCATCTTGCAAAAGAGAGAACATGTATTCGATTTCAGATTCCCTGTAAGCCCAGGGGAATGAAAGAAGATAGAATAAGCCTGAGCATGTTCTGCCATGTATTGAAAAAAAGTCACAAAATATGGGCTTTTCATCAAGTTTTCTTTGGAATGAGGGTGCACAATTAGATGCTTAGATTAGACATCTACAAGAATCTTTGGCTGGCCTTGGACCAGGTGATAATGGTGTGAGTATCTGCTTAACAACCAAGTTTCTGTGTACTTTTCCTCCTAGAGAAGTGTTCAAATATTTGAGGGTCTCATTGCCCTTACAGTTCACCTTGAATGTTCCATAAGAACATGCCGAGTATCTGTATGAAATTATGAACCTTGCAGGGGAATGGGAAGGAGGAAGTAAAAGGACTGAGGAACTCTTGTTTTCATGTCCCCAAAATTGACTGTGTAAGCTGGGGCAAGACTTAAAGTACTAAAGTCTCCCAAGTGCTGCTGTAAGGAGAACTATCTCTGAAATAGCTACTTATCCTATCATCTTCCAAATATGCAGTAAGATTTATTTTACTGATTTTTATTTCACTTAGTCCACAAATATATTTACTACAGGTTACTGGTTACTACAGGTTACTTGAGGTCATGGCAGTAAAATAAATTGAAAATTTCTGGGCACTCTGAACTCTGTTATATGGAGAAAAATAGTCCAGAGAAGGGGGACAAAGGATTATGTTAAATGGTCATTGGAAGATCTTATAGAGTACATTTAAATAGAGAACAAAATGAAATGAGAAGGGAACTGTGTGACTACCCAAAAGAGTATTTTGAACAGAGGGAAGATCAAGTTGAAAATTCCCAAGGTGGAAGCTGGGCTCTGGTGGTTCATGCCTGGCTACTCAGGAGGCTGAGATCAGGAGATCACAGTATGAACCCAGCAGGGTAGGAAAGTTTGTAAGACTTTCTTATCTCCATTTAACCAGAAGAAAATCAGACGTTGGAGAGATGTGACTCAAGTGGTAGAGAAGTAGTCTTGAGCAGAAAAAGTCAAGTGAGAGCTTGAGGCCAATTTCAAGCCGAGTAGAATAATAAAAAATAAAAATTTTCAAGATGTAAGTGAACCCCCGAGATCTGAGTGAGGTTGGAATGTCAGCTGGAATGACAAGACCATCAAGAGTAATAAAGGTCATTATGAAGTCTTTTCTTTCACTTGGTGTGAGTTGGGTGGTTCTGAATAGGGAAGAGGCATGATCTGACTTTGGTGTTAAAAGAATTACTTTAGCTGTTTTGTGAGAATTGATTATAATAAGACAAAGGTGCGAATGGATGCCAGTTTGCATGAGAGATGCTGGTGGCTTAGACTAGGGTGTGGGCAGTAGAGAAGGAGGAGGAACCACATCCTGGATGTATTTTGTAGATAAACTTGGTAGGATTTGCTAAAGGATTAAATGTGGGTGTTGAAAGAAAGAGAGAAATCAAGAATGATTCCAAGACACTTGCTCTGAATGACAGAAAGAAAATGCCTTATTGAGTAAAACTGTGTTCACATAAGAAAAAAAGGAGTTTAATGACAAGCAAAATAAAGAATCTTTCTGGTACTCTTGATGCATCTGTTTGGAAAAATGTTCTCCATAAAAAACAATTAGGGATTGTTTAATTAAATTATGCCATGGAGCATAATACAGCCCAGTAGGTAAGTGATTTGTTGGAATCTGCATTTGGTGACTAAATGTTTCTTACAGTCACTCAATCAATTGAGGGAGGAATCTTGCCAAAATGGAGATGATTGATAGCATTCTAATTTCAGCTGGAGGTTTGCTACACTAGCTTTCTCTTCCCCCAGCATCCTCCTGTGTGGAATCTTGTGACCTACAACCCACTGTTCTCAGTACCAACTTTACCTCTTTCCTTAGCCCTGAGGCTGAGGTCCAGAACATAAATTTACTGAATACTTTTATGCTTTGACTTGGCCTAAAGCCCTATATTCAAGTGTCCATTCACCTGTAGGAGAGTTGGTCTAAGTAGGTTTTGAGGTCCTTATACATGAGAGAGAGAGTTTTATATTTCCCCCAGGAAGGCTTGGACAAGGGTGTCACAGTTCATTATTGTTAACGGCTGAAAAAGCCTTTTTGATTTGTTCTCCTAACCAGCTAACCAAGAGCAGATTTGTGAGGCATCTTTTCCAAGCAGAGTCTGAATAAAAGGAAGTCTGTTCTCCCTATTCGTACCTGGTCCTGAGATAATGTCAGCATGGAAGGATTAGGGACATAACTAGAAGGTGTCCAGTCCCTGCTTTGCAAGAATCTAACTCGCAGCACCCCAACTGTATCAATATGTTTTTAAAAGAGAAGCAATTAAATGTTTGTCTTCAGCCAGACTGACATGGAGAAACCTGGAAAAACCATGGGCTCCTTTTGAGGTTCACCAGAGGTGGATGTGGGAAGAAGGAGCTTGTTACTGCAGGGGATTGATGCTTTTTTCCCCTCATTATAGTCAGAATCTCCTTCTCTGCAGAGCAGCATGTGATGGTGATCATGAGGCCACATGTACAGACAAGTAGTCTGAGCAAAGATATCTAATCCAAAGTCACAGCCACGACAAGCTTTAGCCAAGGAAAAGGAACCCAGATGACATTACATTTGACATCTTCCCCTTAGTGGAAGATTTCTTCTTGGAGCCACAGAGAAGTTCATCCAACACTTCATTATTCAGACACTGATTAGCTGAAACCTGGATTATTTCTGGTCCCTAAAGATGAACTTTTCATGAAAATGTCTATGTATTACTCCTTACTCGTTGTCACCCAGGCCTAATCAATCAGGCTGAGGATTACCCAGGATTTCTTCCTCGCCCCCTCTTTCTTTTCTTTTGCTGTTGCATTTGTATGATTTTATGAACCTGTCTTCTCTGCCTCCTTGATAGATAGGTATGAGTAAAAAGAGGTATAGCTCAATGTAGTTTATATATTTGTGCATCAGGAAATAATGTTATATATGGCTGAAATTAGTGGCTTAAAATTTTTATTGAATTCTCTTTAAGTTTTAATTATCCATACTATCTCTTCTGTCATTATTATGGATCCCTGAGTATTGGCAGTAATGGCTGCACAGTTGAAAATTGCATCATGTAATAACAATCAACGTCTGCTCTGTAATCATATTTCAGCATGCTGTTTATTAGGGACCATTAGAACTCAGGATGCTGGAGAGAGCTCAGAGTGCTGTCTTGAACTCCCAGACATCTTCCATTCTTTCTTATTTTTTAAAATATCAGATTCAAATCTGATACCAAGTCTTAAAAAAGAAATTCACAATGAACTTCACAATCATATCTTTTTCATTATTGGTATAATTGAGTTTGTTTTTCCATCATATTTAAGAGGCATTACAAGTCAGGTAGAGGGGCTGGGTGTGGGTGCTAATATTTATAATCCTAGCTATTTGGGGAGTGGAGATCTGGAAGATTGTGGTTTGAGCCCAAAGAAAAACTTAGAGCCCATTTCTATCCTAAAGCCAATAAGAAATCTAGACATGGTAGCATGAGTCTATAACCCTAGCTATGCAGGAGACATATCTAGGAGGATAAGGTTAGACCTAGGAAAAGAAATGTGAAAGTTTATCTGTAAAAATAGCTACTTAGCAAACACAATATCTTGGGTTCAAAGTGTGGGTACTGCCAAAACAAACAAAGAAAACACTCAAATAAGGCAAAAGATAAGAAAAACCTTGCTGGAATCCTTTCCCTAAGAAGTGGTTGCGCTCATCAATATGGGATTCAGGGGAAACTCTTAGGTCCTTGAGAAAGAACAAGGAAAAGTAAGAGACCTGGGTAATAAGCAACAAGTCAAAAGGACCAAGTTCTGGGACCAGAGGCCTGGGAAGAGGGCCAGGGCTCTCAAGAATAAACCTAAACTCAGAAATTAGTGAGCAAGATTACATGTGCTTCTATGAGCATGAATACATACATGTTTAAACATAGTAAGCCATCTATAAGTGTTAGCTGTTATAATCTTCACTACTATTACTTATACATGACTACTTTGGGAATGCCTGATCCCCAGTTATAATCCCAAATATTACGAGTAAGCCTTCTTAGAAACTGCTTTTCCTATCTCTGGATTAACCTGGGAGTTTGGATGCTCACCTGACAGGAAGGGGAATGGTAGATTTACTCTGGGGATCAGACTCGAGGGGAAATGAGGGATGAGCATAATACCCATGCTGTGGCCTGGGAGTAGCCTCAATGGGTGACTTTGGGGGCAGTCCCTATAGTAACTCTCAAGAACTGAATATGCATGATTTTCTGTGGAGATGTATAAATCTTATTGGATTGAAATTGATTTTTTTATTTCTAAAATAAACACTCAGGAATCCAAATGTGGATAATGCTAACTCTCTTCTAAGTAATCTATGGGCCTCTATTGACTGTTAGAGTCTAAAATGAATTTGATCTATTGTTTGAAGGTCTGTGTGGCAGGGGTGGAGCACAGCATTACACAGGAGTGTGGATTCCAGCAGGATTTCTGAGGACTCCTGTCACTAATCCAGTCTCTACAGAGTTAAATCTGTGTGAGGTACACATTTCCAATTCCATTTATAATGGTGCAACTGGATTTGGAGGATTTTTTTATTAAAAATTCTGGAATGAGTGCTATGCAAGAGAATTACCTCCTTGCTACTCTCTATCTCCTGCCAAGTACTTGATAAAATGTGTTCTACAAATGTAGATGTAGAGTCATGATAAGCAAACCCACTCTGGCTGAATATTGGAATTATCTGGCTGGTGTTGCAGGCAAATATAGAAACCAGGACAAATCTTGGCTGAAGAATTTCCGAACTGCTCAAGATCACTCATGCCCTGTGGTAAAGATGAAAAGGAAAAAAGGGAGCCCCTTCAGTTTGCCCACATGTTGGTAAACATATTTAAGGTGGAATTGTCCAGCTACACAGGTAGAATAACTTCCAGGTATATCCAGATGTAATCAAGGCTTTTAAGTTAGTGTTGGTCTCTGAATCCCACACAAATACTGGATCCGTTTCTTTCAGGATGATGTTGCCACACACCTTTAACGTTACTGTGTGTATGATAGCACAGATCTCTGATTTAACTACCTGTCAAACTAGGGATACTGTCCCTGTTTCCCAGGGAGATGGGTGGTATTGTGCAATGACAATAGGCTATTTGTGCAGGGCATTTATCACTGAGGAGGGATAGGGATGTTTTAGAATAGCCAAGGCAAACTCTTTGGAGTTTTCATTCATTTATTTGTTTTGAGGAAGTTTGGTAATAAGGAACACCATGGAAATACACAACTTGCTATGAACAACAGAGTCATTTATCATACAAAGGACATCATTTGAAAAGAAGAAAGTTGAGATTGATTTCTGGTGATGTCATTTTTCATTTCTGAGCTTCCATTTCTCCTCCTGTAACTTAAGATACTGGAGATACAGAAAGATAAGTGACTTATTAAGGCCTCCTTAACTATTTTTTCTTTTTTAGTGCTAGTCCTGGGACTTGAACTCAGGGCCTGGGTGCTGCCTCTAAGCTCTGTATATTCAATTTAAGTCACAGTTTCATTTCCAGCTTTTTTTGGTGTGTGTGGGGGGTGGATGATTAATTGGAGATAGAAGTCTCACTAACTTTCTTGCCTGAGCTGGTTTTGGACTGCAGTCCTTAGATCTCAGCCTCCTATGTAGCTAGGATTACAGGTTGGAGCCACCCGTGCCCAGCTTCCCTTAAATAATATTTTAAACCCATCGGTTCTATCCTGTGTCCCTCTATACTAAGTTTTAACTAACACCCACATTTTTACTGACTCTCATTTCCTCTCTGATGCTTCCCATTTTTCACATACACCTTGGTTATTAAAATAAACCACTTACCTGAGACAGCCAGACAATCTTTTAGCCAACAAAAACAGAACAAGAAAGAAGATGAAGGCCCATCAGCAGAACAGATGACTTCACACACAAGGCAAAAAGAACCACAGGTGAGAGAGAGGGCAGCTGATAGGGATTTAAGATAAGAGATGCTGCCTGGCTGGCTGGATAGGATGGAGGGAGGGAGGCAGAGCTGTCAGCCAGCCCAGCAAGTGTCTCCTCAGCTTCGGCATCATCTTACAAACAGGACCAATCATTCAGAGAAACCGCAGGGCCATGTAACTCTGCTTTCCTGCCTCCCCCACAAAAAATAGCAGGCAGTTTTCAAAATCAAAGCAGGCAATCAATGAGTGTACTGTGGGCCTCTCACGGGGTCAAGTGGTTTACGTGTATTAACTTAGTTCATCCTCAAGGGATTGGCCTTATTTCCATCGTGATGATTATCTGGGTCTATGAATGAGAAATACAAAATCAAGAAGGTCTGTGCAACTAGTAATAGCCAGATCTAGGCTGTCCTTGGGTTTGTCTGGCTCTTCAGTCAATAGCCAGAGCTACATCTGATCTATGGAGTATTAGTTTGGTTGAAACATTCATTTGGGTTCATTCACCTACTGCTGCTTCTTCTCATATCTCAGAGAAAAGATCCCAGCAAAGACAAATATCTCAGCTAATTAGGGAAAAAGAAAGAATTACTTTACTTTTTCCTTTTCTCCTACCCCACTCTGCCCTTTCCCTTTTCTGACCAAGAGTTTCATTTATAATACAGAATGCACTCAGAGGCCATCTATCCAACACTTCTCTAATTTTTATGGCATTTGTGATTAAATCAACTTACAGGCAGTGAGAAGTCTGGCAATTAAATAATTTAGGTAATAGAATATTTAATTAATTATAATTACATATGCCATCTTGTAAAGCCATTTCCATTTTAATTTTAGCAAAATCTGTGTTGTACAAAACATGCTATTTCTTTGTCACTAAGACCTTTCTTTCCCTCCATTGTTCCACAGTTTCTTTCCTTCCTTCTTTCCTTGTATTTTGAAGCACAGGCTGTTGAACATTGCTAGCATACACCTGTTCTGTGTGCTTAGGTTCATAGAAATTGAAAAAAATAAGACCAAGTCTAAGCCTTCAAGATGCATATGGTCTAACAGAGGAGACAATTTATAAATACACTAAAATAGGACTAATTAAAAGAGTTCCATAGTTGGGCACCAGAGGCTCACGCCTGTAATTCTAAGCTACTCAGGAGGCTGAGATATGAGGACCATAGTTCAAAGCAAGACTGGGTAGAAAAGTCTATGAGATTCTTCTCTCCAATAAACTATTCAGCAAAGGCCAAAAGTGGTGCTTTGGCTCAAATAGTAGAGCACTAGCTTTTAGAGCAAAGAGGCTCAGGGACAGTGTCCAGGACGAGCAAAAAAAAAGTTCCACAGACTGAAAGATATAGAAGTGGGTTAGAACCAGGCTTGGAGTTGTCTATAGTTCTTGTATTACTATAGAGAAATAGACATGAGTACTTAGGAGGTACATATTTGATCTAAAAAGGGTTATTTGTATTTTTCCACTCCATCCTTTCATTTATGTGTTAATTTCAACAGGGATTTTTAAGTATTATTGGAAGCCAAGCAGTGGCCACTGGAATGTCTACTCTACACCCTCAAAAATACCTAAGCCTTCTCATCTAAGCTCAGAGATTTTAATAGAGCCTATCATGTTCTCCAGATATTTCAAACAGGGACACTTGTCATACTGGGCAAGTATGCCTACTATCTTCTCTGATTATCCTAGTTCTGTTTCTCACCTGACCAAGTCAGGACCTTGCCTAAAGTAACAGAGCATAGATAACAGCTATGTGGCTGCCTCATGGGACCTTCGTTGCTTTGCTTCACCCAGTCTTAGCCTCTCATTGGGGTCTGGCACTTTTGTCTGGACCCTTAGGACCTAGTCACTTGTTGGCTGACACCTCTTGAGACTCACCTCAATGCTGACTGTGAATTTGCTTGGGGATATGTATTTTCTAACTTGCCATTGCCATTGTCGTTTTTTCATCTCAAATCTACACATGAGGAGGAGTTCTAATTTCACTCTAAAAGGGGACCTGAGTAGTGGTTTTCATTTTGTTTCTTTGTGCTCATTTATTCATTCACTTGTTTTATAAACATTTGTCAACAAAACTTCTGTGGGTCAGGCACTGTGGGACATAAATGAGTAAATGATTTTGACACTCTCTCAGACAAATGGAGTTTACCAGACAGAAATATTATAGTTCGGGGAAATTAAGTTTTAAAACACAGGAAGATGGAGGATATGTCTGACTTAGAGAGTTGAACCAAATTTTGAAGTGAGTAAGAAGTGATTATAAACAGAAGAGGTGGCTTGTGAGACAGAGGGATGGTTTGTGCAGTGGCAGATGTTTGAGGGTGGGGGGTAATGTGAATTTCTTCCTGTGAAGAGTTAGTAATGGGCAAGAAGTACAGCATAAACTATTTGTTACTTTTAGGAAAAAGAACCATCATAACAGTGTATGGAAAGTCAGCATGGTACAGTGAGAAACCTCCAACTGAGTGTTAGAAGTTCTGGGTTTACATCATGGATACCAGATGTTCCACTTTAAGTTCTAGTTTTGCCATGTGCTGTGATCATGGGGAGATCACAGACTTGCCAACTCATTTTTGTCACCTGTAAAATACACACAATAAGACCTCCTTGAGACTAAATGAGATCAGTTATTCAGCAATAAATAAGCATTTAGTATTGTTGATGCCAATATAACATTCATTTTTAATGCCAAAATGTATAAACAATTAGCTGATTTGCACATATGTAGAATGACTTGTCTCTGCAGAATTTTTACATTCCAGATAGCTTTGTTTGTAGTCTCGTCTAGCCATATGGACTTTGTTTTCAAAGTGAAATGAAATAATGTAGTGCTGAAATAAGAGTTTGTGTGAAAGCAAGGTTGATATCAGTAGTGGCTCCAGTGGATGGCCTATTGCATCATTCACCAATGCCAGAGTCTGCCACTCTTGGCAACAGTAAGCTGGTGAACCTGGGAAATGAGAGAAGCCAGCCCTCTCCACACCATCCACAGTTATCAGATTTGCTCAACACTTTTGCCAAAGCAACTTGGGCTTTGTTGCCAAAGCCACTTTTCTTTTCTTTCTTTCTTTTTTTTTTTTTTTTTTTTTGGTGAAGTTTCTAACTAGTGGAACAACTCTGTTGATAATGAAACAGAAAGAAAGAACTCCTTAAAGAGGATACTCTGCAAAAGCCTGTGGTCATTGCCCTGGAGATGCAAGGTAAGGTCATCCCTGAGCTACAGGATCCTTCTTATCACATAGTATTTACTTCCTCCTACTGGGTATCCTAATGACAATGATTTTAATAGGGAATCATATACCAATATCATTAGCAATGAGTGGTGATCATGACTGTACATAATCCCTGGTATTTCTAAATAGACTTAAACATGATTTTAAAATCTCATTTTAATCAAAACACACACACACACACACACACACAAACACACACACACACACACACACACACAACAGTGGATACAGAAAGAGCCAATATCCCCGACTCCTCCAGTTTCATGAAAATGAAATAGATGATGTTTATTTACTTTGATGCATGTAATCTATGGCTTTCTCTACATTCACACATATTATTACATACACACATTACATATGCTTTCTTATTTGTTTGATTTAGTGAGTGGAATTATTTTCTACACATATGATTTGATGTCCAAATCTGTTGATCTATAGGTGCAACTCATTTTAAAACAACCACATAGCCAAGAGCTGGTGGCTCATGCCTATAGTCATAGTAACTTAAGAGTCTGAGTTCTGAGAATCCCCATTTGAAGCCAGCAAAGGCTGACAAGTCCAAGAGACTCTATCTCCAATTAACTAGCAAAAAGTTAGAAGGGAGTTGTGGTTAAAATGGTACAACATTAGCCTTGAGTAGAAAAACACCAAGCAAGAGCCTGAAGCCCTCGTTTCCAGCCCCACTACCAACACACACACACACACACACACACACACACACACATACACACACATATACACACACACTGCAAAGAAATGAATGGACCTGAAAACAGTTATGCTAAGTGAAGTAAGTCAGGCTCAAGAGACACACATTTTCTCCCATAGGTAGAAGTAGAACTGATTTATAAATGTATAAGAAAACTGAAAAGTAGGGGGGTGATGGGGATGGGGTAGTCTAATGAAAAGAAAAAGAGGGGAGAATGTAGTCATAATATTCAATACACATTCTATGAAATTAAGAAAATTGAAGGGAGGGATTCGGTTGGGAGAGATGAGAAAGAATGATGAAAGGGATGACATTGATCAAGATGCTTTGTATTCATAAGCTTATTTGTTAAATGTTACAACTTTGTACAACTACTTAAAGATAATAAGTATATAATGTAAAAAACAACAACTGCAGAATAGTTTGTTGTGAAACAAATGTCAAGATTTAAGTAAAAATCTCTAAATAAGAATCCATGTCATTTCTAGGTTTTCACTTTAGCATATAATTCCAGAAGAAACATTCCTACATATATATTTCAGATAGATGGTAAATGTATGTGTCTATAGATCAGTATCTATATGTATGCAGTTCTACATTGCAGTCTTACAATAAGTTTGCTGGTTAGACTTAATGCACTTTCTAATTTTAATAGGACATTCTGTGTCATAGTTTATGAAGATTACACTATGAATATTTGAGGTTATGATTTCTCCATGTCCTTTCCAGTCTTCAGTAACATAGGTCTTTTCAATTTTTGTGAATCAGATAAGCCAGAAATTAATTACATTAATCTTTCACTACCCCCTTCTCTTCAAAGTAGCCATTTTTAAAACCTCACTGTGGGGGCCACCAGATATGTTTAACTCAGAGTTCAGCCCGTTATCCACGAGCTTATAACCTATGTTGTTTTGCCAGCACAGCTAGTCTAGTTCTCAGGTAGTTTTAGAAGCACAAGTAAATTTAGTGTGAAATAGCCCTGGCAGCTATAAAAAGTTGTGTTTTATTCATTAAAGGAAGGCCTGACAGTGAGGCTAAGTACCGTGGTAGGGAAGAGATTCCACTAAACACCTGTAGAGGCATATTTGAAAAAGAGGTTAAAAGAACAAACAAAAAAAAACCCTCCTAATCCACCAGCCGCTCCCATTTGCTCCACATGAAAAAGAAGAAGCGGGGTAGGGAGTAAGAATAAGAATAACTGTCTTCCTGAACCCTCACAGGCTCTGTTGCTGAATGCTGTAGTGAAATATGCACAGTCTCTAACTCCAGGCCTGCTACATGGTAGCTACTCAATAAACTGTGATCACCAGATAACAAACAGCATACTTGTTTTCAATTTGACATGTGCTACTATAGATACTTCCTTGGTAAACTATAATTTCTGAATACGTTCCCATTCAAAGGCTTTACTCCTCTGTAGTTTCTAGGGACAGGAACATTTTCTGCAGGCTGGAACGAAAAGCTCTTGTCTCTAAAAGCTAAATGGAACTTCCTACTCCTCAGATCTGTCCTCTGACTCCAGAGCAGCAAAGCAACCCTTTACCTATGTTTGTTTGTTTGTTTGTTTGTTTGTTTTGTGGCCACAGAAGAAGGAAGCCACAGGAAGCCCAGCAGTGGCCTAGGCATCTGAAGTTCAACCTCACAAGTGAATGATAACTTTTCTTTTCTTTTTCTTGGTTCTATTCATTTCTTTGTCCTTCCTTCCTTTCTTCCTTCCTTCCTTCCTTCCTTCCTTCCTTCCTTCCTTCCTTCCTTCCTTCCTTCCTTCCTTCCTTCTTTTTTTATGCTGGTACTCAGGCTTGAACTCAGGGCCTGTACACTTTCCCTTAGTGTTTTCACTCAAGACGACTAGCATTCTACCACTTGAGCCACAGCTCCACTTCTGGCTTTTTGCTGGTTAACTGGAGATAAGAGAAGAGACTCATCAACTTTTCTGCTGACTTTCCTGGCTTTAAACCACAATATTCAGATCTAGCCTCCTGAGTAGCTATGATGACAGGCATGAGGCACCCATGCTTGGCAGATGATAACTTTTTTACACAATGGGAAGCTCTGCTTACTTCAGTTGCTGCCAATTTTTATTTTCTATAGGTTTTATTTATGGAATTCTCCTCACTTAACTACTAATAAGTTTATCTGTCCTACTCCAACTATTTAAGGACCACTCATGAATAAAAGGAGGCTTCAAGCACCATCAAGGAACCAAGGCATCATCTTGAACTTGCCTCCAACCTTGATATAAATATTGGCTTCCAATTATCAGCTTGGGCCTTTTGGCTTCTTTGGGGTTTTTTTTTGTTTTTGTTTTTTTTTGTTTTGTTTTTTGCCAGTCCTGGAGCTTGGACTCAGGGCCTGAGCACTGTCCCTGGCTTCTTTTTCCTCAAGGCTAGCACTCTGCCACTTGAGCCACAGCGCCACTTCTGGCCATTTTCTATATATGTGGTGCTGGGGAATGGAACCCAGGGCTTCATGTATATGAGGCAAGCACTCTTGCCGCTAGGCCATATTTCCAGCCCCTGTTTTTTTTTGTTTATTTGTTTGTTTGTCTGTTTTGTTTTACTGGTACTTCCTTCCTTCCTTCCTTCCTTCCTTTTCTCCTTCCTTCCTTCCTTCTCTCCTTCCTTCCTTCCTTCTCTCCTTCCTTCTTTTCTCCCTTCCTTTTTCCCTTCCTTCCTTTCTTTCTTCCTCCCTCCATCTTTCCTCCTTCCTTCCCTCCCTCCTTCCTTCCTTCCTCTTTCTTTCTTTCTTCCTTTCTTTCTTTTTTCTTTCCTTTTTTCTTTCTTTCTCTCTTCCTTTCTTCCTTTGTTGCCATCCAACAAAACAGTCTATAAATGCAATGTGTCTTGATCCCCTTTTCCTTTTTTTGTACTAGGGACTTCACTTAGGTCCTTGTATTTGCTAAATCAATGCTTTACCCTTAAAGCCACTTCACCAGGTGGGTTGTTGGGTTTTTTTTTCTTTTAGATAGGCTCTCATTTTATAGGTTGTGATACTCTTATCTGTGCTCCCCTTTGTTGCTGGGAAGACAGGCATGTGCCACTGTACCCAGCCATTGTGTTTGTCCCATAGCTTGGGATGACAGTTGCACACCATTGTACTCAGTCATTCATTGAGATGGTCTGAATTTTTATGTCCAAGCTAGTTTCAAACTATGATCCCCATCCTCGAACAATAGCACCCAGCTTGGCTGTAGCCTAGGCTTACCACACACTTGTGAAACTCTTGCCTCAGCTGTGAGAAAGCTGGGATTACAAGTCTTTAGTCTATACCACCACACTTGGCTGTCAACTTTAAGTGTTGCCTCTCAACTGAAATGCTGATTTTGGTCTCCACTTAGACACTACGCTGAAAGAGGTCTCACCAGGCACTCAGGATCTTGCAGCCCCCAGGGTCCATGGCATTGATAACAATGCTTGGCTCCAACATGGGGACTGTAGAGGTTTAACTGGGCCAACCCTACCTGTTCCCATACTTTCTCACCCCTAGCTGTCTGCAACAGGAAAATTTGCACTGGACATTTGACTACATTCAGTCTCCTTCATCCTGCTCTCCTCATGTTTGTGTTCATTGTGCTTTTGAACAAACTGTTCAGTCCTTCCCAGCACAACAGCTTGGCCAGATGTTTCTGCCTGCTCCTGGAATTCTGATTTGAAGGCTATGAGCCTGGTATCATTCCAGTGATTAGCAAAGTAGAATGCAAACCAACTTCCCCTGGGAACCTGTAATAGAAACATCTTAGCCTCAATGTGTAAGGCATTTTCCATGCCTTGTTCCTGCTGACCATATGTTAAAGCAGAGAGATGATAAGATCTGTTGCTAGAGAAGGAGTGGAGGCAAATCATCTTCCCCATGCCCTGAGCACCGGATCTCTGGGGCTAGATGGGCTTGCCACTACAGCAGCAGCGCCAGGTGCTATCGAAAAATCCAATCTGATCTACTCCAACGGGGCAATTATACTCTGGGACTGATAGGATCACACTCTGGAAGCACAGGGTAAAATTAAATTTGAAAGAAAATGAGATTTCTTTTGTTTTCTACCAAGCCCCACAGATAAGTGTTCTTTACAACTTGACCTTGATGGCCATGTGTAGCATCTTTGTAGGCCTAGGAGGAACTGACAGGCAAATTGAATGAAATGGTAGTTCCGTTCCTTTCTTGCTTAGTTTCACCACTAAGGACAGACAATAGTCTCCCTTTTTATCTCCCTCTAGGCTGACACCGATGAAATTGCAAAATACTGTGGAGGAAGATTGTCCCTAGCGTCCTTCCATCCTTCTGGGTTTAGCTTCCAAGTCACAGCTACCAGTTCTTAACCCAGAGCCCTGCATTTCTTTAGCCCCCAGCTAGGACCCAGTGGATAAGCTCAGCTGAGCTAAAATGTTAATGGTAGTACAAAAGAGGTAAACCCTTTACCTCTTCCATGTATATCTTGTTAAGTGGCCTTCAAGCTAAAAAGCATCTGGCACAGATTTCAAAGATCCTAACAAGGCTCTAGAAGGCTCCCTTCACTCCAAATCATAGCCCTGATTCTGCTCTCCCGAGGACAGGGTGAGCTCTGATCATATGCTTTCCTTGCTGATTGAGGGAATCCTTTCTCAGAGTGCAGTCTGAAGACAAATTGCATCAAGATTACCTGGGATGCCGGCCCAGAATTACTATGTCAAACTCTATCATGGCTTCTGAGGAAATAACATTTTCATATGCCTTCCATGAGATTCTAAGGCATAATTTTAAGGCAGTTGGCCATAGATTCAGGGGTTGTTCTTCTAGTGGTCCCAACTCCTTCTGACCATCTTGGGTTTGATGGATTATCACTGGGGCAATGGAAACTGTTGTTTTGGCCTGTATACACTCTTCATTCCTCTCATTGCCACTAAGGGCCAAAGGCTTTGTAGAAGTGTGAAATGTCCTCCCAGACAATTCTTTTAGACTTTTTTCCAATGGGAAAAATTGAATGCTTCCAAATAATACATCTTGATGTTTAAAACTATAGAATAGCCTTTGAACATAGATCTAATCATATTCATGGAGGTCTTCAATGATGATAAAAATTGTAGTCATAACTACTATTTATTGACTGCCCATAGTCTAGGCCCAGTGTAGTGTATTCATAGTTATGACTTGTTTTAATCTTCACAGTTTCTGTGGTTGATAGCACAAGAACAGCTTATCTGTTTGTTTGGTTTTATTTGCCAGTCCTTTTGCTTGAACTCAGGGCCCGGGCACTGTTCCTAAGCTTCTTTTGTGCAGGGCTAGTCCTCTACCACTTGAGCTACAGCACCACTTCCAGCTTTGTCTGTTTATATGGTACCTCAGAATCAAACTCAGGGCTTCATGCATGCTAGGTAGGCAAGCACCCCACCACTAAGCCATATTCCCAGCCCTAGAAAAGCCTTTTTACACCTGACCTTTTACACAAAGTCATAACTTAAATCTCACGTAACTAGTAACTGATGCCATAGTTGGAATTTAAGCCAGTCTGTCAGAATCTAGAAACTTCTTTCCAGATAGATGCAAATTTCTAGGACTAAACCAACCACTATATTATAAACCCCAGCTCCCAAATTTGTGAGGTCTTTAATCTAATCACTTATTTCAGAAACCTGAAGATCAGAGGCACTGGTCATTTCAAGCTACTCACTAGTTAGAAGCATAGCTGAAACTTGAACTCAGGATATTTTCTCTCGATCTATAGCTTTTCCTATCATCTTACTTTGCTCTATCTGCCTGCCATATCCACTTTCATTTATTCTTCTAGGACAATAATACTATCTCTACTTATTAGATTAACAACTATATGACTTTCCTAGAATTAGTATGACAAATTGTGGTAAATATTGCGACTTAAAACAGCCCCCCCTCCAAAAAAAAAAACAGCCCACTCACTTCTCATACTCCCAAAGGTCAGAAGTTCAACATGAAAGCATTAACAGGGGCTCCCTAAGGTTCCTCTCAGGGCTGGCAGGGAGCATCTTTCTAGTTCTTCCGCTTCTGATGGCTCCAACCAGCCCAAGTACCCCAGAAAACCAAGCATCATTTGGAGTGTGGCTGCATTACTCCAATCCCTACCTCCAATTTCTTAAGACCTTCTTCTCCACTGTGCCGTAATTTTTTCTATTCTGCCTCTTACCACTTGCCACTGGGTCAGAGTTCACTTGAATGGTCCTGGGTAACCTTGATATCCTTAACTATTTCTGCAAAAAAAATCTTTTTTTCTAAATTAAGTCACATTCACATGTTCTGGGGTTTAGAGCAGATACATGTCTCCTGGAGCTCACCGTTAAGTTTCTTATAACAGGGTACTGGTATTTTAAGATAAGCTCAGAAATATAAATATATAAGCTCTTTAGAAAGTACAGGGAGCAGGGAGCCAGGGTCTTATGCCTGTAATCCTAGTTACTCAGGAAGCTGAGAACTGGGGACCATGGTTCAAAGCCAGCCTGAGCAGGAAAACCCATGAAAGTTATCTGATAACTACCAAAAAGAGCTAGGAGTGGAGCTGTGGCTCAGTGGTAAAGCTGGTCTTGAGCAAAGGAGCTTAGGGACAGTTCCCTGGACCTGAGTTCAAGCCTCACGACTGCACACACAAGAAAAGTGTGCTCAGGAGCTGGGGGGCATAGCTCATTGTAGAATACCTGCCTATCATACATGAAGTCCTGACTTTGATTTCCAGCACTAAATAAATACAAAAATACATAAATGCTAAAAACAAATGTAGTTTCTTGACATTTGTCTTTCAGTTGTTTCTTCCCAAATACTGACTGAGGGCTGTCCACGGGCTGGTTGTTGGTGAGGATTGAAGACTTGTAGGGCTTCTTTGGGAGCAGAAATGCTAAGCTTTGGACAACCCGAATAGGTAGATGGCTCTGAAAAGTGAAAGCCCCAGAAAAAGGTACAGAAAGGAGCCTAGATTCATGAGGAAGGAGCAGCAGAAAGGAAGCTATAGGTGGATGAGATGCTTATGGAAGCAGTGACTTCACAGGCACAGGATAGAAGAGGAAATTTCAATGGCTTTTGTCCAGTTGCACTTGGATTTGGCATCAGTGGGAAGGAGAGAAGTCTTCTCTGCTTCTGAGAGGCCCAGAGGCTGGGAAAAGAGTGCTATAAACTTCCACAAGCCCTTGCTGACCACCGAAATAGTCTTGGCTGCTGTATTGTTGCCATTCCAGTGGATTTGTGCAGTTCTTGCAGCAGTGGGGAAGCTGGAGTGGTGGGGAGCATTTACACAGAAGCAGAAACATTCTCCATAGGGCCAGGCAAGCTGAGATTCCCATGGGGAGGCTCTTCTCAGCCACGCCCACTTCCACAACAACTGAGGAGCACACCAGCCTGGCTCAGCTAGGCTGCCACTCTGACCTCTGGGAATCCTGCTGTGCTCATCCCTGCAAGGAGCAAGGGCAGCCTGCAATACAAGATACTCTTTATGCCAGATGCTTTTGGAGGATCCAATGCCAGCCAGCACTTGGAGCATCCTTCATCATCTCCCAGAGCCAGGCACTCTGTGTGCCCCTTCGCCTGCACTGGCTCATCCCCCTCTGACACACTCCAGACTCCAGCTCTGGTGAACTCCTGCACCCGGAACTCTCAGTTTCTCTGGCACTTGAGAGAGAAAGAAGGTTTCAAGGACAGAATGGGCAGATAAATCCCCTTGTTGTTTTCATACTTGTGGATTATTTGAGGGGAAACAACAACAGAAAAACATTTAAAAAAAAAGGTTATCCGGCAGTCAAGTTTATGGCTATTTCAAGAAAACAGAAACCTTTTCCTCCTCAGAGTTCTTAAACTGTGGCACCTTGCTAACTCGGTGTTGCAGCATTAGGTACCTCTTGTCAAGCATGAGAATCTAGCAGTGTGTTGAGCCTTGCAAAAGTTCCCCAGAAATCTGGGTCCCACAAGAAATCCAGAGGCAGGTGGTAGCCTATAGAAGGCAGTCTTTAGGACTAAGTAAAAGGCATCATCTTGCAGTGGGTCATTCACAAAATAAGATACAATTGCCTTTGAAACTCTGATTTCCCAGTATCATCCTTTCCTCCATGTGTCTCTTGGTGGCTGCCTAGTCCCCAGACCAGGAGCTGGGTTCAAGGGAACGGAATTGACATGGACAAGGAGCTGAAAGAAGAAAGCCTGGTTAAATGGGGGTTGGCATGGGTATCCCTGGAATTTTGTGGGAAATGAAGAGCAAGGCAGAGAGGGCAGTGATTGGGAGCCAGATTCCCTACTCCTTATTTATGAATAAAGAAATGTGTGGAGGCCATATTCCAAGCTCTGCCATGCACACCAATTCATTGCCAACTTACCTAATTCACTGCCACTGAGGAGTATCACATGAGAAATTCCATATGGGAAATGAGAGGAAAAGTAAGGCTTTTCTGCCTACAGCGCTCCTTCCAGATTCAGACTCCAAGACTCATTTATTCCCCAAATATTTATTTAGTGTTCAAAGTTTTACCCTAGGTTTGTAAGATACAGCAATGTACAACAATAATCCCTAACATTTACCTAGCACATATTATCTGAAAGCACTCTACTTAGTGCTTTACATAGATGAACTCACTCAATGCTTTCATTTCTTCACAGGGTGCATAACACTATTATGTCTATTCCATAGAGAAGGATGACCAAAAGAGTTTCAGTAGGACTGTGGGGTTGGAATTTGGACTGGGATAAATTCAATCCAGGATTATATCCTTAATCTCTGTGAAATAACAAATTTTATAGTCTAGTAAGTCAACTCTAACTCCAAGTGTGTTGAACACTCAAGGCTGTAAGTGCTTAAATAGGAGTAAGATAGGCTGGACATGGAGTATGGAGCATGTAGAGTAGAACAAGAGGTTTCTGAATGATGAGGGTGAATTTGATCTTTTTTAGACAGAGCACTAATCATATAAATATCAACTTAGTGAGTATAAGCATATGTTTCAAATTCAGTGCCAAAATTTTATACAATCCTATGACATTGTTTGTGTTTTCATGTTTGTTTGTTCAGATACAGTCTTACTATGTAGGCCAGGTTGCCCTTGAAATTATGATCTTCTCACCTCATCCTCTTGAGTGCTAGAATTAAAGTTATCTGCCACTATGCCCAGCAAGATAGGTATTATTTTTGATATATTTGTTAGACTAGATCATTGAAAAGCCAAATACAATTTAGAGAGACACACATCTGGGAATTGCAGCAATGGCCAGAGGGAGAAAATAGGTTTAAATAGTATGTACCCCAAGAGTGTGTCTAGGGCACTACAGAGCTAATTTTGGTAAGGGTTTCATATCTAAGGAAATGAGATGGGTTATATGGGCTCATGACAAATGGAGGATTTGAGCTAAGTGGTTGGCCTTAATTAAAAAAGGCATAAGAAGGTTTGAATCAGGAAGACAGCAGAATTCAGGCAAAAGGATAGAAGTAGAAAGATGGCAATGGGGGTAATTCTGAAATCCTGTTCCTCGGTTGGTCCATGGTACCTAGTGAGTCCCACCATGTACAGAACAGAGGGGTCTGCTGGAAGGAAGAGGTTTCTGCCATCCTGACCTTGGTCACTGAGGGCCATGAAAATCTAAATTAAGGCAAGAACAAGGATAAAGGGTGAGGGAGGGGGTTAATAGTGTTTCATGTTCAAGAGAAACAGCAACCCAACAACTGAGGCATCTGAGTTCTGTCAGTAGTAGGAAAATAAATGGACTGTGCTCTGATGGCAGGCTAGATGTCAACATATCTTGGTGTCATACTTACCTTTAGTTAAGTACCAGGTGAGATAAAACATATCATCTAACTTGCAAAATTTCAAAAGGTTTCTCCCTACCCCCACTTGCCTTTTCTTTTTCCATTCACTCATGTTTATTTGAGGTTGAGGGTCATTGAAAGAACCCAGGCAGCAAGGGACAGGAGAGGCCAGTCCCGGCACAGCATGACTAGGAAGACTGAGTTTCTGGAGCACATGATGGGTCCTCCGTCTTTGAATTACCTACTCACAACTGCTTTGCCCTATTATATACTGTTAGCTGGGTCAGCGCCTCTATTTCTCTTCTCTCCCTCCTACTGCCAGCCTTTGTTCTGAGTTCTACCTGTTAGCAGCTCGGCTAGAGGCTGGGAATGGGGACAGAAAAGACTCTAAAATTTAGCCTCCTATCTTTGGCACATGATTAGCAACTCTGATGAAAGCCAGGTTAGGGGAAAGAAGGTTGAGGTTACTGTGACAAATTCTTCCTGTCATTAATTATATCAGGAGTATTATATATTTTTTACCTAGTTCTCTCTGCCCGTCCCAATTCAGTGAAGCATCAGAGCCCATGGGGCATTGAGTAGAGGTCTGTAACCATAAGGTTGGTAATATATTGAAAGAAGCCTATCTAGCAGATAGGACACATCCTGAGCTCCTTCTGGTCTCTGTTTATAACTTATTTTACTCTAACAAACCAGAGGGAGAAGGCACTGGGCCAGAATTTTTCTCTAGGTCTCTGAAATCACTTCTTCAACTCCCTCACCCTCACAGCAGAATAGAGTTCTTCGCCAAGATGACTCTGCCTATGTGAATTGCATATCATTTTAACAATTACACCACACTTTGTCTCCCATTTAATTCCCTCCTCTCATCTAATTGGTGAGGTAGGCTTTATTATCCCCATTTTATAGATGAGTAAGTTCCTGTTTAGTGACTTCCACAAAAAGCTGAGCTGCTTAGGATAGAAATGAATTTGAGTGAATGTTTTCTCGTTCTGAAGCCATTGTTTCCATCCTAGCATAAAACTTTCCTGTTGGCTCCATTATTATACTATTTTTTTCCTGGGGGAAGAGCAAGGGCCTATGTTTGGTCATCACTAATTCCCTGAACATCATGGATTCTCTGGGTACTGTTGGCTCAGCTCTAATAAGTACTGGATTGGAGAGCAAATGTCATATTTGGGTGCTCTATTTTCTCATTGCTAAAATGGCTGAGTTTGGATTAAGTAATTTTTCAGACTCCAGTTCCAAATTCCATACTTCTGTGGCTATGATGTTCTTTCATTCTCTTTTCTGATCCAAAGTTAGCCATTCTCAAATCATAATAGAATTAGGTAGACTAATGACCCTGCTTAGTTTCATTCCACTCAATACATCCATGGGTTCTATGTGTGACCTTTACTCATCCCCTATAGCTAAAATGGTTCTGTAGTGAATGGATCAATGACATGTTCTTCTGGGTCAAAGTCCTAAAAGGCCATTCCTCAGCTGATATTTGGCCCAATTTTGTATGTTGTGGCCTGGATAAGGACTGTGTAAGTACTTCATGTTTCCTTTATTTTTTGAGTATCAATGGACTACCTGATTCCATGAAGCATCAGAGCCCAGAGACATTCAGTAGAGACTTGTAACAAGAGTTGGTAATAGATTAAGAGAAGCCTATCTAGTGTGTTTTCACAGTAGAGGTTTGTGTCTGTCTTCCATTACGAAGCCATGGATAACTTGAAATTGGAAAGGAGGGACATGGAGGTATCAGCTCTGTTGAATACATGAACTGAAGGAATGGTCCCTTTGTCATTAGCGCAGGCCCTCTGGGAATCCCAGGGCATCAGAGTCCATTATAACGAAGGCCATTTGTTCTCTAGTTGCAGAAGTTGCCCTGCTAGCCCTTAACCCAGCTGGGCAGCGAGGCCAGCAAGGCACAGCTGTATACTAATGAACAGCCAGATGGAAACCCAAATACAGCATTGTGTTAGTGGCCAACTGAATCCTCAGCTTTCTAAAACAAACCACAACCTGTGTGGTGGATACTGCTGGGAAGGAGACCATGGTAGTGTTTGATCACTATAATATTGTCCCAAGTGGAGCCTCAAATAATCTTTGCACCCATGTCAGCCCATCCCAGACTGAGTATTTTGGGAGGTGATAAGCAAGGCTTAGCTTCCCAACAGATTATAAGGCTAGACAACCAGGCTAGAGTTCCACTTCCTGTGGTCAGTTAATGGCCTTATGCCCTTTTGTAGAGTTCTTTGAAGTATAGCAGTGACCTACCCCCAGGCCTGGGAGGGTGTCTGCCAGTACCAGTAGGGTAGGCAGAAGGAAGCAAATAGTTTCCTCTCAGCCAGTTGGGACAGAGACTCCCCATGTGAAACAGAACTGCAGATTAATGGCATGGAACAAAAGCAGCTAAGCAGCTGCCAATATGCATCCAGTAGAGGCCAGGAGCCATAGTAAAGCTAAGGCGGAACAGGGAAAATATAACCAGCCCTGCCCAGTTGATTTGTCGCATCTGCATTAACGCAGTGTTTATAGTCTTCTTTCTCTGAATAGGAGGTGGGCTCTAATGATATCACTTTAAATCTCAAGGCCAGAGATATAATCGGATACCATTGCTTCTTAATTACATGGTAACTACTATGCCATTAGTTTCTAACTCCACTCTAATTGCAACTCACTTCTGATTAGTGGGCAATAAACATTCACCAACAGGGTCCAAGGAGATCTATTTCCATACGATTTACTCAGCTTAAGTAAAGGAATGCAAACATACAAATTGGGTGAATGCAGGGAGTCTGCCCCAATGATTTCATCATAAAGAATATTTGTTGAGCTTGAATGACCCTTTGGATTAAATAAACAAAGATAAATCAGGGGAAATATCCATACATCTCCCCAGTCTTAAAGCAGGAAGTCAAGGCTTGCAACCCAGAGTCTTGAGTTCAGATTCAAACTCTTATTTGCTGGTCATGTGATCTGGCTTAAGCACAAAACATTCTCGAGTGTCAGTTTTCTAATATAAAATGGTTAAAACAGAGATGAGGGTGTAGATCAGCAGTAAAGCATTTGACTAGAATGCATAAGCCCATAGGCTCAATACCCAGCACCACAAAAGTAAATAAGAATTAAGTGGGTGAAATAGTAGAAACTATTTAGCAAAATGAAAGGCTAAAGAGACCAGATATAAGAAAGAAACTGTGAAATAAAAAGTTGCATATTTATTACTATTATTATGATTAATTATTTCCAGAATAAGAAGCATCCATTGATAGTGACAGATGGGAAACTATTATTTCAGTGTCTTTAGTGTCAGACTTTAATATGAATTCAAATCACCTAGGGCATTAGATTCCTATTCAGCAGGTCTGGAGTGGTACATTAAGGTCTGCTTGCATTCATTCTTCCCTCCCTCCCTCCCTCCCTTCCTCCCTCCCTTTTTTCTTCCTTTCTTTTTTCTATTCTTGCCATTTCTGGGACTTGAACTCAGGGCCTTACAATCTAACTTAGCTTTTTTACTCACAGATGGTGCTCTACTACTTGAATCATACATTCACTTCTGGCTTTTGTTGATTATTTGGAGATAAGAATCGCATGGATTTGTGTGACTAGGGCTAGCTCCAAACCTCAATTCTCAGATCTCAGCTTTCTGAGTAGCTAGGATTATAGGCATGGCCCACTAGATGAGTCTATTTCTAAACAAGTTCCTGGTGACATTGATGCTTGTGTGAGCTTCCTCTCACAAGTCAATGACCCAAGGAGCTAGCTGTGGAATATGACAGGCCAAAGGGCAGAATGATCATCAGAAATCCTCTGCCCATTTTAAGGGAGCCAGGCCTTCCAGCAACTCTTCCTGTGAAAACTCACATATGTGAGTTTTCATATGTGAGCATTGTCTGGAAAGATCTCAGAGGCATCTCTGAGGTCAGGACCTCATCTTTTAGGGCCCAACACTGGAAAGGAAATGCTCCTCAGGAGGAGTACATGGAAGATCCTGAGAAAAGATACTTCAGTCTGCTGATCAGTAGAGATGTTTCTTCCTCTGTCAGAAAATTTGCAGCAGATTAGACAATATGGTTCTGGCTAGAATCTCCATATAGGCTGCTTCATCCTCAGACACTGCAGAGCCTGAACTATAGAAGAGACTCAGTTACTACCTGAAGGAAGAAAGAAAAGACAGAAAGCAGAAGGGGAGGATGAAGTGACCTTATTTTTGAGGCGGCAGACATTCACATATTCTGTAATGGCTGGAAGAACACTGGAATAATAGATGGTTGAAGCTGGAAGGCATCTTAAAAGTCAACCTCTTATTTTGCACTCCTCCAGACTAAGTTCCAAGGAAAACTGCAATCCAGTTTCCCAAGTTCTCAATCCTGTCTTCTTTCCCACCCTGCTCAGATTAAGTAAACAATCCATATTTGTGGATTATTCTCATACCAAGTACCTATGCAGAATGGAAGTCTAGCTAGGGGAGCAGAAATGAGCCCACCTGAGAATGCACCTGCTCTTGCATAGCTTCTTGACTGAGTTCTAAACACTATCTCTGTGATTCCTAAAAGAAGAAAATTTTGTTTCTTCTGTCTACATTCTCCAGTGCAGAAAAAATCTACACTTTCCAAGTTCTGATGCAGAGAGGAGGCCCCCTTCCCACAGTGCAAAACTCCCCTCACCAGTACAACTAGCATAATTTCCAGCATCTATGGGTATGGGTGCCTGGAGACCATTAAGAGACAGTGTTTATTTCCGAAAAAGCTACGCAATGTGTCCTGAGGGCACCTGCATCTCAGGTGATCCAGACTTGCTGAGGCAGGTGGGGGCTTCCTGGCAGCGCCAGGCTGAAGAAGACATAATCTGGCAGTGAACACAGGCACATGATCAAGGTGAAGGACCAAGTGGCCCGATAAATCTGCATCTCTCAGAGAATTTTTGGAATCTCAAATCTCCTATTAGGGTGCTGTGGGAGAGGTGAGACATGAAAGCCACTTAGATCTATGGCACAATCCTGGCTGTCACTTGGCCCTCCACAGGAAGAGCAGAGTCTTTGAGTCCTTTTTGATGTTACTTAATCTAGGGCCTATAATATATACCTCAGGTGAACAAATTTAATACATCCCTGCATTATGGTTTTGCTTTTGAAACTCTTAGCATTGAAAATAGAAAATCACATCCTTCTAGCAAAGACTTCCATGAGATTGCTAAGTACAATGTAGAGTAACATGCAAATATACACCAACGTGGGGTATTTTAGAAGCCTAATTGAAAAGTGCATAGTATGTTTGAAAATCAGAATGTTTAAACTTCCAGTTTTGTTTCTTGTCTCTCTGTTTATATCACTAAATATGTTAGTGCTGGGAAGGCCACCCTACTCTCACACTCTGGTCCAGCTCCTCTATATGCTGGAAGATGTTAAAGTACAAAGATATCAGGAGATTGCCAGAGTGATTCGGTTCTAGGACTGTCTCAGGCTTGTTTTCAATTTGGTTGTTTTGGAGCACTGGGCTTGAATCCATAATCTTGCTTATGTTAAGTAACACAATGTACCACTGAGTTGTATCCCCAGATCATTCCTGGATTTGGAGCACATACTTCTGGATTTGTGCCATGAGAAGACCATAGGAAGGTCCTCAGTGTAGACCTAAGCTCTCTCTAGATGAGAGAATTCTGGCTGTGTTTGGAGAAGGATTTGAAGTCTTAAATGTCACTGAGGCATATTCAGACCTGCAGATTAAGCAAGACATCTCTCATGCTGCTAGTCTTTAAAATCTGATCTCTGGGGCTGGGGATATAGCCTAGTGGCAAGAGTGCCTGCCTCGGATACACGAGGCCCTAGGTTCAATTCCCCAGCACCACATATACAGAAAACGGCCAGAAGCGGCGCTGTGGCTCAAGTGGCAGAGTGCTAGCCTTGAGCGGGAAGAAGCCAGGGACAGTGCTCAGGCCCTGAGTCCAAGGCCCAGGACTGGCCAAAAAAAAAAAAAAAAAAAAAAAAATCTGATCTCTGTGCTCTGTGTCCTTCTGGCCAATTATCTACCCAGGCTTGGAATCCAGGCTTCTTGTTCAATAGCTCTTTCTAGAAAGGGAGCCATTTCTCTTATATTGTTGGGACACAGATGAGTTGGAAATAAAATTTGGTTATAGTCTATTTAGATGCAGGCTACACTAGCCACCGAAAATGAAAGATTCATAATTCTATGAAGCACTAATAGCTCTTATTGGTCCCTGCTGTCTTTATCTTCATAAATGTAATTAAGCCTTTCCCTTCCTTCCTCCCTTCCATCGCAGAAAGGAAGCTCTTTTCACAGACTTCTTGCCAGCCCCAATGAAATGATGGGTCCCCTGATAAGAACAGATGGCCCTACTGAAGCCACTCTCTTGGCTGTGGCTTTCTCTAGGAAGAGGGATTCCTGTGGCTCCTAGTTGATCAATATTTCTCATTAGCACTGTCCCATCACCCACATGCCCTGCAATCTAGCAGTGGGTCATCACTGTGGAGAAGGGCCTGAGCCTGAGTGGTTTCTATGCTTAGGCAGGGGAGAGAGAAAACCAAGGTCAACCAACCTAAGGAAGCATGAGAAGAGATCCCGCTTCCCAGGGAAGGCAAATTCCAAAGGAGAAGCTGGCAAGGGAAACCTAGGGGTCAGCATGGCCACCTAGAGAACTGCCCAGGTCCCTGCCTTTGAAGTGAGTCCCATAGTATGTATTAGAAGCAGTCATGATTCACAGCTTTAGGGAAAGGGCTCTGGAAAAATGTCTTTAAGTACTCCAACTTTTAAACCTAACTTGAGGTGATGACAAGAAGCTTTGGGAAAAGGTGAAAGAAATAATAAATGAAGTTGTAAGGCAGATAAATGTGTAAGAGGTGGCAAGGAAACAAAACCTCAGCTAAGATTTAAGAGAGAACATGGCTAGGAGAGGAAGGGCAAGAAACCCCTCATATGGATTCCACCTTGGTGCTGGGCTCGTCCCTTTTCTCCCACCTGCATTTCAACATTTGCTTGGCCTCCAGCATTCCTATCTTACACTCAATTGTTTACTGAGACACATTACAGATGAACACAGAAGCAAATTGTTAGAGCAAATGTCAGTCAAGTGGTACTCTGTCCATCATCCACAGTAACAATAACAGTCATGAAAGCTAGCTACCATTGCACTGAGTTACAGATGGTTTAGTAGGATGGATAAGATAGCATAGCTAGTTAATTTGACTGGGTTCATGCTTCTCCTAAATACTTGCCTTCTGAGAATATCATGCAAACTCTCTGATGGTAGGCTACAGGGGCTTGTCATGTTTATCTTTATAGCAGGTAGTGAATGAAGATTTCATAGAGCTATGTGGAAGGCCTGGTTTGAGCTACAGTCCCTCATCTTGCTGATGATGTTTTCTTAAGAAAGAAGTGGCCACTACTTTGAGAAGGAGAGCAAGCAATATCCCAACTTGCATTCTTGAAGGGGATAAAAGACCATCTGGCCAGGATGTGGTAGAACAGCAGCTTCAAAGCAATCAGGCAGCCAGGAGAGCAACTGGGTAGAAGCATAGGGCCTGGAGAACCAGAGAGCAGGAACAACAATCAGGTGACAAAAGGCAAGGACCAACTGTGAGAGGGAGTACTGGTATACTGGTTCAAGGGGAGAATTGTAGCAGAGTGGGTGTACACAGTGAATTGCAAAAATCAAGCTCATTAATAGAATGAAATGTTAAGGAATGATAATGTATCTTTAGGGAACTTGGGAGAGTTAATATTCCCACACTGTCTGACTCTCTTTTCTTTTTCAGCCATTCTCTCATCCCACCAATTGTTTGAGATCTTAAAGACATCACAGAAAGATTAAGGGTGCATTTGTCAAGGTTAAGAGGTCTTATTCCATTTGTAAATGGCTTTGTTATTTTATATATTAAGAAAGAAGTGGCTGGGCTGGGGATATGGCCTAGTGGCAAGAGTGCTTGCCTTGTATACATGAGGCCCTGGGTTCAATTCCCCAGCACCACATATACAGAAAATGGCCAGAAGTGGCGCTGTGGCTCAAGTGGCAAAGTGCTAGCCTTGAGCAAAAAGAAGCCAGGGACAGTGCTCAGGCCCTGAGTCCAAGCCCCAGGACTGGCCAAAAAAACCCAAAAAACAAAACAAAACAAGAAAGAAGTGGAACGGGGAATGTGGCTTAGTGGTAGAGTGCTTGCGGACCATGAATGAAGCTGTGGATTCGATTCCTTAGCACCACATAAACAGAAAAAGACAGAAGTGGCACTGGGGCTCAAGAGGTAGAATGCTAGCCTTGAGCAAAAGGAAACCAGGGACAGTACTCAGGCCCTGAGTCCTAAGCCCCAGGACTGGCAAAAAAAAAAAAAAAGTGAGCCTTTTTTCCTAATTGAAAACAGAAATTTATCAATGCAAGCAGCTGACTTTCCAGAGGGATGGAGAAAATCCAGTGTTGAACACTGCCTGTGGGTTTAGCCTTTGAACGACAGAGCAGAGGCCTGACCCATTGACTGGTTCATGTCCCTGCAGGACATTTCTGAGAGAGAAGGCCATTGCCCACATTCTAAATTTCCTCTGTGACCCAAAAGAATCCCTGTAAATTCACCAAATATGCAGACAGAGGGTTATAAAGAAGGGACAGACAGGTTTGAGCAAAACCACATGTGTTACTCGGAGCTATGATGTCCTCTTTTGTGGGAATACCCTTTTAGCCCAAGGCAGTACATGAAAACCAAGGGATGGAGTAGAGTCCAAAGGTAAGTCCTACCTGCTTATATCCTTGGAAACAAGTGTGGCAGGGAATCTAGGTCAGTATTCCCTCCCAAACCCCAACCTGTGGGTTGCTTCTCCTAAGGAAAGTTGAGGTTTGACAAACTCCTTCCTAGGAAGGCACTAAAGCAGGTGACTAAAGATTAAGAACCATATCATCCAGTCCGTGACCTCTAAGGAACATCTCATTTAAGGAGCCCCGAGGGAGATTGAATATTAGATATAAAACATGACACATTTTCAATTGTTACTTGTCTGTACTTTGTTTCTCCTCCTCCACCGATTTAAATTCAATCTACAGCACTGTGTTTTTCTTTCATATCTCTATTACAGGATTAATCATGTTGTGCTATATTACTTTCTATGTCTGTCTCCCCTCCTTTCTGTGAGCTCCTTGGTGGCAGAGACTAATGAATCTGTGGGTTTTCAGTGCCTGGAATAATCCCTGCTATATAGACAGAGTATGCTTATTTAGTAGTGAACCAATTAGTCAATTTCTTAATGGGTCAGGACAAGGAGAAATAAAGAGGAAGAGATGAAGAAAGAGCAGGAATAGCTGGAACTAGTGTCATACATCTGTAATCTTAGCTACTCAAAGGGTGGAGTCAAGATGATCATGAGCCTGTACAATTAATCAAGACATTGTCTCTAAAACAAAATTAAGAAGTCCTTGCCCCCACAAAAAAAATTCAGGGCTAAATACGTCACTCAGCAAGCACAAAGCCTTGGATTCTACCCCCAGTACCAAAAATAAGTAAATCAACAGGAATGAAGGAAATAGAAACCAGGATAAGAGTCTAGAAGAGATAAAAAATACACCATATAAAAGCCCCATGTGCATATTTTCCAGAACTCTTAGAACAATCCTCAGATAGCCACAAGGCTTGGGGAATCAAAGCCTTTTAATTTACTAATATGTCTGCAAAGTAGAACAAAGGGGAAGGGGAAAGAAAGAAATTTCATAGAATTGTGTTTTTACTGCTAAAGTATGAATTTGCATAACCTCCCACATAGTGGGCACGATTGACTTCATGACAGCATCTGGCAATGAATGGCAAGGGTTTCAGAGCTCTCTCTCTCTCTCTTTCTCTCTCTCTCTCTCTTTCCCTCCCTCCCTCCCTTCCTCCCTCCCTCCCTGCCTTCCTCCCTCCCTCCCTCCCTTGCTCCTTGCTGTCACATATAAGGGTAGCAGTAATGGCTGTATCTCCTCTAGGGGTTTCAGAGCATTTGAAGGGGATAGTCTGTTTGTGAAGTATGCTCAGTAAATGAGCAGAACAGACTTACTCAGGGGAGACTTCATTAGAAGGGATTATCACAAGGGGTAAGGGGCTGTTGTAATGGGGAGTCTGTTGAAAGATCTGCAAAGCAAAGAGATTTCCTTCATAGGGAGGCCAGAAGGAACTGGGTCTGAGGAAAGGGGCTTTTGTGGTGGGATAGAAGATCAGAGAATATTGACTATGGGGCTAGCTTCATCTCAGGTGGGACAGTTAAAGGGAAATTGTACCAAGGTTAGGTTAACAAACATTTTGTGGCAATGAATCAGTAAGGAGGAGCTAGCCACTCCATGAATTGTTTCAGACAAGGGAACAAGGACTTGTAGAGTCTGCCTGGACTTTTTCTAGGTAGACGAGGGACCCAAGCCATACAATGTTCTATGTAGACAGGTATTTCCCAAAACCCATGAGGATGGAGGGATTTTTTAAACCTTGGTGTCTTTCAGGCTCTTGGGGGAAGCTCAGCACTACCAAGTGTGAGGTGCTTTGCTTACATTTCCTCATTTATTCCTGATAGTCTGCAGAGACCAGGGAATGTTTGTTCTGAGATATATGTTTCTTGAAGTGGTTGGTTATACTATTTGTCTGGAATCAGGCTTCTGAATTGTTTTGGTCTCAGACTGCAGTCTGCCTTTTTCTTTTTCTTTTTCTTTCTTTTTTTTTTAACCCAGCTGTACTTAGGGTGTGTGTGCATGTGTGTGTGTGTGTATGTGTGTGTGTATGTGTGTGTAACATTACATATAAATATGTATATGTACATTATATATATATATAATTTTTTTCAAATTCCAACAAGGATATAATCCCAGTGTTCCCATTAGCAAGATTATTTCTGTCCCAGGACAGCCTCTCCAGCTCTTTTAGTTGAGTGGCATTTTACAAGATCATTGAAATTCCTTTGGCTTTATCTCTGTCTCTACCAAGGGAGCTTTCTGATTATGATTTGGCTTCCTACGTAGTGTAACTATAGGAAGCCAACTCACTAATCAGGCAGCTATGGTGTTCTGGTTGTATGAAAATTACTTCCTATTGAAACTTAATCAGCTGACCCTCGGACATTTACTTGTGTCACATGCATCTCAGTTAATACAGGTCAGTGTATAAGGCCTTTGTCACCTGGCCAATGATAGAAGCTTATCTTTAAGCCTGCAAAGCAAAGCCCAAGTTCACTAGCACAGAGATGTCTGCAAGATGCTCCCTGGAAAAAAATTCTACCTTGGATAAAACTGCTACTATGCCCAGCTTCCATTTTATAAAGTCACCAAATCTCTTCAAGCAAAGAGTATGAAAAAGGTGTGTCCTCAAGTCCCTTAGACCTCGGCAGCCACTGAAAGAGAAAAAGGAAACATGAAACCCATTCCCATTGTTTACTGGTTTTAACCTTCTTATTGACTTACTGCTGTGTGTCCTCAGTCCCCACTCCTATTCTCTTAACCCTAAGGATCCTAATGGATTGTGTGTGTTTATGTTATGACAAATTATTTGTATTATTGACTTGTGTTGTAAATTTATGCAAGCCACATTGGGTTCCAGATGCCATTCGGTCTCTTCTCTATTTTTCACTGGATTTAACTGATGTCCATAGAGCATGCACTACTTTCTGCTTATCCATTCTCCAGAAACACTCAGAGCCATACTGTCATGCTTTCCAGAAAACAGTGCTGTGTGGGCCACCTAGGTGCCTCGTACAGACACACAGGAGAGTTTCTTGAAGCTGAATTGCTGGATCCCAGATTGTGAGCATTCAAGCTGATCTAAGACGCATGGAATGATCATGCTTAAACTATATACTCTTGCCTGATGTCCTGAGGGTTCGTTTAGTCTACATCCCTTACAACGTATGGCTTTTTTAGTTGTCAACGCTCTTGCAGCCTGAAAGTAGTGTGTTATTGTTTTATTTCGCATCTTTCTGGTTACTAAGGAGTTTGATCTGCTTTTCTTGTGTTTATGAGTTTTTGGAGGTTGGGTCATCTCTTGATGACCTATTCTTACCTCTGCCTAATTTTTTTTTCTTTTAGACTTGCTACCTTTTTGTTGTTGAAGTCCAGAAGCCCGTATATATTTTGTGTATTGATCTCTTGCCAATTTTAGACAATAGAACTATAGTACTCACTCCTGTGTCATCTGTCAAGCTTAGTACATGGTCCAGAAATCTTTTAAGTTTTCAGACTTTTGCCTTATGTTTTATGCTCATTCCCCATCTGAAGGTTAAAAGCTTATCTCTTATGCTTTCTATTAACCATTACAATTGTTTATCTAACCTGTCTATGGCTCTATCCTTGTGAAGTACTCCTAAACGAGTCCAGTTGGTTTTCTCCAGAAAGCTATCTTTAGCAAATGTAGAAGTGAGATAAATATGGGAAACCTGCGGTGTTCTGCACATCAACTTCTAGGCAATCTATCTTTCCCCGCTTTGATTTGTAGCACCACATTTATCACATATTAAATTCCCAAAGCTCTGTGTGCTATCAGAAAAATGTACTGATTGGATTCACTTGTTAGTAAAAATACTTCAGAAGATATCTTCGAAATTGGAATGACAAAGTCCTCTAAAAGTCCTTAGAGCTTCTAGAGTGAACTGCCATCTAAAGAAAGGTTTGTGCAGCAACTTGGCTTTCCAGGAGGCACTGTGACTTCATGTCCAAGAGCCTCTTCTACCCTTTCTCTGGCTGCAGAACTGACTGAGTTTCCATAGAAGCCAGTATGCCAGTTGAGTGATTGCATTTGAAACTGGAGTGGTTGTAGGCTACAGGCCCAAACTCCTGAAGTTTCTCCACATGTCAGTCCAGTCACACCAACATTCCAGTCATTCCAACACACCAAATTAAAAAAAACAACAAAACAAAGCAGACAATAGTGAAGAGGAAAGAAAGACGATTTATTATAAGGTACAGTGCATGGAATGGGAAGATAGCACTTTAGCCCATCTTCAGCCATCTTCAGAGTAAACACCCAAACATTTGGTTTTAATAGAAAAAGAATTAGGGACAGGAGAGACAAGAAGTGTGCATAGTGAAACAGTTTGAGGCCCTGGTTCCAGGCCCTGGTATGGCCTGGATGGTCATTATCTCAGTTCTTGGAGAAGTTGTTAATGCTGTTATCTCTTGAGAGGAACAATCTGGCCAGGATAAACAAGTCATTATTGCTGGGTTCTAGGTCTGTCCTAAGTGGTTTCTGCTGTTCCTTTCCTTGGGGGAGAGGGGAGCAGTTTCCTTCATCCCATCCCTCTTTGAAAACATGTAAATCCTGTCTTAAATTCCAAAATGACTGAAAAGAGAACAAACCAGAACAGAGAACACTGTTAGAAAAATTGAGGCAAGGTGCCTTATTCAAATAAGGTGTCAGTGTTTTTCAGTGAAAGCAGGTTAAGTACTTGTTACATCAAAACTTTCCTGATTTCTTTAAGTATACTACCTCATTAACCCTTTTAGAAAACCTCCTGAGGAGTTAGGACCATCTCAAATAAACATATGAAAACACTAAGATATGAAGAAGCTAAATAAACTGACATCACCCATCTGCCTATCAGACAAGGTACAGAACATAATCTCAACTTAGTTGTACTTAACTCCACTACTGACGACACATACCTTCTCCATGCATTTATCAGACCCATTATTACTGTTTCAGATACAGCACTTATTGAGTGGTGAGGATGCCAAAGCATTGTACTTAGTGCATAAAGGATTCAACAGACAAGTAGTCTCTCCTGAAGAAGCATATGATCTTGCATGGCAGACTAGAAACAAAGGGCTGTAAAGGAGAGTTGCCTTAAAGGAGGATTGAATTCTGCAAATGCTCAGAACTGGAGCTCCCAGGAGTTGCCATCTCCTTACTCTTCCATGTATGCTGTAGTCACAAGTTTGGATGTTGACTACTGGGTAGCGTAAGTCCTTGGTGCAGGTTTCTACAAATTAAAGGAGTTAGCCCTCCTCTGGTATGTGATGTCTTTGTCACTTAAGACACTTGAAAGTTTTGCATCTGAATTACAGTTTGAAAGTCACTTAGACTGAACATTTGCAAAGGAAACTTGTGGACCAAAAACTCATTAACATTGGAGATGCAGAAAAGTAAGTCAGAGGAAGGAAAGGGCGAGGTAGTTATTTTATTAACAGAACAAACTTTACTAGGTTTTCACACATGAAAGCTGTCTGCAGCGCTGTGGCTCAAAATGGTAGAGTACTATCCTTGACCAGAAAAGCTTAGGGAGAGTAACCAAGCCCTGAGTTCAAGCCCCACAAATGACAAAAAAAATTAAAGAAGAAGTAATAGAGAAAGCTGGTGCTAATGGTTCACACCTATAATTCTAGCTACTTAGGAGGCTGATATCTGAGGATTGAGGTTTGTAGCCATCTCTGACAGACAAATCTAAGTGGTGGTGGATTGTACTTGTAATGTTAGCTACTCAGGAGGCTGAGATCTGAGAATCATAGTTTGAAGCAGCCCAGGCAGGAAAGTCTGTGAGACTCTTATCTCCAATTAACCACCAGAAAACCAGAAGTGATACTGTGGCTCAAAGTGGTAGAGCACTAGCCTTGAGCAAAAAGGGCTCAGGGACAGCACCCAGGACTGGAGTTTATACTTCTTAACCAACATTTTTTAAAAAGTTGTCATAGGTTAGGTTTTCCAGAAGCAGACTCCAAAATTATAATGGCTGTCAAAGTGACTCACCACAAGCTAGGAGTGGAGAGAGAAGCAGGATAGGAACAGGAAAGAAGATGAGCAAAGATGACATGTCCAGCTCAGGCTTGATTCACTACAGAATATCCCATAGCATGCTCAGACTCAAATCAGTGTTTTCATCCCCTGCCATCTGCAGGACATTGGCTCGCACCAGAGGGTCATAGGGTGGTAGAATATAAATCCAAGAGTTTCTGAGTCCTAGTGCCATCTTTAGAGGAAAACAGGGTGTAGAATAGTCAAGTCTCACAGAAGCTGGGAGGAGGTGGGCTTGGGCAGAGCATCCATAAGAGCTTTGTGGTTAAGTATCTGCAGTATAACTTGTGTTCATTCATTCCTAGGGACTTAGAAATTCTCTATCTGTTCAGTGTACAAATAAAAATGTGAAAACTCCAAGAGACTAAAACATTTTCCTAAAGTCACATAAAACTAACTTGTGGATGAATCTGAATTTCAGAATCCTAAATTGAGATCCCATCCAACAACTCCCTTCCATATTACTTCCTTGCCTTGGCCATGTCTCTCAGAACATAGAGGAACACCATGCAGACTCAGTAGGTCTTATTTTACATTTTATTTACAGCTTTCTCTGTCTGGAGTCTGCCTTCTTTGGGGCTTCAGCATCTGTCCTTGCAGGCAGCAGCCAGCTTACTGAGCCCTGCTCAACAGAAAGCAAACTCCTTCCTATGACAGAGGGCCCAGCAGTCATCTGGAAGACTTATCTGGGCAGTTAAGGAAACCTTGGCGCCTGAAGAAGGCACTCAGAAGATGACAGGTCTGAATAGTCTGACAAATTTTTATTGCCCCCAAATTTCCAGTCCTGAAAGTCATGAAATAAATCTCAGCTCACATCAAATAAATTATTGTCTTTTTAAGAACCAAAGCGAATGAAGCAAGGAGCACACATTCTGCCTCTCCTTCCCCTTAGCTCACTAGGGGGATGTTTTGATCCAGAGCTTTGACTAACCCTTCACAACACTAAATCTCTGCCACCAGCTCCTCTGATAGATAGCCAGGTCCAACTATAGAGATATATCCAGGGGTTAAGCTTTCTTCTGAAGAATTGTGAGAACACCCAGGCAGGGAGGAAAGAAAGTCTGAGAGATGAGAAAACTGTCATGCTTGTTGGTTGGGCAGATGAGATGACTGGCAATTCCTGAGAGCACTAAACATTTGTCAGTGAAAGGAAGGAAAAAAAATCAACTGAACAGATAATGTTTTGAAAAAAACAGGAAAAAAGAAAAAAATAATGTAAAGGAAAGACATTTTAAGAATGATTCAGGGACATCTCTGGTCTTCCATGGCTCAGCCTCTGCTTCCTTCATTCCTACATGCCACAGACAGAAAGATAATTGCCAACGTGTTTATCTCTTTCTCTGCCCAGAGTGCCATGCCCATGAGGATAAAGACTGTTTTTTTTTCATTCATACTTGATACATGCCAGGCCTGGTACAATGTGTGGTAGATGCTTGTGATATATTTGTTAAGTGGCTAAGTAAACACACAAATAAACCAGCAGCTTGAAAGTGCCAATATTGACCCAAGCACAGTGCTAGACACTTGGCCTCCTAAAGGCAGAAAAAAATCTCTTAACAAGGAGGTAGATATTATCATGGCCATGTTGAAGATAAGAAAATTGAAATTCAGAAAGGTTAAATAACTTTCCTGAGGCCAGACAGTGAATAAATGGAAAAGCTGGAATTCAAAGCAAGGTCTATCTAACTTCAGTCTACAGCTTTTTATTGGATTGACTATTTATTTATAGATAATTCTGTATGATATGAGAGGTAGCTAACCAATTGAAAAAGAGTTATTATCCCTCCCTCCAAAGCTGCCCACCATTTTGCCATCTTGCCCTTTGCCTATACTCCCCTCCATGTGGTACACTGGAGAAGGAAAAAGAAATTTCAGACAATCCATTAATTATACTTTGGCAAGCTCTTCTTTCTGGCAGTTTTATTTGTGTATGCCTTCTCCTCCCCTCTAGCATGTCAACTTCTTGAGGGCAAAAGCCATATTTTGTGTTTTTTTCTGACCACTCATCCCTCAGGCACTTGATGGCATGATTCAGAGTCACAGGCAATCATGATACCCTGGCTGTTTCTGCAGCAGAGGGTGACAGAATGAGAGCACTGGGGACTCCCAGGCCTGTGGCACATAATGAGAGGTACACAGGAGTTGCTTTTGAAAGTTCTATCAATAACAGAACTAATCTATCAGTGGTACACAAAGAAGGCTGGGTTTTGAAGGACAAATGGGACTTCAGTAGAGTAGAAGCAGGCAGAGACAGAGGTTCTGGAAATTTTAGAGTGCAGTGGAGTCGGCCTGTCTGTCTCTGGTTCCTTCCTTCTGGGCATCCAGATAAGCATCAAACAAGAAAGCATTTTTCTTCATTGCTACCCAGACTTACCACTGTGACCTTAGATGACCTTCCCAGCTAAAAAAAAATTAGAAAAAAACAAAAATCTTCCTAACTATAAAAAGGCCAGACCCACATCTCCAACCCAGACAGAGCCTCTGGGAACCCTCTCCATTCTTTTGAGGATTGATATAACTAGTACTTCTCAAAGCTGGGAAAGGAGGGAGCTACAGTTCAAGTCAAAAAGTGCTAAATTAAGCTTCTTATTAGAACACCTAAGCATTGTACTAGTGAAAGGCCATCTATCTTGGCTGAGCTGAAGGAATGGAATGGTCTTAAACTCCGTTAAGGAGCACCTTGGTCTACCTCTTCCTCTGAGTGTTGCTTGAAGAATGCATTAGGAGAGGGCAACAGGAGAAGAGAAAGCTTCCACTCCCCATCTCCCTCCTCTAGCTCTTTCCACTTTGCTTCTTCCATCGAGGAGGTCAAGGCTCACATTCGAATGAGGCATAACCAGCATTGAGTCTCTCCCAAAACCATGTAGGAAGGGTTCCAAGCTTTTGTATTTATTCACTTGGAAATAAAATGATGACCTGGATGGAATCTCTTGGCTGATCCTGGAGGAGCTTGATATCTAGGCACATGAAGAGAGATCAGGTAACTTCAGTACAGCATGGTGAGCACAGATGCAGGAGGAGACCAATGAAGGCTTCAGCCTCCCTCTCTGGGCATGGAGAAGCACTGGTCATAGGGCTCCCCACACTTTTCCTCTCACAGAAATCCAGAGTGACCCACACAGTCTGCTACATAGCCAGTACCTCTCCTACCCCAATTTAGCCCCTGAGATATGAGGTGCATGAATCATGTCTGATACTTAATCAGAAGCATCCCTCTGTAGATTCTGTGATTTTTCTTCATTGATGCACCAACTCTCTGAAATTTTTGAAAGAAAAACCCTAACACTCCTTGTCCTGCTGGTGTTCGCTTAATTATTGCCACAGTGACTGCTGAAGAGGAAAAATTAGCAGCTCCTTCCAAACGGGAATACGCTCATTATTAATGACTCAGGCCAGCTTCTCGGCTTTTTACACATTCGTGCTGACCCCTTAGTAGTTCCTTTGGGAGCAGGTGTGACTAGGTTTGAGTCAAACTCATTTCGTTGATTTCTCAGGTGGGATAACGTGACACCTAGCACCAAGGCAACTGCCCAGTTATCTCAGTGCTTTAGGTATGGGAAGCAGGAAGACAAGAAAAAGGTCTGTGTCACTGACGGTGAGATTTACACCTCAGTGGTAGGCCTACAGCACATAGCCGGTAGATCCTGGGTAAATCACTTTTGTTGCCTACCGCACTAAAACAGACAGAAACACATGTTTACTGACACTAACTTCTATTTCTCTATTATTTCTTGTCCCCTTGGAACTGGTGCACATAATTTTCACCATTATTTATCTCAATATATACGTACTTATTTATTCTTCTCTTACTCATGAAAGGATTTGAGAAAACTTACCAAAAGCTAAAAATAACAAAGGAAGAGGGAAAAACATTGAGTAAAACTACAGGACAGGAAAACTAGGAGCCTATACTGTGCATCACAAGATTTGTGCTATTCACTAAAAATAGAATATCTGTAGGTTTCTAGTGACCTAATGAAATCATGTAGCCAGAAAGGCACTGTTCTTGAAGAAAAAAAAAGACAAATTTTCCTTCTGAGAAGAGATTTCATTTGTAGTATTCTAACCAAAGGATGTTGGGAGATGTAAGAGCCAATGACTCTCAACAACATCACAAAAGGAAAATTGTCAGAAATTTTCTACTTGTATTATTGCCTCCCTCCTCCCTTCTTTTCTCCTCTTTCTTCTCCCCTTCTCATTCCTCCCCTCCCTTCTCCTCTCCTCATTGCTCTCCTCTCCCCCTACATACAGAGAAGGGCACATGTAACATCATAGGACATTTAGTAAAAGAAAAACTCCCTATGAATCAGACCAACAATGCACTATGAAGATGCATCTCTCTGCTGTAGACTTTATCTGTTAACAAATCTGATGTTATTTCAGACAAGTTGTTCTCACCTATAGCCTTGAGCTTTCAGCATTGATACCTCTTGGGAACTTACTAGAGATGCAAATTTGGGGTCCAGCCAGACTTACTAAATCAGTAAATCTAGAGGTAGAGCCAAGAACTATTGTTTTAGCAAGACCTGGTACAACTTGAGGACCAGCGACATAGAGAGGAATGAGTAGATTGCATGTCTTTCTAACAATAGCCATAATCTTTTTTGCAGCCCTTAATTACAGTTGAATAGCAGGTTTTTGAGGGTATGTTTTCCTGGCCAGGGCCTGGAAAGCAAATATTTATTAATTGAAAGCAGATCCATAAACTTTCCAAATTTGTCAAGCAGAAAGTCTGGTTGACACTCTCTTCCTTTTGCATCCTGAGACTCACAGAGGGCGCTTTAATTCCCCTGCTCAGTGTAGAAGGGTTCCAGCACAGGTCACAGCAGTGAGTGGATCCATGTGCTTCCTGAGATGCCTCCCCAATGGGGTGCATATTTCTTCATGGCCTTTTAAAAATTGTTCCTGTGCATTTTACATTACACACACACACACACACACACACACACACACACACACACACACACACACACACACAGTCTTTTCCCCCCACAGTCTTTCTTAGCACCAAAATTCTGTGATTATTGCATTGGACTAGAATAAAAAAGAGCCCTAAAGCTGAAAGGGACTGTAGAGATAATAGAATACAACCGCCTTGTTTGACAGATCATAAGGGACTTGAGAGCAGGAACAATTTCCCTCTGTGTGTTGCTCAGCTCAGTGCCTGGCATAGAAGCAGGTACTCAGTGACTGAATTGAATCTGCTTGTTGACTACATGTGCTATTTCATAATTCACACATGCCTAAGAGCATTTGGTCCCCACATGCATTCTTTCAGCACTCTTATCCCCATTTGCAGACTAAGAAACTCAAGCTTGGGCAGGTGAGCATTTACCAAAGTTATGCAGCTTTTTAACATTGTAGATCTAGAACTGGAACTCAAAGATTTTACCTTTGGGTTTGTTTATCATTCTCTTCTGCCATGGTGTTTAAAGCCAAATTTATCACACAGTAGGACCCCCAGAATGTGAAAATATATTTTAATGAGAAGACTAACTTCTGTGCTTATAGTGCCTTTGGCCAAACATGGTCAGCTCAAGAGGACCATGGCCAGGGCCTTAGCAATTTCAGCATCTGGACAGAGCATCCACTTACAGTTACTCTTCAGAATAAAGGCTGGCCTTGGGACCCAACATACGCCTCACTCTGCAGAGAAAATTCAGGATATGATTTCGTATTTTTATTTTTTACCCAAATTTCTCTTACAGATACTAGACTATCTGAATCAGCTCAACATAAACTGAGTTTGTAAAGAGTAAAGGCATTTGCTTATCTTCTAGTGTCTAAATTTATAGATATATTTCTGCACACATATAACTATGGGTAAATATGGAGAAACCACATGCCATTTCTATTATAAGCAGAGTTGATTTGATCTCAGTAAAATTAATCTAAACAAAGACTGCATAAGAATGACAAATTGTCAGCTTTAGAATAATGCAAGAAATTGTCTCATTCAGAACTACAAACATGAACTTGGGGCTCTTTTGTTGCATAAAATCTAGGACCTGCTTTGAGTTAAATGTCTTGACTTCCTTTATTCCTGTGGGTGCAAAGGGTGACTTGATGAAAATTAAGAGAAAGCTCTTTTTCTTGAAGGCAGACTCAGCTCCACATCAAGGAGCATGGTTTGGCAAGTAGAGCATGAATTGGACTTCTGCCCTCTTCACTACTTCATGGGGCACCTTTTGGAAATCGCAATCAATTCAATTGCACATCACAGCCCTGCAAACCCTGTGCATACTATAGCCATGGGGCCATTCAACTCAGCGTGGTCAGCATCTGGTGGTACAACTCATCTAAAAGGAACAGAAGCCTTGCTTTCTGATAAGCCAAGTCACTTTTGCATCAAACTAAATAATGCTTGTCCAGAAAGGGCATATAAGCTGGTTATAATGGTGTTCATCTGTAATCCTAGTTATCAAGGAGGCAGAGGTAGAGGATCACAGTCCAAAGCCATCCCTGGTCAGAAGTTGGAGGCCTTATTTGAAAAATAAAGCACAGAAGGTTAAGGGTATAGCTCAAATGGTATAGCCCTTGTGGCACTAGACCCCAAATTCAACCCCCCAAATCACATACCACATGCACACTCTCATATGTGAGTGCATACACAAATGCACACAGCATAGAAAACTGAGCTTGCAGAATGGTTCCTCACACTATAGTAGAAAATCATCTATTTTATAAGGCATCTTACCAGCCATGTATTAATGGTAATATTAGAAACACTTGGGCCTATATTTAACATTTAGTATATGTCAGGAATTGTTCTACTACTATTTTAGCTTCTGTGATCCTAATAACACTTAGTAATTATTACTACTCTTGAACTTTCCTGTAACACAGAGACTTAAGCAACCTGCAGACGTCATAAGTCCAAAAGTCCACTTCCATATCAGTGCCAATTAACCATTTTAAGCCTGTGGAAAAATGCTAGAAACACAAAGAATGGAAGTAGCATAGGTAGGTTATGTAGACAAATGGAAATCCAACCTCAGATAGTTGATCATCCAGCCTGCCTCTCCTCTCTCAGGTAGAACCAGTCTGCTTTTGCCTCTCCTACCTGTGACTTGCCCTTCTTTGTAAGCAACAGTGTTGCTTAAAACTGTGGCTCTTACAAATCCAATTCCTCTTTTCTATGTGGGAAGTATATTTTGGGGTGGGGGTGGGGTTCAAGTACTAAGAAAAACAGTTGTGAGAACTGCATGTGACTCCAGAAGAGCCAGTCAATCAGGACTTCCAAAAGTCTGGACAGTGTGCAGATCCCTGGCCAACACCCCCAGATATCCCATCTGTCTTTCCCCCTGTAGCCCCTGGAGGAGCTGCCAGCCTCCTGACTTGGCCATCTTGGCCTCAGCTTGCAGGAGCATTGCTGCTTCCACCAGGTGGCTGGCTGGGTGGCCGTTAACGCATCAAGGCCTGCCACGCTGGTTGAGACCCTGTTGAGACTCTATTGATCCCATCACCTGGTTGCTCTTTGGTGTGTGTGAATCATTCATCAATCCCCAGAGGTGATCCTCAAGACCTTGAGTCTTACTGCTTCCTAGTAAGGCTCTAATGATCTGTTTCTGTTGCCATGACAGCACAAGTCCTGGAGGTGAAAGCAAAGAGGCATGCTGGCCTCAGTGGGCCACTCTGGGAGGACTCAGCACGGTGAACTGCACTCTGCTACTGTTTGCACTGGGCCCACCCTAAAGAGCTCTGTAACAGAGAAGCAATGTCTCTAGCAGGCAAGACTCCAGGCTAGCAGTGTGAAAGTGTTCCAGGCTGCCCATTGGCTAGCTGGCCAGGAGCACTGCGCCTCCTGCCTCTGTCCGTTCTCTCTTGCTCAGCCCTATAAGTCTGTGAACATAGCTCCTCCAAACTCTACCCACCTAGCAGACCCATTCACATCTCTCCTGGAGCTACAGCTATCCAGGCCTTCAAGGCTCTCTCTAGGGAGGATGTTGGAGTGGAATCTGAACCCATGATTCCATCCTGTCTGTTTAGTATGGAGTGTTAGACCTTGAGGAAGATTCTACCTTCTCTAGGAGCCACCTAAGAATGCCTTCAATTTAAAAACACATCTCCTCTAGGCCCAACAATAAAGACCCAGGAATGCCTGCCTCCTACTCAATTCTGCCCTCATAGAGCTTGCAGTTCATTAGAGCATTCCAGAAAATATGGAGATGGGGTGTCTTGAGATTTATCACTGGGGCAGTATTGGGATTTGAATTCAGGACCTTGTGCTTAATAGATAGGTGTGCTACAACTGAGATATACTTCCAGCCCTTATTTTGCCCTCATTTTCCAGGTAGGGTCCCACTTCTTGCCTAAGCACGTGTCTAGATGGCAATCCACCATTTTGGGCTTCCCATAGTAGCTGGAATGATAGCAGGCAAGCAACATCACAAAAGCTTCATTTCTATTCAAATGGAGTCCCGGAGACTTTTCTTCCTCAGCTGGCCTGCTACCCTAATCCTCCCATTCTCCACCTGCTATATAGCTAGGATGACAGGCACACTGAGGTGGAGGTATCTCATAAACTTTTCTGTCTGACTTCAATTTTTGATTCTTCAAATTTCAGCCTTCCAAGTGCCTGGGATTATAGGCATAAACCACCAGTGCCTGCTTTGGTGCTTGATTGTTGAGTGCCTTCCCTTAGAGTAAAAGGTGCACAAGCAACACTTTACTGAAATCTTTGGGCCAGTGACATATGGGACTCATATTCTGTCCTTCTAAACACTAATTATAGAGTCCATAAATCTAATGTGCATCTGTGTCCATTCAAGCCCTTATAATCTTTTCTAATTTGGACTTTAATAGTCATCAAAACCCTGTTCTACCTATTTCTCTTTAATATTGAGTGTGTACATTCTCTGTGGCCATTTTCAAGGCTGAAAAAACACACTTGCTACAAAAATAGCTGTATGGCATCAGCCTGAATTAATTCAGTGCTTCATGTGTACTTTATTATTTTCCTCATGAAAAATAGCACCATAAATTTGGGCAGCCTGACATATCTTATTTTTTTCAACAATGTAACTATGATGTGATCAAGTCACTTAACCTAGTTGGCCCTTAGTTCTGACTGATGCTCTCTATAAGTCATAGTTAAATTGAATTGAAATAAGGAACTGGATGAAATGAAGTCTACAGTTAAATCTCTTACAAGAAGACACTTTGCCTTTGTATGGTAATTTTTATTCCCAGAGTTGCTCAGACATTTGGTCTCCAAAGAGAATTATTTTTTTTCTTCAGTGTTATGTACTGTTCACCTAGAGCAAGGAAGGTGTGTACCTACCCATACTGCCTCGTAGTTCTCAGTGACCTCAGGACTTCACATGATGCTCTGTATGTGGCAAGCCTGCAAGAACTATTTGCTCATCATAAAGACGAGCAAACATCACCTAATACCTTAAGCTGGATTTAAAGGCCCTCAATGGTCCTGCTGTATTCAATTTTTACTAACCCTTTTCAGCTCTTTTGTAAGGATGCAGAATGGAAGTGAACCTAGAGGAATAGTGTTACTCCACAAGAGTTAGTAGTTTCCATTTTTAATAAAATTTATTCATAGGCCAGTCTTGCTGAGGCATGTCTATAACTCTAGCACTGGGGAGGCTGAGCCATGAAGATTTTTAAGTTTGAGGCTAGCCTTGACTACATATCAAGCCCCTATCTCAAATCATCATCATCATTAATAACATTATTAGTTTCTTATTAGTTATATTATATGTAATATTTAGTATATATTATACTATCTTATAAACTATATATTATTGTATAGTTATATATAGTTATAGTATATTAGTTTTTATTATTAATAGTTAATAGTAATATTATTAACTATTGTTATTACTATTATTCTTTTAGTGTCCTCTGCTTTCCATTTGAGCCCACCTATTTGTTGCAGTGGTAAATGTCACCATGATAACTTACATGACTAGACGAGCTAACTGTCTCCTGTTTATACACACACACACACACACACACACACACACACACACACACACACACTCCTAGTATACCACCTCAACAAGAGTTTTTCCTCAGTATTTCTAACAAGTAGGCCTTTCCGGCTGTTCCAAGTCATTATCAGGTATAGATATTTAAGAATGTGGCCCAGTGTCTCAAAAGCAAAGGGAAATTTCTGAAAATTCAGTTCCTGGGTACACTTTGAACTTTTAGCACAGCCAAGTGCAGCTGGATGTCTTGCAACTAAACTGGCATTCATGCATTCAGCAATAGTCTCTGAATGTCCCCTCTATCCACAGCATTCGAAACAGTTTCCAGATGGGAGAACTGGAGCACAGCTTCCCGTCACGCAAACCCTTGTGTTCTGGGCATAGACACGTGGGAAACAAAGTCACTTCTCATGTTCCTGGGAGACTTTGCTTCTCATGGAAACTCTGCCTAGCCTTCTACAGACTAGGGCTCTGTTTCCAGCCCCAGGGGGTGTGTGGCTGGGGACTGGGGTTGAGGGGAGCTCATCCCACCCCAACCCTGCTTGAAGGAGCCTTGTACCTCAGGGATAATCTCTCTCCTGGTTCCTTGGCTCATAGGGTTGTCTGAGAGGATTTAACAAGATAATGTTTGTAAATCGTTTTGAGCTCTTCAGAAGAATGAACGGTGCTATATAAATGCAAAACATCATTATTATAGTGATCACAGAAGCATTTGCTCTAGTTAAAGGCAAGGGGTAGGAGAGGAACTTTGATTCCATTATAATCTCCTTTTTCCCCCCACAGCTGATAGCATTCTGAATTATGTGCCCCTTTTCCCAAATGAAATTCTCCACTTCTATCATCGACTCGCAGGTGAAATGTTTGGGGAAAATTTTAGAAATTTCTCCTTAGTCTCTTTTGAGAAGGAAGAACATAAAGTAAGCATACTTTGCCTGCTTACAAAGGAGCTGTTTTGACCAAAATCATTCAAAAAGGCTGAGCTTTATGACTTCAAATTTAGCTGGTCTTTAGTCCCCACTGAGATAAATGCAGCAGTGTTGAATCTGAAAGGGGAAAATTGGTTTGGCAAGGTTCTAATGTTTGAAGCCGCCATTCAAGGGTTGCAGAACAGAGACTGATTTTTTTTTTTCCATGTCACGAAACTGTTTCTTTCTAGAGAAATTATTCCAATGGCTTTTCCAACACTGGAAAACAAGGTTTGTTATTTCGGCAATAATCTATTCTTCCAATGTAGAAAGATCATCACTTTTCCGAAGACTCTCTAAGTTCTTTTCCTCTACAGAATCATTTTGAAAGAGCAGAAGAGCCTCTGAAGAGCAGGTGTGTCAAACTGAAAGCTTCTAGGAAGCAAGATTCCTAGTGCCAAGCACCAGGACACATGGTGGGGATTTGTTGAGTGGGAATATTAAGAGGACCTGGAGAGAAGAATGTGGAGGACCTGCTACCTTTAACCCCTGATGCATAGAAACACAGGCACAAGCTTCCTTCTAGCCTTTCAAGGGTAGCCAAAATCAGTAATTGTATACTATCTCTGGATTCTAATGCTATTCACAAATTCTTTTCCTCTTACTTCAGAACTTGATAGAGCCACACCACACATCTGACCCATGGGATATTGTTTTCAACCATGGTTCCAAGTTAATGAGACTTCTAAAATGAAACTAAGTATCATAGAATGATTGCTCTTCCTTGCCATTATTGTATTCCCCCTTCCTTTGACCCTGGTTGCTCAATTTCTCTGCTCCAGCTTCTGCATTTATAACAATATCATAATTAAGAGCACTACCTCACAGGGATGTAGTGAATAATAAATGAAAGGATACATGTATGATATTAGAATCCTGGCACCTGATAAACACTTGGGAAACCCTATCAGTCATGACTGGTGCATCACATTCACTAAGAAACTGCTATACCAACTCTATCAGCCCTTTTCATTGTGTTGATTATCTTCAAGATAGTTTCTTGTTATATGCCTAGGGTGTTCAATATGGTGATCCTCCTTCTTTGTCCTTGGGAACACAGACATGTGTAACTACTCCCTTCCCCTGAAGTTTGGATGGCATGTCATCATAATGACATGACACAGAGCACTGCTCCCAGTTATGTGTTCCCCCTGTAGTTTGGCATACCCAGCGTGTGCTACTGCACACAAACCTTGATAGAGATGAAGCAGCCCAAACTTCTTTATTTATTATCCTTAAGTAGTTGTACAGAGAGGTTTCAGTTCAATGTGTCAGTTTATGAGTACAATCTATCTTGATTCATGTCACCCCTTTCTTTCATAATTCTCTCCCCAACTCCCCAAACTCCATGAAATCTCTCTCAAATTTTAATGCCCAGGCTGGTTTCTATCCACAATCCCCTGATTTCCACCATCTAGAGAGTTAAAATAATAGATTTGTTACTTTGGGAATTTTTAATTTGATGTGTTCCCCCTGGGATTAACCTTAGATTGCTGAAACTGTGAGAAAGTAAAACTGAATAAAGAGAGACAACTATGGACTTGAAACAAAGAATGGAGAGGCAGATCCTGGAAAACCTGTATCTCTGGGACATTGGATCAAGGAAAAGCCAACTGAGCCCATGTAAAACTCATCTCATTTTACCTTCTTAAAGGAAGCAAAGATGTTCATTTTCTCTGTTCACCTGTATCCAGAAGGTAATTTAAGACATTAAACTCTAACAGAAGGAAGAACGAGGGATCTAGGAAAAAGCCCTGACACAAAGCTTACTGCAGGTTTCAGTCAAAATGCATGCATAGGCACATGGAATACTCCTTTTGCATTTGCTCTTGTATCTCAGTGGTAAGAGGAAAGACTCAGCCCAGGCAACCTCTAAGCTCCTTACAGCTTTCACTTTCTTTAAGTCCATGTATTCTCATGGTACCTTCTCCCAATGACAGACTCCCCAAAATGCTAGACAGTTGCTAAATGTCTACTGTCAAAAACAATGTCTTTCTTAAGGCAATTCTCATCTCACTTGGAAAAAGTAATATTATAAACCTGAAATGGATAATAATATGAGGGAAAATATGACTAAATACAAAGACAAGAGAGGCAGAGAAATGTTTTAGGAACTAGGACAAGAAGTACAACTTTGAGTAACAGTGACAAGGGAAAGATTGAATAATAGGAAATAAGCAGGAGAGGAGGAAGAAGAGCAGGGCATTCTGAGGGTAAAGCAGCAAGAACAACGAGGTAGGAAGTATTTAAAAGTACTCAGGAAGCCTTTTGGCTTTCTATATACTAACTGACATGTAAGTTTAGAGTTATGGGGGTGGGGGGAATGGTCAAAGAAGAAGAATTTCTACAGAACCCAGGATATCATTTCCATCTAATTGGTATATTTCACTTTTATTTCTTTAGGAAGTTTGCCATGGGGCTTGAGGCACTCTGGGAAGATGACAAAATTCATACCAGGAATGGGAATCTTAAGAGAGATTAATTTAACAGGGACAGGATATGTGTAGAGAGAGAGAGACCCCTCTTAAACTGGCCTTCTCCAGATCTACCATGTGCCTTTGTAGGTGAATAATTATTACAGAAATAAAGTCTAGTAAAAGGAATTCAGCACTGCCTCCAGCCTTGAGTTCCGGAGTCATCAATATGAAATATTCCACTTGTGCCTCATCTGTTTGGGAGGACACTTGGCGCCGTGGAGGGAAACACGGAAATGTTTCTCTATCACAGGAGAAAATAAATGATCCTGGGCCCTACTTGTCATGCAGAAGGCACCCACACACATCTCCCACTGCACACACAAAGAACAGAGGACAGAGGCTGGCCATGGAAGAGATCTGTGAGGGACAGTCTCCATTGAAATGTAATCTTACTGATTTTTGTTCAAGCAGTAAAGGAAGCTCATGGTGATGAGGGAATTGAAAGCCTATGAAGCAATGTGAGTTCCTAACTTGCAACTCCTAAAACTGGCTGACAGAGGGGCTGAGTATCAGTCACTGGACTATTTTGCAGGACTGATTTGCCTGGAAGCCACCTGGTAGCTCTCAGGGGGACTCAGATAAGAATGGTTTCTAGTGTTTCAATGAATGCATTGATTCATGATGTTCTGTGCTGTCTTTGATTTTTTTTTTTTCAGTTGTCCCTGAGATTTTGTGCTCAAGGCTAGCATTCTATCACTTTGAGCCAAAGCTTCATTTCCGGTTCTCTGGTGGTTAGTTGGTGAAAACAGTCTCACCAACTTTCCTGCCTGGGCTGGCTTCAAACTGCAATCCTCAGATCTCAGCCCCCTGAGTAGCTAGGATTACAGGTGTGAGCCACCAGTGTTAGGCCTTGACTTTCTGGCCTCAGGTTGCTAGACAGGTACTCTACTGCTAAGCCACATCCCCTTTCTACTTCTTCATTAACCAATTCAGGGAGAAGGGTAGTTTATAGGGAAGCTTGAAGAGCATAGAGACTAGGTTGGAAGGTGTAGGATTGGCTTTTGCTATCCCTTAACCTCTAGCAGCAAACTTCTCCTAACCATCATACCTAAGCATACTATGGAAAAGTGAGAAGCTTTCTCTCTAAGTATAGCCTTAATATGAGTTCCCTGGACTTCGGCTTTCCAGCCAGATTGCCACCCCTAACCCCCTCCTATTCATAAATTCCCTCACTGTGGATTTATCCATGAGAGGTTCTTTTCATAAGCTGTGTCATAGGAGAAGAGCTAATTGCCAAGGCACAGTAGGTACATTCCTCCTTTCCCCCATGGCCAAATGTGTCTTCCCAGCATTGTAGATAGATTGATACTCACCAACCAACACTTATTACAGAGTTTTAGCACATTACACTTCCTCCTGGCATTGGATAACATTTGCCAAGGAAGTTCTTATGTTGGAGACCTTTCACCGCACTGGCATGTTGGTATTAGAGGCAGGGTTTGTATTTTCTTTGTCGCCTTTGGGCTGGTGATAATGGGGTGATGTGGATGTCAAATTTTGTTTATTTCTGATCTAAAGAACAAGTTTCAAGTGTATGAATATTAATATCATTCCTAGCACTTAAGGTCAGTTATTTCATTATATCATTCATGCATTCATTATCATCCAAAGTTTTCTGAGCACCTACTATAAGACAAGTGTTAGAACTACAAGGATGATACTAGGTTGTAGGACCAGTTGCAGCTACTTGGGAATGTAAAACAAAGATGTCATGGACACAGGGCTCCAGATAGCATCCAAGAGAATGTATACAGCAATGCAGGGACCAGATCAGGACTATCAGGACCCTGAAGGCAGATATCTTCCACCTAGGGAACATACAAGAAGGTTACAGTAGGTCTGCTGAAGACTCAGGGACAGTGATTTAAGCTCCAGATACAGGACAAGTTGATACGAACTTGAGCTGCTAAGAAGGGTCTCAATGCAATAAAATGAGACTCCAGTTACCATTTCTGGGATATAACATGACGGGGGTAGGGCAAAAACCCACCAACTGGGATTGAAGCAGAAAAGAGCAACTCTGTGCAAAGGGTCAGGTTGGTATCCCATCTCAACTGTGGGATTAGAGTAGTTTTAAACCCTTCCAGTGTAGGAGGGCAGGGCAGTATATACACAGAGGGCTAATGTTTCCAGTTGGGATGGAGGAGAGCTGCAGAAAGTGGGGCTTGGGGGGCCTGAAACAAGAGGTGAGTTAGTAAATAAAATAACGATATAACAATACCACTACTACTACTACTAGCGGCCTGTAATAGCTTTGATTAAGTATTATGGACTGAGTAATTGCTAACGATTTCACACAATCATCCTTTATGAATCTTACAATAATTCTATAAGGTAGATAGTATTATTATCCTCATTTTACAAATGAATCTCCTTGAGATCAAGTCATGTAGCTTGCCTTGACCTAATCAGCATCACCTGTATCACACTGCATTAACAAAAATCACCCCAAGTGTCAGTAGCCTAAAGCAAGCAGAATTCTCTGCTCACCCTAGTCACTTAGATACGTGTTTCCTCCATTGCTACAATAGGAAGATGGCAATATGAATTATTTTGCATTAGCTTTTAAATCTCTCACTTCTCTTCCTTGGCTAAAGCAAGTCACATAGCTACACTAACTTCAAAAGGGGGTAGTTAAGTGCAATTCTATCATGTGCCCTGGTGGAAAATTCCTTCACAATGATTATCCTTGCCTATCTAGTTCCATTGGATCAGTAGGGGGGTGGGGAACAAATTTCAGTCGACGTTCCTTGAGTACAGATTTTGTGCTTCCTTATGCAATGTTAGAAGAAACAGCCAGTTGCTGTATATTGTACCTATTATTTCTTAGCCTACACTGTCCTGTAGCCTCTCCCCAGACTATGGATTAGAACACTGGGTGATTGATGGCTCCCAGCACCAGTTGAGAAGAGATTATTTAACAGCATGTGCTGAAGGAGCCATAGCAGGGAACTTGCTCATAATAGCGATTGAAGGGCTAGTTTCTACAGGCTTTGGAGTGCTGGGTCTCAAGGGTTTATTAATCCCACAGCAGTCCTGGGAGGGGTTTGATGCTGCTGTTATTTATATCTTTTTCTGTGTTCAGCTAGCAAAGACAGTCTACTGGGATTCTGTTCCAGAGACACTGAGCACTGGCTGCTATCCAAGTTAGGGCTGCAGAAGATTCATCCTTCTCAGTCGGGCTACATTCATAAAGAGGTATGAATGGAGGCCATTTAGTTATGGAGACAATGGCACAGACATGTGTATCAGAGAGAGAGTGGCCCAGAGGGTATGGGACCTTAGATCTTGCTAACTTTCTTAGTGTCAGCTGTACAAACTACCTTCTATGTGATGTTTCTTCTCCAGCTCAGAGTGACTGAATACACTTCTCTTAGACCTGCTCTCCTCTTATAGCTCATTCCCATACCCCTTGGTAGTTATTGAATTTTATTATCTCTTTTTCGATATGACATACTCTGACTCTTGTAACTCAAATGAATTCCTGTGGGCATAGGTGATGAGTAATGCTGTATGGGGATGCTCAGAGCACTATACACATACAAGGTGTGAAACTATCCGTCAGTGTTTGCAGCCCCTCCCTGGCTTCTGCCCAACTCTAAGAACTCAGTCTTCTGCCACAACTTCCTTGCCTTTCACTTTGCACTCCAGCAGGCACTCCATCCTGCCATTTCATTCTCTCTCAACTTAGCCCATGCTTCCTTTAGCCCAGGATGAGCTTCTGCTTCTCCTTGTCAGCCACTCCTCTCATCAAAGTGGATCTATCCCTCCCTTGGGTCAACATTCCTTAGCACAAAGTTCTATTTTAGAAATATCTGTATTTCAAGTAGTTGTTTACTTGTTTGCCTGTCTCACTAGAGTGAGCAGTCTTTAAGAACAGGGACATGTCTTATTTGTGTCCTTCTTCCTGAATAGAACCAGGATGAAGATGAGATAAGGTACTTGTTGGGGGCACAAAATATAAGAAGATACCCCAAAGATTTAATTATGAAATAATATTCAAGGCAATGTTTTAAAAAATAAAAATTTCTTTTGATGAAATATCAGATTTCTTTTATTATCTTTAAGTAGTTGTACAACAGAGTTTCCATTTAACAAAGCAGTGTACAGATACAATTTGTCTTGCTCCACGTCACCTTTTTCAACATTCTAAACCATCCCTCCCCTCACCACCCCTTCCCCTCTCAGAAGAATGGCCAATAGACACATAAAGAAATGTTCAACCTCTCTGGCCATAAAAGAAATGCAAATCAAAACAACATTGATATTTCACCTCATCCCAGTTAGAATGGCCATTATCCAGAAAACAAATGATAACAGATGCTAGAGAGGATGTGGCCAAAAGGGAACCCTGATACCTTGTTGGTGGGAATGTAAACTTGTTTAACTTGTTTAAAGCAGTGTGGAAAAAACTAAAACATAGAATTACTCTATTTCAAACCAGGATAAAGATAAGCCAGCAGTATTATTCACCATAGCCACTGTATGGAATCAGCCCAGATGTTCCTCAATGAATGGATTGAGAAAATGTAGTATGTACACACAATAAAATTTTACTCATCCATTAGAAAGAATGGTATTGTACCATTTGTAAAGAAATGGAAAGACCTGCAAAATATTATATTGAGTGAAGTAAGAGAATTTTTTATTTTATTATCTCTTTAACTTAATGTATACAGCATGGGGTTTTGATATAAAATAATTACAATAGGCAAGTAAATTAACATGTCCATCACTTTCCCTGATTACTTATTTGATGAATGTGTATGGTGAGAGCAGCTATAATCTATCTACTTAACAAATTTTCAATATACACTACAAATATTGTTAATAATAGTTCTGAATGTTTTTTGGTGTTCTAGTCAGGGACTTGAACTCAGGGTCCTGGGTACTGTTCCTGGGCATTTTTGTGCAAGTTTAATGTTCTATCACTTTAGCAACAGATCCAATTCTGACTTTTTAGTAGTTAATTGAAGACAAGAGTCTCACAGACATTCCAGTTTGGGATGGCTTTGAATTATGGTGCCCACATCTTAAGCTTCCTGAATAGCTAGGCTTACAGGCATGAGCCACTGTTACTCAATTGGCCCTGATTTGTTGTTTGTTTTTTTTAACAATAGAATTGGTAACAGGGTCATAGAAATCATACTAGAGCTTGAAGCAAGAGGAAAACTCAGAAATATGGGTTCAAAATTTTGTTCATATTTTTTGCAACAAATTTATGCATATGCTTTTGCATGCAATTTTGATTATAGGTCCTAAAATGTGGTAGGTGCTCTGATGAATGGTTGTGTCTGAGAGTGATTAGGAGAATAGTTGAATGAATGTTAGGAAAACCTTTCCATGTTAAATCTCCATGTATCCAGTTTTAGAATTATGTATTCTTACCTATGTGTCCTTACTAACTCCCACATTTAGAGAAAAGGAAGAAAAGTAAAACAGTGCCTCAAAATGGATTCGTTAAACGTGCTTTGCTCTATTATTTGGAGCACTGGTTTATGGCACCAAAATTTGAGATCCCAAATACTTGGTTTGAACCCAAGCACAGAATACCACTCTTCCCATCCAAAACCTAGCTGGTCACCATTCCATTCAGGGCTTACTGGCATCAATGAGTGAGAAATTCTTACAACAAAACCTCTCTTCCACCAGAAATCCTGAATAGGCACCTCTAGGCCAAAAGTGGCCATTTATAGTTGAAAGGAGTTCTTGACCTTTTTAAAATGCATCATTGTCATAGATAACTGTGCAGAAACTGGCCATACAACTGGTTCTGGAACTACTCTTGCCCAAATTAAGGCAATCGTGTGGGCTAGTACGAGAGACACTGGGTCCAGAAAAGAAGAGTTCTAGTCTTGAGCTGTGTGACTCTGACCAATATACTTAGACTTTCTGAGTTTCCGTTTATGTATTTGTTTAGAAAAGGAGAGAAATAGAGAGAAGGTTATCTGTAAAATTATGGTTTCCAAATGCTGTGCTGTGGAATCCTAATGTAGCAAGCATATCTCTCAGGGCCACTGGTGAATTCATCACAGAAATGGAAACAGCCTCCTTGTTTTATCCAGAGCCGCTGACTCTGCTCAGTTGTCAAATTCCCAAGTAGAGCTTGTTTGTATCAACCACAAAAGAGAAGGTTCCAATAAAGAGAAAGAAAAGGCATACACCCTGGTCTGAATGGTTTCGATAATCCCACAAGCCATAGTGTATGAGGAATCTATGATCTTTTGCCAGAACATTAAGAAGCATCAGTGTTGCTTAAGAAGTCTTTCCCTTCAGCCCAATAGCTAGGAGGGCCCAAGGTGAAGAGGTACATAACCAGGGGTTGACTTCTTTCACTCCTTTACTTAGTGCAACATCTTTCTTCCAAAATATGACTCAAAATTAATTACAGTGCTATCACTGCAAAGTGATAGTGGCCATTTTTTTAGTCTGACTGCTGTTTATTGGGTATCCCTTCTCTCCATTGCAAATGGCTGTCCCTGTAGTATCTCCTTGAACTCCTTCAGTGATTGTGAATTTACTACTCCTAAGACAGCTCACCTTACTTTAACCATATATAACTTGAACCCCTAATTCATAGAGCATCACCTTCTCAAAAACCAATCTCTATTTGTGTAATAACCCTTCAAATAATTGGAAAGCAATCATCCACTCCTAGCCATCTTCAATCAGTCAAGCTAATCACACCTCATTGATGAGCTCTTGAGCTTTTCTATCAGACACAGATTTAACCCCTTTCATTATGTGTATATCTTCAGTGTGCTTTTTCTCTCATAAGGGATACAGCAAAGGGACTGTAATATCCCTTATAGGTTGATCAGACTAAAGAAGAATAGTTTTCTTTTTCTGGTCCAGTACTTTCCAATCCTTCTGTATATTAAAATCACCTGGACAACTTTTGAAAAAAAATATTATTTTCTAAGATCAATTCCTGAACTACTTAATCAAAATTTTTGAGGGTGGGAGCTTGTCTCTGATATTTAACAAAATGCATAAGTAATTCTTTTGTGTGACTTTTGAGTACCAGGTCCTGATTCTTGTTCTGACTGGTCAATGATTTGTTAGAACAAGCTACATGCCTTGGTTGCTAGGTCAGTTAGACTAAATAAGGAAAGAGAAATTATTTCTGGGTGTATACTATTCACAAATATGAGCTGGACATAAAGGATATTATTCCATTTAATCCTTGTCTGTGAGTTAGGTGTTTTAACCTGTTTCATAAAGGAGAAAACTGAGGTTCAAAAAGATGAAGCAATTCACTTCAGTAACTCATCTGACCAGTTTCATAGTCAAACCCAGGGCTCTTTGAATCCAAAGTCCCTCTTCTGTTCATGCCACTCTACATTTGTTAATTTAGTTAAAGAATTTATTACGAATCAAGACCTACCATATATTATACATGCTAGGTCAGCAACTGTTGTGAGCTGATTTTTTTCTGGTAATTTACCAAGCTGTGCTAGGACACAGAGCATTTTCTGTTTTCATTCAATGATTTGTTTATGGGTATATTTTCTTGAAGGAAAAATCATGTCGACGTAATGCAGGCTTTGTAAAGAAATAAGTCTCTGGTACTTGGTTGTAAAATAAATGTCAGAATAAAATGTTTGGGAAAATAAAGAGCTGTATATGAAATCACTTCCCACAGAGCTGTAGAATACTGATGGGCTATTGCTGCTGGTGTTTCATTATTTACAGCAAATTTGGTAGGTAAGGAGGGAGCCACCTTACCTTGGCCACGATTGATCTCAAGAACTGTGGTCTCTTTCCCAGAAGTGATCACAAAGGGGTTCCACATTGTTTCCAACACAAGTATTTTTTCCCATCTTTTAGAGACTATCCCAATCAGGTGGGCCTTAGCATATGAATGACATGACCAACACCCAATGGCCCTGTGATCTTTCTAAACTATCTCCAACATTTTTAAATTATTTTTTTATTATCTTTAAGTAGTTGCACAAAGGATTTACCATTTAAAAGTCAGTCTATAAGTACAATACACCTTAATTAGTGTCGTCTCTTGCATCTTTCCCAGCTCATTCCCTCCCCTCAGTTTTCTTGGTTTCACAGAACATTCATTGGATATTATGAATGCACCCCTTCCCCTGTTCATTTGTCTACCCTCCCTCCTCTTTACTTCTCCTTTCCAAAATGGTATTTATTTTGTTGTACTGTGAGTTAGTTTTTCTAAGGAATTACACCATTTGAATTCTCTGCTGAAAATACAATGTGTGTGTACTTGCATACAATCTTGTATGTGTTTATTTGTGCATTTATGAATTAGTTCTAGCTTCCACATATGAGAGAAAACATGTATTCTTTATCTATATGCTTGACTTATTTCACTTAACGTACTTGTAGGTTTATCCGCTTCTTTGCAAATGATGTATTATTCTTCCTAATGGATAAGTTATATATATATATATATATACATACATATACACACATATATAAATATATACCTACATAAATACATATATATTTATATATACATATATACCTATATATCCATTCATCCACAGAGAGACATCTGGGCTGTTTCAGTACCTTGGCCATGGTGAATATTATAGGAATGAATATGTTCAACCACTCTGGAAAGCATTCACAAAAACTAGACATAGAACTACCTTATAATCCAGCAATACCACTCATGGGCATTTATCCAAAAAAACACAAATCAGGACACAATAAAGCCCCTTGCACTTTTTCCACACTAAGGCTAAGCAGGACTATTTATGGAGGCCACCTATATGCAAATGGGGCCAGCCAGGCAGAATGACAAGTTGTCCTGACAAAGAGAGAAAATAGGAGAAAGAACAGCAGAAAGAATATGCAAGAATTTTAAAAGATAGTAAAAGGTGTATAAAGAGTGACCAAAATTGGGATTTCCCTGGCCTCCTCCCATCTAGTAGTCATTTCTCCCTTAGTTTGAATCAGGTCTTTCTAGGATGGTATCTTTATTTCAGGCACCATTCTAGAAAGGCCCTCTTCCTTGGGTCTTCCCTGACTACCTAAGATTAGGTCCCTGTACCTGCTCCATTCAAACTCACTGTAACACAGAGATTAGGTCCCTGTACCTGCTCCATTCAAACTCACTTTAACACAGAACCCTGGGCTGTGTTAGCCTTGCCTCATTACTTATTTATCACTTCTTCTAGGCCAAACCTTCTTAACTGTGCCCTCTAGGTGAGCTGAAGTGACCATGTTTTAGTACAGCTGGTGCTCAGTGCATCCCAGCTGCTGGAACTCTGAGAAGCCTCTGTGGTTTATGTGAGTATAAGGCAAAACAACTCTTTATGTGTATGAGATGGAGAGAAAGTGAGGAAAAATGCTGAAGACTCTTTCTTAAGTAATGATTGAAAGGAAGGAAAGAAAAAGGGATAGAGGGAAAGAAGGAAAAGAGGAATGGAAGGAAAACAGGTTGCGAAGGAGGGAATATGTTTCAACAACTAAAGAGATTTGAGAATCACCACTCACAGGACAGTTCTAACACAGTTATACTCTATGAAATTTAAGCCCCATCCCAACTTTTGAAACAAAATAACGTAGAGAAAAGAGTATGAGCTTTGGAATCATAAAGATATAAATGTAAATCCCAGCCCTGAGACATAGGATCTGTGAGATCCACTTTAAGTTATTTAACCACCCTACGTCTCAGCTTTTTCTTTTTTGACAGTCCTGGGGCTTGAACTCAAGGCCTGAGCTCTGCCCCTGGCTTCTTTTTGCTCAAGGCTAGCACTCTGCCACTTGAGCCACAGCGCCACTTCTGGCCGTTTTCTGTATATGTGGTGCTGGGGAATTGAACCCAGGGCTTCATGTATATGAGGGACGCACTCTTGCCACTAGGCCATATTCCCAGCCTCAGCTTTCTCGTCTATAAAAGAGGACTGTAGTACTTTTGATTTTAGCTTGTTGTAAGAACTAACAATTTTCTCAGTAGACTTGATACACGGGAAACACTCAATAATTCCCCCATTTTTTTGTGATTATTTTGTTTCAGAACCACTTTGGAAATTAATTTTGCAGCAAATGACAGTTAACCTGGATTAGCATTTAATTCGGAGTAATTGTATTCAAATTCTGGATATATAGATAGATAGATATAGATATATAGATATATAGATATGTATATATATATATGTAATAAAATTTTAGAAAAGTTATTTAAGTTTCTCCTAGACCCCAGGCCTTTGTTTTTGGATTTCCTTTCATTTTATTTTTATCTGTTATATGTGAATAACTGCACTGTATCTGTCTTTGTTGAGAGGGTTAAACAAACTGACAGAGGGCTGGGTGCCAGTGGCTAACACTTAGATACTCAGGAGAATGAGACCTGAGGATGATGGTTCAAAGCCAGCCCAAATAGGAAAATCTATGAAAAACATCTCAAATTAACCACCAAAAAGCTAGAATTGGAGTTGTGGCTCAAGTATTAGCCTTGAGCACAAAAAGCTCAGGAACAGCACCTAGTCCCTGAGTTCTTGCCCCAGGACCAGCACACACACACACACACACACACACACACACACACACACACACACAGAAAGAGAGAGAGAGAGAGAGAAAATTGAAGTAAAGTCTTCAGAGCATAACCTTTATGTTTTAAATACTATCATTTTTCTTTTTCCTTCCTTCCTTTCCTCCCTTCTTCTCCGTCTCCCCTCTTTCCCTTTCTTTTTTCTTCCTCCCTTTCTTTTGCTTCTTCCTTTCTTTCTCTCCTTCCTCCCCCCTCTCTCTTTTTTCCTTGCTTGCTTACTTGCTTCTTTTGTTGATTTCCAGTAGGTTGAACTCAAGGCCTTGTACTTGCTTGGCTTACTTGCTTATGGCTAGCATGCTACCATTTGAAACATTTATTTCCAGCTTTTTGCTAGTTAACTGTAGAAAAAGTCTTGTGGATTTTTCTGCCTGTGCTATCTTTAAACCATGGTCCTCCAAATATTAGCCCTCTAGGTGGCTAGGATTACTAACTTGAGCCACTGGCCCCTGGCTACATTTATGTCTTTAGTATCAATACTGTCTAGTAAGAGGAAGCTTAAGAGAGCCAGTAAGCTGCAGATACCCTGTGGCCAAGGTTGCTTCTGTATGGCTGTCGAAGAGCCACCAAGCCATCATAATGAATTGGTGTGCTTTGGACAGTAGTAGGAAATATAGGAAAGTTCAGTTGCAGTTAGCAACATATACGTAGCTCAACTAATTAATAGAGGCCCAAAACCTAAAAATAAATTAAGCCACCCCCTCTTTTTTTTTTTTTTTTGGCCAGTCCTGGGCCTTGGACTCAGGGCCTAAGCACTGTCCCTGGCTTCTTCCCGCTCAAGGCTAGCACTCTGCCACTTGAGCCACAGCGCCGCTTCTGGCCGTTTTCTGTATATGTGGTGCTGGGGAATCGAACCTAGGGCCTCGTGTATCCGAGGCAGGCACTCTTGCCACTAGGCTATATCCCCAGCCCACCCCCTCTTGTTTTTGATAGGTTGTGAGGCTTAAACTCAGAGCCTAGGCTTTGTCCCTGAGCTCTTCATCTCAAGGCTAGCACTCTACCACTGTGAGCCACAGCTCTACTCATGGTTTTTTTAAGTGATTAATTGGAAACAAAGATTCTAATTGGGACCATTCTGCCCAGGCTGATTTTGAACCATAATATTCAGATCTCATCCTTCTGAGTAGCTAGGATTATAGGTCTGAGCCACAGGTGTGGCTTAAGCCAGTGTATTTAAGAAATGAGGCTGTAAGATGATAAGAAGGTTGATAACCTCTTTTTATTGTTCTAATTATCCTAAGAATGAAAATGTTGATATCAATCAAAATTGTCTGTGAACCAGAAAATCCTAAGACTGTGTGTTGAGTCATAAAGGGATCTGAGCATAAAATGCTGAGGACTTATTATTATTATTATAGCTTCCAGTCTTTTAGAATTTTCTATAAGTTGACATTTTTCATAAAAATACATTCAGACCTTGCAGGTTTTCGATACCAGCTTTCTAAGATTGCCAAGCAAAATGTAAAAACTGGATGGTTTAAAATAACAGCAGACTAAAAGTCCAGAATCCTGGCATCAGCAGGCCCACACACTTTCTGACATCTCTAAGAGAGAATCCTTCCTTGCCTCTTTTAGTTCTGGTGTTCCCCTGCAGTCCTTGGCATCTTTCAGCTTGTAAATATATCATTCACATCACATGACTATTTCCTCCCAGTCTTCATATGGCCTTCCCTCTGCTCCTGTCTGCCTCTGTGTCCAAATTCCCCTTCTTAAAAAGGACATCAGTCACTTTGGATTAGGGCCCACCCTGATTAGCTCATTTTAACTTAATTGTTTCTATGAAGGCCCTATTGCCAAATAAGGTGGCATTCTGAGGTACTGTTCAAGACTTCAAAAACATCTATTTTTGAGAAACATGATTTAACCAAAGAACCAATAATAATTACACTTCTCAAGGTCCGTGTTAACATCCTATTTTAATGATAAAGTATCCAGAAAGGCATCCAACTCCACATCCTCTACACCCAGATTTGACCCTTGGGATCCTTACTTCTCAATGCCAGCTCTTCTTGTTTGATGTAGAATGACAAGTTGAGCAAGCACATCTTAATATACTCGATCCTTCAGGTCACTATAGCAAAATTTGTTGGAGTTTCAAACAACCGTTGTGTTGTCCTTGCCTGAACCTCTTTAACTGGAGATGTCCTTTTTCCTCAATGAGCTGCCAAGCAGTGACTGACTCACTGTGCCAGCCCAAATAGAGTCAGGGGATATGGGAGGTACTGTGAAGTTGAGTGGGAGGGGGTAAATGAAGTAAAAAAAAAAACAAAACACCTCATCTCTAAGCATTCTCTGACATTGCCTGCTCCCACTGAGGTTTGCTGGCTTCTCTCAAGCAGAAGTATCAGCCTCCATCTCTGATGTGTCCTAGTTAATCTTTGCCTTATTTTGGCCTCAACTGCTAGGACTGGGAAGTCTTCTTTTGCTCATCTCTCCTGTCCCAAGAATCTCATTATTCCTACTGGTCCTCTATCAGTCAAAATTGTTCTGGGGTAAAATGGAAAAAGCTGTGAAGGGAATTCACGAGATGACATTTCAGAATGTTTTTCTACTTCTGTTGCATCTTTCAGATTTTTGTAGCAAAGTAGATTGTTTCCCAGTGTCTCTCAGAATTTGTGAGTTTGTATGATCGGTGTGTTCTTTTAATGAAGCCTGATTTGGGCTAGAGCAGAACCTGTAATCCTATCTCTAATTCTGACTTCTCATGCCCCAAACATGTGCCATCAGCCCCAAGTGGAGATATGGATGGATTGGTTCAACCTTGCCCCTGATTAGAACAACGGTGTGGTAACTAGTTTCTGCATTAACAGCCACATCTTCCTTTCAAGGCAGGGGTATGCCACTCAAAGGTTGCCATGAAACACTATAAACTTGATCCTCTTGTCTAATCTTCATCACGTTTAAAAGGTAGAAACAGAACCCAAGAAAAGTGAGAAAAATAACTCCCAAGATCTTTACAGTTCATTATGGTAAAAGAGCCTTGGACACAGAGGGACGGTGCAATCTGGACTCTCCCAACCTCCTAGCACCATGAGAATTCCTTACATTTCCCAACCAACAGATTGTTTTTCGACTATAAATACCTAGTTTGGAGGAGGAGCTGGACAAGTGCAAATGCTTGACCCCAAGAAATCCCAATCCATCTGCTTATGGCTGCTGAAGATAGAATTTCTGACAAGCAGGGCCCTGTTTCTTTGCCAAGAGACTTAGCTGTGTGCCAAGGAAGGATCAGTTTTCTCTGCTTGGAATAGCCCCCCCCCCCACCTTCTGAGGTTATGAAGATTACAGTGGAGGCTGCTCTCCATGCACAGTAAAATACCCCGAGGGCTCTGTCTAGAGAGAGAAATGCTAGGTAGACATGGACAGATGGCTAGAACCAGGGGTCTCTGCCTCCAATTTCAGCCATCACCACAGTCTCCACCATGCCTGGGTCAACTTCAATACCATGCAGGAGTTTCTGTAGGTTTTTAACGGGCAGCTGTCAGCTCACAGTTGCTCCACTGGGCTTTCAGTCCTGATGGCTGGGTTGGCATGGTTCCCATTTGGAAACCTGGATGAACTTACCATCAATCAAGTCTGAGCATCATTCTGCTCAGTTTTTGGTTTGTAAAGAAGAGAATTCCTGAGGATTTGAAATGCTTTGATCTTCTTGTAAAACTATATAAAAGGCAACCTCCCCCCAACTTCTGGAAATTCTCACTAATGGAAAGCTATTAGTGGAAAATTATAAAAGTACACGTATCTCAAAGGGGGAAAGATGCAAGAAAGTACAAGTTCTTATTTTCACCCTCAGTGCCCCTTTTATGCAAGATTAGGATATATATATATATACATATATGTATGTATGTATGTATGTATGTATGTATGTATGTATGTATTATGGACAATCCTTGAAAGTAGGCGAAGAGTTCCACTAGTTTCCCTAGTCTGAAAGCTGCAGACAGAGAGAAGGCTTATTCCATGTGCACTGCGTGATTATAATGTAGGAAGACTGCTATTCTTGTGTGGCTCATTAACTAGCCTTAAAGATAATTCTAAGAGAAGTTCAAAGGATATTTTGAGCAGTAGGAGAATCAGCTAAGGCATTACTTTGAATGACAGCTTTCCCTTGGATCTTAGTAAAAAGTTAATCACATTTCATATGCAAATAGATACCCCACAGGTATAAAGTCTGTTTCATTCATTTACTCAAATGGTATTTCTTAGTTCTTACCCCAGTGGGCTGCACTGTGCCAAGTGCCATAGGGTACATAGTGGAGGTAAGGCCCATTCGCTCTCCTGCCCTGCAATCTTTGGGAGCGAAATGAGATTGGTACAGCACAAAATGTTTAACTGACAATGCAGGACAAAATTGTCAAAATAATTGGCCACACCTCAGATAAGAGTGTCTAGCTGCCTTGTATCAGCTGCCAGAACCACTTCTCTACTTTTTCTCCCCTAGAGGCTACTGGCCTGAATCAATATCTAAGCAATATCAAGAAGAGTTTTTGGGGTCCATTCTGCACAAAAATTCCACCATAATAAAGTCCCCTCTCTGAATTTGCACTCCTTTCCTTATATTGTTTGGACCGCAGCATCTTTTAGGGGCTCTCTGATAAATCTGCGTCTATGGGACCAATATTCTCCTCAAACTAAAGTTGCTACTCAGAACAAGGAAGGGAAGGGAAAGAGAAGAGAATGGGAACCTGCTGCAGAAATGGATCAAGAGAAGAAGTACTATAGAAAAAAGGGATGTGGGGTACTGTTGAGCCTCTCTTCTCTGTTTCCAAGGACCTGGACCCCTGTGTCATGTCTTCCTTGTCATTTAACCCATCACCACCAAAACCACTTTCTGAGTTGGTCTCTATTTCTCAAAACTATCAAAGGGTTACCATGATACTGGATAAAGTGCAGGTTTTGACTCTAACATTTCATTAATCCAGACCATTATTCCATCTCTCTCTCTCTCTCTCTCTCTCTCTCTCTCTCTCTCTCTCTCTCACACACACACACACACACCCTCTTCCCCCTCATAAATCATCTTGGTGTACTTGGCATTGCCCCAATGCATCTGTATTTTATTGCTCAAATCACCCCCTCTGCTGAGAGGTGAGGATGCTCTTCTCATCTATCGTCCCTACTGAACCCTCACTCACTCCAAGCTCCCACCAAGCTCACCTGTCTCCAGGAAGCGTTCTTCCTACCTTTGGCTTTTCATCATCCTTGCAATATGTTACACTCCCAAAGGCCTTAGAAATGCCTCATGTTATGTAATGAAGGCTACGGGTGTAATCCATCTTAAATGAAAGAAGGAAAGAATTGGGGGGGGGGGATTAAGAGGAAAAGAAGAAAGCTAAGGAGGAAAGCATGGACAGTAGAGAAGCCATCGTTCATCCTCTAGCACTAAATAAACAGGATTTATTATGGGATATGATTAAGAATTCTGTTATTTGTGCTCAGTTGAGCATCTTCTGAATGAATGCTGAAGTGGTAGTGGCCCTTTCGGTGGGTACCATTGTGGTCAAAGAGCACCTGGCCTTGCGAAGCACAGATGCCCTGGTATGATAGCAGTGTTTCCTGGCCTTCTGATCAGCCAGACCCCACCAACTCCCCTGGGAGAGACTACCACCCTGCCATTTGGCTCCAGCAGCTGAGCCTACTTCTTTTCAGCCTTCTTCCTTTCAGTTACCCACAATTGACACATTAATTGCTGGCTGACTCTCATTTGAATGCTTCTCAATGGCAAGTACAGAAAAGGTAACAAAGTCCCAACAGAATTTCCATGTGCTTTAATTCTAGCTCAACTCTAGGGATCTGCTCATTAAGCCATATCATGGAAGCCTTGGGGAACCACAGCCAGAGGCAGCAAGCCAGAGAAAAGGCTGTTGCTGGGTCTCTCTCTCTTCCCTCCTCTCATTCAGCTGTGTTCCTTCAGCAATGTATTCATCTGTTTTCTCCCCACTGCTCCGAGCATCTATGTAGGTAATTCTCCCATCTCTCTAACCATGTCATTTTCACCTTCTATCCATTGGGCCATTTACACTGTTTATATTTTCTGTCTATTCTGTTTTATGGCCCCTTTCCATCCACAGCATATATCCTGTTGATACTCTATTTATATTCCCTGACAGAGCCTTGCCTCTCTCTCTCCTCCTTAATCTCTTTTATCAATCTTGTTTGCTTTCTCCATCAGTCTCTTCATCTTGCTATTATCTTGCCATCTATATCATTACGCCACTCTCAGCCCTTTTTCTCTGTCCTCAGCTTTCACGTGGACCTATGCCAGGTTCTCCTGACAGGTCTGCTGCTTCACCTTTGCCCCTACTTCCTCCACTTGACAAGTGGGTCCTATTGGACTCTCTTGGGGGAAGGTAGGAACCCATTACTGGGAAATGGAATGTCTGGATCCCCACTTCTATAACATGAGTTTATACCCAATGAGCAACTAGCACATGCCAGGTCCCAAGCTGGATCTTCATTTCCTGCTTACCACTTCTCAAGGCAACTTCTCCTTATATTATAGAGGAAGCTGTGGCTCAGGGAGGTGAAGCAACTTGTTCAAGGTCACATGGTTAATATGTGAAATATTGACAACCCACTCTTAGTTATTCGCATGAGCAATGGCATGGATAATCTTTTCCTGCAGAAAAATTTGAAACTCCTTTCTAATAAGCTCTGGAATATAGTGTTTGGGGTAGTAGATTTCCTCACTGCTCTGCAGCGGCTGATAGTCAAATACATGGCAGGAAAGGCCAATGTTTGGACTGTTGTTAATGCCATAGATCTTGAAAATGCTGAGTTCTAATGTGGCCTTCCACAGCAGTGATCTGGTGCTATAACAAAAGAAAACTTCCTTATGATGACTACCAGCCCCTATCTCAGTTCCTAACTCTCAACTCCTCATCCCAAACCCAACAGATCATTTCTCAGCACCATGCTGAGGTTATACAGGTGATATAGATACCTAGCAAAGATGAAAGGATGGTACCCCCATATTCCAACATGGGTTGGCATAAATCATGGAAAGAGTGCCTTGCATGAAAGGTAACAGAAAGATCCCCCAAACAGAATGATTATGGGAGAAGATGAAGACAAGTAGATCTTCAGGCCATTTTGTCAAGAATACATACCATATGTGAGAGAATGTAAATGATGTACTGCCATAGAAAGGCTAAGTCATGGTGCAATAAAATAAATACCAGAAAATGAGGAGGGGTGAGATTTAGGGGAGAGGAGTACATGAATGAAGAGAGGGAGCAGGGAATGCAGTTATAAAAGTCAACACTTATCCTTCAAAATTAAGAAAATTGAGAGAAGATGCTTTGTTGGGAAGGGTGGGAGAGAAAGATGAAAGGGGTGACATTTATCAGGAAGCATTGTATTCATGAATTGCTTTGTTGAATGGCAACTACTTTGTACAAGTATTTAAAGATCATTTTTAATTCAGGGAGATTTGAAGCTGAAACAACAAGAATGCATATATTTAAAGTCATCTCTTCCTGACCTAATGAACTCTTAAAATAAGTACCCAAGGAGAGAGAAAAACATCATTGACACAGAAATGCAAAGTAAAGGAAAGTTATTGTGTGTGTGTGTGTGTGTGTGTGTGTGTGTGTGTGTTGTTGTTGTTTTTTGTTTTCTGCCCCAAGTTCTTCCCTAGTCCTTAAAGGCAGAGTTGAGTCTGGTGACCCACCACCCATATACTATAAATGTTTAGCCCTGTTCAAGAGCTCCACATCTCTCCTGATTAGAATAACACAAGATCTCTAACCCAGATCTTCTGTGATTTAGGGGGGAAAATGAATTGAGAGCCCTGGGGACATGCTTGAATTAGAATAGAGATAGCCTTTTCTTCTTAATTACTGCGCTTGCATTCTGAGCCTGGTGGGTTTTACTAAATGAATCTACAGATGGAAAACTTCAATTCCTTATTTCAATACCTTCTGGAGCTAAGTAAGGAGTAAGGGTCAGAGAAATAAAGGGGCTTGGGTGTGCCATGGGAACTCAGGTCAGGTTGAGGGAGACTTATTCTGATAAAATGATATGAGCAAGGCTTTTTGCATGCTGGGTCTTGAAAACGAGGTAGGATAGATGTAGACATTCTAAGCAAAGGATGGGAAATTTCATGAAGTGTTTAGGAGATTGGGGTGATGAAGGGAAGAAAAATTGTGTGTGTGTAGGGGGGGAGGGAATGGTTTGGTGTTATTGGGATTTGAACTCCCGACCTTGTACTTGCTATATAAGTTCTCTTCCAGTTGAATCATGCCCCCAGTCCTTTCTGTCATTTTTTTTCAGGTAGGATCCTGTACTTTTCTATCAGGGATGGTCTTTGATTGAGTTCCAGCTCTACCTCCCATGTAGTATGTGCTACCACTACACTCAGCCTAGAAAAATCATCCTTCAATTGAGAATCTGAGGTCACTTAATATAACTTCTGTAAGAGCAGTGGCTATGTCTTTGTGGCCTCTGTGCCCAGCACAGTCATGCTCATGCTGTTCCCCAAAGAGTGTGTCTGGTTATAAGTTATGTAGTGATGGCAGAGTGTGCCAAGAGGATGCTGCTGCTCCCTCAGACCAGAGGCACAGTCCTAGTGAGGCTGAGGTTAAGGACAGGAGTCCAGGACACCTGAGTGCATTCTTGCTTATCCTTCTGGGTCTGTCATCTTTGAAAACCCTCTCTATCTGATTTTGCATTTTCTTCAAGAAAGACAGGTGGGATATTGCCAAGCCTAGAGCCATACACCCTGCCACCATAAAAGCAATTTCTTGTTAAGCTTCTACCCGGTGAAATCCCACAGATGCACACAGCAGGCTTGGCTATGCCAGCCTTGCCATGTTACCACTGCAGTGCTGGGGAATAAAGGAAAATGCTTAGCATTACATTTCATGTAAATCAGGCTTTATTTGCTCCAGTGACAGGTTATTGCCTTCATCAGGGAAGGAGAGGAGAAACAGCCTCTGGCTGGAGACACAGATCTCCAAATGAGGATGTCTCCAGTACCAGTCTGTGGCAGGCAGGCCTACGTCTGCCTGTGTAACTCCTCCCTCCCTTCCTCTTCCCTCACCTCTCACCACAATAGACTTCCCATCAGCATCTGCAGGCACCAAATTGGCTCAAGTTAGTGACACTGTCTTTACCATCCCAGACTTCTGTCTGATTGTGAGATGGGTAACTGCCTATACCAACTTGCCCCTAATCATATCATATGGTGTCCACTTTCTTAGGAAACTGAGTCAGCAGGGTATTAGAACAAATGTGCCTTATAGCTCAAGCTGTCTTTCACCCAGAACACTCTATGTATCTCTGCCCATTTCTTAAACTTAATCTGTCCTTTGAGGTCCAACTCAAATCCACAACTACTATGAAACCTTCCCTTACCATCCAGCCAGTTCCAACCGTCCTCAAATTTTGTTCATTTTAATCCCTGTCCCATAACCTAGTTTATCTTGATACATTCCTATTAATAATGAACACATTTATTGATAATCTCTGTGCCTAAAATGATAGTTGGTTACTTCCTGATGTACACAACTTAGTTCCTCAAACAAGCTGAGAATAGAGATTAGCAGTTGAACATGTTTGCATCCAGCCACAGTGCCTATTACAAGGCCTTATGCAGAGTAGGTTCTCAATGAACTTGTTGATTACTCATAGGAGTATATCAGTAAGGACAGGCTAGTAACAAATGCTCCCAAATTCTCATAAATTAAAGTAATAAAATTTTTTTTTTGTTCATGATACCCGTCCACTACAAGTCAGTCAACAGATTCTTCTTATTTTAGTCACCCGTAGACCCAGCACAAATTGCTTGGGGATGTCTCAAATTAATAGTAGAATATAATTCTATTTGAAATATAAAACACAGATCATCTCACAAAGTACATGGGCTCACCAAACATAAGATGGTCAGAAATTATAGTTATACCATGTCTCCAGAAGACAGAGAATGAGAAATACTTAGTAATAGTAATGGCTTCTCCCAGTGCTTCCTTACTAAATTCCATGAGAGGGGCTGGGAATGGCTTAGCGGTAGAGTGCTTGCCTTGCATGCATGAAGCCCTTGGTTCGATTCCTTAGCACCACATAAACAGAAAAGGCTGGAAGTGGTACTGTGGCTTAAGAGGTAGAGTGCTAGCTTTGTGCAAAAAGAAAGCCAAGGACAGTGCTCAGGCTGAGTCCAAGTCCCAGGACTGGAAAAAATAAGATAAAATAAAATAAAATAAAACAAAACAAAACAAATAAATTCCATGAGAAATGGGCTATAATTGTCTACTACTGAACCTCTAATTCTGGCTCAGTGTTTGGCATGTTATAGGCATACAACAAATTCTCAGGCTGATGGCCAACCTTGTTCTGAGCCTTTATCTTGCTGCAGAGCTGAAACACATGTGCTTTGCTGGCCTTTGATCTGTCTTCTGTGCCTCTGTAGACCATCAGCCCTGGATGCAAGAAGCCTGTCCTTACTGCTATGCAGTCCTTACATACCAGTTCAGTGTCACTCTGACATATACCTCCTACATCATAGGAGAAGCAGGAAAAGACTGTGCCACTATCTATTGAGCCTGTTTTATTATTTGGTAAGCAGCAGTATATGTATAGAAAGCTTGTATGGGGCTTGGGATGTAGCTGTGTGGTACAGTGCTAACCTAACATGTGAAAAACTCTAGGCTGAATTTCTTTTCTTTTTTTTTTTTTTTTGGCCAGTCCTGGGCCTTGGACTCAGGGCCTGAGCACTGTCCCTGGCTTCTTCCCGCTCAAGGCTAGCACTCTGCCACTTGAGCCACAGCGCCACTTCTGGCCGTTTTCTGTATATGTGGTGCTGGGGAATCGAACCTAGGGCCTCGGGTATACCGAGGCAGGCACTCTTGCCACTAGGCTATATCCCCAGCCCCTCTAGGCTGAATTTCTAACACTGCAGAAAGAGTTTGTGTGTGTATGCGAGTGAGTTTGCACATAGGTCATAGTGGAAGGAAGGGAGACAGAAGGTGTTCCTATGCTTCATGGATTCATATTTTCCACCAGTCATTAATCAATGCCATGTTTGATGTAATACCTGATAGTGGGATTTGGATAAAAAGACCTTGGGAAATAGAGGTGCAATACTTCTTTGGCAGTTTTGTCTGTTCCCCTACTGTGATCCATCCTAGTGTTTTTCTACATGTCTTTCTCTCTTCATCTTCTTTTTATTCTGCTTTGATATCCTCATCTCTGCAGGAGGGCTAGGGTCTGGCTGGAGTTTGGCCAGCATTTACAACTATGGTCATGGCTTGGAGATTCTTGTCATGGGTGCATCTAGATGGACTTGTCTTGGTTTGGGATATCTAGAAGAGAAAAAAAGTTAAGATCAGAAATCAGGTCAGGTATTTTCTTCAGTCCTCCTCTTACTGCATCATCTTCCTCTTAAGGTCTGCGATGAAAACAACAACTAGGATATGAAACCATGACTCAGAAAGTGGGAAGAGTCCCCTTGGCCCCCTTACTACAGTTAGGCAAGGGAAAGAATGCTGGGGTCATCCCAGGCAGTTATTCACAAGGCTTCGTGTGGGCTTTCCTAATCAAGGACTCCACTCAGAGAAGGAAACACCGGCCCAGAAGCATTGCTATCTCTACAGCCTCCAGCACTGGACAACTGCCAAACTCACCATCTGTACCCTACGGCCAGTGGTATGCATTGCCAGCTCCTACAACCCCAGCCCTCACCCCACCCCACCAGCACAGGCTGGGAACCTGCTAGTGCCCCAGACTGCATCATGCAATTGGATAAGCTTTGCCAGGTTTATAGCTGGTAATTTATGGCCTTCTTTAGCAACATCTATCACACTGTACAGTCGTTAATCCCAGCGTCTTTGCCCACTTTGCAGAAAATAGCTTGCAATTTCTTACAATGTAGCATTTGCTAACTCACCTGTCGGGCTGTCAGGCTGGGTGGGTGTGACAAGACATTCTCCAATTACTTCATCTTTTCCTCTTACTTTGCTTAGATGATCCAGGCCAGCAGCACAGATATCTCTTTTGTGGCTCTCCCATTTGCTGGCACTGCACCAGCTCCATATCTAACCACCAGGCTACCTGGGAAGGCGGTAGGGACATGGAGAAGAGGCTGGGCTCATGATCTCAGCATGGGCAGAACATTTTATTGGCAGTAAAAAGAGGACAGATCCACAGATCCTAGGAGATGTAAATCTTTGTTTTTAGTCACAAACAGGAGGGGGAGAAGTGTGTCTGGAATATTTATATACATATAAATAAATATAAATAAATATTATATAAATATATAAATATATATATATTTGTTCACAATTGCAAGGACTATGAAACCTTTATGAGAAATCCCTGCTTAAGCATACTAGTTAATGGATCAATCTGGACAAGTGATTATTACCAACATACCCAAAATGATACATAGATCAATTTGGCTCCAGAATGAATCACAATGTATTTTGCAGTCAACATTTTTAACTTAAGCTATTATAACTAAGCCTCCAATTTTAAGGCATGTCTTTCTGGGAAAACCAAGTTAGTTAGAAAATGATAAATCAAAGTAAAGAAGGTCAAATAAGATAGAAAGAGTTTGGCTGAAATCATATAGAATCTGGAATGTATATAAATGTGTATTCTTTTCTTTCTAGAGAAATATAGACATGAACCAAACACATTGGGAGGGAATATACTGAAAGGAAAAATGGTTAAATTTAGATGCTGGGATAGATTGATGTGAACAGATAAAAATATAGATATGTAGCCTATGTAATAATGTGTAATATATTTTATGATACATATGACATAGTGATGTATTATGTATACAATATGCATAAATGCCTATATGTCATATATGTCTTTCAATTTCTTATTTTTCTATGTTTTCTAAATTTCCTTTGATGGGCAAGCATTGTAGTACTTGAAATATACACACATAGCACAGATCAATGATGATGTCCATCAGGAAGGTCTGAATGATTGAAATGACTCACATCAAGGGCAGCTGTCCCTCTCCTGTAACCTTTCTAATAGAACTGAAAAGATGATCAGGAAGTATATCATGTGGCTATTTCTTTTCTTTGGATTCATTCTTTACCTAAGTATGTATGTTTTCAACAATAAACATAGGAAAGAAGTCTCAATCATTGCAGAACTTATGTCCCAATGCAAATGTCATCTTTGTGGTATCCTTACTGCTTAGTTCAGGCTGCTCAAAAACTCTTTGAATGAATGAAAGAAATGATAACACTGTTCTCTGAGCCAACTAAGCCAGCAGATTCAGGATGGTGCCATCATGGTGAGCCTGGAGTGAGTGCATGGGCCTTAGTGCTGTGAATAGAGGTGGCTGGAAGTCCTGGCAATTGTCCAGGTGGGATGTGGGTGGTGCTGACATTGCATGACATGTCCATGGTGAGGGACCCCACATTTCCCTTTAGCTATGTAATTCCTTCTTGTTTCATTGATGGTATTCTTTTCTTTTGTCTTTTCTTTCCAGTTCAAGACATTTTCCACAGAAAGTGTCCCTTGGGCTCTGGTTGTTGTGGAAGATTGTCTCTCATGGTTGTTATGGAAGATTGTTTCTATTCTACTTAAATGCTCCTTTTGGACTTGGCTTCTGACCAGCTTAAGAGGTGCTTACACAGTATGAATTTGGGATCTCCTTAGGAAAAGGCTGGGTAGAAACCACAGATAGCCATCTGATTGAAGCCTGGAAGTTTGTAGGTGATCAGTAGAAGGATATGGGAGTAGAAAACATGACAATGTGGCAGGAAAGAGAGTGAAGTCAAACATGAAAGGCTTTAACCCATATGGGAAAGGAAGAGGAGCTAAGACAATATCAGTAGAGGAGGCAAAATGGAAAAGTTCTAGCACACAGGTTAACAGTTCAAACTCTGAGAAGGCTGGCAGCTTTTAAACACATTCATGAGCTGGATGGCCTTATAGAAATGACTGGACTGCCCTGGGCTACAGCTTCTTCATCTGTGGCGACATCACCTACACCTAAGAGTTGTTGTGAGGATCAATAAAATAACACACATAGGGCTTGGCATACAAGAAGCAAACATAGAGCTACCTAGCAATTCCACTCAGGTGATTTATCTAATAGGACACAAACAAGGCCACACTAAAACTACCCACTAAAACTACCAACACAACCATGTTCACTGCATCATAATTTACCATGGCCAAAATATGGAATCAACCCAGATGCCCCTCCACAGATGAATGGGTCAAGAAAATGTGGTATATATACACAACAGAATTCTACTCATTCATCAGAAAGAATGATATTGTGCCATTCATAAAAACATGGAGAAACTTGGGAAAATTATATTAAGTGAAATAAGCCAGACCCAGAAATACATAGGTTGCATAGATTCCCTCATTTGTGGTAGCTAGAATGTGCCTATAAATCTACAAGTAAATACACTGGGTAGTAAGCACGGGATTACAAATGAATTAACTGAAGTGTAATAGACTCAATAGAGAGCACAAATAGTATAATTCTTTTAAAAGACTAACCCAAAGCCCAGCAAAATAAGTATCAGAAAATGAGTACTTGCAAGAGGGGAGGGTAGAACCAAGGGGAGAAAGGTAGAAGAATAAAGAAGGAAGAGGGAAGAATGCAGGCAAGAATCCATTGTATATACCACAGAATTGAGACCTATAAGGGGAGGGGTGGGTCAGAGTGGGAAGATATTGATATGGTGACATGCATTATACACATAAACTGCTTTGTTAAATGGCAGGAAAAATTTCACTACATAACCTAAAATTAAGATTAGCAAGGCAGGGGTGGATGAGAAAGTTGAAAGGGATGACACTGATCAAGATGCATTGTATTCATAAATTGCTTTGGTGAATGGAAACTCCTTTTATACAACTACTTACAGGTGATAAAATGTTACAAAAACTAAAAAGGAGAAAAGTGAACATGAGAGCTTGAAAGGGAAAAGGATTCAAAGAAGACACAAAAAGAATAAGGAGAGTGGAGTATGTCTAGAAGTAGTCCCAAGTAAATATCCTAATGGTGGAGCCATCTCATACAATGATAAATAGCTTCTTCATCTCACACGATGATAGATAGCTTCTTCAGTGAGGTCAAGGTCATGCTCTCCAGATTGGTTTGATTTATTCTTTTCTAATGCAATTTAATTTTGACTGTGCAGAGTTATCTGTGCAAATTAAGTTGCTCAAGGTTAGTTATCTAAGTAAGGTAATGAGTATATTCTTTGTTGAACATTGTTACCCCTTCTCTCATTTTTCTCCCACTTTCCCTCCCCCTCATCCTCGCACGACTACTCCCTCCAAGTTGTAAACTTCATTTCCAACATAGTGTCTTGTGAGTATCACTGGTTTTACATAAAAGTTTTCGTGTGAGAAGGTGAAGAAAAATTGAGGTTGAGATGCTAGTTACCTCAGAGGACCACCAGTGATGATGACTGATGAGATGATGTGCTTAATGTACACATGGTGAGCAGTAAATGGCATCAGTAAGAATAAGACACCTATGTGAACCTCAAGGGAACGGCAGTGCCATCTCTGGGGTGCACTGGATAAGAGAAAATGGGAGAAATGTCATCTGCCACACATTAGAATGATTCTCATAACATGAGGAAAGAGGTGTTTTGGAAAGAAATGAGGAGAAAAAAAAATCAAAGACTAAGGAAACATTGGGGGAAGATTTTTATTTTTTTGTAAGTGTCTAGAATGAAATTAACTTCAATGATTTCTTTTACATGTACTTGTAAAAAAATCTCTGAAAACTAGAATTTAGAATGGAAAAGAAGAAAAGGAGAGAAGGAACCTGTGACAAAAGAAGAAAGGGGGGAAATGAAGAGAAGGAAAAGAGGAAAGAAGAAAGGAAAAGAAGATGGAAAGATAAATGTAATCCTGGCATTTTGGAAAGACACCCAGATTGATATTTGTGCAGGACCAGTAAGGATTATTCTCAGTATTTCAGTCCCTTGAAATATAGTCATCTATGACATAGATAATGAAGTAATACATCTATTCACTCAATTTACCCTAAGCATGATCACACACATACACACACAAAAACACACACATACATATACAAACAGACAAAGACACACACACCTTCCAACTGGTAACAAAGCAGCTCTCATTAAGGCTCATCAAAACACCAGCTCCCTGCTTTGGTTTCCTCCATCCCACTTGCTCTCAATCATCATTTTAATCAGGGTTTGAGGGGTGAAGAAGATGGGAACATTGTACAAATGATCCTGACCCTCAGCCTGAAGCTGAGATATTTGTAACAATTATCCTGGGCCTTTGAAGATATTTATAAAGATCACAAATCAGCAGTTTGGTTTTCTTCACATAAAAGGGTCAAAAATGAAAGAAGCAGAGTTGAAGAGTCAGGAAAGTGTATGCAGATCTATATGAAAATCACAATGGGAATGCCTAAGATTGTTATTTTCAGTACTAGAAGGAGAGCAGTGTGAAGCTAGGGGTAAATAGGATATGTAAGACCATAATCAGGACTCATGCCATAAACTATTGATGGTGACTCAATGCTACATCCATGTCTCTAGCTAAGTTTAGAGGGTGGGCATGACTAGAGTATGTGGATGACCAATGGAACCTAAATGTTAGATCCTGAGCTTAATAACTTGACAACACAGAAAACCACCTCATCATTCTGAGCCTTTTATTCATCTTCTTCTGCCTGTCTAATAAGAATCAAATGAGTCAGTGTTTGTGAAAGTGTTTTGCAAACTGTAAAGTTCTTTATACGTGCAAAATATCATTAGAGTAAGTGCCTGATAAGTACTTGTTGAATGAGTGAATAAAAAGAGCTCGTGTCATGGTGAGCTATTAATTTCAGTGACATATTGATATCACTAGCAAGCGTTTTATCGATCGCTGACAATTCTATAAGTACCAGTCAAAGCAAAACTGCAAACCCCACAAATTTCATCACTGGGTGATATACAGCTTGATACTGGTTTTCTGTGTTATATTTGTCTCTGAATTGTCCCCACAAGTGACCTATAGGATGTTTGGACACAAAGACCTGATCATGCCCAGCTTGTCCAGCAGAAGCCTTGCACAACCACTGACCATGGTGGATATTCGTTTGAGGATTGGCTCTCTTGCTCCTTCATACTCTGATTATGGGGTGCTCTGAGTGTGCACACATTTGGCTCAGCCATCTGCTGTGTGGGCTGGAGGGTTGGGAAGCAGGAGGGCTAGTTGGAGGTAACTCTTGCCAGCATGTCTACCAACGCCTTCATCTCTCATGTTCAACACGTTTTGTCTCTAATTAAATCAGAGAAAAATGGGATATCCACAGGAGATTTGGGGTGGTATTTCACTGTCTCCCAGGAAAGTTAACTAGCTGATGTGCTATACCTTCTCTTCTTCTCCACCCCTCCCACCCCATCCTCTTTTATTTATTTTTTACTACTGGGTTTTGTCTCTTCTCTTTCCTGCAAGCCAAGGGCTCTTCTTTAGCAGTTCCTGGATAGGAAGTGGGGTGGGGGAGGTGGGGAGTACTAAGACTGAAGAAAAAGCTTCTTACAAAAAAGAAAAAAAGAGTAGAATAGGCAAGAACATGAGAGACGAAACCTTTATAAGGAACTTTTACTTAATCTCAACATCAAAATGAAGGCAAGCCTTTTTTTTTCTCCATGATATCTACACCAAGGAAAGTGAAATTGCTTTCCCTCGTTCTCTTTGGGAAGCCTCTCTGGTCTTCCTTTAAGAGTCTCAAGTCCTGAAGACAAGTGTGTCTGTGAACTCGGTCCCTAGAGCATTCATTGCTCTCTGTACTGTGAATCACAGTGAACAGATGAAGCGGCTGGCAGGGGCTCCTGTGATTGATCCAGGACTGGATAGGAGAAAGAGGGCTCCACAGGTAACAGGCTCCAGAAACTCAGATAGTGAAGTGAAAGTGGAGAACACATTCAGTGGTGCAAATAGGTAGAGGTAAAAGCATTCAGAAGACATGATGGCTAGAGAGAGGCAAGGGGCCATTTGAAACCTGAGCACAGCTTGTGATGGAAGGATCCTCTCTGCAGGGGTAGGGATGAAGCCACTAAGAGAAGGTATTGATTGCTGAATAATACCCACCAAACCCGTTCCATGGCCCCGAAGGTCTTTAAACAATTACATGAAGCAGGTAGGAACTAGATATTAACAAGGAAAAGAAAGCCCAGAGGTCAGGCTTGTTTGTTTAAAGGGAGAATGGTGGTGATTCATCATCATACTTCAGACAGCTAAATAAATATTTACTAAATGAGGGCAATGGTACATGTGAAGGAATCTGCCAAAACAGTCCTAGGGACCATGCTGGTCCACAACTATCCTGGATTTTACTCCAGGACTCCAAAGACTTGGGCTTCAGAGGGTGTGTCAACTGCAGGTGATATGTTACCTTCAGCAAGGTCATACATATACATACACACACACACACACACACACACACACACACACACACACACACACAACCAAGAGAAGATTCTGGCAAGTTTATATTTCTGTAAATATACCTGCTAACTCATAATTATCCCTGATTTAAGGACATATGGGTGAAAGGAAAAATAAATATTAGAACTGCATTTTTTTTTGCCAGTCCTGGGGCTTAGACTCAGGGCCTGAGCACTGTCCCTGGCTTCTTTTTGCTCATGGTTAGCACTCTGCCACTTGAACCACAGCACCACTTCTGGCTTTTTTGATATATGTGTTGCTGAGGAATCGAACCCAGGGCTTCATGTAAGCAAGGCAAGCACTCTACTACTGGGCCACATTCCAATCCCCTTAGAATTGCGTTTTAATCATTGTTTTCTCCAATCACTTTTTCCCTCGATTTTGTTTTGTTTTGTTAAATCACAGGAATTATGAGACTGGATAATATCCAACCAGTATATCTTTCTCCTACTTCGTTCACAAGGAAGCATCTGAGATTCCAAGCATGATCTAGTTAGGAAAGGCCTTAGGAACTTCCTAGTTCCATTGTCATTTTAGAAGGGAGGCTACAGAGCAGAGAAGGGCTTACCCAAGGCACACACACAGGGGCAGAGCTCTGGGACTTCACTAGCCCATAGTTGCCATCCCTTAGACAGAAAAGATCTTGATATGATATAAGCCTGCCCACGGAGAAGTCTTCATGAGGTTATAGTATACTCATGGATATTTTGAACATTGTTACCTCTTGCTGTGGTTCTGAAGCCCTCTCTAAGCAGCTATGTGACTTGACTGCTAATCATGCACAGAAGAGCATCACTGGATCCCTTGGAATTAAAGAGGGGAATTGCTGGGCAGGGCTTGGTACTCCTGGGAGAAGAGTTCTCCAGGCTGTGTCAGTCCTGGTTGAAACTTCTTTGCAGCCTGGTGAGCTATTTAGTAAAATAAAATAAATAAAATAAAAAGGCCTCAGCTCCCTGCACCTTTCTGTTTCCAATCTCTACACTCCAGCCTCCTTTTTCCTCTTGAGGGATTCACTCTTAAATATTGCTCCAAACATAATTAGGGATAATTACAGGCAGATATGATTTTGGAAGATCTCAGGCCTTAAATTTTTCATGCTATGACTTGACCATGAGGAGTAATAATAGGCTAATGACCGCAGCCATCTTAAAGATCTTGAGAGATTATGAATGCAAATTTTCCTAAAGGAAATAGAATAGAAAGTAAAAACTTAAGTAAAGGTTTTGTAGAAAAGACTTTAAGACCACCTGGGCTGATATGCTATATTTCAGCAGGGTGGTAGCTGCAAATTTGATTTGACATGTTCTATTTCTATTCTACTCCCTAAAGAATATTCTGAAAAATGACAGTTAAGAGACCAAATTGGTCAAAGTTGTTTTCTCTGTGAGAATAAAAACGTGTAGACACATGACATTCAGGAGAGTAAGAGTATGGAGGGACGGAATACATAGCAGTGTGATGTTGGAAACAGGAGTGTGAATAGCTCCCATCCACCTGGTCCCACAGGACATTTTGTGGACTTTAATGTCACAGAGACAATGGGGATTATGTTCCTAAGGAGAAATTGGAAGTAGAAGGGAGGCAGAAAATGCAAATCCTTGTAATAGCCCATTTTCTGTCACTGTAATAACAAAACACTTGAGTCTGGATGCTTTATAAAGAGAAGACTACAGCATTTTGGAGATGAGAAGTCCAAAACTGAGTCGCTTCCATCTGTTTGGCCTCTGACAAGAACCTCTGGATTTGATCACAACATGGCAGAGAAACAGAAAGGAAAAAGAGCTTCATGCAGAAGGGATCACCTGATGAGCCAGGCAGTGAGACTAATCCCTCTGAGGGCCATATTTCTATGACATGCCACCCTGGGACCAAGCCTTTAGCTCCTGAACCTTGTGAGACACACTCAGTTTATATCCAAACCACACCAGTCCCTCCTGGATGAATTCACTTAGTTTCTGGAAACCCCAGTGGATCTGGAAAAAGGAGCGTGTGTTTTAGGGTTCTATGGCTCCAAGGTTAGGAGCAGATTTCCTCACTCTGTATCTAAGCAGTGATTGTCACTTAGGGCCATCTGTGAGGTAGGCCCCACTGTATTGTTAGCACCCCCCCCCCCCCTCCCCGCCAGCCTTTACCACCTCCCTAGTCCATCCTTGCTTTAACAAGTAGCAAAATCAATTCATTCAAATTATATATCCATTTTATTTCCCCTGTTCACCCCATTTTGGGGTTGCTAATAAACTACATCATAGGGTAAAAGGCTGGCAGCCAGTGGGGAAAGAATGAAAATGCAAGCACACAGCTAATGAATTAATTGGATCTTGATGTACTAAGAGTCCATAATGAAGACTCAATTATTCAGGGATATGTTCCCAACCTAATGTAGTCATCTTCATTTTCCTACTGCTCTGCTTGAGGCTGAGTAATTTGGAGCTGGTATAAAACAACAAGGATTTTTGTGAAGACAAAACAAAATAAACAAGTATGGTCTCATTGTTTCGTTTTGTTTTTCAAAAGTCTTTTCAGAATTCTACATGTTGTCCATCTCCCATGAAAGTATAAAGCTTTTAAAGGCCAGGTATGGGTATAATTTATATTAGCATCTGTCCTGCCTCCCACTCCCAACAATATTTTATGAATAATATTATATGAACAGGTCAAAAATGGTTCATTTTTCAGTAGTTTCATAGTATTTCACAGAATGGTACATAATTTATTTATCTAGATTTTTATTATTGGACATGGACAATTTTTCATTCTTCAGAACCTTTACCACTTATAAAGATACCCTCTAGGTATCCCGTGTACTTCCTTAATTGCTTTCTGAGGGTAAAGTTCTAAAAGGAGATGCTGAGTCAAAGTGGGCATGTCTATATGGGCTTGAAACCTGTTGTCAAATCATACTCCAGAAACATGCTGGAAACATGTTTTTCAACTGATTGTGATGGCTCATGCTGGTCATCGCAGCTACTCATGAGGCAAAGAAGGGGAGGCTGACAGTTTGAGACCAGCTCCCAGAAAAATGCTTGTGGGACAGTCCCTCCCCCTCCCCACACCATTTCAACCAACAAGCAGGGAATAGTGGTACACACCAGTAATCTCTGTTATACAGGAAGGGTAGGTACAAGGAGTGTAATCCAGGCTGGCACAGGGCAGAAACATAAGAACCAACCTAAAAAGTAACTACTACAAAAAGGACTGCGGGGTGTGGCTCGAGGGGTCCAGTAGGTTCAAACTCCAGTACTGCCTTCTCTACCTTCCTTGGTGGAAAAAAATGAAAAAGGAATTCTTTTCCCCATGAATCCTCCTTCCCTATCCTCCTTGGAAACAAAAAACGGAATTCTTTTCTCCATGAATCCTCTTTGGTGGATGCTCAGAGGCAATTTAGGAGGCTCACAAAACAGCAAGAAATAACTAAGACAGGATAAGGTTGCTCCCAGTGTGTGTGTGTGTGTGTGTGTGTGTGTGTGTGTGTGTGTGTGTGTGTGTGTAACAGGGAGGGGCTATTACTCATGACTTTACCCCCAGTTACCATACCCAAACTTGAGCCTTTTCAAGTTCAATACTGTATATTTATAAAGGTCAACCTGTTGTTTTCATCCTCTGCTGGTTTGATTTGTCAGTGCACTAACCATTTCCATTCAGCTGTGTCACCAATGGTAGAAATGAGGTAGAGAAGTGAGAAGAATACTAAATAGACAAGAGCTCCAGAAAGAGCTAGTACTTTCTGGCTCGCTCTGAGACACATAGCACCCTGAGAAAGAAAATGGCCAGGTTGGCAGAACCATGCTGTTCATTTTCTTTTGTAAAAAGGAAAAGAAAGAAGCAAATGTTTGTGATTCTCTTAAGATTCAGAATTCCTTATGGGCAGAACCATCTGAAACAATTGCTTTCAAACTAGAAAAATGATCTCAGCTTTTAGCCTTAGATGTCACATGATAATTCTAGTTTTATGGCAGTCTCCTGGGCACTGCTGCCTGCGAACCAGTCTTTAAAAGATTGAGATCAAGAGAAGCCAGATTTGAGCCAGATCCTGATAATCCTGGACACTCTAGGGGCAGAGATCTGAGAATTACATTACAGAACCAGCCAGACGGGTAAGTCCTCAAGACGTTTATCTCCAATTAGCCAGCAAAAAGCTAGCCAAGGAGAGGTGGCTCAAGTGGTACTGTGTTAGCCTTGAGGGAAAGAATGCAAACCAAAGGTACAAGTCTCTGAGTTCAAGTCCCAAGACCAGTGAGTGTGTACTTGCACACACACACGCACGTGTACACACACACACAGCTAGATTTGCAAAGAAACTTAGTGATGAAGGTGATGAAGGAAAGAAAGGAAAAGGGTGCAAGTGGAGAGCTGAAGGGGAAAACCAGACAAGATCCAAGAAGAGGACAAAACAAGAAACAAGACCAGAACAGAGGGAGAAAAATTAGACATGGGCACTTTGTAAAACTGATTTTGCAGAGTACAATTTAGAATAGCAACAATGCTGGAGAGCTTGTAAGTCAGTGGCTATGAGTATTCTAGAAGAGCCTATTCTCCATCCAGTCACCTTAAATAATCATTTAACCTTGGTAGATTCCCTGGTCCCCTCCCCCAGATCACACCCTTAAGTTCTTCCTATATGGAAATTCTAGCATTATCAGAAGTTTCTCAAGTCAGTATCCTATATCCAATCAAATAACAAAGTTTTTTTAAAATATTATGAGCTTTGGGACTTAGGGCTCTGGAGAAACCTCTCTACCAAGAGTCTGTACTCTGCTCTCACTTTCATTAAACTTGCTGCTTTACTATAAAAAAAAAATTCTGGGCCTCTTGGTACCAGTTGAGATATTAATTAGGCCATTTACTGATTGAGTGGATTGCTAAGGAATCACTTCTCAGGAGATTTCTCTGAAGCTCTTGACATAGTACTTCTCTCCTGTCCTATGAACCACAGCAGGCCCTGGGAAAGTGAGACAGCTGAATGCTGGCAAGGGAGCCTTTTGGTGCCTGGCTGACTGAGAACCCAGGTGTTCGATTCCTGCTTGCAGCACTGAGGAAGCTGTGGCTATGTAGCCAGAGCCTTTGCTAGGAATGGCAGGTACATTTCACACTTCAGAAGCCACCAGGTGCTGTAAGAAGGTAGGGATGTGGAGAGCAGAGCAGGATTTCTGCTGCTCAGATTATTGATATTTACAAATCTCCTTGAGAACCCTTTTAATGGCAATAATTACACTTTTGCTAATCTTAATCTAATCCAACAGACAGTTCTCTGGCTGGAAATGCTTAGCAATTCTGGTCTAAAGAGGGAAGTAACAGCAGAAAGCAAACAAGCCCAGCTCTTTTGGAGGGTTTTTGTGAACTTTGCAGAAGAATGACACAAACCTCAGAGAAAGTACTTGGCTAAAACATAGGGATGTAAGAGAAAACCTTTATCACTCAGCCAATGTGTCAGAGAGGCTCCCTTCCTTGCTCATAGTTGATTAGAAAATAACAGAGTAGCGAGCTCTTGTGGACAATACCAGCACTCATGACTCTTCTTCCTTGTGCATTCAAATAGCAATGCATTTTCCCAGCAGAAGCCTCCATGTTTCTTCCTGCCAAAACCCAGCAATGATCTTAGAACTTCAGCCAAAACAGATCAGGAAATATGTAACCACTGAATTGTGAAGTTTTGGGAAACTGCCCTCTTTTAATTGATGGATGCTTTCTTCACTAGGGGCTTTGAGGTGGCTAGCAGAGGCTGAAAGGTGCTATGTCATCTCTTGTTCTCAAGATCAATGTCATTTAGTAGGTGATTGAAGTATGTGGATGGGAAACTGCCAGTTTGCTAGGTGTTGAAGGAAGGACCTTGTCCATAAAGCAGTACAATTGTGTGTGTGTGTGTGTGTGTGTGTGTGTGTGTGTGTGTGTGTCCCCTAAAAAATCATTTGAAATTTTTTGAGCCGGCAAGTCCCTGCCCTCTCATTATGCTTATGAAAATATAGTTAAAATGGAGGCAAAGGGAAAGCTCTGTGTGATGGACTTGAGGCTTATGCCATGTCCTGCACTCTCTGCAGACACCCAATAAAGTGTTTGAGCTCTAATACATCGCCTCATTTGACTGAGTCTATGTGGAGCAGCGTATCGACCTTGCATCCTGATTTGGCCTGTCCATTTGGCCAAAACCATTGATTCAATCCATCTCTTCATGGAACACAGCCAGTCATTTGTTTGAGTTAATCAACCTAAGTGGCTGCTGCTTTTGGTTTGTGCTGTTTTGTTTGTTTGGTTTTTTTTTTTTTTCCTTTTCTTAGTAGGCACCGCTAGTGTCTCTGGTTATCATTAGATGTTTTACTTTTGGTATTTAGGGCCTGGCAGAGAAAAATAAAAAATGACTCCTTGTGACAACACCTAAAAATCTGGCAGCTCTTCATAGCCAGCCAAGTCCCTCAGTCCCTTGTCAGTCTGTACCAGGAGGGAGGCTGCCCAGCAGCAGCTTTTACCGAGCCCAAGTGGCTCTCTCTTGGCTATGCCAATCTGCAGCATCCTATCTCTTGTTCTCTGCAAGGTCCACCCGGGACTTGTATTTCTGCAAGAATTCTTTGAACATGTTGTGTGTTCTCTGCTTAGTCATTCAGTCATAACCTTTCCATTTAGAATCCTGCCCTGCTGATGGCTCAGCTCCCTAGTTCAATATTTTACATTTATCTCTATTGAATTCCAGTTGCCTTCTGTTACAAGAGGCACTTAAATTATCTGAGCCTCACTCCACAGGCTCAGACTCCAAGCCCAGAACAAATCTATTTAGTACTTAGGGATCATTGGCTATACAAGGGGCTTGGGTGTATAAACGTAGCGGAATTGGGCATTTCTTGACAATGGTAAAGGTGGCAGAATTGGGTAGACCATGAGCACCACTGAATTTATGAAATGTCAGTCAGGACTCCTCAATATGGGGAAAATGGCCTGGAAAAATTATTTACAGAGCAAGAAAATAAATACAACTAGCCTGTTGGAAAGAAAGAAGCAACACATATTCTAAGCCCCTACTAGGTATAACCTTAGATTAATCAAAATGTGTCATCACCTTTTTTTTTTCTCTTTCTTTTGTGCAGATTTACTATACATTTTGTCATTAGATTTCTTGGTGCCCACACGGTGATAATGTCAGGAAGCCATGATTTCCCTCATTTCAGGGCTGGAAGCATGGTTAATGACAGCAAAAGCTATCATATATACAGACTGGTCAGCAACTTAGCAGTTCTACATTAATACTCTTGTCAAAGTACAATAGAAAACAGAAAAATGAGTTTAAGTAGTCAAAGTCTTAGTGGTGTCTAAATAAGGGGCTCTACATTGCAACATTATACATACCAAGCCATGAACACAAACTCTGAATTCTTACATGGGGATAAATTGTAAACTAGATAGTTCCAACTAACTTCTTTGCCTAGATATGGTTCCAACATTTTGCAACCTAATGTTGTTGACTTTGTAAGATTTAAATGCTGCATTTCAATTGTTTCTGTGACTCCCTCTTCTGCAAGCAAGTGCTTATTTGTGCTGAAGGTGAAAGTTATGAGACCCAGAGAGCACCTCTACTACAAACCCAACCAATTGCAGGGCTCAAATCCAGGTTTCCTCCCAACTCTGACAAGCTTTGCCTTCTTTTAGATTAAGGGACTAGAGATGTACCTATGGTGACACTACTTCCCAATTGTTTGTCTCTTGGTCCCCTTTATCCCCTTTAAAAGTAATCAAGAAGTAATACTACTGCTAAGGAGAGGGACAAAGGAGACAGGATCCTGAGATAACATGGAGGCTATCCAGAAGCCTCTGATGAAACTCAAAAGGCTATGTAAAAAGATAGACTGAAAAGCAAATAACCAAGTTCCAGTGTGAAGAAGTATCGTCAGCCTGTAATCATGATGCCAGGAAGCTCAGAATGAGTGGAGCCTTCAGAAAAATGCCAGAGACAACAACAATAATGGGTAAAAGTCCTTTAGCAGCTAATGTTCAGCATCAGTAGAATAAGGGAAGGACAGGCTAACTACTTGGGAAACTTGGCATAAAGCTAAAGATGAGAAAAGAGAATCATTCAAATATTTTATGTCTATACCAACAAACAAGGTCTCCCAAAGGAAAGAAGAGCATCAATATTGCTAAAAATAATTTTGAAACTCCAGCTGGATAAACAAAATGGAACTGGTCACTTGGAGGCTTTAAAAGTTTTCAAACTTGACAGATTTCATGCCAGGGTTTTCAAGAAACATAAATACTTGTAAAACTGCAATTTAGAAAGATTAAGGGAAAGAAGCCAAAGGACTAGCAATGAGAAAAACATGGATCTTGCATAGAAAGAAAACAGATTCCACATGCTGGTGAATTAGATACTGATCATTGTAGAAATTATAAGATGAATTAGTATTCTAGTGAGCTACGGTATCTTGTGAGGGAAATAGCAATTGCTAGATGTTAACATGGATTCATTGAGCACAAGGCACAAGAGTAAAATCTTGTTTCTACAGGGCACTGATGGCTCATACATGTAATCCTAGCTACTCAGGAGGCTGAAATCAGAAGATTGCAGTTAGAAGAGCCAGCTGGGGCAGGAAAGTCTGTGAGACTCTTTTTTTTTTTTTTTTGTCAGTCACAGGGCTTGAACTCAGGGCCTTGGTACTGTCTCTGAGCTTTTTTCATTCAATGCTAGCACTCTACCACTTTGAGCCACAGCACCACTTCTGGTTTTCTGGTAGTTAATTGGAGATAAGAGTCTTAAGAACTTTCCTACCCATGCTGACATCAAACTGCAATCCTTAGATTTCAGCCCACTGAGTAGCTAGGATTACAGGTATGAGCCACTGGCACTGAGCTCCAAGAGACTCTTATATTTCCGATAAACTACTTAGAAAAAGCTGGAAGTGGTGCTGTGGCTCAGTTGGTAAAGCACTAGCCTTGAACAAAATAAAATCCAGGGCCCAGGCCCAAAGTTCAAGCCCCAGGACTAGCAGACACAAAACAAAACCTCTCATTTCCAGATAAATAAATCAGCCAATTACCCTAGACATGATATAAATAAATAAATAATAAACCTTGACAAGACTTGACCTTATATTCCTGTGCACTGAGTTAGTCAGTGAGGAGCATCATACTGTTAGTTAGCATCATGGTTCATTGACTAGCCATGACCAAGGAGTAGATGACAACAATGCTATGAATATATTTTATAGTATATTGAGAGGCTCTTTTATATTGTAAACTGAGGCACAGAGGGGTAACAGTTACATAAGTCAGATATTTTGTATATTTCATTTAAAACAGTGCCACCCCTCCCTCATTTTCTCCTGTTTTTCACCTCTCACCCTCCCTCCCCTGCAAGTTGTATAGTTCATTTCAAGCATAGTGTCTAGTGAATATCACTGATGAATCAGTTCACCCTTTGTCTCACCATTTCTGTGCTTCCCCTCACCCTCCCCAAATCAGATTAACTTATATAAAAGACAAAGAGTACAGGAATCCGAAACAGCAACAAAAGGGGAAAGAAAACAAATAGAAAAGAAAAAAAATACAAACAGTCTTTGCTTCTGCCCCTATAATTTATCAAGGATTTAGTTAAATATACTAAAAGAATACTTAGGAAGTTTATAGATAGGATAACAGAACTGGGACTCAAAATGACAAAAAGAAATATACTCATTACCTGACTGAAATCCCTCAACATCACCTTTACATTAAAAAGTCTCTTTATGGACAGTCGAAATGACTAATACCAACAAGGTGAAATGATTAGGAATAGTATTAAAGTCCAGCACTTTGGCTTTAAAAAAAAAAAAGTCAAAGGTGCAGATACTGAGGATATTTGGATTTGGAGTCATTCATGTGGAAAAGACTTATGGGCTACTCTCTGATTAAAATATCAGAAGATTGTGGTGCATAGAGGTGCTAAAATATTTCCTGCAATCTCAAACCAGTGTTAGAGGTATTCTGCCCAGGGAAAAGGAGGCAACCATGTCATTTTCCTGGAGAAATGTCCCTGAAAAGCCCAAGTTTCTCCATGAATGTGAACACAATTGGCAGGGAATCTGAAAAACCTTATTGTGAGAGAAATTGGGCAATAGTTGGTGCAGCACAGATACTCCTGGATATGTAACCTAGAAAAGTTCTTGCACTTGTGCACAAGAAGATACACACAATAATATTCCAGGCAGCATTTATTGTCATGACTGTGAACAGAACTTATCTGAATGTCCATCAAGTGGACAATGGCTAAAGAAAATGTGCTATATTCATGAATTTCACACATATAACTATAATGGGGAAAGGAAGTTGAATAAGAATGTCTACACTATAAGAACATTCATTTACACCTAAGAACCATGCACAATAATGCTGTTTATTGTTACATATGCATGTGCATAAAGTAAAATAATAAATGAATTCATAGGAGGAAGAAATAGCAAGTCTAGGGTAGTGATTACTTCTCAGTGGAAAAGGGATGCAAAGAAGTAGGCAACAAAAAATAGGCTCTTATTTCTATGTACCAATGTAACATTTTTAAGATGAGGTTTTGGATATATGGATTATTTTCATCTGTATTCTATTTTCTATGTTTAATATAACCATAATACATTGGGGGACATTTTAAAAGTGCATCGAGGTGGAATGCAAATAAAATAAAATGAACCATTTAAAAGTGAACAAATCAGGGGCATTTATAACATTCACAGAGTTATGTAATCACAAACTTTAATTCTAAGGCATATCTATCACTCCAAATGAACTCATATGCCCATTAATCAGCTTCTATCTATGTCCCATAGAAGGGGTTTTGCTTGTAAAAAGAGAACTTGTTATAATAGATGCTATGTAATAGGGCAGAAAGGTTGAATGGAGAGAATGGAGATTGTTCCTATAAGCTCCAGCCCCACACTTAGGCTCAGCCTCCCCATTACCAAGGTCCACCATCACAGTGCTGCATTTGTTACAGCAGATGAACACGTCTTTATTACCCAGAGTACATAGCAGGTTAGGGTTTACCCTTGGTGGTATATACCTTCCTGGTTTGGGTAAATGTACAGTGACATATATCTGAAATTATGGAATCATACAGGTTAGTTTTACAGACCCCAAATTTCTCATGCTTTGTCTATCTCTGTGTCATTATAGTAGATTTGTGTGGGGGGGGGGGGGTACAGGGTTTGAAGTCAGGGTCTCACACTTGCTTGGCTTGCTTGCTCAGCTGGTGTACTATCACTTGAGCCAGGCTGATTTTTTTTGCTGGTTATTTTTGGAGATGGAGTATTTTGGATTTCTCTGCCCAGGCTGTCTCAAACCCATAATCTTCAAGGTCTTATTCTCTTGGGTAGCCAGGATGACAGGTGTGAACCACAGTGCCCAAGTCCATAATAGAAAAAGCCATAAGAAAGAAGAAAAGGAAAGGACACCTATCTTTAAACATTTTTAAAATCTTTCCTGCAGAGGAGAAATTCAATTTTTACCTTGTGAAGCTCCCAAGGGATCAGTGTGTGGATATTAGAAGAAGGAAGGGTTTTGTTTGACATCAGGAAGAGTTTCCTAATAAGATCGGAGTAGCATACCACAGTGGTTCGGAGCATGACTCTGCGTTAGATGGAATTGGGTGAAGTCTGTCTGAGGCATACTTACTCTAGCAAAGTTTGACTTGTCAGTTTTACTTTCCTCACTTACATAGTAGATCATAATACTGCTGACCTAAAAATATTATTTTGAGAAGTAATTTCAATGACATAAATTCAATTGTAGTGCATTAATAGTGTAGAATATGGGCTGCCTAAGTATAAGATACAGTAATTGTAAAATAAAGGAAGGGTTGGTTGTGTATTGAATAGGCGCTTTGTTAGACAACAAGCTGCTCAGTGCTACCAGAGTTCAAATTGAGTGTAGATGAACTGTTCAAGGTACTGGAGAGACTGAATTATCTATCAGAGGGAGGCTAAAGTCCATATTCCCTATTGTTCTCATACACTGTTGAATCTAAAAGTCTTTGTTTGGGCTGAGTATGAAGTATACTACTGATCTATTGTTATAAGCACTGTTATCTGAGATGTGATTGTTTAAAAGGACACATATTTATTATCTCACAGTTTCTTTGGACCAGGAGTTTGGGGATTGCTCAGTTGGGGCCTCAAGATGAAGTTCTCATCTGAAAGCTATAATCAAGGTGTTTATTGGAGTAAAGGTCTCCTCTAAAGGCTCAATTTGGAAAAAAAAATCTGTTTCTAATTTCAAGCGATTGGCTAATGGCCTGTTGGACTGGTAGCCTTAGCTTTTTATTGGCTTTTCACTGGAGGCTGCCCTCAATTCCTGATGACTGCTGTGGAGAGCTATCATCCTAGTTCTTCCCAATATGGCTTCTTGCTTTATCAAAACTAGCAAGGCAAGAAGTCTTACAATAAGCAAATGTCACAATACCATGTAACATAAATTGTGGAAGTGACAGGGTTTCTGCTATATGCTGTTGGTTAGAATCAAGTCACAGATCCTGCTGGCATTTGAAATGAGGAGATTGCCCTGGGTATGGTTATTTGGAAGCAAGGATCACTGGGGACACTTTTGAGTCTATCTGTCCCCAGAAGGGGACTGTGCTTGGGAAATAGGAGTACAACTACCTCTCTGCATGAGGGAGGGAGTATAGAGGTCACACACACTGGGGTAAACATGTGAAGAGCACATCTGGGGCTGAGAAGGAGCAGGAAGAGATAAATTACAGAGGCTTACAGGCTGAATAACCAGAAAAGCAAGGTTCAGAGAAGGTGAGTGTCATGGAGACACCCATGCTGACTGAGCAGCCACTACAGATAATGGGGTCCAGCCTACTGTGATGAAAGGCAGTGTCTGGCAGTCTTGCCAACAAAGGCCTGTTTTCATAGAGCTTAGAGAGGGAAATTTTTGTTTTCTTTTTCTGAATGTATTTAGGGAAAAGGCCTATTGAGAAAAAGAACAAAGGTGTATGCTAAGATATTCTTCTACTGTAGGAAGTAGTCCACTTCCTAGTCAAATGTGCTTCCTTCTCCATGAATCTTATTTAAGCTCTTCATGGGTAAAGCCATCAGCCCATTCCTGGCAGCTCTGTATGATTGGCACTTTTTGTTGTCCCTCTTGAGAGGAGGAGGAAAAGAACCCAAGGTTAGGGAGCTGAGGCTAAGGACGCAGGCTAGCATTCCTGGTGGCTAAGAAGCCTAACTTCAGAATGATCCTATGTTGCTTTACATGACCATCAAGACTGTGGCTCTTCTTATTTGGAAATATATTTGCAAAGAAACTACGGCTAAAGCCCTTTATAACCCCTTAGATACATACAGATATATGTTTGGGAGTCTCAATTATTTACATGTAATTTGAACTATTTCTACACTATCATTCCATTTTATCTATGCTCCTTGCTCTAATAGGCCTTAGAGAAATTTCAAATCAATGCATCACAGATTAACCAAAAACGAAAACAAATGGACAATATGAAGACTGTGATTGACTGAGAGCCACATAACTCAAGGTTAAGAAGGAACCTCTGGGTGAATTCGTCTATTCAAGGTTGAAATCAGAAATGACTTGAGTCAGCTAATTTAGATTCTTTGTGGTTTTCTACCTGTAATTTTGGCTAAGAGTAAATCAAAGGGATCTTTAAGCCTCTGGACTTAATGAAGGTCCTATTCTATGTACAGGAAATGGATATAGTAGCTTGGACTTAAGGCCAAAGACCTTTGACTATAATTTCCCCAGACTACCAGCTGGTTGTGTTTCAATGATTCTGCCATCCATAGAGCTAATGTTCGTATTTATTAAGTGTGTCCATTTCCAGCCCAAACCTGAAGAGTTCTGGATTTTTCTGTTCTTCCAGTTGCAGGTAGTCTGACAGTTTGGTTGAGAAAGCCATTCACCTACCCAACACCCCAGAACAGAGTGGGGACATGAGTGCTGATTCCATCCTACAATGTTAGGAAGGGCTTGCAGGTGTGGATTTAGCCTGTGAGGTTTTATTTTTGGACTAGAAAATTGTATTTTAAAGATTAACAGGAGTTTCCCACTAGGTTCTGCTTGACAACTGAAAAGAATTTCATGAATTCGCTATGTGAGATTTTTTCTCTTCCATATGCATTTTTTTTCATCCACAGGGGAATAATGAGCAATGAGAAAGAAAATGTACAACTGTGGATGTCTAGCCTGGTATAGGCACCACGCAAGATTCTTTCCACATATTATCTTACTCAGTTTCATCTCCCTTGTTACTCACCCAAGTTTGTAATCCTAACATTATGTGTAATCCATGCTAGGAATTTGCATGCTAGTGTAGCAGCTGCTTAACTAAAAAAAGAATTAGGCCATTATAGAGAGAAGGAAGGAGACCTGGATTCTGGTTCAGTGGATGATCTTGACATCATGACCCTCTTAGAGCCTTACATTCTTTATCTATGAATTAAGAAAATTGAATACAATTATCTCCAAGGCTCAACTAACTCTGTCTCCTAATGGCTTTCTGATTGAACAGGTATGAGAATGGGAGAACCTTAATTTTATAATGAAAGAAATAACCGATACAAAGGATAACATTCTGTCCAGCATTCCAATTCCTTCAGATGTGACTGTGCTCAGAGATGAGTGTTGGAGGAATTATGGCACCTGGAGACTGTCCTCAGCAGCCTCACTGTCTATAATCATAGGCTTAACCACCAGTAAGGTAGAGCTTCATTCTTGCAAACTCAATTCTTCTTGAGAATCACAAAGTAACTGGCTATAAAGAATTACCAAATTGCTTGAAATGATTGCAATTTGCAGATAAAATCCAGTGCCACTTGTCATTCCCTAACACATACATGTATACACACATACAAACACTTGCACACACACACACACACACACACACACACACAATTCTAACCAAGAGCTCTTTGCTTGGACTCAGAAGAGCAACAGTCTTACATACACATTGATTTTGAAAAGAGGGGCTATCTTATCTGTCTGAGCTAGGGAGACCTTCTTCTATTCCCTCAGGGATTCAGATTAGCATCTATTTGTGACCTATGCACATAGAGTTTAGGGATAGGAACACTCTTGTAAACTGGACATTACAGTGCCATTGACCCTTGGCTCAACAAACAGCTTTAGATTTTGTCTGGCATAACAGCGGTCTGACTTCCCTCCTCACAGAGCAAAAACAAAAGCTAATGCAGGGTGAACATATGCAGCAGGCCTTAAAGAGACCTGAAAAATGCCAGGTCCCTGGGTGTTTAACTAGACAGGAAATGTGCCCAATTGCAGCCATCCAGAGAGAGAAAGGAGGCAGCTCTCTGACCATCTTTCATTAGCACTCAGCTCACTGAGATTGTTCATTTGTTGGATGCCTGGGGTTTCAAATGATGCATTTGTTCTGCTCACAGAATGGTAGTGATTCCATTAGTGCATTCGGAATCCTGCTTTTCTCAGAAATGGGTAACTTTTCTTTGTGTGTGTGTGTGTGTGTGTGTGTGTGTGTGTGTGTGTGTGTGTCCATGCAGGAATATACTTACATATGTAGGTACATATACTATACATGCACACAACAGCCATGCATGTGTATGTAAAAATGTATGTATGTGTACATTTGAGTGTGTGTGTTTTTTTTTTTTGGCCAGTCCTGGGCCTTGGACTCAGGGCCTGAGCACTGTCCCTGGCTTCTTCCCGCTCAAGGCTAGCACTCTGCCACTTGAGCCACAGCGCCGCTTCTGGCCGTTTTCTGTATATGTGGTGCTGGGGAATTGAACCTAGGGCCTCGTGTATCCGAGGCAGGCACTCTTGCCGCTAGGCTATATCCCCAGCCCCTGAGTGTGTGTGTTTTAAAGTATACTGAGATTATTTTAAATATAGTTAAATCAGGCAGGAAAGGGATTCTTAGATCTGCTTTCTGCTATTATTGGATTCTGCCTTATCTCTGAATCAAAAAATGTTGCAGAACCGAGGAAGCGCTCTCGTCTTAATTACCACAGAAATATTGCTAATTAGAAACAAGGGAAGAAGTGTTAGGGATTTGCCTCAGAATCAAAGACAGCATTATTTTCCAATGGATATTAAAAGACTTGCAAAAGAGGCTAAGATGATGTGGTAGATAGAGTTGTGAAGTGAGTTTAGGGCCCCAGTGGTAAAACTACTAGAAGAGGAAATTAAATATCTGGAAGGAAAATGTTCTCAGATGTTGGAATTATGCCTGCAGCCATAACACTGGATGTTGTGATCCTATCTACCTCAAACACAAAATGGGATCAAGAGATCTCTAAGGAACTTGAAGGTTGATGGAAGTATTGGTGTCTCGAACCTGAGCTCTCTAACACCTCGTTCTCTAGCCAGTATTGACAACAGACACCAAACTAGAAACTTGTAGGCTCTTCCATTGTCTCTACTATTTTCTCATCCTGTTTTTTTCATCATTTTCTTAGCTCTAAGTAGGTATGTGCTTAAATAAGAACAGGAACAGACCAGGAGAAACCCACCTTTGATCTCTGTGAAGACAGAGCCGTGAGGTGAATCACGCGCTGAGCGGTTGGCACATGGTGGGCTGGAGGCTTCTGGGTTCTGACCAGAAATTCTCTCAGATCCAGTTCAATTTCCAAAGCTGTGCATAGACTACATTGGTTATCTCTAACCTGTCAAGTCAGTGCCATGATCACAATTGATCTGGTCAATTTCAGTGTTGCAAATTCTTCAATTCCCATAGCTGAGATTTGGCTAGAGGCATCAGGATAAGGTCTTTGGGAGAAAGGATGAGGGTCTATCAGGATGGGAGTAAAACTCAGGAGTGAGAAAGAAAGATAGGATCAGATATGCTAGAAAGACTGAAAACCTTAAAAAACAGAATGAATCAATATCTCAAAATTAGGAGCCCAAATGGACAGTATCAGAGGTGGATAAAAGTATGTTACATGTATCCTGCCTTAGATAGATGGCTTCATTTGGTTCGTTCATTAAAGAGCAGATGGTTTGGACTCAAGGCTATTTGACTATAGATAAATCACCCAACCATTCTGAATTCTGTTTTGTTTGTACGATATTTCCTGCCCTGACTACTTCAGAATTACTATGAAGAACAAATAAATTAACATGTATGCATAGGTGTTGTAGACTAGCTGAAACTATAGGCATAAGAGACCTGGTTTTAGTGTCTCAGCACTATACAGACAATGGACCATGTTATTCAAAACATTCAAAGGGTTACTGCACAGAACCAATGACACACACCACCACAAAAGAACTTGTCCCACAAGCTAGGCCTGACTAAAATGATCAGAAATAATGCTTTCCCACCTCCCACTCCCATGATAGGTTAACAGGCAAGCATTCTTACTGTCAGGGTGCTGGGTATTTTCTATGGCTTCCTAATTGCTAAGGTAGAATTTTACAATTCAAATAATACTATAGAGCTCAATTTCAGAAAAGCAGCTTCCTGGTTCAATTCTCCCCAACCTTGAGTGCTGTTCCTTATAGATAGTTTTGGCACTTACCTAAATAAAGTGAGGTAATAGTTTATAGAAATTATTGTTAAATCAAATATTCCAAATTTAAGCATTCCCTCACTGAGTATTATTTACAACAAAATGATATAACACAGTGATCACATTTCTTCACTTGAACAACATTTTGGGTTGTCCCTGGAGTTCAATTTTCTTACCTGAATATTTTTCTTGGTGCTGAAGTACAATATGATCAAGATTCTCCACAGATTCATAAAACATCTTGGCACCTCAAGCAATGAATCATTTTTGGGTTTTCATAGGAGATTTCCCTACAGAGCCTCAGTCTTCTGCTCTGTCAACTGGCTAATTGCTAGATCAACAGTACACCTTCCCAACATACAACCCCCTCCCCCTTTACCTGTGTCCTAGGAATTCCTTCTCTTTCCTTTGTAAGATCCTCTATTTCTTGACCCCCAACTCCTTTGTTTTGTGGCTCGTATGCTCCACCAGCTTCCTGAGAAATGATTCATCAGAAGAAAATTTTTTGAGACTGAGCTCTTGAATATGTGAATATATAGCCACCCCTCCCAGATGCTGGCTTGTAATTTGACCGGATATAAAATGTAACCTTGGAAATTACTTTTGCTCAGAATTTTGAAGGAAGTGCTTCATTATCTTTTAGAATTCAGTTTTGTTTTTGGAAGTCCAATGCCATAATGATTTCTAATGTTTTGTGTATCACTTGCCTTTTTTCTCAGAAAGTTTCCAGAGAAATCTCCAGGTCTCTTTAGTCCCAGTCTTCTAAAATCAATGACAGAATGCCTTGGTGTGATCTTTAGTCTCATTTAGTCTGCCAGCCATTCAGTCAATCCATTTAATCTGGAAAGTGATATCCTTTGATAGAAGTGAATTGCTTTATAAATTCCTCTAATAATTTTCACTTTTCCATTTTCTTTGGGATCTCTTTCTCAGACTCCTATGAGTTAGAAGTTAAAGCTTATGGGATGGATCATCTAATTTTCTTTTCTGTCCTTTTTCTCTTTGTGTACCAATTTCTGGGTGATTGCTTCACTTTTATCTGTTACGTAGCCTATTTATTTTTACGTTTATTTGCTGTTATCTTAATCTGTAATATCTACGAACCCTCTCTTGTTTTTCTGAGTGTCCCTTTGTAAATAATATCCTATTTTTATTGTTTCATAAATGAAATATGGGTTTGTTTCTTAGTTTTTCTTCCCCCTTCCCAGCATTTTCTGTTCCATACAACTCTTATTTCATTCTGTTTTATTTTGACCTTTCCTACCCTAGAGGCTTCAAATGTCTGCTGATTTTTTTCTGTTCCTACTTTAACTATGAGTGATGTACAAAGCTGACTGTTGCACTGTGCATGTCTGGTCATACGCACACACATACTGTGAGATGGAAAGAGGCATGGGCCAGGAAGTGATGATGTAATTTACGTACCTGCAGGGAGAAAGGTCTGGAGTGAGAGAAGAGTCTCATGGCTCAGTATATGAATTTCACATAGTCCTCTGGTTATCAGTACTGCCCCTCACAGCTCCTGTCACCTGTAACAAGTACCTTCAAGTCCAGACAGTCTAATTTAGTGTCTCCAAGAATAAACCTCATGTGGAGATGAAGGTAAAAAAGCTGTCTGACTAGATAGAAGAGGACAGGGACTATAAGAGGTCTACTGGCTCCTGATGCCAACATTCACCCCGTCTTTCTGGAGCCTTTCCTGAATCTCTAGTTAAATTGCTGTTTTTAGGCTTCCCCTTCCATAGGTACTTCCTCTGTTCTTCTAAACTGGTGACCTATGTCATCTGCACAACCTGTCATTTCCTGTAATTGCTTCCTTTATACATCTGCACTTAAAACCTTTGTTTTCTTTTATCCTTCCTTTCTCTTTTCTTCCTTCCTTCTTTCCTTGCTTTCTCCCTCCTTCCCTCCCTCTCTTCTTTATTTCTTTCTTCCTTTCCTCACTCATTTCTCCTTTCCTTTTCTTGTTTTCTCTTTCGTGCTTGATTTTGGTGTGTGCTGAAACAGAGGCTTGAACTTAAGGTCTCACTTTGGCTTGATTGTTTTGGCCACAGCTGGCGTTTAACCACTTGAGCCATACCTCTTCTTCAGACTTTTTGCTGGTACTTAAAGAGAGTCTCTTAGATTTGTCTACTGTGGATGGCTGTAAACCTTAATTCCTAGATCTCAGCCTCTTGTGTAGCTAGGACTAGAGGCATGAGCCACTAGTACCTGGCAAGAGTGTATTCATTTTCTATTGCTTCATAACACATCACCAAAAATCTAGCACTGTATAACACTCCATACTTACTATCTCAGTTGTTGGGTCAAGTGGCCAGTGTGTTTTAGTTCTGTCCTTAGCTTACAAGAGGCTGAAATCCTGCTATTGGTCAGACATATCCTCTTCTTCAGGGTTGGCTAGGAAAAGACTTGCTTCCAAGCTGCATAGGTTGTTGGCAAGGTTCTTGTTGTTACTATAGCTGTCTATTTTATCTTCTTCCTTCATCCTCCTTCTTCTATCTTGCAATTATATGACTAAGGTTCCTATTGTCTTGCTACCTATGAACAAGTTTTGGCTCCTGGGCATTGGTTACCTTCACTCCACAGCACAGAACCTCTCTTGCATCAATCAAACTCCCCTCTCCTGCTTCATGTCTTGCCAGGTTTCCTCTCTTCAACCAGCCAGAGTGGGCTCTCTGCTTTTAATGACTCATATGATGACAGCAGGCCCACCCTTTATGATGCCCTTGAATTAAGCCATGTAGTACCATGTAAAACAACTTTATCTCAAATTCACAATCTCAGGGATAAAACATGCATTCATACTAAGAGGGGGGAAAATCTTAGGAGCTGACTAAGAATTCTGGCTCCCACAGTGGTAAAATTCTTAGGAGGAGGTAGACATGACTGTGTACATTTAGTCCACCATGTTTCATCAGACAACTCTCATGCCTAGTTCATTGCTGCTGCTACATTTCAAATGTTTAAATATGTATTCAAGACACTATGACAAACTCAACTTCCTACGTTTCAAGGGGAATGGTATTATTCCCTTTAGTTACAGCTCAGAAAAAGTGAGATTTTCTCTTCCTTTACCCAAATAAGTGATCGGGATATGCTCAAGATCCCACGGCAGACCCTGAGCGGGCTCCTGCTAACCCTGACAGGGCTGCTCCCCTCCAATGCCATATACTCCTACAGAGCCCTGGCACCATCTGGAACCATGCCTCTGTTTCCAGTGGTGCTAACACCAAGGATCAGGTGAGGATCTCCCATGACACATGCGCAGGTGTCATATGCTAGCATGAGCCAGCTGCATGAAGATATTGCCAATGAGAGACAGCACCTTGGCACAGGGACATGGTGATTTCTCCTGATTTGACAGGTCCCAATGGTAGTTGTTGTATTCAGTGATGAATCACTAATTTAGAGAAGCCTTGACTGGAACAGGAAGGCAGGAGATAAATGTGAGTTGGGGAGAGGGCATTGTTGCTCTGAGCATTCCAGCAGATAAATGACCAATCACATCTAAAAGATGTTTTTACATTTTCTGAGCACAATCAAGTGAGATGTAACCAATATTGTGTAATTCATTAGCCTCTCGTCTCCTAACCTTCACTGTCGAGTGCTCCCTCACAGAAAGTGTCCTGTCCATCTTTTGTGTTTTGTTTCTATTTTAATTTCAGCTTAGAGTGAAATAGGTAGGAAAGTCACTGGCAAAGAACCAGCAATAGCAAGGGTGCTAAGTGAAGGAAAAGATCACACATGATTTAAAATAAAATGAAGATAAGGGAGAAGAAAAGGTAGAGGGCAAGAACAGAAAGATAGACTGACATAGAGAAAGCAGTAGGAATTCAGTGCCTTTCACAAGCTTGTCCCTTTTAGTTAAAGCCAACTGGGAATCAGAAACCCAATAACATATCTTTGACTTCATATTGTGAAACATTTCATAGAGGGGCTTCCTATTGCTGCTCCTATATCCAGTGGCAGCAGGATACTCCTTATTCTATATGCCAGTTGGCCTTCATTCCTAGTGAGGGCCTCTGGTCTTCCTCTTCTGTGATTCTACTTTATTCATACTCCCGTGGAGAGACAAATCTCTGAAACTGTAGCCTGAGGAAGATGTGAGATTCCTCCCTCCATGGTATCCATTTTGCAGTCTACCCGCAAGGTGCCCATTATGTGGACATCAGCAAGGACCTGGCTATGATTGCTATAGCTTCCCAACAGGACACTCTGCCTCTGGCTTTTCCCACTCCCATCTGCCTTTGTGACAGCTATCATTCTGCCAGATCCTGTCAGATCCTGACTTGAAAACCTTTGGTGGACCTCAGTTGCCTACACACCTAAACCTGAGGCCAAGTGTCTGAACACGCCATTCAATCTTCTTTATGAAGTGTCATTCACTGTCATTTCCATCTGCTGTGCTACACACACTTAGGTCTTAAACCTATCAACCTAATGTCTCACTTTACTCATTTGTATCATCATACTTGGTTGGCTTTTCAGGCATTATTCCTTCTATTGGGAGCACTCTTCCTTTTTTTTTTTTCTCTGTCTCTCCCTTAATGTCACAAAGCACGATAATCTTCTTGCAAGTATCATCTCACTTCTGCTGAAGACACTTCTTACCACTCACTCTTACTTGCTCTTTTTCTCTTCCAGTCACACAGAATCTGCAGAGTGAGCCACCAGCTAATTAAGGAGAAGTTAAAGCTCATTTAGGCTCAAGTTAGTGGATAAGAGTTGACCGACCAATAGATTCTCCCAAGGCAGATAGCTACAATCTCACACAAAATGGGAGCAGGGATATATGAAGTATAAGGGACTTGGATGGGAAGTAAAAATCTTGTGTACAAGCCACTGTAGCAGGATAGTGGTGTTAAAGATGATTGATTTAGCTGCTGGTACACCTGGGTCAGCATTGTATGGAGTAGTCTGCAGGGAGCAGGGTGATCTACCTAGAAGAGAGAGGATCTTGCTATTCATGAGATGGCTAATGGCTGTGGTATGTCTGTTTGGACTGTGGTGATTCTTAAGTGGAGAGTCAGGATGAGATGGGGAGTCAAGGATAAAATACAAAGGAAGGACATGGGGAAACTGGCAGGCACTTTTCAGAAGAGTGTCAAATGTTTACTCCAGTCCAGATCCATAGCAAGCCTTCTCTAGGAACAAAATAGATGGTGGGTGACTTGAGCTGAGCCTCTGTCCACTTGCTAGCATCCATGACCCCAGCCTCACTCAACTCGCTGCCATCTTGAGAAACTGACTTGCTTCCCAATGCCACTGTATCTGTACCCGTGATAAAGGAAAAATTTTAGACTTCTAAAGGAGCCTGAGTGATCCTTCCTAGTTCAGAGCATACTCAGCACACTGAGGTGACATGAGGTGATCTGACAATTCACAACCCATCCTGCAGACTCCACAGTGATAAAAGCCCTTTTATGCTTTGAAATAGCTCCTCAAAGGCACACCACGCTTGGATACTTGGCTATGTGGATTGTTTTACATTTATCCAACTTTGAATTCTGAAAAGCAACTTTGCTCCCATGGCCTCTCTGTCTTTTAGTCCAGGTGTGGAGGAAGTTCCATATTCCAATAGCCATGATGATCCTCACAGAGAGCCAGGGGAAAGGCAGGGAATCTTTGAGAGAGAGAGATGCTTTATCTTCAGTGGCATCTATGTTGTGCCTCCTTGTGACCTGACTTCCCTTAGTCTGTCACACATATAATACGACCTTATATGAGTATTAAAGTAGCATCTTGATGTCCATCTTTCCCATCATGCAGAAACTCGCTTGGGAAAAGGCAGTCTTTCTCTCTAAGCCATTAACCCCAGCAGAGTGCTTGGTGCTCAGTAAGTAATGGGTTCACTTCAAAAGTTAGCATGGCTTCCTTCCTTCTCTCATTCTTCGATTTTTCTGACATGTTTTTAATCAACTTTGCTTCTCCTTTTCATCTTTTTTCATATCCAAGCCCCACTCAGACTGACGAAGGCTGAGAGAAGTCTGTCAGCAAACCAACCTGCTATCGCAAGTAGAAGACACCATGCTTAGAATGTTTCAATTCCATTTTTCAAGAAGCCGCCTCCCTCTCCTTATATACTCCCTGTGTACTCCTCTGCTCACCCCCCCCCCATTCATGATGTATATGATCCTTCCCTGGCAAATCATTTTTTCAGGCAGTACTTGGAACCTGGAATGTTTCTGGACAATTAGAGGGAGAGGTATGGCTTATTTGTGAGGAACCTGCTCTCTGAGGCTGGATGGTCTTTGAACTTGGGTGAATTAATCAAACTCCCTATGCCTCAGTTTCCTCATCTAGTGAATGGGAATAATAATAACAATACTCATTTGCACAGTTGCTGTGAAGATTCAATAAATTAGTGTGCACAAGGCAATGTGCAGGGCAGGACGCTAATCAGCATCTAATTTTGCTATTATTTTTATGACCATGAAAGAATCAAATATAAACATACTTCAAGAAATAATGTAAATACTAACAATTCAGTCTCTCCATTTCCACCAAATTTCCTCTTCAATCTACAGTTTCCTGCCCTGGAGAAAGCTTTCCTCCTATTCTATCTCCACTTCAAGCTGTTTTTCTGTCTCTATTTCCTTCTATTCTCAGTCAGAATCATTAAATGAGTAATCTATACTTTCAATTTCCACATCCTCACCTCCCATTCATACCTCAATCCATAGCAGTCTCGCTTCAGCTTCCACCACACGACTAAAATTGTTCTCCCTAAGATGACCAGTAGCCTCCCTATGGAGACATCTAATTACCTCTCTGTTACTTTTGACCCTATTGACTACTCACTTTTCCCGGAAATGTTTCCTTCATTTCTGAAACACTATTCTTTTCTGGCTATAACAGCCAGCTTTTGTTATGTTAAGTAATAATCCCCAAGTCTCAGTGGCTTACAAACAGTAAAGCTTTTCCTTTATGCTCAAATTCCACAGCAGTTGAGGGCTGAAAATACTGCTACTCCACATAGTTTCATCATTTGGAGATCTTGAATGAGGAAACAAGGAAGATACTAAGGAAGAACCACACAGGAACCACCTAAAATTTCTGCTTGGATGTCATATTTGTTCAAATTTCATAGGCCACAGCAAGTTACATGGTTCAAGCTTGATATCAAGAGATCAAAGAAATACATTCCTCCCACTTGGAATGAGCAGAGACATGCAACAATCATTAGAAAATGACAGCAAATGATAGGGGAAAATAACCATGTGAGTGTGCTTTTAACTTTCCAATAGCTCATTCTTAGCTCTTGTCACTGGTTATCTTTCATCTGCTTCCTAAACACCAGTGCGTGCCAGAGCTTCTTGCTTTAAATAGCTCTGTAGACGATCCTACACATACCCTTAACCTCAATAAGAATCAGTAGTCTTATGACTTTCAAATCTCTGGCAGAGCCTGCCAGTGAGAGTATTTACCAAGGCCCTTGAACTTAACAAGTCCGTTTCTTATATTAATTACTTGTGACCAAAATACTTACAAGAGCAACTTAAAGGAAGAATAGGAGGAAGGATTTATTTTGGCTCTTGGTTTCAGATATATAAGCCCAAGCTTTGGCTCCACTGACTCTGGACACATGGTCTGATGGAACCTCATGGTAGGTGGAACATGTGGAAGAGGATCTGCTCATGAGAGATGGAGAGAGGTCCAAGACCAGATGCAGCCCCCAAGGACATGCCTCTGTCCCATTGGTAACCTATTTCCCCTACCTTAGGCCCATGTTCTAGAGCTTCCAGGACCTCCTCAAATTATAGCTGGGGACCAAGTATTTCATACATGAGATACTGGAGAGCATTTAATATTCAGATCATAGCATCTTCCTATTTCCACATCTTTGTTCCTGGTTCAAAACAATCTTAAACCAAATGTTCAAACCAAAAACACACAACTTCAATTGTTTCTCCTCATTTAATTTCACCCAATGCATTTTACTTTGAAAAACCTCTGTCTCTTCACCACTGTCTAACTACTCTGCTTATTCATGGCGAGGCACTCTTACTATCTGTGTTGGTCTAGTTTTCATCACTGCAACAAATGTCTGAGATAATCAACTTAGAAAGAGAAAAGGGTTATTTTTGATTCATTCTTTTGAACATTCTAGCCCATGGCCAGTTGATCCCATTATAATAAAGAGCATCCGGAGAAGCAAAGCTTCCTCATGGACAGGAAGTTGAGAAGAACTCAACAGTTCCACAGTCTCACAATTCCCTTGGGAAATATGCTCCCAATGACCTAGAGACTTCACACTAGGCCTCACCACCTACTAGCACCAGGCTAGGGACCAAGCCTTTAATACATGTGTGTTTGGTGAGAGTATTCCACATCCAAACTATAGTACCATCTATGATTTGCCTGAATTTTAGTCATTTGTTACTCTCAAACTGGTCTGCATGCTTCCACTAGTTTTCACTAGAGTCTATCTCTACATTGTTACAAAAGATATCTCCCCCTATACACAGCAATCTATTTTTTCTTCTTCTCTGCTTAAGATACCACAGAGATGCTCCTATTCACCTGTACTAAATCCCACTACATGCTGGAATGGTTAAGGGTCTTCATGGCCAGCATCCTGTTTGTTCTCATTGCCATTCTCTGCTGGTCACCTGCACTGGACTTTTCATTCGTATTTAAATGTCTCAGGATGTTTCTCATTCCTAGGTACTTATTTGCATTCTTCTCATTTCTTTTCTTAGTGAACTACTGATCTTACAAGTTATAGTACTGGTATATTTTATGAAACCTACCCCAGCCTTGCCCATTCCCTTTGCTTCTATTTCACAATGGTAACACTAACTTACACTAACTTTTTTTTTTTTTTTGGCCAGTCCTGGGGCTTGGACTCTGGGCCTGAGCACTGTCCCTGGCTTCTTTTTGCTTAAGGCTAGCACTCTGCCACTTGAGCCACAGCGCCACTTCTGGCCATTTTCTGTATATGTGGTGCTGGGGAATCGAACCCAGGGCCTCATGTATATGTGGCAGGCACTCTTTGCCACTAGGCCATATCCCCAGCCCCCCCCCCCACCTTTTTTAGATTTATTTGTCAAAGTGATGTACAAAGAGGTTACAGTTTCATACGTTAGGCATTGGATACATTTCTTGTACTGTTTGTTACCTCCTCCCTCATTCCCCCTCCCCCTCCCCCTTTCCTTCTCCCCACCCCCCATGAGTTGTTCAGTTGGTTTACACCAAATAGTTTTGCAAGTATTACTTTTGTAGTTCTTTTTCTTTTTATCCTGTGTCTCTCGATTTTGGTATTCCCTTTCACTTTCCTAGTTCTAATACCAGTATATACAGTTTCCAGTGTACTCAGATAAGATACAGTGATAGTGCAGGTACACCACAGGAAGGGGATACAAGAGGATCATCAACAATAGAAGCTACTGTTTCACATGGCATGTTGAAAGTAATTACAACAGTGATATATCACTTGTTTCCTTAACATGGAGTTCATTTCACTTAGCATTATCTTATGCATTCATAGGGGCATTGCTATTAGGCTCTTATGATCCTCTGCTGTGACTAGCCTAAACCTGTGCTAATTATTCCCTATGAGGGAGACCATAGAGTCCATGTTTCTTTAAACTGGTTCAGCCACTCTGGCAAGCACTATGGAGATTCCTCAGAAGGCTAAACATACAGCTCCCTATGACCCAGTAGCCCCAGTTTTGGGCATCTACCCAAAAGACCATAAACAAGAACACACTAAAGCCACCAGCACAACAATGTTCATCGCAGCACAATTTGTCATAGCTAAAATATGGAACCAACCCAGATGCCCCTCAGTAGATGAATGGATCAGGAAAATGTGGTGCATACACACAAAAGAATTTTATGCCTCTATCAGAGAGAATGATGTTGCCCCATTCGTAAGGAAATGGAAGTACTTGGAAAAAATTATACTAAGTTAAGTGAGCCAAACACTAACCTTTGTTACAACATTAATCACATTACATTATCAATAACATGTTGTTTTTTGTTTTTTGTTTTTTGCCAGTCTTAGGGCTTAGACTCAGGGCCTGAGCACTGTCCCTGGCTGCTGCTGCTGCTGCTGCTTCCCTTCTCCTCCTTCTCCTTCTTCTTTTTGCTCAAGGCTAGCACTCTACCACTTGAGCTACAGCACCCGTTTCCAGCTTTTTCTGTTTATTTGGTGCTGAGGAATCAAACCCAGCACTTCATGAATGCTAGGTGAACACTCTGCCACTAAGCCACATTCCCAGCCCATGCCCTTTTAATATAGATTATGAGTTCTCTAGAGTAGAAACTGACAATGTCCTCTTTCACACACACACACAAACACACACACACACACACACACACACACACACACACACCATAATAAATGCTTGTTAAAGAAGATCAGAGTTTGCTAATTATCATTTTTACTCCCTATGTCTTTGCTGGCTCTGTCAGGCATGATCTCCATTCCATATGGAAAGTCTCAATTCCTTATCCTGTTGAATATACCTAATACTCTTGATAAGGTGATGCAGCCTCACTCTCTCTGCCTCCACTTTTGCCTTGCTGCTCTCTTGTATTTTCTACCTCTACCAGAATACACTAGTAACTTTTCAGAGCCCAGTCAAAATGAAAATGGGAAGATCCTTGTGTAGCATTATTAAAAATTTCAAAACAGCAATAAAAAATCAATAACCCAAGCACAAGGCCCTTCTGAACAGAAGGTTCTGTGTAGCTGCACAGATCTCAGGCCCATGAAGCTGGCTCAGAGCCCTTCCTGCCAGTTCAAGGTAGCAGCTACTTGCGAAGAGTCAGACAAGTACTGTCCCAGTGCTTCTAGAAATGAGTGAGCAAAGGGGACTAAAGGTACATTTTTGTCTTCATGAAGGCCAAAGTATTAGGCAGAATTTGATAGAATAAGCTAATTCTGAATAGGCCTTTAATCAATGTAGATTTAAAAATTGTTCAAAAAGTATGTGTGTATGAGGTTCATATATATTATTATATGATAATTAAAGGGTTTGGATCAATGCCATGCAAAGCTGTTTTAATAAGAATTAGCTATCTCATCAGAGGCTTTTTGTAATTATGAAGCATTGCTCATTAATGTTTGTATCTAATCAGGAAATGTAGTGATTGTGTTCATTCCATGGCTTGGACATTTGGGTACAGAAGGTCTTCCATCCTCTACTAGGACGTCAAGTGCAAAAGGACAGACAACAAGACTAGAAGGGTCTGGGAGCTGATTCTTTTGTTCATCCATTTATCTTACATTTACTGATGACTCAGTTCCTGCCAATCACTCGAACCATGTTTGCTCAAGCAAGGACAGGTGAGAAATCAGACTTGGGAGTCAGTCACAGGACCCCAAAAGAGCTCAGTACTTCTACCCACACAACATCCCCTCTGAATCCACTCAGAGTTTATAGGAATATAAAGCTCACACTTATAAATTGTGCCATTGATTGTGGGGCGACATTGTGTCTTATAGAAAGACAGCAAAGAGGGACAGAAGGTCTGGGTTGGAGCTGGAGAAATTCCTTTACTTCTTTTGATACTTTTTATCTTCATTTTTCAGCTTATCAATTCACTAATGAAGTAAGATGCTTAGTTCCTAAACTCTGCCCACACTGTGGTTGCATGCCTAGCTGAGCACCCACTGTTTTCAGTCATATCCATTTTCCTCCAGTGCAGGAAGTACTTCTAATATTCATTGCATCTGTAGAGCATCTTCTGATCTACCATCATTATCTCTTTTTGATTCCCCACCATAGCCTTATTTGGTCAGGTTAAGATTGAATCCTTTGAACTTGAATTTTCTATAAAGTTGAATCATATGAACTTCCTATTGGCCAACTGTGGGCAAAAGTTAGTGATTTCATATGGCTCGGCTTAATATTGCTTGTGTCTAATATTCTCTCAGTGGCATGTGGAAGCTTGGAGAGACTATCATTCTCAAGGAGCCAGACATAGGATTTGGACCCAAAGCAGAACTTAAAGCCAGATTCATTTTCGTTCTCCTCATTCAGGATCTGCTTGGCCTATCAGTTTATCAGCCTCATGCAGCAACACATATACAGGTTTGGAGACTCATGTTAATGTGCTTTAACTGTCTTTTCTTTTCAGCCCCAGATTCAGTAATGGTTCTCTGTACAAACTCATTCATTTTTAATCAGTTGACTGTAATGATTTGTTACAAATGATCTTTAATTCTCAGCTGCGGTTAATCAGTAGTGAAAGGCACTTTTCCTGTTATTTTATTTGGATAGGACTCTTAGTGAAATACTTGCCTGCCATTACTTAATCACTTATTTGTTTTCCCTCTGCACACAATTTCTAGCAGCACACAGCAGTATTTAATGTGAGCATTCTCCCTGTACCAAATGAATTGAGTTTTCAGAGCTTGCAAGGGCAGGCGCTGCTGTGGGGAGCCCTCAGGGTTCACACTGGTTTGATACTTATTGACCCTCTTCTGTAGGGCATGCATAAAGCTGGGTGCAGAGACTCAGACTTCTATTCAACAATGGTAACAACATTTGGGAAGCTCATGGTGAGTGAGGGGAGTTAGAGTAGATAGCACAAAATTCATCTTTGGAATTTTAGGAAGACTTCCTGTTGGAGATGAATTCTAGAGGATCAACACATTTCTAGGCAGCTGAAACAACAGATGGAAAGAAGCAAAGAGAACACAAGAGAACATAGTAATGGGAATTTGCTAGTAGAGAAGGTGGCTAAATTACAGAGAGGAGGCACAGGAGGGAGGCAGTGAGAAAAGAAGTCTGAAAAGGAAGTGGGGCCTATATTATCGCAAACTTTGACAACTCTTAGAAGGAAAGTGATCTGGGCAGATTTGGTTTAGAGAAAAAAAAAAAAAAAATCCAAGCAGGAGAGGCATGGAGAATGGATTGGGAGCAGGCTGTGAGTGGAAGTAGGAAGTGGGATGAGGAGTAGGAGGTGGAACTGGCTGGAAATCAAAGCCACCAGGGAAAGAGTAGCTCTAAAGTGGAGGTAGGGAAGTGGGTGGGATGAAGTGGGAGGGGCAGAGGCCTGGTGAAAAAAGAAAGCTGCAACAATGTGGTGGTCCTCAGGGCCACTCTCAGAGAGGCCAAACCCAAGCCTGTCAGCAGGTTGGACCTGAGCTACCATGAGCAATGGAGCTCAGACTTTCCCTTAGCCAGGCATTAGTTCTCCCCAGTCAACTAGGATCTGTTCTGCCTGATCCTCATAGTGTTTTGACCAAGGAAAGGAAGTTGAAAGCCTTCCTCACCCCCATCCCTAAATTCCAGAAGACCTGCACCTTCTCAGGGGAATCTAGCGACACCACTCAGAGATTGGAACAAACCCACACATTCAATGATTTTAGAAGGCTGTCCTCCAGAGTCATTTTGTGCTGAATCCCAGAAGACAGCCTTGTGCTCTTCCCTGTTCTCTGCTGCAGGGCGATGGAAGCCCATCTGAGATTTTTCCCTAGCTGGCTGTGAGAAAAGGGCCCCACAGCTTCTGAATACAGTGGGAGGTCACATAAAGCCTGTGTTATCAACTCAGCCCTTGTCAGAGTGATCAGAGGAAGAACTAGCTGATGAGAGAATTGCCATGGCGATAATGTCTGACTACAAAAGCAAGAAAACACAAACAAAGAAAGAGCCAACTCCTTTCCCACTCCACACTCAAGACAGATCTGCCAGCTGTGTCTCTTTAAAAAGCACACAAAGGGGTGAGGGGAATTAAATTTGTCCTCCTTATTTTTGTTTTTGGTGGCCTGATCATACTATACTCCCTGTGTCCCTTTGCTGTCCAGAGCAGTCCATAAGTCACTCTTCTCTCTTGTTGCTCCAGACTGATGAGTGATGAGTCTGATTCCTGTTACAGTGTGGGTGACTTGTGATTTTGTTTAAAACACAAATCTGTCAGGGAAGGGCAAGTAGCAAAACAAAAATGTGAATCTAATGGTAGAACTGTCATGCTTGAAAGATAGGAACTCAGAGTTTTATGGAGATCTTCCTATTGTAGTGAATAAGCAAGTATTGGTTTCCCGATATGCTTTTGGGGCTCTAGAACATTCCCAGAGGAACTATGGGGTTTCTTTAGAACTTCACTGATGTAAGCCCACGGGAGTCTGTGTTTCCCTTCAACCTCACACTGAAGGAATGGGTCCCAAAGAACATTTTAGGAACCAACGGGTATTGGCACAATTGCTTTTTCCATGTGTGAGTTATCTTTCCCCTTTCTGAGCCCTGGCACTGAACCTTCTTCCATAGGGGCTTCTTCAGGCTCCATGCTTTGATTCTCAGGGAGCTCTGGTACCAGTCCATTAAATCAGTGGTGCAGAGGTGATATTGGAAATTTCTCTATGCAAATACTCGACTGGATCTTTTCTATATCCTGTGAACTTCTGTCTCAAAGGCAGGAATTGCCTTTTTTCTCCAATGATATATTTTTTTTTTTGTTCTTCATTGCGAGCATAAGTGATCAGCATATAAACATTTTTAGCTTTTCTTTTTTTCTTTTATTCTGCTGGGAAAGGTGCACACTGATGCCTGGCTAATGAGATCTGAGTGAATCTGGTTTTGGAGCAGGCCCTCACTCTTTCTCTAGGCTCTATGATCACGTTCTTCAGGCCTTCACTCTGAGGAGACTAAAATGATGAAGGTCGCTATTTGTGCCTTGCAGGATTTCAATGCCACTTCAAAACTCAATGTCAGTGGGTCAAAAAATGTTTGAAGAACAGTTCCCTCTTAACCCATGAAGATGACTTTGTCCTGAAAACCCACTACTTGGGGACTGGCCTGCTTTGGCTGTTGAAATCCGAGCTTTAAAAGAGGCTCCAAAATTTCGACTTCTGTTCCTTGAGCCTCAACTTCAAATTTAGGAAATCAGTGACTGCCCTGCAAGTTAAGAGAGAAGCTGGATTATCCAGAGGTAATCTTACTTCCCACTCTGAGGATATTTAGAAATTTGTGGAGGGTGGGGTGTTGTCAAAATGCTTGGCAAGAAGGCATGTGAGTATACAGCGGATGGAGGCCAGGAAAAAGAGTCAGACTGCTGTTCTCTGGACAGTTTTGCAGAGAAGAATCAATTTACCCCAAAGAGCAATAGTGCACTCTGTGAAACACAGGGGTAGATGACAATCTTAGATCATACTATGACCCAGGCACTCCAAGTTTTAGATATAATTTAAAATTTTGAAGGCCCAGATGATGACTAAAGCAAAAAAGCTTCATTTTCCAGGGCCTGCTTTATGATAATCCACAATTAACTCTCCTTTACACTACATTAAGCTTCTATGCATCCAGATTTGGAAACAGATTGTAGGAGGAATACTTTCCATTCCCCCCTCCTCCTATGGGACTTTCAGAACTGAACACAAGTCCTGTTCAAACGGAAGTTCTACTCAGGCCACTGTAACCCAAAGTATAGCAGCCTCATTTTTTAACACCATCACTGACTTGGAAAGTTTATCTTTTATCACTCTGGTAATTGATTTCCCCTTAATTGCAGCTCTAGAAAAAGCTGATGATATCAAACAAATTAAAAATGGAACTTGTTCTGAGAAGGCAGAGGTTCCTGGGTCAGTCACCAACCTGTGCCCTTAGATCAGGTCCTTTGAGAGGAAATTGGCTACCTTTGAGGAATGATTGATAGCCTCCATCTGTAAAAATATACTCAGCCTATGGTCCCCGGGGTCATGTATTTGTGAGGAAGCATTGAATAAGATTACCTTTCCCCGCATGGGCCATTTAAAGAAGTGAACAACTGGACTTAACTGAACTTTGTATCAAAGAGGAGAAGACCAGGGCCCACCTTCAATCAAAAGCTTTCTCTTAAGCTCCATTTTTTGGCTTCTTTCACCATGGAAATGAAATGTCTCCAGGCAGGAAATTACTCCGGTGATGAATGGCTAGTAAATGTAATTAGGCCCAGTTAAGTGTTCTCGCAAGGGTTCCCTTCCAGTGTGATGATCTAGGTTTGTTGATCACTTAACAACCATGCATTTGAGACCTCCTAGTAACAAAGTATTTGTCTCTGTCAGACTTAGGGTAGAACTTACTTTTCCCTTCAGGAAAACTGTGGGCAATGAGAGAAGAATATTTAATCACTTCAGTGCTCAGCACATAATTCTTTAATTTTAGTACTTTAAGCGTTTGGGAGGGATAAACAAAGAAAAATAGCCAAGATTCTGCCCTTTAGTATTGTCACTCTAGCTGCAAAGGTCAAATACACCCCATCAAATGTCCAGGCATCAGTGGATGACTTGGCCCCACAAACACATGACATAGTCTATTAAATATTGACTCATCTGTAGAGCTAAAGGAAGGACAACGGAGCTCATCTGGGTCCTTCTTGCCTGAGCTCTTATCCTACTTCTTCCACTTAGAAGCTGAATGACCTTGAGCAAGTTTCCCAATTTGTGTCTCAACTTTCTGATTACAAAACAGGGGTGTCTTATACCATTTTATGCTGCTATAACAAAAATATGAGTCCAGGTAATTTATAAAGAAGTTTATTCAACTCATGGTTCTGGAGGCATGGTATCTGTATCTGACTTGCATCTGGTGGACATGTGATGGCCTTGTTGCTTAGTGTGTGTGTGGTGGGGGGGGATCACGGTGAGACACAACAAGCATGTCCACTTCCTTTTATTATGAAGCCACTGGACTGCCATGAGGCTTTTCTTTCAAGACCCCATCTAATAATCCTAATGGCATCTTAAAGCCCCACTTCTAAATACTACTAACATGAATATGAGGAATAGGTTTCCAACATACAAGCATAGAAGGTGATAGCAATGGAACCTTCAGTGCAAATTCAGCAGAGTGGGACACAGAAAGCCAGAGCCTTAACCATGGCAATGTCAGCAAAATATGCCTGTTCCTTCTCTTCTCTCCTGAGCTGAGCATTCCTAACAGTATTCACATGAACCTGTTTGGCAGCCTGGTAAAACCCATGAGTCTCTTTTCAAAAATAATTGTATGAGATGTATAAATGTATAGAAATAAAATGTATAGGATTATGGAGGAAACTACATTTTTATTGAACTGCACTTATCAAAATATGAACAAACTAAATTTTCTGTATAATAATCTATGTGCTTCTTTATTAACATCATAAATATCAATATCTTCTGGCAGGCCTAATAACTACTGAAATTTTGAAGTAGTAATAAGCTTAAACAATTTTTCAACCTACCTGCAATTGTAATGAGCTAGAAAAATAGCTGTGATTTCTACTGGTGACAAAGGTATAGCTACTGCTAGCACTTTTGTGACATGTTACCTACATTCAAAATTGAAGAAACTGCTAAATTTTGTTGGAGATTGGTAAAAATAAAGATGAAAATTTTTCCCAGCTAAATTCATAGACTGTCTATGGACCTGGGGCTAAAATCATTGTTTCAGGCTTGATCAAATAGGTTATCATTATGATTTCTACATTTCTCAAATAATATTTGCTTTCATATGAGCAAAGCAAAACATAAATATTATAGAAGACTTCAGATATGCAGATTAAAGTGGAAAAGACAAGAAAAAATTGCAAATATCATCTAGTGAGCCATGACTTATACTGCTTGAGTTGACTCAGAGGTCATTGCTAATCCAATTTTCATACACTGAATTTACTCCATTCAGGATTATTGGATTGCGGTTTCACTCAGAGGGATGTCGAGGCTCAGAGAATGCTAATTAGTGACCTGAGCAGAAAAACAACCCAAAGCTGCATTGTGAGAAGAGGCTCCTCCCCTACATAGCTCAGCCCTATAGGCTGGGCAAGCACCTGTGTCTTAGCAACTCAGAGGATATACTAGACACCCAGAATAGTCCCTAGCTTCCCATGATATGTGCTGTCCAATTGATCTCAAGTCTCTTGTTAAACCTGATGAATTAACTCAAGTCTGAACTGTGAATTGTGAATAATGGAAATTGCCTACTTGATGAGGGAAACCAACTGACTACTCAAAACCTGCCACATATTCAGATCAGGTCTCTGACGCTTGTAGCAGAGTGTGAGGATTCATCCAAACAATCCACTTAGAATAATGATAACGAGACAGTACTAAATGTCTCTAGGATCATACAGTGTATACAAATACATACACACATATGGCTAGGGACAGACACTGATTCTGCCCTAAATGATTCCTTGGGGAAATTAAGTGGGGGTGAGAAGGTAGTTTGACACATGTTCAACTGCCCCAAATTAACTCATTTAAGACTAAGCTTTTTGATCCATTTGTGCAGCCACTGTTAGCAATATCTCTGGAGAATCCATGGCGTGAGTTCAGAATATGAAGGCAGGTAGGCCCCACAATTTTGCTCTTCCATGATTTTTCAGAGATACCAGTCCTCTGGGTTTTGCAAACAGTGACCAGCCTCTGGGCCCCACTATGCTGGTCTCTAGTGTGAACACAGGGCATTCTTGCACCTCCCCCAGGGGACCCCCAAAATAGCCAGCCAGCACTATATAGCAACAGCCAACAAGTACCTCCCTTCTTTTCAGCAAAACCATAAAGCAGTGCCCTCTTCTGTCTTCAAACCAAGACTTCCCTGAAGGCAAGGTGGGGGTGTTAATAAAGATACTAGCAGAGTCATCAAGATGTGGCTGTGTGGTTTCCTGGAGGGACACTGAAAGCCAGAGGTAGCATATATGGCTTCCACTAAGCCTAGTTAAAGGTCACAGCCCAAGATGACAGGCTAGCCCTGCTCCCAAGTGCAAGGCACCACATCTCAAAACATTTTTAATAAAACTATGTGGAAAGGGCAGTCTGTTCACTTTTCTTCTCCATAGGGGCATTCAATTAAATGTGGGATTCTGGGAAAACCTAACACCCTCTGGCCATATTTTCCATTAATAATAATAATAATAAAATGTAATCATTAAGCCTTTCTGTCAGATATTCCAGACAACAGTACCTCTGCTTAATTAATTGCTAATTAAAATGTGAAAGAACTTCAGTGTCTCTCAGACATCCTAATTTGACTAAGCCTCAGAAAAATCTTCCTCAAGAAAGACAAACCTAAATGGTCAAGACTGAAGGCTTCCCTGCATTAACAAATCCTGGTGAAGGATGAGGGATGAGGGGAGAGGAAGGTTCACCCTGATTGGCAGGTGGGGGGGGGGCAGGGTGTCATTTAACTATATCATCCAGTGGTTGTGTGCTAGCATGAGAGGAAAAATGAGAGAGAAGGGAAAAGAATAACTTTTGAGTTTATATGTTCCACTCCACACTGAGCTAAACCTTTTGCACATGTTGACTAAGTAAACCCTCACAGTAATCCTGCAAAAAGATGGAGAATATTATTATCCCCATCAGACAGATTAAAAAAATGAAAGCTTACAGAGTGAAATAAACATCTTTAGTATGAAGATGTGACTGGTAAGAGCTAGGATTTGAATCAAATTCCATGATTTGATAGACATAAGAAACAAATGTCCTCCTCCACATCATTACCACAATTGACAAAGGTAAAGAGCATATGTGTGGTTTGTCAGATTTTAACTGATCTTTGCTATCTGACATTCATACCCTGATGTAGGTTTTCCTCAAATTAAAAAGGACTGACATGTGTATGCTAGTTTATAGAGATAATGGTAAGGCTAATCATAAAAACCACTATGGATTCTACCATTGTAGATTCCACTTTGCTCTCTCTTGCATCTCTTACTCTGAGCAAGGACTACACCATGTCATGTTGACATTCAAGCAGCCTTACAGAGGTATATGCAGAAGGAAACGGAGGCCTCCTATGCAGAACACCATGAGGCAATCAGCATCAATAGTGAGCTCTCTTGGAAGATCCATAATGCCTAACAGGTCTTTAGATGACTGCAGTTACTTTACATTCTCCCTAGAAACAATGAGAGACTCTGAGCCAGAACCTCCATATAAAACACTTCTGAAGTCCTGATCCACAGAAGCTATGAAATAATAAATGTTGGTTGTTTTAAGCCACTGAGTTTTGAACTAATTTGTTGCACATCAGAAAGATAACAAATTGAAAATTCATGAACTTTTTTCATTCTGCATGTTGAATTACTGTCTTATCCAAACTAATGAGCCAGAGGAATTCTCAGAAACATTCCCATGTGTCTGCCTGAAAGTAGGGGTCCAAATAATAGCCATTCAAAGGTCCTTCCTGGGAGAAGAGTGTGTGAGTTTAGAGGAGAACATGGATGAGATCACCAGTAGTATCTAAGGTTCTGACTTCATCATTAAGATGATTAAGTATACAATCAATTCCATTGTTCAGCAACCAACTGTTGAGAATTGAGGGGGAAAAATGAACTGATCCTATTTTCAGTTATTGGGTAATTTGACTAAAGCTGATCAGCACCCTTGAGTTTGATGATAATCTATCACTAATAAATCTCAAGCAGTTTATAGCAAACAAACTTACATGATCTCAGCAACCAATGTTTATACTGATTGCCCACCTGATCCATTGTTGTGAAGTCTGAAGCCTTAACAGTGTTTGAATATCGTGTCTCATCTTTCTTCTGCCTGTGATTCCCCTTAAGAGAAGAAAAAAGAACAGGGTTTTGGAGCAAGTCTGTGATCAAAGTCAACATGGCTTCTTGGGCTGTACTCTCTGGACTGTCTAGATTCTCAGATCCTGCCTGAGATGTTAGGGTCCAGAGGACCCTGGAAGCCTAGGCCAGGACTCTTGGGTGGCTTAACTTACTTGGAGTACAAAAGCATTTGACAAGGAAGATATATATATATTTTTTTTTTCCTGGATGTATTTCATAGAATAAAATCCCAGAGAGGAATTGTTACAAGTTGATCTTATAAAATGCTGGGCACTGAAGAGCAGATGTGTGGGTGAAGAATGCACAGAAGGAACATACCTTTTGGCTGGACTGGCTGATGGACAGCGTCTCATGCCCTTCACTTTTACAAACATCTCTGTAAAAGTACTTCCTGTTTCTCCTCTGGAAGTATGTACAATGGAAGTATTTGTGAACATGAGCCTTGAACCTAGATTCTAGATTCTGAACTTGCTACCAAAGGAATCCTCATCTATGTTGTGACACATTAATTTTAATTCATGTGACAATAATCCTTGCATTGTCTTCAATTACATGGACATCAATCCAAAGATAAAGCCTTTTATGGTATTTGAGGGCTATAGAACTAGTTAACCAGATTAAGTCAGTTTATTAGTGAGGTAATATGTGTTATGTCACAAGGGCCAGTATGCTGGGTCATGAGCCTCACCCTAACAGAACAAGTATAGTTATGACTTTAGGAGAATTGGCACCTTCCTAGCTCAAATTCAATTTATCCACTGCTCAGCCCAGAGCTTAAAACCTGTGTTTTTTTTCATTTATTTTTATTGTTATTATAAAGGTGATGTACAACAGGGTTACAGTTTCATCCATCGGGAACTGAGTACATTTCTTTTTGGACAACATCACTCCTTCTCTTGCTCTCTCCCAGTTTATCCCTCTCTTTACTACCCACAAGTTGTATAGTTCATGTTCAACATAAAACTTGTTTTCTTTTAAAAACATAGTTAAACAGAAAAGAGCATATGACTAGAACACAGGAGCCCAAAGTGTCCATCTAATCCTCTAAATAACTCTGTATATTTGGTGCATCCCTTATTGAAACTGCTTCCAGTGACATTCTGTGGTGCAACTTCCAGGCACATAGGCAAGAGCACTTGAGGATGGAGTCTGTGTTCTCTTCCTCATATCCCCAGTGCCTGGTATGTGCTCTGCCAATGGCCAAGAAAGTAAATAAGCACACACATCCACGTTCACATGTCTGTATGTGGGTAGATGAGTGTGAAAGAAGGTGTGTAAGGATATCTACTCCATGCTGTCAACACTGGTGTTGAGAACAATACAGAAGATACACGGAAGGAGATGGGGTGGGAAAGCCAGGCAACAGAGAGCCAGGCAAAAGAAGACTGTCCTGATAAAGCTCAGATGCATGATATGATCTACTAGTAAAAAAAAATATACGGGTATGGATGTATAATTATTTAAGGAGGAAATGATGATATTCCTAAGTTAAGGCAAAGAAAGTTGCAAAGTACTTAAGTTAGAAGCTACAAAAAATATCCTGCATATATGCTGTATGTGCATAATTACATCTAAATAAGCAAAAGGGAGGGTGTGCATGGTGGATGCTGTGAGATGCCACCCAACTCTAAGGCATTCAAGTCAACAGCTATTAGGAATGTTGGTTCAGCTCTCACCTGAGATTCTTTACAGGAACTTCTCAAATATATTTGCTCAAAGCTGAGCAAACCTTCTTATTATGGGCTGGCCTGGTTCCCCTGTCAATGGTAGGGCACCTTCTGGCCTTTCTCCCCACAGGTATTAGCCACAAGAAAAGGCCCACTGAGACTTCCATGTGTCTGTCTAATTTGTATTTCTTGGGAAATTATTGCAGGTATAAAAGATATATTCCAGCCTATTAAAATGTTACATAATGGACCATGATAGAGGGAAATAGTTGTCTTTTCCTGAATATGTCTTCAGACTAATTTTTTATTATAATAAGCATTTATCACCTTGCTAATGTCAAGAACATCAATTGGAGAAAGTTAAAATGTAATAAACATACGTTAGTTGAATGAACGCATGACTGGGCTTATATATTTTGTTGGAGAAATAGGTAATAATAAAATAGCATGCTGAAGGTATTCAGTGTTTAATAACTTCAATGGAAGAGAATGTTGCTACCACTTTTGATCACATTTGATTTTTATCTGGTTCAGAAGAGATTAGACCAGCTCTCTGAGAGTGAGGTCACCAATCTCTCTGATAGAATGAGAGACACACAGTCAATAGGTGAAAGGAAAAAAAGGGAGAGAGCTTTGATTCTATAGAAGGAGAGATTATCTAAGATCAGAATATCTGCCCTCAAAATAGCCTGAACATTTGGGCAGCGACTACTCAAATTACACGGTGGGGTGGGAAAGGACCTGAAGTTCTTTCATTTGGTGAGCAGCTAGATTCAGATTGGAGGAGGAACATACCTCCCGTTGATATGATGTGCAACATCTCTCTGTCTCTGGCACCAACAAACCCTTCCAATGACACACAGCCTCAGAATCTTTCACCACTTGTGCTGGAACATCCACTAGAGGCAAACTCTATTTCCCTTTCCAGAACCAGATGTCCTTTATTCTTGTGCTTCTTCTGAGGTTCCATGGGGTCTTCCAGGGAAGGTAAATTCATGCAGGAGCAACTTGGATGAGCAAGTCTATCTGCATACTACCCAGATACTTGCTCCTTCCTCCTTCAGATTCCTACCAATATTTGCAGATGCATCCTCTTTAGGCATCTATAAATGAGATCCCTGAAGCTCAGTGTCCCATTTGGAGGAAGCTTAGCAGCATTTGCAAGCAGGAAGTCCTTGAAGGCATAATTATCGAGCTACTAACTGCATTGACAGATCCTTAAGAATTGTGAAAAGGGAGGCCTGGTCCAAGTTCTGCCTAGCAGCACTCTTGATTAAAAAGGCAGGCAAATATGCAAACACAGATCCTTCCATGCACAATGATAGCTCTGCTTTTGGTGGTGGTGGTTCTCTCCTGAGAGAAATCATTAGTGCATTCACTCTCTAGTGAGTGTTTATTGAATTCTTCCATGTTTGTGGTGTATTGGGGACAAGACTTAAAACAAGAAGAAGGAAAAGGATTCTGACTTTGAGGAGATAGTGCCTGAGAATCCAGAGTGAAAACTGCCCAAATAGGTTTATAATAAAGAGTTACTTTCACTATGCACCATGCTCATTGTGCTTCTGAAGATATTCAGGACATAATGAAGCTCAGGATTGGTGGTACAGGGTTGAAGGGGAGGCTTCTTGGAGGGGGTGCCAAGGGCTTTTCATAATCAGATCATCTAATTCTGTGTTATAGCCACTTTCGCAGATCTTGGATCTGTTATCTACAACACGTTTCTGAATTTATAATGTTTCTATGGAATTTCTCCCTTAGAATTATAATTTCATTACAAAGATTTGAGAACGAGTGTAAAACATTAATGAAATAAAACTCCAGAGAGAAAAGAAATAATAAGCGGCGATTTCATTGCTTTTGAGGTCTACACAGCACGCCTCCACAGCTCTTTAAAAGGAGAGAAAACTTTTGGAATGGAAAGAAAACAGAAGTTCCTTATTTTGAAGGTGTTAATGTATTTCTCCTTGCTCAGGTGTCTCTGTATCATCTAATTGCTTGCTGGGCAGACCTGTTCTGGAGTTCAGATTAAAGAGAGTACAGTCAAGGCAACGCACCAGAGACTCCATCAGCAAAGGTACTGTTTGCTGTGAACCTTTTATTATCTATCACTCCAATGGCCAGTCTGGGGCTTTGCTAGTAACTAAGTATTCCTGGTGACCTAAGACCCTATGTCACTGAAACAGCAGCCTAGGGGATCGTCGTCCTTCAATGAGGTGGCCAGCAGCCTCCATTCCTCTGAGCTCCATGTGGTCTCTCTGAAATCACTGGAGAAACTGGGCACAAAGGTTTTGGCATCTCATAAAATATTTCTGAATTGCATTTCATGATGCAGTTGGTAATAAAAGTGTGTTACTGTGCTCAATCCTGCCAATAGGCAAGACTTGATTCCCAGCCCAGCCGTGCCTGCACTGGCCCCGCATGAATCAGTGCTAAATTATTCACCAGCCTGACTCTAAAACTTCTGGAGTTCCAAAAACCCCTAATAAAGTATTATGAAAAATATCCATCTCTTTATCTCTATCCATAACTATTTATATGGCTGGAGGAAAAACCTGTCGTTTTAGTTCTTTTAATTTAAAAGCTTTCCTAATTCCTTTTTCTTACCACATATATATGTCTAAAGAATTTTCAGGTTGAAATAATAGTCTCTAAAAAATGGTCTATGAGAGAAGGCTCTGAGGATTCACAGAGCTGACAAGCGCCATGAATAGTTTGCTCCCATAATAACTTTGTGTGGCTCTCAAACCTGATCCACTGAATTGGGAACTTTTTAAACAGGTATTTCCCCTCTTTATTTGTACAAAACACTGATGATAATGCTCACTACCCTTCCCTTTCGATTGGTTTATACAATTGCTAACATTTGCTCAAGAGAAACAAATTTCCTTCCTGCGACTTAAGGTACTCATTATGTACTCAGTATCCATCTGGGCACTGTACAGATAGAAGAGGAGTCTTGTCTCAATCAGCCCAGAATACCCTGAGTAGTATCCTGTCACATTGGAGGACACTGGCTATAAGGTAGCTCTGGTCATCTAAAACACCTTGGAACATTGAAAATCACAAGAAACATTATCCTACTGAGCTGGCCATCAGCCATGCATACTTTAACATGAATTGGGTGCTCCTCAGCTACCAGTTGGTTGAAATCTAGTTCTTTGCAAACAAGTAGAGCTGAGACAGGGTGAACCAGCACAGCAGCAATGAAAGCTGCTTGATACCAAAGCATCACTGAAAATGTAGGAAGATGGAGATACTTTCACTTATCGGCACTCAGCTCTGAGAAAGAGCTGATATAGGTAAAGGAATGTTTGATAAATCACTTGTAGTAGGGATCAAATCACTCCACCTCAAGAACTTGCCCAAATTAAAACACTTGGCCTATAAGCTGACTTCCAAGTTAGGGCTCTGTGAGCATGGGCTCTGGGATGCTGTCACCCTTCTTGAAATACTTATTGGATAAATGCTTAGAGGATAGTGGTTTAAATGTGATACAAGTCATTGGTGATAAGGGCATCCATGTAGTTTCATCTAGCCCTGCTATCTGAGGCTTTTGGTGGAGGGTTTAAGAAGATAAAAGAAAGAAACGAACTCTCTATGTGATATTCTGTGGAATACTGAGAAAAAGTTTGCAGAGGGCAGGCAGCAGGAGATGGCAGACTACTGAAAACAAGTGTCATCATCACGTCTGGAGACAGCATCCTTCCAGTGACTAGGACCCCGCCCTTGATCTTAACCTTTGGAAGTCACCCATAGATTGAAGCTTGTGGACAAGATGAGCCATTTATAAAGATCGACTGCTTAAAGCAGGGTCAGAAGATGGTCCCAGATTATATTTAAGCTGTTTCCACACCAGGGCAAAGCTCTCTTCTCCAAGTGAAGTTTCTGGGCCCATGAAGAATAAAGCCAAGGTGCAAATAAGGAGCCACTGTCAGGTGGTCTAGATAGGGACAGGGTGTCTGCTAGTCCTTGTGACTTCCCAGGAGTGGACAGAAAGCAGTATTTGGGGATAGTTCTTAGAAATACCAGCTTCTCTGTCAATTATGTCTGAGAGCCACCTTCTGGCAGAGGCCAGCTCACCTTTCCCTGCCAAGCCTTGTCACACGAATGCAAATAACCTCTCCATATTACATGCCCCCGACCCAGATGAACTGTCTCCCATGCAATGTGGCTTGGTGTAGGAACTGCAGCAGTGACCACGAAGGAAGGCAAGGCAGGGAGCCTCATCATTCTGTCAATGCAAATCAAGGTGCATTCACCAGGCTGGCTTAAACTCACCGGGTTCATCTGGCTTCTATCTCACTCTCAATCCCCATGCATTTGCAAGAAGCTTATTTTAAGAGCTGATTAGATGAGCCCTTAATAACATTAGAACTTAAATGGCCCCAGATAGGCTTTCAGCTTCTTGCCAAATTGAGATAAATGTGATATTTGGGAAACTGAACTCCCAGTTCCATGGCTGCTTTAGACTACACACAGGCTTGGAAGCATTCTACTTTCTCCTCTGATGTTGCAGCCTAAAACTGGATTTCTATGCATCACTCAAACCCCTTCCCTCCCTAGGGGTATATGACTCTATGTATAAACGATCTCTTTATTTAAACATTTTCAAAGAAAGGTAAATTGGAATAAGAATCCTGAGAGAGAGAGAGAGAGAGAGAGAGAGAGAGAGAGAGAGAGAGAGAGAGAGAGAGAGAGAGAGAGAGTTGTATCATTTAGTTCTTTCTGTGCCCCCATACCCTCCTCTGGGAACGTTTATTTCAGGCAACAATTTTTACTGAGCAACTACTGCTCGTTTAATTCATCATTAATGCTGTTAATACCAGAATCTAACTAAGAATAATATAAAATGGTCAGATATATAAATGTTTCATTGCATGACAATGTTCAGTGCCCTCTGTAACTCTTATGCCTGGGATCATCTCCAAGGACAAACACATTTACCTAGTAGGCAGGTGTAGCTTTAAATTTTATACCCTCTGTGAATTTCAGAAAAAAATAGATAAAAACAAAATCTAAAGGGACAGTATACAAAACCAAAAGTGAACAGTAAAAATGATACAATGTAAAAAGAGGTAAAGGTATTCTTACAAGCAAGCAAAATTGAGTTGTCTTCTTTTTCTGTCTTTTTCCAATCAAACCAGACATCTGGGGACCTCCAGAATATCTTGAGATTTCTAAACACTTGGTTTATTCTTCTCGATGTGCCTGGTCATTCAGGAAATTTCAGTTCCCTTTGGAAAGCTCACATATGCAGCTTCTCTTTCAGATGAAGGATTTCAGATGAATCTGAACTTGAGTTTAAACTTCATGCTTATACCTCGGTAGGAAAAGACTACCTGCTGTGTTTTCTTGAATGGAAGCCAAAAGACCCTCAGGAGTTGGTGAAGAAACAGAGTAGAACCTTGGTTCTGGGCAGAAATGTAGCAAACCCACGCTTTCTGTTCCAGCCCCACAAATGCAAAGCTCTCCTGAGTCTTCCAGATCATTGAGGGGTTTCACAAGCATTTAAAGTTTGGCTGGGGACAGTAACTATAATTGAATGGGAATGGCTATCCAGGCTTCCTGGTGAAAATTGGATTGCAGAAACTCAGCAAAGTACAGCAGCTCCATAATCAGTATTTAAATCTATCCCAAACTCCTATCAGTTAGGGCTGATGGCTGAGGAGTAGGCAAGAGGAGAATCAGAGGTCTAAGCACAGCCCCTTGCTGAGCCCTCTAAATTAAGCACTCTAACCAACTGTGATGTGCTTTTATGAAGAGCACATTATTCAAGAGCTCATTGTTCATTTCAGTACTCTTCTAGTAAAGTATTTGTGCTCTCTCTCAACATCTTGAGGTTTATGTGGAAACGTATTATTAGGTGCCACGAGCAGTTTCTATCTTCCTTTACTAAGCTTCAGACCATCCATGAAGAGCTTTGCTTTCTCTCTTCTCCATTTTATCTTGCTTTTGTCTTGTCTTCAGAGTAAGCCCTTCTCCCCACCTCTTGCTGAGGCTAGCTCATCCTGAGTTCTCAGGTCTTGCCTTAGTCACCTCTTCTACAGCCTGATCCATTCATTGTTCCTTGTCTATGTTTTCTCTCACTTTCTAGAAGTTCTTTTCCTTCTGTTTATAGATAAGACTTGTCTCTAAGAACACACACACACACACGCGCGCGCACGCACACACACACACACACATACACACAGCTTCTTCTGAGTGTCCTAACTCTCTTTTGTCTCTTCTTACTCTTGATTTCCTCCTGCTTCCTTTTATTCTGAATTCTATGGGTGAATATTCTATATTCACTTCTCATATTTGCTTACCCCTTTACCCTGTGGGAAATTCTGTATCCTACCCACACATGCAACAAATTCAACATAATTAGGCAGGCTTGCCTTTAGCCTATACTATGTGCCATATATCCAATGTGGATTCTGACCAGACTTTTACAAGGAAAGCAAGCATGCCTATCTGCTACCCCAAATTACAAAGCAGGGTGCTGAGTGGCAAGATGGGGCTATGCATGCAGGAGAAGTAGGATGATAATCATCATCCCTGTCTTAGGGACAAAGGATAACAAGACAGGTTTCATAGGGATCCTCCAGATGGATGAGGAACCCATGGGAGGAAAGAGAAAGAGAGAGGAGGAAGAGATCCAAGCCAGGTAGAGGGAATAGCATGGACACAGGCACTGGGGTCTAAGCAACATGACATGTAAGCAGTACCATTTGTGTGGCAGGGAGACAAGTTATATTGAGGCTGCAAAGGATGACAGATGCTTAGACTTTACGTGTAAGGTCAGGAGAAAGGTAACTCTCTCTTGCCGACAATGCAACAAGAAAGGGTTTAAAGTGAGCGAGTGACACATCAGATTGCCTTTTGAAAGATCACTCCAGGAGCAACAAGAGAAGTAGAGATCAGATAGGAAGCTGTTCTAGTAGTCCAGATCTTGGGTGATAGGGTTTGAACCAAACAGCAGCACTGGGCACGGAGAGACATGCTCCTAGCCAAACTCACTCCATCCTCCATGAATCCACTCAAATATAGGTTTCCTCCCTTCAGCGATAAAGCCTCAGGGCATGTATTGTACTTTTCTTAGTGTGTTTTCTCAACTTGCCTTCCCACCACTGGTTTATTTCTTTAATATTCCTGATCAAATTGTGTCTTTATGTCCCCCCTTCTGCAAATTACAGTACCTTGTTCATCATATGAGCTGAAGAAAAGGTTATTTAGTTGAATTGAATTTTCAAGAGCTTCAAACCATGAATAATAAAGGAATCAGCCATGTGCAAGTGTTCATCATTTACATAATTGTGTAAACAAATTGATAAAAATTATTTTTCTCCACTATTTTTTTATCATCCCATAATGCCCCACTATCTTTGTAGTTCTCCAGGTGCCAAGGGAAAAGTGTAAACAATTGTTCTTTAAGAGACAAAGAGGCAGAGATGCTGCTCCATCCTCACTCCCCCTCCCCAACCAAGCAAGGGAAGCAGTGAAGGGTTTGAAGGGTGTGAACACACAACAGCACTATGAAAGCCATGTACAAATTTTGAGTAGGTGCTTTCTGAAGAGACAGAATTGCAGCACACGCCATACAAGAAGACCCATGTGCCGAATCCCGAAGGTCAATGAACAGATACAAATTGATTAATCTAAGTGCTTACTGAAATTGCTTTGCAACATAACAGAGGAGAGTTGATCATAAGCAGGACCTGTACCTCAAGTGAAAATGCCTGTGTCAAATGTATATGTCATTTAAGTTGCTCATATTTTTCCCTTAAATGGAAGCATCTACAATGTAGGTAACAAACATGATGTAAAGAGTTAACTGGTGATCAATTATTTTGTAATTGAATTTCTTTATGTATGGATTCTGTTCGCTCACAAATAGCTTCTCTATGACATATTTATATTCTGTCTCTCTCTTTCTCTCTCTCTCTCTCTTCACCTCCCCCCCCCTCCCCACACCTTCCCCTTTCTCTACCCAAACTAACCTGATTGGCTGCAAGTCAGCTCTGTCTAGCATAATACCATGGTTGTCATTCAAACACAATCCCTACCTCCCAGGAAACCAGAAGTCAGAAAACTCCTAATCTTGGACTGTGTCCAGACTGCTTAAGCAGTGGCTTGTGAGTGCCACTGGCCTGTGGCATTTAGGCAGTGAGGAGAATAGAAGGAGTGGAGTGAGGTGGATAAAAGGAAGGCAAGAGAGATAAGAGGAAATGAGAGAAAGGGGTAGAATGTACAGCCAGTAAGTATTTATTAATTTTTGTGTGAAATATAAAGGTTTGCACATTGGTCCACACAAAAGAGGTAAAGATCATGTTTCCTGTTCTCAAGAAGCTTAGGATTTACTCAAGAGGGCAATTCTAAAGCCAGAAGACCAAACAGCAGTGCATGACAGTATAATCGAGCACTCCAACACTGACTGTATTATGGTACTAAAAGCAGAAATGTGTCGTAGGATGCAGGGGAATGGAGTTAAACAAAGAAAACCTCACAAGAGAGATAAGACATCTAGTAAATGCTTGAAAACAGATGCAATTCACATCCTGGAAGGCTGAGCCTGCATGGCAACTGGGAATGTGAAAAAAAGGAAGACCAAAGGAAACCATTAAAGAGAAGAGAACAGCAAAAGGAAAAAGTATGATGGTATACCAGCTACCACAGCCGCCTCTGTCTCCCTGGACACCTGCAATAACCTTGGGGTTGCTTTGGCCAAAGACCAACACTTCACAGGCAGGAAACATTTCTTTGGCTTTAGCATCTCTGTAGAACTGGACTAAAGCCAGTATGTTCTTCTTGTCTCCGTAATCACAAAGTGCACCCTCTTTTCCTTGTATCTGCTTGAGAGAAGGCTGTTTATACTGAAAACCTCACATCTCTCAGATTGATCTTTTTAAAGTGCATTGTACCTGACACATCGAAAATGTACATATTTGTGTGATACAGAGCAACAGCTCAACACATGCACACACTGTGTAGTAATCAGATCAGGGTAACCAGCATATCCATCACCTCTAACATTTATCATTTTTTTAAATGTTGTGAACATTCAAACTCCTCTCTCCTGTTTTGAAGTATTAAAGTAATCATTGTCAACCATAGTTACACTACTGTGCTAGAGACCATTGGGAGTTCCTCCCACACAATTGTACTCCTGTACTCATAAGCTTTTCTTTCTCCTTTGCCCCCTCCCTCCCAGGTTCTGCTAACTATTCTGCTCTACTTCTATGAGATCAGCTCTGTAATGTCTATACATGAGTAAGAACACGTGGTCTTTTTCTGGTATTTCTTATTACACTTAATGTAATCAGGCTGATCTTTGACATTTGAATTCTCATATTATCAGCAATAGGGTATTAAGACTCCACAGAAGCCCCACAACAAGAGATGGTTTCATTAACTGAAGGATCTCGGAGCCTCTCCAGGAAGTGGAAGATTGGTAAATTAAGAACAAGGTGCTAGACGCACTTCAGGAAGATTAGAGAGAGAAGTGTAAGGGCAATAACATGTATTTTGATTGAGCTATGAAATCTCCCTGCTCTGAAAATTGCTCTATCATCCTGCCCTCACACTCACCCAAATTTTAAGAAAAGGACACAAATAATGCCAGTTCCACTTTATCATCTAAAATTCAAACATGAATGACATTTTCATTTTTGTTATTATTTTTTTGTCTGAAAGCCACTGGAGGAGGAAAGTACAGAGAAATAACAATGACAGAAGAAGAGGAAATAATTGTTTGAACACATGGAGCTCTGCCAGGAAAAGCCAAATTGAAGTAGATGATTTGGATTCATAAGGAATAGAAGAAGGGTAGATGGAGAAGAGGTAGAATTTAACTTTCCTCATTTTATAGCATGGCCCCACCATCACCATCAAACATATTCAAAGGCTATCTGCAAAGCCTTGGAATTGCTTGAGAGAAAAAAAATAGGAAGAAGAACCCAGCAGAGTAAGGGCTATTTGGGAGATTTTGTCAGGTGCCAGGATAAATAGATGTGCATGCCAAGAAGTCAGGCCTGGCTTGTAGCAATACCACAAAGAGGTTTTCATTAGACTCAGTGAAGTGATCATCCCAATGCAGAACCATAGTCATGGGCCAAGGGAGTACATTTCCCTGCTAAGTCAGCAGATAATAATAAAGCCGGGAAGTGATTTAAGAGCTATGATGATGAGAACTTGAGAGAACCCTGATAATCTGATAGCAGAATCACAGACACATCAAATGTTCAGTATCACAGACTCATCAAATGTTCGGTCTAGGATATTAGAGATCATTTAAAGAGTTTGGGGAAAATAGAACTTTGAGAGGCTTAGATTCGTTGAGTGCTTTCTGTATGGTAAGTACTGTGTAGATTACTTCGTTGGTCTTGTCATTTGCTCCTCCCAACAACCAGTAAGAGCAAGTACTATTATTATCTTCATTTTACAGCTAAGAAAAATAAAAGATAGAAAAGTTAAATAATTTCCCCCAAGTTAAGCAATGTAAAAAGTGACCAAGCAGGGATTTGAGCCCTGGCAGTGGAAGTTTAGGATTCTTTCACATGTTTCCTTCACTATCCCAAAGGAAAACACATAGTCAGACCCCATAATAGACAGCAGGTCACCCTTTTGTTATTTAAATGCCATTGAAATCAAGTTAGAATATAAATATCACTCAGGTGATATGAATGCCTGTTAGGAAGAGATTGTGACAAATCTGTAGGGAGGAGGTTGTGACAAATCGGGTAGCAAAGATGCCTTAATTCCATGTCAGAACTGAAGGCTCTTCTAGAAGGGAGGCTGGGTACCCTGATGGAGTAGCCTATCTCCTTAATCAAGAGGCAGTAACACATGCAATGGAGCCTTTGCAATTGAAGCATGATAATTACTGTGATAGTGGCCCAGCAAGGGAAGAGTAGTCATAACTCGCCTTGCAAGGGAGGAGCTTGAGGTAATGAAAGGATAAAGAGAGTACAGATGAGATTTTGTGATCAATGCAACAGCAATAGACTGTGAGTGGAGAGATAAAGAGTGGTGATACACTTAGTCATTCAATCAAACACACTTGATGAATGTTAACTCTGTACAGAAGTGAAGATCTCTCAAAAGGACAGTGAGGACTGGTCTACCAAGGGACTCAAATGTAATGGATAAACAGGGTAAGCATAAACAGTCCCTACCCCACAAATATCATGAGATTTAAATCAGAAATGCAAGTACGCATCACCAGTTCTATGACTAGCATGAACTTCTTTGAAGAAGACATTAATAGAATTCATGGAGACAGGCAAATGTTACCAAAAGAAGCCCGTGCAGATGAACTGTCTTCAAGATGAGGATTATGACTGGTTTGGCTCTTGCAGAAAGAAAAAAAAATGAGAGTAGAGGAATGAGCTTGTAAATAAGAATAACAATGGCCATAGTGAAATGGCTATGGAAAGTGGGTGATCTTTTGTAGTTAACATCATCACAGGTGATTTTATGCAGAAAAAGGGAACTTCTAACACTGATGGAGATATTAGAGTGCATGTCTACTGCATAGTGGGGATGCCTATAGCTTTATCAATGGTGGCCAGGGTCTTGCATTGTAGAAGGGTGGATAAAGATGTTAAAATTGTTATGGGAACAATTATGATTGTAATGCAAGTAATAATAAAGATAATGAACCTGTAATTGAAAAGCTGATGGCTGTAAAGGAGAAGGTGAGGGCAACTGAAATGCAGAGGGGGTAATAGGAGAGGTAATGGTGGCTATATGAAAGGTAATGGAGTTATAATGTAAGATAATGTTAAAAGGTAATGGAGTTCTAATGAGGTGATGAGTACATAGTGGGGGGAGAGGAAAGATGATCATTTTAATGGAAGTAAGAGGGACTATGGGATCCAGCTGAGACTGCTATGCAGAGCATTCATCACAACAGCTGGAACTGTGGATGACCAGGAAAGTAATGAACAGCTAGCCCTGAAGTTCTCATTATAGGAGGAGTTCTAATAGACCCTGGAAAAGGATAATAGCATTAATGGAAAAGATGATGGTTCCAGGAGAATCAAGAGCCTTATGATGGTATTTCAAATTAGAGTAAAAGAGACCAGAGGAGGAAGATGGGTTGAGGGTGGGTCCATGTGGACCTATTTGTAAGGCCTAGGGTGAAGGGCACAGAGAGACAAATAACCTAGGGGTTATTTGACTTCCCACAGATTCTCTTGCTTGCACAAAACATTTATTGTGCATGCAACTAGTCCAGAGTGAACAGACATGATGTAAGCAACAATCTGAACACACAATCTAAATTTCATTCTTCAATTAGGAATGACAACACACCAACTTCTGTGAGCAGATGTGCAAGCAGGAAAATGTCTGGGAATTCCATGAGTTTGCAGGAAAAGTGAACAAATGTGACTCATCCTTCTACCCTCCTCTCTCTCCTCCCCTCTCGTCTCTACACTTCTCTCTCCTGTCCTCTCCCCTCCCTTCCTCTCCTCTCCTCTCCCCACATGCATACATACAAACTTATATCCATACAGTCCACTGATGTTCCTTCTAAGCAGGAAGTGTATTGAGGGCAGCTATGCTGGTCTGTTGGGTTGAGCTCTGCGAACGGACCTAGGAAGCTGGCATGCATGAAAATTCCCAATGGCACACTGCCGGTGCTCCTACACACCACAGCCTGGGAACTTGAACAGAGATAGACCATCTGCAAACAAACAGATGGTCTTAGGCCCATACCAAGCCACCAAGACACCTAGGGAAGACACATAGTTTATGAGGGGATCTGAGACATCTGACAGATGCATCAGCTATACAAAGAGTTGTGCATGAAAACCAATGCTAGCTGACTTTAGGTCCTAAATGTCGCCTCCAAACCAACTATGTCAAAACCACTAGCAAAGCTTTTACAAAAGTCTGGACTCCCAGGCCCTGTCTCATGGAGGGGCTCATGCTTTAATTTCAAAACTTCCCAGGAACATTTTCTACTTTTTCGCTAAGTGTCTGTTTGAAACACTTAAGAAAAGAAGGCTAGATAAGAGGTAAGGAAAGCACATACCATGAGAGTCAGCCAAAGCCATCCTTTTGATTTTGAGTAAACCTGTCCTAACATAGGATTTGATTTTCTGCCATCTCCCTACCCTCCCCCGGAACATAGGACACTGTCCCCCAGAAAGGAACCACATAATTGACTGCAGCCATCTTCTGGCAAAGGAATATTGAGATGGACTGTGGCAAAAGTCAAACTGAGCCATATTCCCAGAACAGTAATAGAAAATGAAATGTTCAGAGAGAGACTTAAAATATCTGTGGTTAGCAGAATGGATAAGGAAACAGGGTAATGACACCCTCATGAAGACATTTCCCTCCAAAGTTCTCAGATGTACACCATTTTATTCTTTCAGAATCTCGGGGGTCTGTGTCAAAATCACTGAAATATTCATTTCGCATTTTGTGAAGCACCAATTATTTCTTTCCTTAAATGACACATGTGTTGTGCACATGTCTCAACCAACAAAATTGAAAAATGAATGTAACTACTAAACAATGCTTTACAAATAAAATATACTCTTTCAATTGTGAGGCACAATGAGAGATTATTTCTCAAAGTCCCATGTCCTAATTCTTCCTCTTCCTTCTAACTTTTACTCTTACAGATATCAGCAACTTGCTGAAGATTCTAGTATATTGTCACAATCATGTGAGAAGAAAAGCCCCAAGTCCTGCTGACATTAATTTGCCTGGATCTGCCTGAGACAGATGGAAACCCAAAGATTTTCCCCACCTCCCCACAAGAGAGTAGTACAATTCAGCCTCTACCTGATCTACTTAGAAATAACTCGAGCAAGCATATTGAGGGTGTGTGGGAGAGTGATTTCATGAGCATGGGTACTTTCTCTTCTCTTCCTCGACACCTTGCTAATCAGGAAGTGGACCACACATTCCTTTTGAAACTGTTCTTTATTTTTCCCAGGGAGACTGCTCCCCGCCTCCTCATCCTTGAGAAATACCACCTTCCTCCTGAGGCATGTTGTCATTTGTTAGCTGCTAATCGCTCATTAACCTCCCAGGCACCTCATGGAAACTAGGACCTTGTCTCTGTTGGTAAGGGTGGCTCACTGGGTCCCCCTTTAATAAAATTACAACTTCAGGAAACAAATCATTTATATCAAATACAACCCCATGGCTTCCTCTTATGTTAATCATTTCAGGCAGGTGCTATTAGGTAATTCAATCACTGGGCTACGGAAAGCTGCCACTGAATTAATGAGGAATGAACTCAAATTTCTGAGTAAGAGATTTTCCGAATAAATGGTTTTGAATAAAAAATGTGGGAGCCAAGCTTATAATCACAGCAGATGACAACAATATAAAACTGCAAATTAAATACAGCCCTAGCATCCATCTATTCTCAATCCACAAACTCTTTCGGAGCCAAAAGAACACATTGTGGCCACCAACAGGTGCCTTCTACAATTCACCACTTTTCTATCATTTCCTAAGGCTTTTTTGAGTGATTTGAATTAATTAATTGATTGATTGATTTGGAAGCCCTCATCCCAATTTGGAAGAAATTTTAGTTTATCCCCAAGGTGAGTCTTTCCTTATAAAGAACACCTGTCTATAATCACACTCACACCTGGAAATATTTTTCCCTTCCATATGGTCCACTTGTTTGCAGCTTCTCTACCCCAGTCAGGTTATTTACCACACAGCCCCCAGGACCATCTTTTAAACCCCAAATCTGATGACAGCAAACCCCCGTTTAATACTCTAATTGTATTTGTTGCCTTCACTCTTTTAGCAAGTCATACAAAGCAATTTAGGACCTGTCTCTGCTCATCTTTCCAGCCTCATCTTATATTAGTCCATCATAGGAATGAACCCTAAATTCCAGCCACACCCAATCTTGAATGTTTTGTACTCTTTCTTGGTACCATGGTCTTCCTTCCGCAAGAAGACCCATGGAAGCCTGGTTAATTCTCATCTTTCAAATTCATCTCAAACATGACCTCAGATCTTCTCTGAATTAGGCTCCCTTCCTTTTTGCTTCCTTAGAAGGTGGAGGGTGGGAAGAGCCAGCTATTCATCAGAACCTTCTGCAATGTAACAATTAGAGCAAGTCTTTTTCTCCAACTAGACTGACTCCTCCTTAGGAACAAGGCACCATAGCATTTCATGTACATCTTCTGTGCCAGAGCAGATGGTAGGTGCTTGATAAATATTCGATGAATGAAAGAGCCAATGAATGAAATCATGACTGAATAAATGAAGGAACCCAATGACATGATTTATGCTAATTCCAACTGCCTCAAGTCCATTCCCTCAATTCTGGGCAGAGACACTTGAAGCTTCTTTTCATAGCTTGACATTCAGTGCATAACGATTTGGCGCAAATGAGTGAGTCTCCCAACAGCAAGCAATCCCATCCCAACTTCTGCATCTTCCCACTCAGTAGTGAATATGCATGAAAAATGGCTCTGCAGCATGGATAAGCTGCTTCCCTGCGGCAAGAAACCACTATTAGCACTAACCACGTGGAGACCTGAGTTGCCTTCCTGGGGCTCAGGCTTCCAACTCCACAGGAAAGCTCCTCCTCTCTTGCACACTACATTTAGCTTTCACAGAGCTGTGGTCGCCTGGCATTTGTCATGCTGTGCTTCATCAGAGATTTAATCAGGTTTGAGTTTTTAACAATGTGCTCGTCATGCTCACTTAAGTTAAAATCAAGCCTGTTCAGGCATTCCTTGGTCCTTTTCACTCCGTCTGGTAGCTTTGGCATTTAAAACTTGGGAATTTCTCATCAAAGAACACTGAGCATCTTTACCAAGTATCTCCTTATTCATAAGCCTCTTAGGATGATTGAAAATATCCTAGGTTTTGAGATGATGCCACTGTCAAGGAAGTATCTGTATATTTTTCTGTTGATACCATAACAAATGATCAGAGACACAGTAGCTAAAAGCAATACAAATTTATCATCTTGCAGTTCTGTAGGTCAAAAGTAAGACAGGGGTCTAAACCAAAGCAACTATAGGGCTACATTCCTTCTAGAGGGAAGAAACAGACCATTCAGGGGGCATCCCCTTCCTTGCCGTAGTCAGCTTCTTGTGCTGCCCACATTTCATGGCCCATGGCTTCTTCCTCCGTGTGCACAATTGGCAAGGACTGATGGAATTCTTCTCACATGGAGTCATTCTGACTTCTCTTCTGTTCTCCAGGGTCTAGGTGGCTACATTAGGAATATCTAGACAATCCAGACTAGTGTTTCCATTGTAGGGTAGCTAATTAGAAACTTTGTCATCTTTGCCATGTAAAGGAGCATGTTTACAGACTCTAGAGATTAAGGTGTGGAATCTTTGGGGTCCTTTTCTTGTCTACTGTAATCTTTATGGTTCTGTACTTCTGAAAGTAGATCTGGGGCTGGGAATGTGGCTTGGTAGCAGAGTGCTTGCCAAACACTCATGAAGCCCTGGGTTTAATTCCTCAGCACCACAGACAAAGCTGGCAGTGGCGCTGTGGCTCAAGAGGTAGAGTGCTAGCCTTGAGCAAAAAGAAGCCAGGGACAGTACTCAGGCCCTGAGTCCCAAGCCTCAGGACAGGCGAAAAATAAAAAAATTTAAAAAAGGTTTTGAGATCTGAGGGTTGTGGTTCCAAGCCAGCACAAGCAGGAAAGCCCATGATAGTCTGATCTCCAATTAGAAGTAGAGCCAGAAGTAGAGCTGTGGCTCAGTAGTAGAGCTCTAGCCTTGAGCAAAAGTAGCACAGAAATATTGCCCAGGCCCTGAGTTCAAGCCTTAGGCAACACACACACACACACACACACACACACACACACACACACACACACACACGGTAGCCCTTTATAAATGGTAAAAGGCCAACTGCAAGTATTACTGTGCGATCCAGTAGTTGTACAGCTGGCAAGCCATCAAAGCATCCTCAGAACTTGTTACAGAATGTGGTACCGGGGACCCCTATCAAAGAGATTCAGATTTGGCCAATGAAAGGTGGAGCTTGTAAACTAAACAGACTTGAAATTCTCCAGCATCCATTTGAGGAAATGGGTAATGACTTTGCTTGAACCAGAGAGGTGGATATTGAGAAAGATTCTTTGGATATGAAGTTACAGAAATCAGCTAGAACTGGTTTACCTGAAACAAGGAGTGGAAGCAGGAATCAGGGGCATCTTACAAACAAAGAAGGAAAGGGCATGCTGAAGAAGGCACAGGCCTTAGGACATAGACTACTTCTAGAGTCCAGCAGTATGCTTTCCTCATCTCTCATTTCTGCATCTCTTGATGATCAACAGAAGCCACTTCTTCATCTCTCATTCACGTCGGGAGCAGAAGGTGCCTCTGCAGGACTCTTCAGAGCACTGTATCTGTAGCAGGCAGATTGGTACCCATTTCGTCTCCATTTCAAATTCCCAGCAGAGAGAACTGACTGACCCAAGCCAGGTAAGCTGTGCCCACCAATTTCAAAGGCTCAGGGTCCTGGGATCTAGATTCACATCTTTTCAGAATTGACACATGGTAGCTGTACACATTTCCATAGGGCACAATGTGGTCATTTGATGCATACAGGCAATTTACAACCATCAGATCAGGAATTAACATTTCTCTCTCCTTAAATAATCATTTCTTTGTATCAGTAGCCTTTAAACACATCTCATCATTTTAATGAACTACATAGAAAGTTGTGTTAGCCACTCTATTGTGCTGTGGAATACTGGATGCCTCTACCTTCTCAGCCTCTGATGACCTCTAGTCTAGTCTCTACTTGTGTAAATCAACTTGATTTGCTTCTTTGCCTCTATCCTTTATTGTTCTTTGCCTCCATCCTTCCATCTTTGTTTGTGGTGATCGGTTGGAGGGAGGACACTGGAGGTTGTTATCCCATTTCTATCTTTTTCCATCTCTCTATTTGAAAAAAAGTGTTTTCCCATAATCACAAATGAATGCAGAAGGAAAATCTTGTGATCTGAAGATTTAAAGTATATTTTTAATCTGTGCTTAGACTCGGTTTCACTAGAATATCATTCTTGGTGAAATCCTTGAGTAAAAAATATTCATCGTTTAGTGTACTTGAAGAAGTCAGATGGTTTCCCTCCTTTGGAGGGGATGCTTCTATAGCTAAGTGGGTCCACTTGGAGACTTCAGGCCCCTCCACATGTTTGTTCCAAAAGAAAAGCATTCTTTCCAGGAAGACCTTTTCTAGGTGTGAATGCCAAATCCACTTGTATTATATATGTTTTTCTCCTAATGAATGTCCACCACCCAAACGACAAGTTCTTCTAGAGTAGAGATTGTATCTCACATCCTGTAGTCACACCACTTCTTGTAGTTTGTTTCTTGTGGAATGAAAGCGAGGCATTGTCCCTCAAAATGAGATGTAATAGAATTATACCCAGGGAAAAGACAATAAGGACCAAGAAATGATGTCCAGCAAGAGTCCCAGCATGCAGACTTGCTGTGTCCTTCTGTGATCAGAAACTGTGCTTAGCTTAGGAGTCCTAGGGAAGAAAGGCAAATGGGAAGAGTTGGCTATGTAAAAGTAGACCCAACAGTTAGCACTGATGTCTCCCTACAGCTCACAAATTGGCTTCTCCTTCAGACCTCTTTCCTTCTTCCCTTACCTGTCCTCACCTCCCTGACTCCTCCCCTTGCTCCAGGATGTGCTTGAGTCACACATGTTACTTCTCAGAGGTGCCAATCAGCAGCTGCCCTTGTCATCACCAGGGAGACAATGCAGGCATTTTATAAATGTTTAATTGCAGTGAAATAAAAACTTCAGGCTTTACAATCTATCATTCCTCTTGTGAAAACATCACAGGACCCAAATATCTTTATCATGACAATGCTTTATTCTGAAATGTATTTTTCCAACATTTTCTAACTCCTGAAATAATAATAATAATAATAACAAATAGCTTTGGCGTGACAGTTGCCTGGCATAAATGAAAACACAATGTAATGAAAAGGCATTTTATGAATTTAAACAGAAGCAAATATTTGACATGCTTTATTTAAATTAATTTGTTATGCATGCTCTGCTGTTTTGACAGTGGCAAGCTTTGTTTTATTATGTGTTTGCTATACTGGGCTCTGAAACTTGTTTAGATGAAGCAGGAACTGAAGAACATAGGGAGGCTGGGTCTGAGGCTCCCGCAGGACCATACTCTAGTTCCATTGGTAGTAAACGTTGCCAGCACTTGGAAAGTTGTTTAACAGAGCCACTGACTGAGTCCAGTTTTTAAGGTAAGGGTAGGGAACTCACCTCCATGTTGATGACATTTTTTTTGCCATAAAAACATTCATCCTCTTTTAGTAACCCATTTCTTGTAAATTTTGAATGTGTATTGCTGAGCCCAGTGTCTCCCACCTGTAATCCTAGCTACTTAGGAGTCTGAGATCTGAGTATTGTGATTCAAAGACAGCCTGGGAAGAAAAGTCTATGTGATACTTATCTCCAATTAACCACTACAAAGCCAGAAGTGGAGCTATAGTGCAAGTGGTACTCTAGCCTTAAGCAAAAAGCTAAGGGACAATATCTAAGCTGAGTTCAAACCCAAGCCCTAGCGCGCGCGCGCGCGCGCACACACACACACACACACACACACACAAAGAATTAATTAATTTAAAAAATAACAATAATCTTCCAGTTTCAGGATTATTACAATTCCCTCTTATTCTTTGGGGGTGGAGGGATAGTTCTAAGATCTCTCAGGGGATATCTGAAGCTGCTTATAGTAGTAGATCCTATATGATTTTTGTCCTATATACCTTAAAGTATTGGAGTTAGTGTCCTTTCATGGTTTTATTCCTTAGAGCTAATTTTGTATCAATAGTTGCAAATTGGGCTATTATTCAGCAAATGATAATGACACAAGCCCTGTGATGTCACTGCAGTGGAGTTGGTAATGGATGATTGCTAAGTAACTAACAGGGGGGTAATGTTTGAAGCATGGATACTTTGCACAGAGATAACTCATTTCCTAGACAAGATAGAACTTTACAGCATGAGAGGTCCTCATGCTACTAAGAATAACACAAAATTTGAGACATGATTTTTGTTGTTGTTTCTGGAATTTTCCATTAATACTTTTAGATGACAATTGAGAACAGATAACTGAAATAGAAAGGGAAACCTTTCTACTACTTCAGAGAGAAACTGAAGCACATCTATTCTCATTCATTTAAAAGCCACATGTTTATAGGATCAATGTAAGTCGAAACAAACAAATAATATAATTTCAATTTTAAATTTCAGAATGCTTAACAAACAGTACAAGAAATGTATCCAATGCCTAACGTATGAAACTGTAACTTCTCTGTACATCAGTTTGATAATAAAAATTTGAAAATAAATAAATAAATAAATAAATTCCAGAATGCTATAGTTTAGATTTGTAATATTCTCCAAAGGCCTATATGTTAGTGTTTGTTCTGAGCCTGTTGCACTGCAAGAGAAGGGAACCATCAAAAGGTAAAGCCTAGTGGTAGTTCTTCATGCCATTAGAGGAATGATGCCCAAGAGATCATTTAAACTGGTCCTTTCCTTTCTCCTTCCCTGGTCATGAGGTGAGCAGTTATGCTTTACCACATGCCCCTACCCTGATGTGCCAGTTTGCCACACACTCAAATGTCATTGCTGCCAATTAATCATGGATTGCAATCTCTAAAACTATAAGCCTGAAAAAAACTCTGTAAGTTGATTATCTTGGCTATTTGTTATTCAAACAGAAAGTTGACTAGCACACAAATATGGACCTAATTTCTTTTTTCTACAGCTTCTTGAATCAGTAATTTTGGATCTAAGTATGAGTTTTCTAAGAGTTCATACTTGCAAAGACTGTACTTGATCAAAGTTATTGCTCACTTTATGTGCCCAGTAGCCTTGAACAATGACTATATCTTGTAAAAGGGTCTGAAGCAAGAGTCAGGATGTTGATAATCACCATGAACAAGGTCATGATCACCATAGGATAGAACTTGTAAGTTGGCTATGGGTAAAGACAAAATAATACACAACCTCCATACATTTGGTTGTTTTTACAGTGCTTGAGATAGAACCTAGGGCTTTGCACATGCTAGAAAAACACTCTATCACCGAGCTATACTCCAGCAGCTTTCTCATATATGAATGGAAATATTTTATTACCTTTTGTTTTGGTGCAAAGGTGTCTGCTACTCTAAGATCAAGTATACTTAAAAGATGAGATATAATTTACACACAAAATAAAAAGCCTGTATTTAGGAGATGAAAACCTAAATCTATTTTGAGAGGAAATATATTTCTCTCTCTTTATGTCTCTCAATATCTCTCTGTCTGTCTCTATCTCTTTCACAGACACATGCATACATACATACACGCACATTTATACATACATAATACATACATACACACATACATACACACATACATGGCATAAAGCTAGTCTCTACTATTTGGGAAAACTTCAGTTCCATTTACAAGAAAAAACAAAAAAGAAGGAAATTTAAACATATAGGATGAAATGGCCCTTAAACCAGAGCTCTCCACACTTACCAAAACATTCATTCTTCATTGGTCAGAAAGAGTTCAGATGCAGGCCTTTCAAGACAACATCACAGAGTTGAATCTTTAGTTCCTCCAGTTTACTATTGGGTAAAATCATGGAGTCAACTCCAAAAGACCCCTCACTCGAAGCCTGAGCTCTGTACCCAGCTTTTTCTCACCCTAGGGTCAATCATCAGAAGTAAAGAACTTTAGAAGTTCTATGAACAAACTCTTGAAATTGAAAGTTGGGGGAAAGAAGGGAGGGCATCTTCCAAAGCCTAGGCAACTGTAAAATAATGAGAGGAGATAAGAGCCAACAAAATCAGGAGGCAGGGGGAAAAAGTAAAAGAAGACTTGAAGCAAAAGAATACAGAGGGTTATATTTTTCTCAAAGATAACCTGGGAACAGTCGTTATCATCCAGGGCCCATTTTCTCTCCCATCCAGAAATTCAAACATAAGAGAGAAAGGGATCAACTTTACAGTGAAGAGAAGCTTAAGCAACCTTACCAGGTGATTGAAAAAAGCTTTCTGGTCTCTAGCTAAAAATATTTTTTTAACATCATTATCAAATTAAAAACATCAGGAGTGGACCATACTTCCTATGCAGGTTCAGATAAAAGTAGACACTGAAAAACAGAAACAATCACACCAGTAAAGTAATGACTGCTGATTTTCCAATACAAAACAAGAAAATGCTTCCATGTTAATGCAGTAAATTTTATAAAGAATGTCTGTTTACAGTTAAAATTCAAGGCTTGTCTTCAACGGATCTGTAATCAACCTCTGAGAAAGGGGACTGGCTCACATCTTTAGAAAACAACAGAAATGGCTTCTTCTGTTTCTTGTGCTCATATGGTGCTGTAGAACTTGGAAGGGAGATACTGTGAGTATCTTGGAGCACATATCTGTGTTAATTATCTCTTGCCACATAACACAGTACACAAAACCAAGTGACTTGAAACTATCATCTATTCTATCACAGTTTCAGAGGGCCAGGAATATGCCAACAGCTTGGTTGTCTGGTTCAGGCTCAGGACTCCATAAGGAAGCAGTCAAGCTGTTACCCAGGGCTGCAGGCAACTCAAGGTACTAAGAGAAGCAGACTTCTTCCATACCTACTTGCATGACAGGGAGACTCAGATCCCACTATGTAGCCCCCTCCACAAAGGGGGCTTTACAATGTGCCTGGCTTCTGCCAGAGATAGCAAACTGAGAGAAAGAGCAAGACAGAGGAGGGTAGGAGGGAAACAAGAAAAAGTTCACAGTCTTTTTATAACCTAGTCTTGGAAGTGGCATTTGATACAGCTTTTGCCATATTCCATTCATTTAGAAATGAGCCAAAATATCCTCTCCTGCTCCAGGGAAGGGGATATTAAAAGGTTGTGAATACTAGGAGGTGAGATCAGTAGGGCCACCCTCCCCTCTGAGGTCTGTCTACTACAGTAGCTCAAGGTAGTGTGGCTGGAGAAAGATTAGCAGACTGTAGCCAGAAGCCAGGCACTTGTTTCTATAAATAAAATTTTATTGGATTACAGCCATACCATTTAGTTACCTACTGCCAATAAGGCTGCTTTTGTGTTACAGCAGGAAAGTGTTGTGGTAGACATTGCGTGATTGCAAGTTTAAAGTATTTATTATCTGAACTTCTATGGAAGAAGTTTTGATAAGTTTAGAGTTAGAGTAGAGCTTTGCAAAGTATATGTGCATATAATCACCTGGAGATATTGTTCAACTATGGATTCTGAGCCTGGCACGTTGGCTGGTACATTCCTGTAGTCTCAGCTACTTAGGATGCTGATATAGGAAGATTTTGATTCCAGGCCAGCCTAGATAAAAAGTTTGTGAGACCTTATCTAAACACTTAAAGAATGAGCTGTGTGGTGGCACTTACTTCTTTTTTAAATTGACTTATTTATTGTCAATGTGATGTACAGAGGGGTTACAGTTTCATATATAAAGCAGTGAGCACATTTCTTATCAAACTTGTTACCTCCTCCTTCATTTTTCTTCCTCTTTCCCCCCCTCCCCAGTCTCCCTGCCCCCTGCCACTGGAGTTGTACAGCTGGTTTACAGCATATAGTTTTGTATTGATGTTGCATTGGTTCACCTTTTACCCTTTATCTGTCCATTTTGATGGTCTCCTTCCCTTCCCTAGTTCCAATAAACATATATACAATACGCAGGGTACCAAAATCAGTTACAGTGACATCAGGGGTAAAACCCTGATGAAGAAAGACAAACCCTCTGCTATGACTTGCCTATACCTGTACTAATTATACCCAATAAGGGAGACCATAGAGTCCATGTTTCTTTGGGTCTGGCTCACTTCACTTAGTGTAATTTTTTCCAAGTCCTTCCATTTCCTTACAAATGGGGCAGTGTCATTCTTTCTGATAGAGGCATAAAATTCTATTGTGTATATGTACCACATTTTCCTGATCCATTCATCTACTGAGGATCACAAGAGCCCAATAGCTATACCCTTATGATCACATAAGATGATGCTAAGTGAAATGAACTCCATGTTATGGAAACGATTGTTATATCACAGTTGTAACTACTTTCAACGTCCCATGTGTATCTGTAGCTACTATTATTGACGATGTTCTTGTATCACCTTCCTGTGGTTGTACCTACACTATCTCTGTAATCTTATCTGAGTATATTGGAAACCATGTATACTGGTATTAGAACTAGGAAATTGAAAGGGAATACCAAAATTGAGAGACACAAGGTAAAAAAAGAAAAACAACTACAAAAGCAATACTTCCAAAATTGTTTGGTGTAAGTGAACTGAACACCTCATGGGGGGAAAGGGAAAGGGAGGACGGGGTACGAGGGACGAGGTAACAAACAGTACAAGTAATGTATCCAATGCCTAACGTATGAAACTGTAACCTCTCGGTACATCAGTTTGATAATAAAAATTTGAAAAAAAAAAAAAAAAGAAAGACAAACCCTGGGAAGAAAGACAACAGAAAATGGCATAATTTCACATGGAACATTGAAAATAACAACAACAATGATAAGCCACTTATTTCCATAACTTGGAGTTCATTTCTCTTAGCATCATCTTATGTGTTCATATGTACACAGTTATTGAGCTATTGTAATCTTCTGCTAGGACTATCCTGGGCATGTATGAATTATTTTCTATGAGGGAAACCATAAAGTCTATGTTTCTTTGGGTCTGGCTCACTTCACTTAGCATGATTCTTTCCAAGTCTTTCCATTTCCTTACAAATAGGGCAATGTCATTCTTTCTGAGAGGCATAGAATTCCATTGTGTATATGTACCACATTTTCTTGATCCATTCATCTATTGAGGGGCATCTGGGTTGATTCCCTATTTTAGCTATGGAAAATTGTGCTGTGATGAACATAGGTGTACCGGTGGCTTTAGTGTGGTCTTGCTTGTAATCTTTTGGGTAGATACCCAAAAGTGGGGCTGCTGGGCCATAGGGGAGTTCTATGTTTAGCCTTTTGAGGAAACTTGTTCAACCACTCTGGAAAGCAGTATGGTAGCACTTACTTCTAGCCCCAGATACTCAGGAGGCAGAAGCAGGAGGATCACCTTCTAAGGTTGTCCGAGGCAAAAGCTCAAGACTCTATCTGGAAAACAAACAAAAAGCTCAAAGACTGTGAGTATTGCTCACGTGGTAAAGCACTTGCTTAGCAAGCACAAAGCCCTGAGTTCAACCCCCAGGACCACCACAAAAAAAATGTACGTTATCACTCAATAACTTTGAGTAGATCCTGAACTTTTTACATGTGTAAAAACCTTCCAGCTGAGGCTGCTGGTCCCTGGGTCACAAAGTTCTAATGGTCCATGAGAGATAAAGTTTTGAGTAGGATTCCAGGCAGGGAGAAATGGCATAAGAATAGTTGATAAAGGAAACATTATGGCTTCAGAGGTGAGAATAAAATTAAGCAGTTTGAAGTACAATAGAACACAGAACTCTTCCTTGCCATGAAAAGCAGTGGTAGAGAGCAGACAAGAGTACAGAGCTACAATCCTTTCAAAACTGGGTAGGACTCTAATCAATTGTTTGTATAACAAAAGAACTAGATTTTTTAAACATTTTTTAAACAGAAAGTAATAGATAAATTCTGCAGGCATTCATTTAGTGCCCACTTTGCATCACTAAAATTGGGTTCTGGGGATACAAATGAAGTTTTTCCTTATCACTCTTCAGATATGTATAAATACAATAAAGCACTACACTGGGGTAAATACTTTAATAGAAGCATTTCCCAGATGCAGATGGAAAACAAGAAAAGAAGGATGAGTAGGAGTTCATTATGCTGGGTAGATAGAGAAAGCATGTAAGGCTGAGGAATATTATAGGGTAGGAGAGAGCAAGAAGGAAGAAGTTGTTCAGGACTGCCCATCAGCAGCCCCAAGGTGTGGGCCACACATTCTACATCAGGCATGCCTCTCCCTCAGCCATATATATCTGCTTCAAAGCTCTTTAGGGCTAGGGACTAGGACTCATTCATTATCCTTGTTATAGTCCTGGGCCCTATGTCAAATAAGTGAATGAATGAAAGTTGGATGGATAATATTTCTTTTCTCACAGTTTATTGCGATGATTTTATTAGTTTTCTCAATAACCCTTTTAGCAAATTACCACATGCTGAGAGGCTTAATAAACACAAATTTACTTCCCAACACTTTTGGAGGCGAAACCCCAAACCAGGTATCAGCAGGGTTAGTTTCCCCTGAGGCTTCTCTCTCCTTGTGGTTTGACCATAGCTGCTTTCTCCTCTGTACATGGACATTCTTCTGTGCATATGCACACATCTCTGCTCCATGTCTCCTGGTCTCTTCTACAAGGATGCCTGTCAGACTGGATTAGACCCTGCCCTAATGCTCTCATTGTTTCTTGAAATGTCTTATCTTCAAATAATAATAAAACAAAAAACACCAGTCACCTTCTCAGGTATTGGGGATTAGGATTTGAGGTATGAATCGGGAACAGGTCATAATTCAGTCCATAAGTAAATGTGCAGAATATTCAAATGTTCAGAATATTTCCTAGAACACAGTGGCACCCAAGTGCACATGATGACAATAAAACAGTTTAGAAGGAAAACAAAAGGAAAAAATTGTTTGCCCCTGCACTGAGCACATTGTAGAGGTTGCTTGGAACCAGAACATGAGAAGGAAGTCTGATAGCTCAGTATTTCTGCATGAAGCCCTCCTTCTCAATGTTATTCATACCCTGGCTTGCCCAGGAGACAGTTATTGCATTCATCATTTACAGAATACCTGTCTTCTTTTGTTTCCCATATGCCCTCACAGGAATGCCATTTGGCAGGAATTGCAATTTTACATAGAGGAAAGGTGATTAAAGAGAGGGTGAGTCATCTACCTAAACTAACAGCTAACCAGTGGCAGAGTCAGGATCTCAACCCAGGCACTTCTCAGTAGTATGCATGCATATCATCTTCACTGGATCTAAGCGTCTGGTGTGGCCCAAGACTGTGGACGTCTTAGCTTCTCACATTAATAAAGTAAGGAAGACCAGCTCACCTAGAAATGTCCCTGGCAGCCCTGCAAGTAGAAGGGAAGAGAGTAAGAACACCTACCTCGTAAACTGGGTCCCCACGTGCTCTGACAGCCACTGCATTGGCTATTGCTCAGCTGCTCTCCGACACTGCTAGTCCTGCCTGCAGAAGCTGAAGGGAGAACAAACTCAGAGAGAAAGAGTTCTGTAGACAAGGGAGGGTCCTACTGCACTGTGGAGAGGGAAAGCTGCTGCACAGAAGTCTAGATGAATCCCAAGCAATGAAACTGGGAGAACAGAAAGAATGGAGAGGCAGGCTGGAGGAGCAGACTAAAGATGTGCTTGCATTGCTTTTCTGGTATGCTATGACAAGGTCTAGATGAATGGGAGGGAAGTGTAAATGATGGAAATATACTGCTCACAATCCTAGAAACAAGAGGTCCCACATCAGGGTTTTGGCAGGGCTTTGTAGGGCAATGAGAAAAGGATCTCTTCCAGGACTTTCTCCTTGGCTAGCAGATGGCTGTCTCCTTCCTGTGTCTTATTCCCTCTGTTCTTGTGTCCAGATGTCTTCTTCTAATGAGAACCCAGGCCTATTAGGCCTATTAGATTAGAACCCACTTGAGGAACTCAATTGAATCACCCCTTTAAGAGCCCTATCTTGGGGCTAGGAATATGGCCTAGTGGCAAGAGCGCTTGCCTCCTACACATGAAGCTCTCGGTTCGATTCCCCAGCACCACATATATGGAAAACGGCCAGCAGGGTAACTGTGACTCAGGTGGCAGAGTGCTAGCCTTGAGCAAAAAGAAGCCAGGGACAGTGCTCAGGCCCTGAGTCCAAGGCCCAGGACTGGTAAAAAAAAAAAAAAAAAAAAGAGCCCTATCTTCCAATACGGTTACATTGTATTTTCAGGTTGGGACTCCAGTGGAGGAACCCCCAGGATGACATGATTCAGAGCATAGAAGTCCATTTCTGAGGCTTGAAAGTATAAACCTTTCTTTATGGAGGTACATGCCACTATGCCTGGCAAGAGGATGGCACAGCTCTCTTACCCTACACAGAAGAGATTGCCATCTGACAGGGGAGGACAAACACTCCATACTGGACAGACACAGAGACTGGCAGCGTTGGTCAGAGTGAGGACAGAAGATGAGCATCTGTGTCACACCAGAGGCAAGTCTGCACTGATGACAAAAGATTGAGTGTAGGGGCTTCTTTGGGCATAAGATGGCAGTAGCTATACAGGTGAATGCCAATGATCCGTTGTCACTGCTTACTGGCTTTTCTCACAGGGGAGAACTCATCCATCTTCTCGACACCTTGATATCTGCATCTGCCCAACAGACACTAATAGCACCTGCCTATAAATATGAACCATTAAAGATACTACTTGTGCCATTCAAACCCAAGGGAGACTCTGTGTGTGTGTGTGTGTGTGTGTGTGTGTGTGTGTGTGTGTGTGTGTGTGTGTGTGTGTGTGTATGTGCATATGCCAGTCTCAGGACTGAAGCTCAGGGCCTGGGTACTGTCCTTAAGCTTTTCAGCTCAAGGCAGGTGCTCTACCACTTAAGCCACAGATTCACTTCCAGAGTTTTGGCAGATTTTTTTAAAGAGTCTCTTAGACTTTCTTTCCCCAACTGGCTTCAAACTTTTCTATCCTCAGATCTCAGCCTCCTGAGTAGCTAGGATGACAGGCTTGAGCCATTGGTTCCAAGGGAGATTTTTTTTTTCCTCTAGAAAATGAAACTCCTCTCACAGCTCAGCCCTAAACCCAGCCTCATTAGACCCCACCACCTCATCCACTACAGTACCCCCCCCCACCCAAAATCAGGTTACCCTTTAGACAAGGCTTTTGGCAAACAGAAGCCCTTTGTGAACAGGTAAACTTGACATCCCATGCAGAAGGGAATTCCATGAGTTTGGATCCAATTCCCACCATCATGCAACTGATCCCTGCAAAAAGCAGGCATTACTAAAAATCTCTGCCTGCCTCCTCCTTCCTAGCCTCCTCCCTCCTCCCAGGATCTATTACAGGAGTTTTGTTCCCCTTAATTTACTCTCTGCAAATTGCTCAGTTTGAATACTGTTATTCCAGAGCTCCATGAATGGAGCACCATGAGATGTCAGCCCACTTGCTCTGCACGCAGTGCTCATTCTGCCGAAAAGAGCTGCCCTTGCAGACGGAAGCCAGGACCTGCCTGCCTCAGGCCCAGGATACCTTGTAAAATACCTAGTAACAAGGCAGCTTCTCATTTATATGAAGATTTACAGTTGCCTGAGCATTGTCATCCCTATTGGCTCATTTGCATAAATACCATAGAAGACATAATACCTCTCATCCGTACAGCTCTTTTCCCATTTACCAAGTACTCTCATATATATTACCTAATTTATAGATAATATATGATAATATAATACTCTAAAATATGTTGATTTCTTCCATATGAATAGTGCTATTACAATCCATTACTAAAAAGAACATGAGCTGGCTGGCTTCTTATACTCGAAGTATGAAGGTGTGAGCCCTGAGCTTGGTTGAGATCTATCTTTAGTGGCTATTGCTATTGGCTACAATCTTCGGATGCCTCTTTAGCTGAATCTTCTCATCTTAGACTGCTTTCTTTTCCTTCGTCTGTGGCCAACAGCTCTGCCCACTTACCCACAGCAATGCTGCAGAGCCTGGCCATGAGGAGGCAGGTTCACTGTGCAGAGTTGTGCCAAAGCCAATCATTTTCTCTAGCTCAGAGGTGGCTGCTGGGGTACTGTGGGGAAAATCACGTGCTGGCTACCTGTTAAGACTCTGTGTCTGTCATTCAGGCTCTAGTCTAATGCATAGGGGAGGCTGTAGAACTCTAACAGTTTACAGGCCATCTTTGGTTGGTCTAGTGGGTCCAATCCATCCTTCAGTTTTGGAATCTTTACAGAGAGGGTTTGTGGTCAAGTCCCCCATTCCTTTTACTTGTTCCTACCTCCTAATCTATATTGTATTTGCTTTACCTTCCCTAAAATTCAATACTTTTATTCTCATCTGAGATGCTTCACATATAACTCATAGACTCTATAACCCTACTCTCTCTTCCTTTATTCCTTCTTTTCTTCCTTCCTTCTTCCTCTCTCCCTCCCTCTCTCTCTCCCTCTCTCTTTCCTTCCTTTCTTCTTATTTCCTTCTTTCTTCCCTCTTTCCCTACCCTTTTCTCTTTCTCTCTGAGATAGCATCTCTGTGCATAAGTAGAGCAGACTAGGCTTGCCTCAGTCTCTTGATTACTAGGATTATAAACTTGGGCCACCTCACCTAGCTTTTACCTCATCTTTTGTTGAGCTAACTCTCCTTAGTTGCTTTAGTGTGGTTCTCTTGAACATAGATCCTGACCCAGAAAGCTGCATGCAGAATGTTTCTGGGGGAGAATTCTCAGGAATGGACCGTAAGGATGATACGATTGAGTGGTGGGAAGAGCTGACTCTCAGCATGGTTTTGATTGAATTGACCTATGCAGAGCTCTGCATCAAAATTGTCCCATATTGAGGCACAGTGTAAGCATGGTCTTTGTATTTGCAAAGATATGGAAAGTGAAGCCTTGTGTGATCTCTTGTAATAGAGTTTGAATCAGAAATGTCCCCAGCTAACTGGTTTTGGGGAAGTAATTGTGCTGAGAGTTTTCACCTCATCATTGGATTAGTTCACTGTTGTTGTTTGTGGTGATGGTGGTGGTGGTGGTGGTGGTGGTATGTATGTGTGTGTCAGTCTGGGACTTAAATTCAGGGTCTGGGTACTGTCTCTGAGCTCTTGTGCTCAACACTAGCATTCTATTACTTGAGCCATAGCTCCACTTCCAGCTTTTTGGTAATTTACTGGAGATAAAAGTCTCACAGATTTTTCTGTCTAGGTTATCTTCAAATCATGATCTCAGATCTCCAGCCTCCTGAGTGGCAAAGTTTTCAGGCATGAGCCACTGAGACCCAACTTGACTTGATATATTCTTAATCTGACAGCAATATTGGGCAGTAATGAGTGGTAGGAACCAGAGGTGGGAAGAAATAGGACACTGAAGTAGGGAGTATTGCCTTGGACAGATATAGCTTCTTCTACTTTTTGTTTATGTCCTGGCTGTTACAGGGAAGTAGCCTTCTCTGCCATATTCTTCCAGTGCCATGATGTTCTGCCCCACCACAGGTCCACAGCAATGGAATTAGCTGCCATGGACTGAAACTATGAATCAGAATAAATCTTTCCTGCTTTTAGGTAGTTTGTGTCAGGTAGTTTGTTAGAGCAATGAGAGGCTGACTAATACAATATGACCCAGGGCAGTTTTCAGTGAGGGTATAGCTCTAGTCTTTTATCAGCCAATATTCCCAGCATAGGTATCCAATGATCTACCCTGAAGAGGGTTCTGGCCAGAGTCCCCCAGCACTCACTGTATTAGCCTTTCCCAGACTGTGCTTCACTTGAGGATTCCCTGCAGAGCATTTTTGAAATCCAAGTGCTCAGGTCATACACCTAGTGTTTAAGTTAGACCCCTGCTCCTGGGTGAATTAGCCTGAGGTACGCACAGGGCATCATATCTCCCCAGGTGCTTCTAATGTGTCACAAAATCTGAGACTTCTTACTTTCTTCTTGAGGAATCAGTAGAAAAAATTCTTCACAGAGAAGCTCTCTCTGCCTGCTGTAATCTGTGTACTGTTGTTCTTCCTCTACATTAGGCAATGTCATAGCACCTAGCACACTGAATTGTAATTGTCCACTATCTCTATCACCTGGCTAGTCACCACCTTAGGCTGTGGCCTATATCATAGCACAGTGCCCCAGAACACTGAATATATTTGAGGATAGGAGCACATGGATGTCTCAGCAAATATAACAATGGATGAATAAACTTAGGTAGGATTTTATATGTGTGTGTGCATGTGTGCACATTTGTGTGTATCTCCAGATAGATAGATAGATAGATAGATAGATAGATAGATAGATGTGTATATATATTTATATGTGGGTGTATATATACATATATGGAGATATGGAGAGAAAGATTAAAAAGGAAGAAATTAAAAAGAAAAACAAAGAATGAGAGAGAAAGAAACAGAGAGAGGTCAAAAAGGAGGAAGTTAAAAAGGAAAGAATGAGGCCAAGTATGTCAAGCAATTTATTATCTGTAGCTGGCTGGTTACATTTGTTTTCTGATATTGTATAGCAAGTTTTCACAAAATTAGTGAATTGAAATGATACCCATCTGTTTTTGATGTGGCTGAATCCTTTGCTCAGAGGCTTACAGAATTATAATCAATGTTTCATCTGGACTCAGTTTTCATCCAGAACTCAGGATCATCTTCCAAGTTCACCCAGGCTTTTGAAATAATTTACTTCCTTATGATGAAAGGACTGAAATCCCTGCTTTCTTACTGGTTGTCAGACATATCTTAGTTCCTGTAGGTCTTAGCTATATGGTCATATCCGTAGTATAAACATAACAAAGTTGTTTGCTTCATTATTATTTGTTTGTGTATTGGTGCTGTTTACTTTCTTCTAGGCCAGCTGGAGAGGATGTCTAACAATTTGCTTCTTTACAATCCTCCTTTGGATTAACTCAAGCCAACTGATTAGGGACCTTCAATACATCTGCAAGATCCTTTTTGCCACACAGTGCACCATAATCTCACGAGTGATAACTTTGTTAATAGGTTTTCTCCAGGGGAGGGTATATATACCAGGGAGTAGGAATATAGGGGCCACCTTGGAATCTGCCGAACAAACCCATTACCATCCAGCCTAACCCTACTTTTCTTTCTCACCCAACATGACTGGATGATTACTTCTTTGACAAGATCACAAATGGCTAGCAACAGAGCTGAAACTAAGGCAAAGGGTTAGCCATGTTCCCACTCCTTGCCTCTTCTTGTACTGCCCTTTTGAACAGAGAGACTCCCTTTCTATGACCTGAACTTAATCAGGTTTTTCTAGGGCATGCTACATTCCTTGCCCTGCTGCCTCTCTGCATGGAGTCCTCTTTTCCTAATTTATTTTCAGCCCTAAAGCTGAGCTCAGAGGCAGCATCTGGTTCTTCCTTTAAAACAAAGCTCTGGCTGACTTGGGAAGAGTAGCACAGAAGTCAAACGCATATTTGCTCCCAAGGTCTCTCAGTAACAACACCATCTTAGCTCTTCCATGCCTGCATAGCCTCCTCCCAGAATTGTTTGTTGTTGACATGCAACATCTATTCACCTGGGTTCATTATACTCTTCTAGGGTTACTGAGTCTGAAGCTAGGCCATCACCACTGGGCTTCAGAGGCCCTCCCAACCAAAAATCCTCTTAGAAATTCTACATCCATACTCAGGAGAAAAGAGAAAAAGGAAAAAAAATGTTTCTTATAAATCCTTTACTCCAGTTTTAAGCTTTCTCTTCTGACAAGTGAATAGCCTGCCTATATCTCCCTGGACTTGATATTTAATCAAGTGACTGACTTACAATCCAAACTCATCTAAAAAAAATCCTACCAGAATGATTCATTTGTGACCCCTAGGTTGTGGGAAAGCAACCTTGAACTCTACTTGGACTATGATTCTGATGTGGTTATTATTCTCATTATGGCTCAATTATCAGGAAGACTGAGCCTTCCATGGAAGAATAATTATCACTATGGAGTAGACAGGAGCAGAAGAGGCATGTAGCAAGTCATATGTAAAGTTAGAACTTTTCTGAGTTGGTAAAAAAGAGTTCATGCAAGATGGCCATGCATCGCATAGCTTTGTGATCAATTGACTGGGATAGAAGCAGAGGAGACAGAAAAACGGAGATAGAAAATGAGAACAAATATCCTTCCTGGTAAGAAAATTCGCAAATAAATGCAGGTCCTTCCTTCACTCTAACCCATCAACTTTATTACCCTATTCTAAACAAACATGCAGAACACATCAGCCAGGGCATGGATGGACCAGGTACAAGGAGTCATTTGCATATTTAACCACTTCTCAGAAGAGCCTTGTCCAGAGGAAGACCCACAAAGCACAAGACACATGTAATGAAAGATGCCACCACACCTTGAAAGCTTGGGTAAAAATCTAAGGGGCCTAGAAGAGCAAGGGTAAAAGACGGTGACCAGCGGCAACAAATACGAAACATATGAAGATCTGACATTTAGATAGAGGAGCAGAAAAAACAAAGGCAAGAGGCCAAGGAACAGAGAAAAGACTGTCAGTCCCCGTCAGCTCTGCCAGCAGCCCAGTATTACCATCCTACGTTTATCAAGTGAGGCCCTTAAAGCTGCAGCTGTGCTGGGCCTATATTAAACCTCAAACATGTCCGTTATTATTATTGTAATTAGTATTATTACTTGTGAGGCATACTTTCCTTTGTTCTTTTTAATTGGCAGAGAGAACAATGCCATTTCTAATTTCTACTCCAGATAAATATTTTCTACCTCCTTCTGTATGCATTTGGAAAGGAAAAACCAATGACAATAACAAATAAAAAAAGGCTGGAGGGCATAGCTCAGTGGTAGACTATTTACCTAGCATAAACAAAGGCCTTGGTTCAATCCCCAGCAATAGAAGAAGAAAAATAACAACTAAAGTGATTGAAAGACTTTTGTACAACATCAACCTGGAAGGAGCCAGACCCTGAAGCATATACCCTGTGCTATGTTGACTTTCAGAGGTTTTTGCTTCTGGTTAATATTTCTTCTGTTGTTTTTCTTTTTAATTATGATCAAATGACCTTGTTACATAAAATGTGGTTCCCTGAACATGAGCAACAGAAGGCTGAGCAAACAGAGTTTAATGCTATCATCAAATGCAACTTACAACCAAGTAAATATGGCACATATTATTGATAGATGATGGTACTAATCGTTATATGGGCCCTGCATGTAATTGGCCACAGCAGATGAGCAGTTCACTTAAATTACTACTCAGTATTACTTTTATATAGTCAGGTTTGAACCTGACTAGCTCTGCTAGCATCTCTGCTATCTCTCTAGCATTTCTGTGCTCTCTTGCTGATACCACATCATAGTACCACATTCCCTCCCTACCTAGCTTCAAACGGAGGCATAGAGCTTTCCTGGCAGTTGCCTGCTCCCTGGTTGTACAATGAATTAGAAGTAAACCTGAAAAGAATACACAGTGAGGGTAAGAGGAGCTATGGAAACAAATGTGGACTTCACAGTGGAAGCCTCTTTTGAGTCTCATAACAGCCCAGCGTAGGAGGGTAGGCATTCCTGATCAGTAGATACCTCTTCTCGGTGCAGTGGTTTGAGGGTATGAGGCTCCTTCCTCTATCCTTGGCTCCATCATTCTGTGGTTCTTAGAATGTATCTACAACAATTGGTAGGTGGAGAAGATGGGGAAAGACACAAATAGATCCCCTCCTTGGCCTAGGAGACACACACACACACACACACACACACACACACACACACACACACACACCCCTCACACCCCATTTGGGCTGAGATTTCCCATCAATGAAAAGTTACCTTGGATGCCGGGGGGGCGGGGGGCGGGAAAATGTAACCTCCAATAGCACAACTGCTCAGAGCAACAATTTCATACTAGGTAAATGTTGTGTGAGGTTTAGGTGAATAGTTAGTCATTTTGTTACAGGGTGTTTCATAAGTGTCTGGAAGATCTTCTCATGGTCCTATGGCGTCCTAAGAAAGAACATGCCTGAGCACTGGGGAGTGACAGAAGCCTGTGTTTATGCCCAAATCAGCTGCCCCTTCCTCCCACAAAACAACACAATACAGCAGCAAGACAGCAGTCTCCAGGCAGCAGGATCCTAGACTCTAAACCTCCAGGAAACGCAAATGCCTACTTGATCGCCCGTTATAGGGAAACGTGGTTACAAAGATATTGGTTTATCTGAGAGAATGCACAATTGGAAGCAATTGCTCCCCAGCTAACTGGATACCTTGTCATGCTCCAGTAAAGATATCAGATTATCTGAACTAGTTAATACAAAATCCATTCTTTCTGGTCCCTTGCCTTTCAAATTAATCACATTTGTTGTAATTGACCATGTGAGAGAAGGAACTAAGGCACATGAGAGAGGAGCACATGATCCCTGGAAGTTAGAGGACTTTTGTTCCCACATTCTGAAATAGGAGAAGAGGAAAAGGGGGTGCGGGAGCGGCCGTAAAGTATGTGTTATGGAAAATTAGATTTTAAGTACTAATATTTTTTTCCCTGAAGGACTCTTAAAGGAACAGTATGTGGACAGTGGTACAATTAGCATTATACTTAAGAAATTCAGAATAGGCGCATTTTGTGACCTCATGGTGAGCTTTGTTTGGGTGGAATCTCCCCTCCAAAACCCTTGGTGTGGACATGCCTAGCTTAATGTTTAGGGATTATGTAAAAAAGCAAAGAGCTATGGTGGCTGGGCAAATGTGGAGAGTTTGTACCTCAGTTTCCTTATCTGGTAACATCAGATGATACTTACTTTTTGGCCATTTTAAGGATTACAAGGATTAGCACTTATAAAAATTTTAGAGAGCCACCTATAACACAGGAAGTCCTATGCAGATATCTGTAAGATGTTGTAAAAGTTGAAACAAACCCCCCTGCCTGCTTTTAAAAGTGAGAAACTGTTGGGCAAGTTCATCCCTCTAGCCTCAGTTCTTCATTTGTGAAATGAGGATCATTCTGTGGCCTCGCAGGTGGAGGATTGTCTGAGACTGCACGTGTGGACCTGTCTTGGCTCATGTCTGGCACAGAATTAGCAGCTAATGAATACTAAGTACTACCTCGAGGTAAATGTTTTAAGTATTCCCAGACCACAGCAAGACAGAAAACGGGACTTCAGTAAACAGTGCCAGGGAAGCTCCTGCATATGGCAGCCCCGAACCACCAAGAAGAATGTGTGCCAGCCAGCACTTTAATTTTTACTTATTTCACAGAATAAGGAGCCATGTGTGAGCTGAGCTCCTACCCAGGTTATTAGAGAGACATATGTAGCATATCAGCACAGATTGGCAGGGTGGGAAAACAAGGAGGAATGAGGGAATACCTGGTGAAAGATATTTAAACAAGTGAGATGAATTTGGCTCCCACAGCCCTCAATAGCATGTATGCTGGAGTGTGAAAATAGCACAGAGACACGGCTATCATTTTTTGAGAATCTGTGTGAATCAGGCACTCAAGAAAAAAGTAAGAGCGATGATCCTTTCTATTTTAATAACGGGAAAACACACAAGTACATGCACTTCTGTAGAAAAACAATGCAGACTTCCTGACATCAATTCTAAAATGCCTGGAAGAGTAGGATGTTAACATCAACCAGCAGGATGTTAAAGACTCTCCCACGTGGGATATTCCATCGTCTCTCTGTGGCACGGTGACAAGATGTGGGAAAGTGACACAATATAATATTCAGACACGTAGCTGAGCTTCACACCCCTCTCCCTGTTTGAGTTCAAAAAGATAGCACTTGGGAGTGTGAGGATGAAGGTGCTTGATGCACAAAATACCCAGTGCTGGTCCTGGCTCCCAGGGGCAATAAATGTGACTATGCTATCAGGATGGTCACGGTGTCTTCAGATGCAGATCCAGCAAATGCAGTATGGTGTGGATATGGACTCTACCCAGTACTTGGTGCTATGTAGTCCAACCATACAGATGTACACAATGAATGGTTTATTCAGTGTAGTATTATGAGTTCTTTAATACCTCCACATGGGGTACAATGAGAGTATTCCAGGAGAGTTTAGAACATCGCAACAAGAAGGTAGCTGTTGGGGACACTCTTTTCTTACCCCAATAAGGTATCTTTTATATCTTTTTGTCCTAAGGACCACTTCCTTCATTCAACCATTTATTCACTCATTGAGTAAACATCCAATGAGCCGTTGCTAGGAACCAGGCACTGTATAGCAACCAGAGTTAAGATACAGCTACAATAGATCTTTGCTCTTGAGATACTCAAACAACTCTTCAAATATCACCTGTTCTGTGAGGGGCTGTCACTGCTTCCTCTGTGTTCCCAGAGCTCTTTTAGCACTATAAATGGTGTACTTGTCTCCTCTGCACCAACCTGTGAACTCTTTAGGGTAGGAGGAGAGGACAACTCATCTCTTGGTTCTTGCCTAGCTCAGTGTGGGTCACTGGGAAGCCACTTCATGGACACAGCATAAGTAAATGAATGAGTGCCTGAGTAAGGAAGAAAGGAATTCATTCCAGCAATCATGTTTACATATATGTTAACAATGAGGTGTGAGCTTGCAGTGGTCCAGAATCCTGGAAGCTCTCACCCAGACTACCACATAGAATTGTTTTCATCTCTTCTGTAATAAGAGGCATTTGAACTCATCACAAGGACAAACTGTACCATCATAGAGGAATTTAATATACTTTCTGGTGCTGGAATGTTTGAGGCACTGAGAACACAATACCTGGCCTTCCTATACCAATCTATCCTTTTGAAAGAGATGTTTCTTTGCCCAGTATACTGGGGTATTGTCCAGACTCCATGAGGATGACAAGGTTTTAGTGGCCAAAACAGAACAGATACATGGCATGGTACCCTTAACAACAGAGCAAATGGCACCATAGGGTATTGAAGAAACCACGGGTCGTTTTAGCATTCAACATGCAGCCAGACCTATAAATACGCAAGTGAAAAACAAGCAGCCAACATCCCAGTGTCAGGCACATACTTGTTCTATAGATCTATGCAGGCCTACCAGCAAGTCGGTGCCCAGCCATGGTGGCTTCCTTACAAACACACACCCTCACCTGTCAGACAGGTGGTTTTTCTGGATGGGAAGGCGCTACCATGCATCACCCCCAAAGCAAATGCAAAATCGATGCTTTCCTCTCTGGGATGACCTTTCCCACCACTCTGCCTGCCACCACAGAATCACATCGTCGTTGTCGGGCTCCTCTTAGGAGCCAGTGCTGAGCACTATGAATCAGCTCCAACCCAGATTAACATTCAGACAGAGGCCTTGGTGATGAATATTTTAATATAATGTTGACTGTTTACTCACATGAATGGAAAGAACTTGCATCTGCCAGTGCCACCTGTGCCATAGAATTGTAGACCAAAACAGCTGTATCCCCAGAGAGCCCAGCTGTGTGGAGGGAAGAGAGGGCAGGCTGAAGGGAGGGGCAGGTGGAAGTGAGGAAGCCAAGTGACAGTGACTAGCACGAGGAATTAGAGAGAGAGGCACAGCCCAGAGAGATGGAAAGGAGGTACAGATAGAATGAGTAGGTAGGAGAAAGGAATAGGGAGGTCAAGTGATAAGGAAAGAAAGATAGAGATGACAAAAATCCAAGAAGACAGATTGTAGCAACCCCTGACTGAGTGAATCCAGTGGCTGGTGTCAGATGGTATCAGAGAGCAGAAGGCATCTGAATCAAGCCTACAGATCCTTTCTGAGGAATAGGTGTGAAAGGAAAATTATCCCAGAAAATCACAGACCATAGAAAAGTCACGTAGAGCAAAAGAGTTTATCGCCAGCAGGGCCAGCAAGGCCAAGTTCCCACAGAGGAGTAAAGAAAAATGGCATAGGAACTCTCTCTCAGGGGGTCTTTATACCTTCATGCAACTAAGGTGGGAGGTGCTCAGCCTGCCCCTCAGGTATCATCAGCCAAGGGCGGAGTCACATTGCCAAAGGGCATATCTTAGGTCTGGGCCAGGGGGCATTCTGTAAGCTTACAAAGTGTCTGTTAGGGTTGCAGCTATTTATGGCCACATCATTAAATCAAATCCCTGGAAGATATTTAATGTCTAGACCTTGTTGCCCTTTGGCAACAGACTTTGACTCTATTGGAAACCACTGCAACTGAAGCAAGGAGAAGGAAGAGCAACCCAGGATACCTAGTAGGCCCTGGGAAGGGTATTCACTATCTTTGTTCACAGTAGTTCAGGTTTGGGGAGTATGCTAACAGGACTGTTTTGGCTGGAAAGGGAGGTATCACTCCTTCATTAAGTTTGTTTTTATAAAAGGCCAGTAGATGGCTCCATGGGTATGGGACAGAGCCAGCTACTCCCTGAGGAGCATTAACCAGTGAAGAAATTGAGTCTCTTCTGATAGCCTGAGACACCTACTCCTTACCTCTTCTGGGTACCTGCCAGTGCTATTAGCAGGTGGATAGCTCAGGTAAGCTGCTCTCCTAGGAATTCCTTCCTTTGGAATGGCCTTGGTTTTGTTTATTTTGTAGCCATTCTGTGCCCTTTTACCTTTGTCCCTTTCTTGAGTTACAGCTTTGATTATGGTTGGGTCACTGGCAGAATGTGACTTCTGTAAATGAGATCTCTATCAGCCCCTTTTCTGGTCTTATGCTAAGCACTATGGAACTCCAAGCTTCTCAGAGACATGGTTATGTTGGGGAAGAGAGAAGGGTGGAAGGATCAGATACTGAACAGGATGATTTCCTCTATTAAGAGAGGATTATATATCACCTGGAGAAATGTGATTAGTCTCCCACCCCTATCTCCGCTTTGTGAGGTACCACCCGTTTTTTGCTTCTCCTACTGCTTGGGTTTATCCCACAACACAACAACAACCATTCACTACCAGGAATTAGCAAGAGGTCTAGTAATATTAGTTATCCTTCTGAAGGCCCATATGTAGGGACAGATTTTGTGGTTAATTTTTATTATGGAAGACATATATATACATACTCATATATGTATTAATGTGTATATATATATATATATGAATGAATTGTCAATGAACTTGGTATACCAAACACTGAATCTTTCTCTCACACTCATTAACATCAGACTTTTAAAAGCAATTCTCATTTATTCTGTCATTTTATTCAGAAATTTTGATCACAGCACTATTCTCCAAACTTCTTTCACTCCCACCTCCCACCTCCAAAACCAACCAAACAAAAACAAAAACAGTTCATTCCTTGGAACATACTTTTGAGAATGGGAACTCTGTAACTTTAATTTTGGGGGAGTAGGGGATTGTACCTTTTCATCTTTCCCGAACTGTCCTCAGAAAACCATTGTTAGAAATAGATCTGTTTGAACTCCGTTGGCTCACACTTGTAATCCGAGCTACTCAGGAGACTGAAGATCACAGTTCAATGCCAGCCCAGGCAGAAAAATCTGTTAAAACCTCAAAAGCCAGAGTGTAGCTATTGCTCAAGAGGTAGAGCTCTAGACTGTAGCAAAAAAGTTCAAAAAGTAGGAGGGGGTGGGGGAGGAAACAGACAGATGTAAGGAAGGAAGGAGGGAAGGGAAGGGGGAAGGGAAAGGAAGGGAAGGGCAGGAGAGAAACAGAGAAGGAGAGAGAGAGAGAGGGAAAGAGAGCAAGAACATCTGTACTTTTGAGGCCTCCCTCATTTTATACTTTGGGTAACTTCTTGTTGTTTGGGTAACTTCCAGAGGAAATCTTGGTATAAGCAATTCAACCTACTAGAAATCACACCTTCAGGCCAGATGTGCACAGCTATATGTGAAGAACTGCTGGTTTATCTGTAGAACAAACTAAACAGGGAGACAGGAAATCTTATCATCAAATGACTCTTTTTTTTTCAAATTTTTATTATCAAACTGATGTACAGAGAGGTTACAGTTTCATACATTAGGCATTGGATACATTAATCAAATGACTCTTGTAAATGATAGTAGCACAAGCACCATTCAAAAGCAACAGATAAGACAGACTTGAACTTCCTCCAAGGAGGGAAAAACTGAAGGGAAAACAGTATCTTCATGGGTTTGTTTGTTTGTTTTGGTGGGGGGGTTGTCCTGTCTTGCTTTGACTTTCAGAAATCTGATGAAATCTTTCTGTTCATTGATCAGGAAAACAAAATTGGCTACAGAATGACTACAAGGATGCCTGAATATGGGTCCATCATCTGATTGTCATTAATGGTCACCAGCCCACAGGGAATTATCTTACCTTATGAAATCACTAAATAATTCATATAACCAATTATTAATGAAGTTGGTCATTTAAATGTCTGGACCTGGAATTTGGACATAATTACGTAGATGCCTTACTATAGCCATAAGTGCATTGTTTCTATGTCTGACTATTTCTACTCACTTGTGTGATCCTGAGACAATTACTGTACTGCTCTGAAGTTCTGTTTTCTCATCTGTGAAAATGAATAAATCATCATAGTTCAGCCTCCCTCACTGGCAAGGAGGTAGAGAAGTCAGAAGGTGAAATGCTAGAGGGATGCTATGGAAAGAAAGAGGAAACAAATTAATAGGTGGCTTCCTTATGCTTAAAAGAAGCCTATGGTTCACAGAGTAAAAATGTAGTTCTTTCAGTTGAAGTTGGAAAGATTGTACTCATACACATACCACATACACATAATTTCAATTTTTTTGAGAAAATGGAAGTGATGTTACAGAATCCTTAGGAAACATGCAAGATTCTGAACAGAAAGCACAGTCACAATAGAAAGCACTAAGCACAATCAAACATGAAGGACACCAGTCCCATCTCTCATCAGTGTTCTCAGTATCAAGCAATAACAAGAATAGCCCGGGCTTCAGAAAAAAATCAAAGATCACACAGAAGGAATAAGGTTAGCTGGTCTTCCCATCAACATGACATTTTAATTCTCAGCCTTTCCTAAGGAAATGCTGCCTGCATTTGGGCTTGTCAAGTACCATAATTTACACAGGTCGTAGGATAGCCATGGTTTTAGCAGCAAAAACTCTGAAAGTGACCACAGAACCTCCTAACATTTCTCCAGACAGAATTCTAGTTATGGTCCCTCCTAACCTTACCTAAGGCACGGAAGTCAATCTTTATGTGAGCTGGCAGAATACCTGGAGACTCATGAATTATTCTCCCAGAAGTGGACTTGCCTATGTAAGCAAAGGAGAAAGGACATTTAGCAGGAATTCAGGTGGTTCTGGATTCTATTCCTTCCTTGTCTTAGAAGACCTTGGACTGTTTACATTTCTCAGGCATGGCTCAGTGTGCCTCAATAGTCAGTATGGATAATTGTATTACTTTCTTCCACACTCAAAATGTGGACAGGGTATCTAAAACATTGTGAAGTTACCAATAAATTAATCAATAAGATCCTCAATATGTTGAAGTTCTCAGGCTGTGATACATTTACCACAGTCTACCCTGGAGGAGACTTTAAATTCATTTGCATGTTAGAATCCCATAAACTTGAACCAGTCCCTTTTTCTTCAGGATTCTTATACCTTGACTCCCCATCTCCATCCTTTGAGGCATTCTTTCAGAGTACAGATGAACTTACTTCCTTACTGTGCTAGTTTTGCACCACTGTAACAAAAATACCTAAGGTTATCAATTTATAAGAAAAAAGGTCATTTGGTTCATAGTTTTAGAGGTTTCACTGCATGATTTCTTGTCCTCCTTGCCTTTGGACCCACAGCAAGGCAGTACACCATATTGGGAGCTGCTCACCTCATGACAGCTAGCAAGCAAAGCAAAAGAAGGGCTGAGTTCCCAGTATTCCTTTTAATGAAAAACTCCCAATGACCTAGCTTTCTTCATCTGGATGCCCTGTCCTAACTAACCACTTCTCTGCCTTCTAATACCACCATTGAGTGGAGACCAAGCCTTTAACACATGAGCCTTTGAGGGACACTTCAATTATGAAATACAACACTTAACCCACAATCCTCATCCCATTCAAGCTTCTGGGGACTGGTAAACATATTCCCTTCTCATTCCCTGTCCCTCATCTGAAGTGCCAGCATGTCATAGTGGCAGATCGATTCTAGAGATTTAATCACAGCGCCTTACTTTAAGTGACACATGTACCAGCCTCTGCTGGCACTGTGGGGGCAGCTGGGGATCAACCAATTGAGCTCTTGTCCCAGGGCCTTTTTTGGAGAGGGTGCCTGGAAGGCATTGAAAGCTGGTCCTTATCTCAAGTTGACCCATCTTACCTGCAAAACTGCCCATGGCCTGTAAGAAGCCCCTGCCCAGCTCCTCTTAGTCAATTTCTCAGCCCAGCAGAGAAACTGGTCAGGGTTCTATTGAATCTCTTTCCCTCCATTGCCCCTCACTGCTCACCCAAATCATATCTGGATTCTAGCCTCTCTTCCAGCCAATAGCTAATCCTTGGTGGTGATCCTTCTAAGAAATTTAATTTCATCCTCAACTCTTTCCTCCCTATCTAACTTAGAGAATAAAAAATTTAAACTAAACAAAACAAACAAGCCCCCCCTCAAAGAAAAACCAGAAAAAACAATCCTGGGAATTCCCAGTGTCTGACATCATGTAACAACGTCTTTGTTCTGTAAAGGATTCCTTCTCCAGACCAGATCCATCTCAGAGCCTCTAAATGATGCACTGCATGTTCCCAGGTTTTATAGATTTCTCATTTGCCAGCTGACGATTACAACAGCCTGGAAGTTGGGGCATTTAAAAATCAATCTGCCTGTCTGCTTTCTTACACCTTAAGTCACAGGTCCACAGAACAGTGGTCCATGAACCGAAGGCTCCTGGAGATATTATTAACGCTTACTTTTAGAATCACCCCTAAGCTTGCCAGTAAATGGCTCAGTGCTCTCACCCAGGGCCCACATGAGCACACTCCCAGCCATCAGTAGTCTCTTTTTTAAAAGAAAAAAAGTTTTAAAAGTATGTTTTATTTATAATAATAAATCTTTTCCTATAAAATACTTATCAAGCAAAAATTGATATATATTCACACAGGCTATGAATTTTTCCAAAATCCATTACACATAATATTTACATAACAAAAATTATCTGCTTGGATAAGGAAATAAATGCAGGGATACAGATGAGGGGATTATAATGTTTATAATGTATTTTACACAGAGATTTGATTGTTGGAAACATAAACATCATCACTAGCAACACAGCTTCTTAAGTAAGACCTCTATCTCCTTCAGAAGGAACATTTCCAGAAATGTGAATGGGAAGGTCAAAGAGCATAATTAGAATCCTGTGATTCTAAGCACAATCAGGGAAAATAATATTAATAATAAGAATTAAGGGAGAAATTTACTTTGATACCAAAAAGAAGCACATTTTTAAACATCAGAGGCCTATTGCATACAAGCGTAGTGCTAAACGCTTTCCTGAACGACAATCACACAAGATCTTCAGTAGTAGACAGGACTACTACCATCCCCTTTTTTCATATAAAGTTGAGGTATGCAGGAAGGAGTGAGCAACTTGCTTGAGATCATGCATGAGGAATTAGTAGAGTCTGGTTAACATTAGGCTGTATAGCCAAGTGCCTGTGGCTCACACCTGTCATCCGAGCTACTCAAGAGGCTGAGTTCTGAGGATCACTGTTTGAAACCAGCCCAGACAGGAAAGTCTATGGGATTCTTATATCCAATTAACCACCAAAAATCTGGAAATGGAGTTGTGACTCAAATGGTAGAGTGCTAGCTTTGAGTTAAAAAAAAAAAAAGCTCAGGGACCATGGCAAGGCCCTGTGTTCAAGTCCCAGTACCAACACACACACACACACACACACACACACACACACACACACACACACACACTTTAAGCTGTCTGACTTCAATACCCATAATTCACTACATAATTCTTTTTTCCTAAAAGACCAACTGCAAATAGTTGACTCAAAGTGGATCTTGTGTGTGTGTGTGTGTGTGTGTGTGTGTGTGGTGTGTGTGTGTGTGTGTGTGTGTGTGTGTGTGTGTGTGTGTGACAGTACTGGACATAATCTATGACTCAGGGCTTCTCGCTCAGATTTTTCACTCAAGGATAGTCCTCTCCCACCTCAATCATGTCTCCACTTCTAGCTTTTTGATGCTTAATTGGAAGTAAGATTTTCATGACCTTTGATCCTCAGATCTCAGCCTCTTGAGTAGCTCAGAAGACAGGTGTGAGCCACCAGTGCCCAGCACAAATAAGTGTTTGTTAGAAGTACTGTATGTGTCTGGTAAATAATATAAAACTGGATCAACTGGAACCAGGGTCTTGAAGACAGTCAGAAAGGCCTGGGCTTGTGATTTATTTTGTAATTCCCCTTTTGCAGGGCAGGGGCCTGTCTCTTCCAGGATATGTGCTTGTAAGTGTGGTTGTTATCACAAAGGGTGGGAGGGAGGGAGGGAAGGGATGGGGGAAGATGGGGGAGTCATGTAGGTGGGTCCAGAAGTTCCTAGAAGAAAGAAAGCAGACAGTGCCTCAAAGGCCTGCTAGGAAGGTAATCAGATGAGTGTACTTCAGAGTGACCTTGAATAGGTTAAGCCAGATTGCTAAACCTGGGTTTCTCATAAGAACAATGATGATGATAATATGTTCCTCATGGAAATATTGTGAGGGCGAAATAAGAAATTGTATGTAAAATGCTTGGCATGGTGCCTGACGCATGGTAAATACCCAATAAATGTTAGCTATTACTATTATTAAGTCTGAGCCATTGCAAGCTCACAGTGCCTGGCTCAATTTTATTCCCTATAAATAAACATTATTATTCTAAATCCCTCAGCACACAAGATTCTCAGAGCCAGTTCCTTCTCCGTTGTGGGCAAGTAAAGAAGAAAGCAATGAGGTACCCAGAAAAATCTGCTTGGGATTGTGTTGTATGCAGCAGGTGTGATGCAAAGAACTGGGAATGGAAGGTTTTTAGACTTCTCTTTTCTAGCCACAAACTGGCGGCTCACACCTGTGATCCTAGCTATTTGGGAGCCTGAGATTTTTAGGATCACAGTTAGAGGCCAGCCCAGATCCACTCCCCCACCCCTCCCACCACAAATGTCTGCAAGACTCTTTCTCACTCAAGTGCTGGACATGTTGGTGCCCATCTCTAACCTACATGTGGCACAAGGCACATGATCAGGCAGGAATCAAGACCCTATTTGAAAAAATAAGAAGCAAAAACCAGGGCTGCATGGTAAGAGCACCTGCTCAGAAAGTAGAAGGCCCTGTTTTACTGCCACCATCCCTCCCCTCAAAAAATTCTGTACATCATCCAGGTAATTAGTGGCCAGTCAGAGAACCGAAGGCTTTAAGATTAAATATATGTTCCCTGGCTTGTGGTGGTGTCTTCCCTAAGCCTTCTGTTTCTCCAGTGCCCTGTACCCTCCTTGCTCTATGGTTCAGTCTCCAACATAGACTAGTGATCAGGGAGATATGGAGTTAATGGCTCTCAATGAAGAAAAAATGTTATCTTTAAAGTTAGATCTTCATTCTCAATGCCCTTTATAGTCAGGGAAACTTCCAATAATGTCAAAAGACCAGTCCTTCCTATTGTCTGTGTCTCATTAAGTCAGGGAATCCATCAGTAGAGTGTTTTTGGTTGGCAGGTTGAGACAGAAGGAAGAAATCAGACACTTGGAGCCCTAAATACCAAATGCACCAGTCTAATTTATTTAGATAACTTTTCATCTGGGTATTTTCTATACTATCAAACTCTGTATCCTTCAGTGAAGACATTTGTCTTAGCTGAATAAAATCTCTTAATGGTTTAATAAAAAGCACTTAACTCAGTTTTCCTACTTTTATGAGTGCCTTGAGGTCCTTTAGGAGAGCAAACATCTTTGCTGTGATCATTGAGGGAAACATAATTATTTTTCTGCTTTCTGATATATTATTTTTGAAAGGAACAGTTCCAGAAGCTCATCATATGCTTGCAAACTCTCTGAAGTTCCATCAAAGGACAGAGAATTCTCAGAGATGAATTAAGTGGCATCCCTTTTTCCTTCTACCACTGACCTACTGGTCCCTTCAAAGACATCCTCTGTATCTTTATCTTTATTCCTGACTTTGCTGAAATAGCATCCAGGCCATTATCATCACCAATTTGTTCTGTTCAGAATAAATAGAGAAAAGAATCTGGAGGTCAGTTAGAACCAAGTGCTGAGAGCAAAAAGCTAAGCAGGAAATTCGGTTAGTAAAAATTTCATGAGGACAAAAACAATTGAGGAAGGGAAAGAAGACTAAACAGAGAGAGAGAGAGAGAGAGAGAGAGAGAGAGAACACTAGACAGGGAGTAATGAGTAAGGCACAGACAGGAGGGAGCACTGGAAAGGGTAGAGGGAAGAGGGAAGGGAAAGCAATTCACCAAATAGAAATACTGAGTTAAACTTAAGCGCTCCCTCACAACACCTGAGCAGGAGAGATCCTGTAGAAATCAGAAAGAAGGAAAGAAAAGAGCAGGAACATAGGAAGAAGATGAAGAAGGTATAAAAGGATATATGTGGGGGGGGGATGGGGGGGCAAGGCAAGAGTAATCATTTCAGTGATTTCAGATGGTTGGAATGGAGTTTCCCAAAGAAACATTAAGGTAGTTTGCATTTCACCAGTAAGTAATATGCTTTGAACTCATTCCAGGGCAGCCCACGCCCTGCCTCCCTTCCTATCTTTCCTAAAATCTCTATCCTTTTAATCCTGTATGTGAGCCCATTAGACCGGTGCGCCCCCCCCCCCCATTTCTAGACCCCCACTGTGTTTTATCTGCAGTCACAGACTTTGTGTTTTCACCATCTGACTTGTCTGCCTCCCCCTATATACCACAAGGCCTTTGAAGGTAGGCACAGGCACAGTAGCCCATTTGTGCCTCTGTTTACCACTAGCACTTGGCATGGCTCTTTTTTCACCCAAACCGTTTAGCAAAGGCTTGAAAAGCTGAATTGAAATGAAGCCCTAGTGAGTTGAGTTCAGAGTAATTGGTCAACTTCTATTCCCACTGGAGACAAGATAGAAAATGGTGGTGTGGGGCGGGTGGGGTAATTGCTGCTCCTGGGGCTTGAACTCAGGGCGTGGGCACTGTCCCTAAGCTAGCTTCTTTTGTTCAAGGATAGTACTCTATCCCTTGAGCTAGAGCTCCACTTAGGGCTTGTGGGGAGGGGAGGGTGGGAGGGGTAGTTTATTGGAGATAAAAGTCTCATGGCTGTCCTCAGCTGTCTTCAAGTCACAATTCTCAGATCTCAGCCCCCTGGGTAGCTAGGATCACAGGCTCCAGCCATTGACATCCAGCAAGACAAGATAAATTTTTATCTGAAACATGAAATGGCAAATTTCCCCCAGGAAAAGGTGTCAGGTGAAATCTCCATCACATGGGAGCTTGTCTCTCTTGTATGTTAGTAAACAAATATGGCCCTGGGAACATATGAAGTCTTGGTGCTCTCCCCGTACTTTATAGAAAGAGAAAACTTACTTTTGGTGAGCTTGGGTCCTATAATCAATCGCAAAGGGAGCACAGGGATGTTAACTCCTTCATTTATTATATTCCTGGCTGGTTAATTCATTCCTACATTCAACTAATAATTCTAAAGTACCAGTCTAGATGTTTGTCTTTTCACTGTACCTTCTCAGTGTGCATTTATTTTCCTAGGCTTGAGGTGCAAAGTATTCTTTGCTGAGTAAACTTTAATCAGCATATTCCTCATTACCCTACAGTAACATATAAGCTTATGTTTCATGCAATTCATTTTATCTTTTTAAATTTAATAAGACACAAGCTGGATGGTCATTAAGGGTCTCCTGTTGTGCGTGCAAGAGCTGAAAACAAACATGGATAAAATTAGCTGTGCTTCATTATGTTCAGCAAGGAAAGCCTCATCCCTTCCAGCCTTCATAGTAAGGCAAGGTCTGGGGAGAACTGTTTCTACTTCCTCTGCTTTTCTCTAGCCATGTGACAGAAGTAATGTGACAGTTAAATAAGAAGTCAGTTAATCTGATCATCTTAGAAGCTGATTTAGATAATAACAGTGCAACCTAATGGACTCAATTCATGCATTCTTTAACTAAACAAACACTTACTGATCTGTCCTCCTTGTACCAAGTAATAGCACCCAAAGATGAAAGGAGAAAAAAAACTATGTCTTCCTTTAAGACACTCAGAGATTACAGATGTGGAAAATGAATTGGCCCCTGATACAGATGATACAGCATTGGTGTGTATCTAGGGTGGGGATGGGAGGTTGACAATATCCGTCGGCTTCAAAGAAGAGATCACTCCTTCCGTTAGCCAATTGGACTTGGAACACAGAAATGCCAGCCACAACAGACATAGCCCTTGCTCCCAATAGGAGGCTCTGGGATGATATTTTTGAGGTAGAAGAGCTTGTTTGTTTCTAGGAAATGTTCTGAGTTAACTAGATTGCCAGGTTCCTATCTGAGCCATGTGAATAGAGCTTTAAACTGGGAGAAGATCTCAAATAATTGTATTCTAACCAAAAATATATGCCAAGAGCCAATTCCTCCACTTGACCACTATCCTTTTCCTAGAGCCACCCACAAGTGCAAAGTTTGGTCAGGCCTTATAGGGACTACTTCTCACTGTACTATATGTGATACCACAACAGAATTGGCCATCTAAGGGTTGAAGCCTTTACCTTCTCTCCAAACACAGGGAGAGTCATCCCTTGTTTGTGACTGAAAACTCCCTGAATAAAGTCTAGTGAGGGAAAGGAGCACACTGGGTTTATCCCAGAATCTCATCCCTAGAATCAACCTTTGGTAACAGAACTTTCCACTTTCCATATTTTTCTTTCAAGGATTAGTATTAGCATAGGTGTTAGAAAAATATTACATCATAGCGTCTACTGTCCAGACATGATACTGTCACTTATAAATCTTGTCCAGGGATTTTTTACATTGGTTTGGTTATCTATTCACCATTCATTGCTTCAGTCAGTATTTCTTTTTCCAACAAGCATGTATTGAAACTTTGTATATGTAAAGATGTGATATTGTGGTCAAAGGGTGCAAGGAAAAATATCCCAATCTCTTTCTCCTAACCCTCTCACTGCTTCAGAAACAGGTTGCAAACTTCCCTCTCCCTGAGTTAAAACTGGCTAGTCCACTAGGACAATTCAGCCAACTTCCAGGTTACCATAGCAGATAATTCCCGGGTAGTCATCAACACCATAGCAGAAATTAATTTATTCAGAGAAAAACATCCTTAGGATGAATAAGTATGGAAGCATGTAAGTATGAATAAGACATGGTCCAGGATATACTTTTGGTGTGGGATGGTGAAATGAGCCTCAAAGAGCCAGAGATAGAACTTAGGACATTAGGTATTTTGTTAAAATAAGGACATTTTTAAAAGGCAGTATAATACTGACTTTGGAGGTATATGTTCTGAGTCCAAATGTGGCCTCTTTAAGTTACTAGCATTTAATTATTTTTAATTTTTTATGTTCTAATTTTAACAAGTAAAAGTTACATATGCTGGTGCAATACAGTGAGATATACATACATTTATATGCATATATGCATATCTGTGCATATAATATTTACAGGCCAAATCAGAGTAATTAGCATTTTCATCCTTGTATGGTTTCCTTGTGCTTAGAGGCTTCTAGTCTTCTCTTACAGTTTCTCACAAAACATATAATAGACATGAAGTATTCCAGTGAGCTTCATAGCCTCTCTGAGCTTCCTTCTAAAATTCTCACACAGGATTGTAGAAATCAAATTACACAATGTCATGTGCAGTACTTAGCACAGAACTAGGCACAGTGTGTGAGCACACAGTAAGCTTTCATCAAGTCTCTGTGACCCAGGAGAAGATCATGCTGTATGGTGGCTGTGAGGGCATGGGAAAAACACTGCTGCTCATGTTCCTCATTCTCTAGCCCTGCCTCCACTCATCCTGTGCTCAGAGCCAGTGTTGGTGTTGTCTTCTTAATGCCCACAGCTCTACAGCTTCCTCCTTCAGTGATCACAGACCTAGCATGCAACATAGCGTCCAGGGCCTGTCCAGCTTCTGCCTCTACAATAGAAGAATGAGGTGAGGACCAACCCAGGGGTCTGTGAGAAGTCTTAGGGTCACCCTCAGTTCTGGGACAACTCTGAAGTACAAAGGTTTCATGGAGACTCTATCAGAGCCTCATGCACATAGACAGGTAAGTAAGTCCCTGTGGCCAAGCCTGCCTATCTATCCTCTCCCCACGTAGCTAGTCTCACTACCCAATCTTGTTCCTTCCAAGGAACACGAAGACAGGAAATAGTAGTTATCTAAAAATCTCACCAGAGTCCTATTCCTGGAGATTTGGGGTATATTTTTGTCAATGGTTGCATGTCTTCCAAAATTAGCATGCCTCGTTAAGTTGGCTGAGAAATGACTGGAAAATGTAGTTACCCACAGCAGCTGGGAGAGTTTTCAAGAGACCATACCAGCCACAAAGCATATCAGAATATTCTGGGGTCGGTTGTTCAGTGTTAAATCAAAATACCAGAGGTGGTGTACTTTATAAAGAAAAGGCTTATTGGGACCCTGGTTTTGAGGGCCAGAAAGTCCCAGTAGTAGTAGCATTCACCAAGGCCTGCCTTGGATATATCACAATATGCTAGTGAAAAGAAAAGGGAAATGGCTGTGTGGAGATGAGGGGCAAGCATGTGGGGTGATCTTTATAACTAAGCTAGTTCTACAAGACACATTCATCCCTTCTAAGGGTGTTGCCCCCTGACTTCATTATATCCCCTAAGCCCTAACCTCTTAAAATGAACCATATCCAAACCATAATAATGACATCATGATAACCTTAGAAACCCATGCTTCAGATTTTTCCTTGGAGTCCCTCATCTACAGGTTAGCATAGAGAGTTGTTACTGGAGCTTTGTGTAGAGGACAGTGTATCCTTCCGATCTGAATAACCCCATGAAGGATGGTGGCTGCCAGAGACCATGTGCCACAGGAGCTAATGGGTCCATAGAGATCTTACAGAGGTCACCAGGATTAAAACTAGGGAAGAGGGGAAGGTGGAGTCCACTACAGCCACTTACACCCCATGTGAGCAGTCTAGGCATTTTAGGATAGAGATAGAAAGCAAGTCAGGCTCTACCAAGGATCACTAGCTTGTGGGTATGGGGAAACACTTACGCCAGTGCCCCAGGGAGAGACTGCCCAACCTTTGAACTACAGGCTCAACAGTAGTAGAGTATTCATGAGGTAGGCAATTAGTGAAACTGAAACAGAAAGAGCTTCAGTAATTTCCCAAGACCAACCACAGGCGGTATTTGGATTGTGTCCCATTTCTTCTTTCCACTGCCCTCTGGGTTCTTTCTAAATTCATCTAGTTGAATCTTACCCTACTTTGTCCCCCCTTTATCCCTCTCTCTCTCTCTCTCTCTCACTCTCACACTAATGTTGCTCCATCTGTGCACATGTATTGACAGTTAGTGTAGGTTTTCTCACCCAGAACAGTGTGGAACTGTGTGTATAAATTGAACCAGGAGCTTCCAATTATCCGCTCTGAAGAGAAATGCCCCAAGAGGGAAGAAATCCAAGACAGCAATTCCACCTAACCCCAAACCGTTTATTTTTAGTTCCAGAATGAAATATGTGTCCCTCTATTTGCGGCATATTTAATTGCCTAGTTAGGCTGCGCTATCACAACACTCCACTGCATTTGCATTTCCTGAGCACCCAAGTGACACTAAGCCACCTAGAAGCAGGTTAGGTGGCAGGGGAAGCCAGCTGGAGATTAAATACTTGCTCTGCAAAGCTCAACACCTGAATGACCCCTCACCACCACTGGTGATGATCAATCCAAGGGCTAGAGGAGTTTACAGGAGAGAGTGAAACCCTCAGGGAGATGCAGAAGACTGTGAACTTGTCAAAATTCCCTCCAAAGCCATACTTGGATAAGAACAGACTGTGTGTGTATGTGTGTGCCTGAGTGAGATCATCCTTCACCTAATTTCAAATACCTCCCTCTTTGCCTTCAGTTCTTCTGTCTAAGCCATGGCTAGCCTATCCTGATTTCCAAACATGCAACATCTTCCTGTGGCTTGTATTTATATGATTTCCATTGTGTTCTTCTTGTGTGTTTTTATTAGAAGGTGCATTCCACAGGAAAGGAAGCCGATACTCATGTGCTACATATGCCAGGCCCTTTGTAAATAATACAAATGACAAGGAATTGGCTAATGCTAGAGATAAGCAGTTGACATAAAAGTCCACGTGTAGATGACACCCTAATGAAAGGTAAAAGCACAACCCACCACGTGGGGTTACAGAAAGCAAGTGCTTCGAAAGATAAATGTTACAACCTAGAAATTTCTATCAGCAATATATATACATATATATATTCTAAGCAGGTTGCTGGGAGTATGTGTGGAACATATAAAAATGGCATCTCTCCTTTTACACAGATGCTAGGAGAGAAAATGTTATTAGAAAGGATGACATATGTGAGCTTCACTGTGAATAAATATGCAATGTCTATATATATATAATATGCATAATAATAACACCTCATATCTATATGATGCTTTCCTTCCCAGGAACTAAAAATGATCCATGGTTATTATTATCTCATTTATCCTTGCAGATTTTTTTAAACTTATGTTTTGCCAGTGTATTACCAAAATATAAAAACATTTAAAAGCTATTCTTTTTGGCTCTTCTTTCCTACCTTTCCATTAAACTCTCCTTAAAATGTAGTTAGGGGAAGGCACTGTAATTCTATTTCAGGATTCTGCAATTTATTCATAGGTCTGGAGAGCAGATGCCTCCCTGGTTTTGTTATGAGTCTCCAAAGAACAAGAGTTAGGAGTTTGCTGCCCTACTCCTATGCTGAGCTTCTGGTCTTCAAATTCCCCCAAGGGGCCACCATTTAAGGTTTAGGTAATATGTCTGATCATATGTTTTATTACCTTCCTGAGGACAGGCTGCACACGAAGCTGTTATAACCTCGTCATGTATTTGCAAGAACTGGTTAGCAGATAAATTCATCCAGTTTCCAGCAAGCCCAGAAGGAACTGTTGAATGGAGCCCACTGGTGCTTTGTGTTGTTGTGTGGTATGGTTTGGAGAGGGTAGACAAGAAGAAGAAAATGTGAATTTTTTGTTTCAGACAGCTCCAAAAGACTATGGCCAAAAGTGCATCATTCTGAGGCACAGTATGGGAGGTTCTCAAGCATCAGTAAGATATTGGGAACCAAAGATTAGGTTCTCACAGGAGTGAGATATCAAGACAGGGAAGTAGAATGAGGAACACTAAAGCCATCTACAGAGTGGTTCCTCCCAAAATCAAAGTAGAAATCTGGACAGTGTTGTCAGTTAGGAAGGCTCTTGGCCATGTGCTGACTGAGTCCTAGCAGTTTTGTAAGCTAGACTTTAGGAAGTCCATTTCACATTGTGGAACAGAGCCTGGACGTTCATTGCCAGAAAAGAGAAGGCAAAGCTCATTTTACAGACATGTGAACTGCTTCTCGGAGAATCCATGCATTTCCTACCATTATCCTATCCCATCATCATGGCACACCCCAAGCTGCTTCTATACCCTAGGAGGTAGGAAAATATCTACTGAGGACTCCTACTTACCCTTCTCAATGCCTACACATGGATTTGAGTGAGAACAAAGAAGCAGGTGTCTAGGCACAGATATATTGATGCATTTGTGGCCAAGAGGCTGGCAACCAGTACGGCATTCCCTTGGTCTCCCATTTGAGCCACACTTGGTCCTCCTGTCTGGTTCTTTTACTACCATAGACATCTTTACATCATTGACTTTAATGTCTCTCTTTCTCCTTAAGTATTATTTTATTATAGGCCCATTGAAGTTTAGACAGGCAGCCAGATGCTCTGGAAGAATTGCCAGTTTCATCCTTAGATGATGTCAAATTTCTCCTTATAGCTTGGATTCTCCTTAAGTTTACCAATTGACAAATTAGGAAGGAGCAAGTTTCCTTTTCTGATCCAAGCAAGGAACAAGAACACTTGAAAGCTCTGCACTCTATTTAAAGTCATGAGAGGGGCCTCCCTGAAGAAGGAAATTTGAGTTTTGAGAGATGACTATGATCATTGAAGGAAGGAAAAGTGCTCCAGGGCAGATTATGCACAGGATGCAGTTTGTGCAAAGGCCCAGTGCTAGCATCCAAGATGCTTGCTTCTCTCTAGAACTCTATTTTTCATTTGTGTAGCGGGAATGTCACATAATAGGAAAAAAATCTAGAGAAGTATACTAAGTTTGACTAAGATTGTCAAGGACTCTGTGCTAAAGAGCTTCATTCAATCCCTCTCACTCCACCCCCAAAGCTAATACCCTGCTATGAAATACCATGCTACGAAATGCCTAACCAACTCACTGACTGCACCTCCTTACTCCCCAAAGACTTGGATGATGGAGATAATAAGCAAAAACATGTCCTGATCCTTAAATTTTTACGTTGACAGAAGTGAGAAGATCCATCAGGGAAAGCAAGAATACCAAAGGGAAGCTTCCCTGAATAATCTAAGAATCAATGAGTGGGAAGCAGGATAAGGGACATGAGGAGGGTGTGAGGAGTCAGGGGACACTGAGGCTGGAACTGGACCTGATGTCTCGGGTGATGAAGCACTTAGTGGACCCCCCCTGGTGTCTCAGGGGCATCTTGTCCTGCTACAGAATGAGCAGCTTCACAGTGGTCTTGCTCCCAAGCCATTCACACATAACACAGCATGCTGCACATGCGCCAGGAATTACTCCGACTTAGATGTAACTAATTTAATCCTCACAGAGGCCCGTGTGGTCAGTATATCTAGTCTTCCTTCTGCATAAATGAAAAGCCTGATATATGAAAAGGTCAACAACTGGTGTGTAGTAGAGTCAGGGTTCCAATGTCGGTGCTTCTAACTTGGTTGTGCTGCCTCTTGGCTCACGCAATCATTCAACAAACCTTACCTGAGCACCTCTCCACCTGTGTGACTCTGCACCTATGCTTATCAACACAGTCCTCTCACATAGCCTGTTCTGGGGTTACTCTTTTGTACTAGTGACATCATTTTTGCCTGTCACTAAAGAGCTCACCACAACACAACCCACATTCTATATCTGCTAGAAGTCTCCAGATATTTCAGTAGACTCACCCCAGGGCTTACCTGCTTCTGGAATGCCCTCTCATGCCATCAAATTACTTTCCTCTCCCAAAGGATAAACTCAGAGCCCATTGCTCTGATCTCCAGTGCTATGTCTCTTGTTAAACAACAGAAATTCATATGCTCACAATTCTGAAGGCTATGAGTCCAAACTCAAGGTCCTCTCATAGGGTTAGTTTCCTTGGAAACATCAATCCCTGGCTTGCAAGTAGCTGCTCTTTTGCTGTGTCTCACATGTCCCTTGGTGATTGTGTGTCTCCTGATCTTCTTTTATGAGGACACCAATCAGGTCTGATTAGGGCCCACCCCCATCTGCTTCTTAAACTTAGTCACCCCTTTATAGATTTTATATCCAACTTAGGTTACATTCCAATGTCCTGGCAGCTGGGATTTCAACATATAAATTTGGAGGAAGACACAATTTGGTCTATCACAAATCTCTTTTCCCTGACCCACCTGGCTCACAGAGGAACTTGCTCCCAAAGCTGCATCTCTGAGGAGACCTCCTGTTATGGAATGCAGTGAAGCAAATTGAAGAAAAAAGAAAGCCCACTAATAGCATGGATCTTTCCCAAACTGGGGAATTTTTGTATGTTTGATTCCTAAAATGACATCCCTCTGCCTGGCTTCCACAGAACAGCCCGTATGCTGACAGCTCAAGGGGAGGCCATGGTGATAAAAGCATACAGGCCAGCCATAAATCTCCTCATGTTAATGCACTTCATTAAAACCAGCATTTTTATTACAAAGACCTGCCAAAGTGAATATTAGACAGAAATGCATGTTAAGCTGCCATTGATCTTTCTGGGTAGATTGTACATGAAAGGGTGTACTTTCTCACTCTGTTAGCTGTTCACACATAAAAGGGAAGTAAGAATCAAAAGTGGCATGCGTCATCCCTCCAATATCACTATGGCTACCCAGTGGGGCTGGGTGGGCAGAATCAGGCCAGGGATAGGAACCAGCCAAACTGCCTTCTCAAGGCTTTGCAGACTTTGGGGCATGTGGTCACTTTCTCTGCCCATTCCACTGCCTTTCCTCCATGACTGAAAAGCTACTATCAATCCAACATACTGGGATGCTGTTTCCAACCTAGGTCTTCCATTCTCTAGAGAATCTGAATTATTCCCTTCCTTAGGAACAACAACAGTTCAATCTCAAGCTTGCCCTGAACAAGGTTTCTCCCATCAAGGAGGCAGTGTTGGTTCAAAGATGAGGCGTATCGCTGGGGACCTGCTGGCAACTAGCATGTGCATATATGTTCATGTTTGTGTCACTAAAGTACACAATAACAGAAATCAGAAGCTTAACCAAAGCAAGACTAAAGCATATTTGGCAGCTGGAAAAGAAGCTGTTTGGAAAGCTTGTGTGTCTGGGGCTTCCTGTGCCTGTGATGGAGCTACGGCTTCCCATCAGACCGCCAGTCAGGTGATCCTCAGTAGGATTCCTGTCTGCAGGGACCTCACGACTCAAGAGGAGCGATTGGAGCTTAAGTGCTAAAGGTTAATGCTACCCAAATAAAGTCTTCCAGGACCACTGCTTATTTCAAAACCATTTCCTCTTCAATCACTACAATATTCTCTACTTGTACTGGAAATCCTTTTATCCTTATATGCCATCTTCTATTTCCATGTAACCTTCCAAAGCCGGCTGTTTCTACCCATTGGGCACAGAGATAGGCTTGAGATAAATCACAGCAGGTCCTACCACTGCTAGTTTAGAAGGGCAGATGATGAAAGTAGTTTGCTGTCAGATAAACCTGAGAACAGTAGATGTTAGGCATTGAAGAATCAGGCACCCAAGTGGAATTCAGGCCACTACCCACCCTCTTCCTTGACAATTTCACTCCTTCCTGACTTAGAATTTCCTACAATCATTGCAAATCTACTTTCAATGCCAATTAATCCACACAGTCACAAGTACACACGAACATGACTACTAGAACTGTCAAGAACCCCCAATATAGATTTTTACAATTGGCAAAGCAACAAGTGTGAAGATTAGTAAAGAAGTCTGTAAATAAGCTCATTACTCAGAACGATCTATTAACCACACTCTCATCGTGACTTGTAAGACAGTTCTTCTATTTTACTAATTGTAGTGTATTTATTGCCTCTCTCTCTCTTTGGTGCTTAATTCTGAGGTTCCAAACAGGAGCATTGACCTCCTCATCTTGGTGGTACAGCTAGGTCTTTTGTCCACATCTTCCTACCAACACAAATCCCTGGGACATCCATCCATCACCTTTCTCCTCACTTTACCTGGCTCGCTGCAACCCTCGATAGCTCTAACTTCTTATTCAAGTGTTGACCTTAGGCACTAAGCTCCCATCTTGTGCCCATCCCTCTGCCAAATTTTCAGCCAACAGAATGCCAGGCATACCATCCACCTCAAGACCCAGAAGATCATGGAGAAACAAATGAATAAGCCATCCCAAAGCACAGAGATTCATCCTGTGTTGGAGGAAAGTTTGGGAATATCCAAAGAGTCCAGGGAAGATACGTTTCTTCTGACTTCTGCTACATTGTTTTGGGCTGATGCTTTTTCAGCCCTTCTATTTCTCTTGCTCTTCTCTATCTATACAAACTGTCATCTTCTGCCATCCCTTTGAGTGCTAATGACTTCACCCCTGCTTTATATATCACCTATTTTTTTCACTCTCTATACTTTATTTGATCTAGTCCACTCCTCAAAATTTGACTATCACATTTGTACTGCTGCCTCTTAAGTCTGAGCTGGAGCTCCAGAGTCATAAAACAGTTGCTTCTTAGATTTCTTAATAAATGCTCGAATGCAACATATCAAACACTGAACTCATTTGCTTTACTCCTACCTTTCCAATTACTCCTTCTCACAGTTTGTTTTCACATTAATCATACCACCATCCTGGTTATAAATCTCCCTGCCATCTTTGTCTTTCCTCTACCGGCCCATCTAGTGATTGTTATTGTGTATTTTCCCTATAAACAGTCGCTGTATTCATTTTTCTAAATCACTCACCAGGCAACAGCTGATGCCCTTATTCAGCAGCTTGTGCTTGGATCACTGCAGTAGCCTCCAGCTGGTCTTTGTGCTTTCAGCCTCAGTATCCCTTCAATCCAAGCCATTCACTACACTGACACAGACAAAAGAGTAACCTCAAGTCTAGAATGTAGGTCTCTCATTTTTAAGACATTAGATGATTCTATTTCTTCTAGGACCTTGCCTGGGCTCCTTCACTTGTCTTTGGACAACATTCATGGTTTGATTCTAAATAATCTTTTTTCTGTCATTTTTCTATAGTTAACAATGAGCTCCAAGGTCCAGCTGCAAGTGGCCAGATTAGTCTTCTCATGTATCATGCATCATAGTGCCTCCATGTCTTCCTGTGTCCTTTCTCACCAGCTGGAAAGCCCTCCCACATTCCGAACTCAGCTCCCTGCTTGGTGAATTTCGACTCATTCTTTCGGGTCAAGTTCTAAACTCTGCTGTGCTGTAAATCTTTTCTGACTAAATCACACATCCTTAGTTGTCTTTGGGGTTATGTTCTTGTGGCAATAAGGCCACAGTGGTAGTTTTCCATTGGAATGTCTCCTTGAAATCTGAGACTATGCCTCATGTGTTGTTGAAGCCCGCAGAAAATGTCTCAGAAAACCAAATGCATGGCTGGAAATGTGGATTAGCGGTAGAGTGCTTGCCTAGCATGCATGAAGCCCTGGGTTTGATTCGTCAGTACCACATAAACAGAAAAAGCCAGAAGTGGTGCTGGTAGAGTGCTAACATTGAATGGTAGAGTGCTAACATTGAGCACAGAGAGGCTCAGGGACAGTGCTCAGGCCCTGAGTTCAAGCACCAGGACTGGCAAAAAAAAAAAAAATCCAAAAGACAAATGCATATCTTACATCCATCCTGCTGTAGTCCCACTCTCACAAGTGTTTTGACTCAACAAAGCTCACATTTGAGCATAAAGTCTTCCTGCATCAGCCATAAGCACAAAAGCCAAGAAAGAGCATTAAGCCCTGAGTTCAAGCCTTAGTATTGGTGTGTGTGTGTGTGTGTGTGTGTGTGTGTTTGTGTGTCTATGGGCACGTTGCACATGAGCACACACACATACACAAGATGAAAGAGGGATTCAAATCCCTATCTATACCTTCATTCCATGCCCTTCCCCCACACCATGCTTTCTCCTTCACTCAAGCAGCAATGACAAACTCACATGCCCTAGGAAGGAAAGGAGGTATCCTACCCCTATTCCCCAGATCAATCTATTCCATGCCACTCCTCTAGTTGTTCCTTCTGCCCTGCAAACTTCTCTCTTGGGCTTTGCACATCTGCAGGCACGAAGCTGAGCACACGCTTGCTCTGCTGCTATATCATATTGCAAACTTCTATCTAATTTGCCGTTCCCTCTCTCCCTAAGGACACATTTATGTTAGTACTTTAAAGACAAGCTCCTCTCTACGAAGCAGGCACGAATTCATTTTTCACTAGCATTCACATTATAGGAAATGCAGTGCTTTATATATTAACGAGTAATTTTCTTTGCCCAATGCAGTTCAAAATTCAATAAATGCTATTTAAGCCTAATTCTCCCACTTGCAGGTCAGAGAGCAGCCTTGTGGGGATGGAGAGAAAATGCCCACATATTTCCCTTTTCTCTTCCTTCTTTGCACCCTCTGTCCCTTCAGTGTTAATATCAGTGTGAACCAGGTGACCAGCACTAGCATTGACAAGTCAGCAATGATTTCATGCCCCAGGGTCAAAGTGACCTCTTCTCACAACTCTAAAAGACTCACAGCTGTCTCTCATGATTATCTCCATGCTCCTTAGCCCAACAAACATCTCGGCAATGGGCTGAAATCCTGCTGAGATTAAGACAACTTCTCTGGGTTAAGTATTACTTAATTCTTCTGTTCTCTTTTATACAAACCCTCTATGGAGTTGCTTATCCCGCAACTTCCTTGTGTTATTGTTTTTGGCAAACCTGGTCAAACTTTTCATTTGAACAATGTTTGAAGAGGTTAAGGAGAAAAAGGGAGCAGGAGATAAACAGTTCTGTGTTTATCATGCTTCCAAGGCTGACCTTTGCTAATGGAGCCGGGAATGCAGTAGGGACAGCAAGAGGCTGCCTCTGGCCCCAAATCAAGGAGACTAGACATTACCCTTTAGACAGACCATATTTGCCCAGCTCTGATTGCAAGTCTCTACATTTAAAAATAGGAATCCAGGCCTGCTCTCTGTAAAGAATAATAATTCAGTAAAATCTCAATTAACACCAACTCATAAATCACATTTAATGTTGCCCTGATGGGTCGAATTTAATATGCAAGACCTATTAATCATTTTGCCAGTCCCTGGTATCCTCTCCTTCCCCCTTCTGAGGATTCAGGGGAGAAGGCCTAGTTTATCCTACCTCTGCTACAATTTGATTAGGCCTCAGAGAGCAGGAGCCACAAGTGTTTGGGACTGTGCCATGTCCCAAGTGACTTGGTGACTTGGGCACTATTACAATCTCAAGAAGAGAAAAGAACACCATCTTCCAAATGAGCTCCTTCATCTGTGGTGTGAAAGAACATACCTTGATGGGGTATGTGGGGATGAGGGTGTAATATATAGATGAAGCCACAGGAACTCAAAGTATAGTTTAAAGGTCAAACACATTCTCCACAAGCTTAAACAAATAGCAGATAGTCCTTCTGATTATGGTCTTTCTGAACATCAAGGATCTGGAGGGGATGACAATTAATAAATAGACATAAGGAAAACCAGTGATGGAATGTCTCCACATAGAGAATAAGCAAACATTGCTCAGACCAGGAAAATAGGGCCTGTGATTAGAAGAGCCTAATAAACTGGGCAGAGATTTGAGGCCAGGACTTCTTGTTCTGGGAGAGTCAGTAGCTTCAAGCCTGAAACACTGGGACAGAGCACACAGTTCTGCTGGGGAAATGGAGTTCCTGCAGACTTATATAGTTGAAACAGCACAAGTGACCCACTGGGGAAAGTCAGATCTGAGGCATCAGAGGATGCTAACAGCCAAGTCAGTGACTGTCAGAAAAGCTGAGGCTGAAGGATGATTGGGTTTGAACAGAGATTGTCTGGATTCCCAGCATTGCAGCCCCTGGACCAGCCACATCATTGCTCTGAGTCTCATTGCTCTATCTTATAAAATGGCTTCCTGATATTTAATTCACAGGATTGTTTTGAGAATTAAAGGAGAGGCATAGTAGATTGAGTATCATACCTGCCTGTGATATACTCAATGAACATACTAGTATAGTAAAAGGAAGGACATTTCTATGGAGTAAGTCCACAGGACAAGAGGCAAAACTAAGCTCCTGGTGCAGGCCTAGGTCTAAGTTGGTAAAGCAGGGTTGGGGTATGAAAATGTGAGAGTTGGCAGAGAGCTAGATATCTTAGCTATCCTACAAGCCTTTGGAAAACCAACATGGTTATATCAGTAAGCCAGTGCTTACAAATGAATAGGGCTTAAGGATCCAGAGGTAGGGGGTATTAGCAGATTTTCACACCAGGTATGCAAGCAGTGGGCAGAGATGGCTTCAGAATAGAGTCTTGAGGTTGCAGGCAAGGTTGTACAGGGATAGGGTAAGATGGAGCTTTTGGATACTTCTTTCATCCCTCTCCCTTTCTTCTTCCTAGTTTCTTTGCATGTATATTTCTAGGTCCTCTATTAGTTTACCAGGCATTAGAAGCCTGATATTAGGAGTCTGCATGGAGCTGCACCCGCAGAGATGAAGAAACTTAAGAAAGCCTCACAAACTCTAAGGGGTAAAACAAGGACCTTGCTACTCTTGAAAGATTCATTTAAATAAATCTCATGTGGACTGTTGGCTGCTTCATAATCAATATGCATTTGTCTTCAACTCATTTTGTGCAGTTTACTGGCACAATATAATAGCTGGCACTTGTCAAGCAGGTATAATAGTGCAGGCACTAAACAAAACATTGCCAAGGGTTGTTTTTTTTCAACCCTTCCCTAACTAGGAGCTTCAGGAGCATTATTTTCCTGTTTTATAGATCTGGAAACTGAGGTAAAAAGAAGTACCCAAGATTTTACAGTAAGTAAATAGTAGAGCTGTGGTTTCAATCAATGGCAGATAAGCTGTTAAAGGATGGGTGTAATCAGATGTCCACCTAGAGCCTGTGGGCTCCTGCTCCTTCCTCCTTTCTCCAGGATGCTTTCCAGCCACATGAGCCTGAGAATTTTCAAGTTTTATCTACCATTATAAGCATTGAAGCAAATAACCGAGTGTGGCTTTCCAGGCCTTCCTGGATTCAGTGCCCACATAGGTAAACACAGGTCTCTCCTCCATCCCTATCCAGAAATGCCAGGTCCTCTTTCTAGGAGCCAACTAGTAGCTACTAGCCTCTAGCCTTGTATTTGAATAATTCATTTTGTTTTCAGTGTCCTTCGCATGGCACTAGAACAGAAGACAAAATAAGTAAGTCAACCGAGAGGGGGAAAGACAATGAAAAACAAATGTTCTCTGTGATAGTGTTTTCTAGCTAGTGCTAATACAGATCTAAGGTCCTGGAAGGTCCTAAATAGGCTATATTTCTGCTCTAAAAATGATCTCAGGTCATATGAGCTGAGCTGTTCCCAACATCTGCTCAGCCTATCACAGAAGAATGCTCTAAGCCACAATCTACCCAGGTGCTGGAGCACCTCTGTTCAAGTAAAGTAGCTTCTCCAGCGACCCCTGATTTTCTCATTGCTTAACCCTGCTTATCCACTTCTTCTGGTCCTTTAGTCAATTTCTCATCTTCTGTAGAGCTGGTGGTATCTCCTATCTTTTATCATCCACCATCTTTGTAAATGGGCTTCTCATTCTTCTTCAGGATTGTTCACATTTTACTCAATACTTTAATTCTTGATAGTGGATTTGTGAAGTACTGTGGCTGATAGGACAAAGGTTCACCTATGTCTGTTTAACCTGTTGGACAAAATGGATTTGTCCCTCATTCAGAAGAGCTGAATTCACTGCAATCGGAGTTTATCTTGTCATCAAGTAAGTCTTTTCCTTGATTATTCCCCTTTGAGTTCAAGCTTTTTTTATTAACTGCTGGGTAAGAAAGCTTTGTGAGAATCAAGGGACCAACTTTTCAGAATTAACAGGGCATGTGATACTTTTAATTATTTTTGCTGCTGGTCCTGGAGCTTGAAGCCAGGGCCTGGGTACCGTCCCTGAACTTTTGTTTTGTTTTGTTTTTGTTTGTTTAAGGCTAGAGCTCTAACACTTGAGCCACAAGTCTACTTCTAACTTTTTCCATGCTTAATTGGAGATAAGTCTTATGGACTTTCCTACCTAGGCTGGCTTCAACCATGATCCTCAGATCTTAGCCCCATGAATATTTAGGATTGCAAGTATGAACCACCAATACCTAGCTTTATGTATGTCAGTAGTGAGGATTCAGGAATCCTGGGGCAGGTCAAGCCAGAGAAGGAATGGCATTTCCCCCTCTCTTAGTTTCTCTCTGCTTTCTTTTTCTACACTTCTGATTATGTAGCCAACATCATTGGAGAGCATATAGTCTGTGATTATCCACCAACAACCTTCTTTTAAATAGAATCCCAATTTGTTTCAACTGTGTGATGACAGTTTAGAAGGAGGTCGGGCCCTATTACAGCCCCTGGTAGAGAAAGAGAAATATAAACATTGTAGGTACCTTTGTAGGTAATGGTCATAGAAATGCACACATGACACAATTTTGGCCAGTGAGCTATAAGAAAACATTATGGAGAAGCATCACTTTTAAAGAAGATAAAAAAGAAGACAATCAGGCACCAGTGGCTCACCCCTACTCAGGAGGTTGAGATATGAGGATCACAGTTCAAAGCCAACCCAGACAGAAAAGTCCCCATGAGACTTATCTCCAATTAACCACTCAAAAACTGAAAGTGGTGCTGTGGCTCAAGTGGTAGAACACTAGCCTTGAGCACAAAGAGGCTCAGGGACAATGCCTAGGCCCTGAATTCAAGCACCCTAATAACCACCACCAACAAAGACAAAGCTTCTCTTGCTTACTTACACACTTTGACATTGCTAAGTAAGGAGGTAATAACTGAAACTGTGGCAACTAACTGGGGATCAGAAGGAGTCTAAGCTGAGAACAAAAGTCAACATAAGGGGAACATCAGTACAAGAAGACAGAACTAACCTTGATGGTACATGGAAGGGCTTAATGAACTGGCTTCGTCCATGATTTGGCTAGGCAATACATGAACTTACAGATATTGTGGAAGGATGGCAGAAAAAGAAAAGCTGAAGTACAGTGTAGCAAGCAGATACTTAGTAGAGTTTAAGGTTAAAACCAGAGGCTGTGCTCTCTCTCAACACAGAGGAGTTGGGAAATCCTAGTAGAGCCGCCAAGTGAGCTGTGTAAGTAAATCTAGTGCTGTCCTCTCTAGGACTTTTGCTTTGCACTCCAGACTCTCCGTTTGTGAAAATAAATATGAAATCTTTTAGGGCAGAGTTGTTCTAGTGCAATTCAGCCAACACTGCCCTTCTTCCCTGGCTCCAATCTGAATGTTAGTTTTGGCCTGCTCCCTGTGCTAATAAAAAATAGAACCCAACTCTGCATTCTGCAGAAGCAATTTCTAAAACAGCTTATCACTACATCAAAAAGTATAAAAACTACTTCATTGACCAAACAAATTTTAACCTCTCCAAAACCCATAGCAGGTACAACCTCCCGTCTCTCCCTGATGTCCCTTTCAGCCATTGCTCAGCAGGTTCTCTGACCACCTGTTTAGCTCTTGTGGTCATTGTTAACTTTTGGTAGGAGTGGTGTGATTTTCATGTCATGGAATTCACCCTGTCAGTACCCATTAACTGATATTTAAGGCGGCCTGGAGAACAGTCCCATCTTTAACCATCATTTCAATTCTAGAACTGGTTTCCAATGAACCCAAATATTGAGACTGCTTGTAGTAGTGTAGAATCCAAATACACAAAATTAGCAAGGATCAGATCTCAGAGTGTCATTTGCTGCCAAATAAGAATTCCGGAGATATCCTGTGTATGTTATTAAATTGTGCATAATGATAGTGTGTGTCTAGAAACCAGTGTTCACGGATGAGTACATCTCTGTCGACCAGGCTATGACAGCTTGTTTGAACCAAGAAGCACATTTTGATTTTTTTCCCCTTGCCCATTATCAAGATGTTTCCAGTGTTCATGCAGAGTGCAAGGGGACAGACCCCTTGCTTTGTCACTTCTTCCTTCTTTAAGTTCTTTCTTTATACACGGTATCAAGCCACACCCCTCTTGTTATTGAGCTGTCCACACACCAAATTAGTTGCAGATGGTCTCTGGCAGCCTGCTACAGGTAAGTAAATAACTCCATAAAGGACTGGGAGTGAACAGGTTTTGTAGGAGGATGTGATGAGGGCAGCTGGCCATTCTGTGGCTACCTAGAAAGTCTCAGGGTCTGGGATAGTGCTTTCCAACAAAAATCTCATTTAGTTCTCCATGCCATCATACATAGTATGATTGCCAGCTGCCTGTCTCAGATCTAGAAATGAGGGTCTTGGAGACATGAAAGCAGCTTGCCCAGGTCATGCTGTTATTAAGATGACAGGGTCTAGGGTTCAAATGATGCTCACTTCAATGCCAAGTCCTCACTCTGCCTGGCATACCTCCCTGCAAACAACTGAGAAGGAAAAGCAAGAGTAAAGATGAAAAGAAGGCCCAGGTAAGGAGAAGAAAAAATAAGTAGCACAAGGCAGAAGGCCATTAAAAACCCATAGAGGACCGGGTGCCACTGGCTCATGCTTATAATTCTAGCTACTTAGGAGACAGAGATCTGAGGGTCAAGGTTTGAATACAACCTGGGCAGGAAAGCCCATGAGACTATTATCTCTAACTAGCTAACAAAAAGCCAGAAGTGGAGGTGTGGCTCAAGTGGTAGAGAACAAGCCTTCAGGAAGAAAAAAAAAACAAAAACAAACTCAGAGACCAGTCCCAGGCCCTTGAGTTTAAGCCCAAGAAACAGAACCCAAAAATTAAAAAAAATTAAAAAAATCCATAGAGATAGGAAATATCTCACTTAAGAATTTTTAAAAGACAGAAAATAGAAAATTAGAACTGGGCACCGGTGGCTCATACCTGTAATCCTAGCTACTGAGGAGGCTGAGATCTGTAGATCGCAGTTCAAATCCAGCCCAAGCAGGAAAATCAGTGAGACTCTTATTTCCAATTAATCACCAGAAAACTAGACATGGCACTACGGCTCAAGTGGTAGAGCACTAACCTTGAGCTGAAGAGCTTCAGGATAGTGCCTGGGCCCAGAGTTCAAGCTCCACAACCGACAAAAAAAAAAAAAAAAAAAATTAGAAGTAGTAGCAGTAAGCATCTCAAAATACAAAAAAGTAAGATTTCCCAAGATATGTTGCAGAAAGACTCTAAATAAACAAGGGACATACAGAGAGGTTGGGAAATGAAATATAAGGTAGAAGTACAAGCCAAGTCTGATGGCTTATGCTTGTTGTCCTCGCTAGTCAGGAGGGTAAGATGAGGAGGATCACAGTTCAAGGCCAGCCTAGGCAAAAAGTTTGTGAGAGTCCCCCTATATGAACCAATAGCTGGGCACAGTGGTGTAGTGCTATCATCTCAGTTACAACAGGATATGTAAACAGGGCGATCATGGTCTAGGCTGGCCCAAATCCAGGGTGTACCAGGTAAGAAATAAGACCCTATATCTCCAAAAGAACCAGAGCAAAAAGGGTATAAAGGCATGGCTAAAGTGGCACAGTGATTGCCTAGCAAATATGTAGCCTTGCATTCACTCCACCCCCAGTACCACCTTCTCCCCAAAAAGAGACAAATGGGAAAAAAGTAAAGAAGTAGAAATTTCATTATCTGTTATTTTATGAAAAGTCTCTTCTAGCTTCTTTGAGTGGAGAATCAAAAAAAGACCCTGTGACAGAACCACAGTTTAGCTCGGGCATTAATGTTGTCTAGTCTTTGTGAAAGCAAATCTAATATTTAAAATTGTAGACAGCCTCTCACCTCTCAGAGTGATTCCTTAAATCTAAAGGTGAACCAGGGGAAATAAAACATTTTCCTGGGAGCAAAAACTGTGCCTCCTGTGACGTAAATTACATCTTCCTGGACACTGAGCACTATAAATCTTAGTCCCAGCAAATTGTAACCACTGACTGCCAAGAACCCCAACTAGAGGCCAGTGGCTAAAAGAGGCCCTGGATCACGATTCTCCAAAATTGCAGACCCCCAAGGTGTGCAAGTCTCTTCCTGGGGTTCCCAGATTGCCTCATCCTTCCGTTTGGGACCAGAGAAAAGTGATTTCTGAAGATTTGGGTGATTTGTTTTTCACTGAAGCAAAAGAGAACAAACTAAACAGCAGAAATCATTCTCTGTTAGGGATGACCCATGCAAGCCTGTGTCCATGCATGTGCACATGTATGCGTGTCTATGTGCACACACGTGTGTGTGAATGTGTGTAGACATCATGCATATCCGGGGGTGATGTTTTTATGCATGTGTGCACATGCATGGATATGACTGGATAAAGCACTCTTTGTGTGAGTGTGTGCATGCAAGTGTTACTTGCACATGAATGTGTGTGAAGGAGGTGTGCCCCACTTTACCCTTTACACACATTGCAAGGTCTTACACTCAGGTCTCTGTCGCAGCTTCTCTACAGTAGCAATCTTGATTAGTGGGAGTACTGAACTTGGCATCAGCAAACCTAACCAGAGACTCTTAACTCTCTTTTGTGCTACTCTAGACTGACAAGTTATCATAGTAATCCTAACCTCAGTGTTCACACCTATCAAATAGTATAACAATCCTGCCCCATTCTTGTGAGGTTCAAATTCTCAACCATTTCTCATTGTTTTAGAGGAAAAAATGAAAAGTTATTAGGTGATAGACAAACCACTAATACTTCCTCAGGAGCCCATTATTTGCCTTCTTGAGATCAAATGTCTGACTAGTAGATGGAGAACCTCAGAGAACGGGGGAGTTCTCTGATATACTGAGGCCGTTTCCTTTTCCATGGGAGCTAGGACCATTCCATGGTCTTTGGAGAAGACCACCTCCCAGGAACGCTCATGTGCACATATATGTTCGTTTTTTTAGTAGAATGGGACTCTTGGGCTGGTTCTGATGTTAAAACAAAGTAGCTAGTGCAAGGCACTACAAAGTACTACTGTTTCCCTAACCATCTGAGTCCTGGTCTCGACATGTGTCATCTTTTCTTCTTCCTTCTAATTTTTTTATTGTCTTTAAGTAGTTGTACAACACAGTTTCATTTAACAAAACAATTTATGAATATATCTTGATCAATGTCACCCCTTTCAATTTTCTCACCTATCCCTTCCTTACCCATCCCTTCCCTCAGTCTTAATTTTGTAGCACATACATTGGATTTTTGACTGAATTTTCCCCTTCTTCTTTTCCTGGTGTTTTATCTTGCTGAACTCTGACTTTGATTTTGTAAGGAGTTATACTACATTCCTGGTCCCTTATGTGAGACAAAGGATAATACATGTTTGCCCTTATATGTGGAAGCTAGATTTGGCTTATAAATTTCAGGCATATGTGGTCTTGTTGCCCATTTGTAAACTAGCCCTGAGCTAAACAACCCTTCCTCTATGCCCATCTTCTGCCTACCTTCCACACACCTGTGGCAAGCCAAAAGCTCCCTACCTCTAGCTCAAGGGAAAAAGCCAGATTAACCTTTCTGACATGACAGCAAATGTTAACAGTCCAACTTGCCTTTTATAATGCCAATCCAGCCACTAGTCAGTCACTGTCTGTTAGAAATACAGACAATATATGTCAAAACTCACCCGCACATGCTGAATCGGAAAAGAGCAGTTATTACTGCAAACTCTAGATACATTATTTATCAAATGAACTCTCTGCAGCAGGACTGCAATTCATTTCTACTTTCTTCCTTTCTCTGACTCCTGTTCTTCCATTTCAATAGGAGATGAAAGAAACCATTTATAGAATCTTTCTGGACAATACTCGTGCAACAGAATTCCCAGCTAGGATTTGAAGTAAGCACTGTCTAGTGCTGGAACCAAGTGGGAGAAGACTAGCCCCTGCCTGTGCATCCTTCCCAGGCCCCCTCTTCCTTATGGAACTATAACAACTACTTCTCCCTTTAGCTCTCCATGTGCACTTGAGATGAGAATCTTTGCTCAGAATAGGACAAACAACTTTTCAATCTATTTTCTGTTATCACAAGGTACGAGACTTATTCTTTACAAGTCTGTTTTGCGTCAAGGTTAGTTCCTACTTGTCCTCACATAACAAAAAGAAGAACTAAATATCCAAGTTGGTTTGGACTGGTATAAGCCTAAAGTAAAGACCATTGATTTTCAACACCTTGTTGGCTCAAAGTTAGGAGCTTTGCTGGGTAGAAATGGTGGTGGCAACAACTTTGGTAGGAAGGTTGGGAGGAAGGGATGATGGATTATGTGGTGGTGGTGGTAGTGGTGATAGAGGTGGTGACAATGATGTTAGTTGGGATGATTGTGGGCCTGGTGGTTAGTACGATGCTGGTGATTGTGTAGTAGTGTACTATAATAGAGGGTGATAATATAATCTGTATATTGAAGACAAGTTTCCTTAAAGATGAGGGCACTTTTAAAAGCAAATACAGTCACTTCTATTTCAAGTCAAACTTCTAAGAATGCCTTTAAATTTCTGTTCCATCTGTGTACTCAGAGTAGAGGTTTACACAATAAAAGTTTTATTTCCAAGGGACTGCCTGGCAATCTACCAGTCCCTTAAGTGCTTTCTTGACTTAGGGATTAGGTGTCCTAAACATCTCCCCAAAAGCTAAGTCCTGCATGCTTTAGACTCCAGGTGTAGCATGGATCCACATCTCTGGCCCACAGGGACTTCCTCCTCAAAGCCTGTTTATTGGGATTAGCTCATTTATCACCTTAATTATTATTTATTTAAACTTGTATATGTGTGGCTACCCCATAAAGATCAGAGAGTCATTGAAAGTAGGTGTCTGTCTTGTATTTTTAAAATCTCATGCCCTTTAAATAAATACCAGGATGAATGGATGGGTAGATGGATGGATGGGTAGGTGAATGGATGGGTAGATGGAGGGATAGGTAGATGGATGGATGAATGGATATATGGCACTGCCATTCTTCTCATCAAAATGCATGGCATATGATACCTGCAATAGTCAAGAAATTAGACTTAGCCTAAGATCTTAGGCATTGAAAGAAAGAAGGAAGGTAATTATAACTACTCCTACTGTAACTCACTGGGACTTTATTGAGCTTTGCTCCAGGGTCTGTTCTGATCACTTTATTTTTACCATCAATCTAGATGGTCTTAGTTCTCCACTATAGAGATGGAAAAGCTAGGATCAGAGATTGTGAGCAATTTGCAGTAGTCTCATGATCAAAAATACGAAATTTGGATATACATAGTAGGCTCAAATCCTAACTATTATTTGGCAGTTTCATGAAATTTATTAAAAATTAGTTCTTGTCTCTGCAATTTAGTCTCTTCATCTGAAAAGTGAGGGAATAACGCTGAATTGTTCAAGGAGGGATTAAAGAAGGAAAACTTTTCTTACACAATCGGAAATCATTAGAAAGGATAATTAATGTGCTGGATGTTGGCGGTGGATCCCTATAATCCTAACTACTTAGGAGACTGAGATCCAGAGGAATGAGATTCAAAGCTAGCCCAGGTAGAAAATGTCTAAGAGACTCCCATCTCCAGTTAACCAGCAAAAAAAAAGTTGTGTTTGAGTTAAGGCTCTAGTGCTGAGCAAAACTTTCAAGCAAAAGAGAGAGGCCCTAGTACTGGCATATAAAAATTTATAATTAATGGGATATTGTTATAATTCTGTTCAGACCTGCATGCATATCTGTGTTTCTTGCCCAAGACCAAAAATAAAGTATTCACTAAATAGTAGCTCTTTCTTTTTCTTTCCTCCTTTTTTTCTGCTTAAGAGCTTCTGGTTTTGTAGTGATGAAAACAGGCTTGATTACAGGTCAGACTGGAAAGCCCATGAGCTCACACATTACACGTGCAGCCTCAAAACTGAGCTGTTCCTCTGTGCTCAGGAAGCGAGTCAGAGGATGGCTCCAAGGAGAAGGTGCCACATGCCCACCTCAGGCAGGCTGGTTTGGTCAAATGGTTCACTCAGCCACAATTCAATGTCTTACCCCACCATCCATCTGCCTATGACCCATAGCAACTGCCTGAAATGCCACTACTGTCTCTCATAGTGCTAGGATTGCTTTCTGTGTGAATGGAGTCTCTTTCGGTGCACCCATATAGAACCTCTCACTTCTACCAGGAGTGGGCTGTCCAGGCTTTCCTAACCATCCAAGGGCCCATGTGTGGCAGCTCTGTGGAATATTTCTTCTCTGCTACTCTACCCAACTGCTAAAAATTAATTTCACTCTGGCAGGGGAAAAGTTAATACAAGTTTATTTTTAATGTATGAGGAACCTTAACAGGATTTAAAGTTAATGCTTCAGAAATGGGAAGGAGTACTGACAATTTATCTACCAGAATCTGCAGACTTTAGTAGGGAGCTAAAGAAATGGAAAAAGTATTGTTTTGGCAGCTAAAGGCAGGATTGAAATGCCCCCCACAGCTATAGGGAAAAAAATCCCAATAGTCTGCCAACTCAAGAAATTGACTCATAAATTGCCCCAAACCTCAGTTTCCCCATATTACTTTGACCTCCCGTTTTCTTTACTACTCAGAAAATATATCATTTCAATTTTTTAAGCTATTATAGGGCTTGTCACTTAGAATCATAGAATTTTAGAGCTGATTTCTTCCAGCTATAATAATTTATGACACGAAGCAATGTGGAGGGAAAGTTTATAACAGAAAATTGTACTGAACACAGGTCATACATTATGGTTTAGACATAGCTCGTGGCTGTTTTCAAAAGCTAACTTTCAAAAATCATGTATGTTAAACATTCTTCAGTACACTTAGACCCAATTGCCTGAACTATGTAATGATAGACTATATTTCAATAAGACCATTAACTGCTTTTACTTAGGAAAGCTTTCACCAGATACTTACTAAGAATCTACTACATGTCAGGCACTGATGTAGGCATGGAGGGAGGGATACAGCAGCAAATAAAACAGGAAAGGATTGTTGCTCTATAGTGGCACATGCCTGTAATCCCAGCACATGGGAGCTGGAGGCAAGCTAGTGAGTTCAAAAGCCAGCCTGGGCTATATAGGTACATCCTTTCTCTAAACACCAAAGAAAAAATATCCTTGCCTTTAGAAAAGTTGCACTCTAGTGAGGGAAGAGAGAACTATTAACAAAATAAATAGCTTTATAGCATATTATAAGGTGGTAAGTGCCACGAAGAAAATCAAAGAAAAGAAGCAGAAAAAGCAATTGATAGAGTCCATTTCACACAGCCGGGTCAGAAGAGCCTTGCAAAGAACTTACATTGAACAGGACTGCAAGGAAATGAGGGAATGAGCCATGCACTCTCCAGGGACAGGGACCCTGAGGCAGAGGCATCTGGAGCTGCAATAAGGCTGAGATGGGACCTTGCCTAGTATATTCAAGCATCATCAGGAGAGCAATGTGGCCAGACAGGTAAGTAAGGTGAGTGTACATGAGCACATGGGATGAAGCAAGAGGAGATGTGATCGAGAAGATATTACAGGCCTTAGAGGTGGTTCAAGTAGAGTGTCCACATACCTTGATTGCCTAAAACAGTCCATAATTAGGCCGGATATCCTGGAGGAATATTAATAGTGCCCCTATTCACTCTCAAAGTGCCCCAGTTTGGATGATAAATTATATGATCACTCTACTTAGGAGCCACCTTAGAATTTTGGCTTTTTTCTCTGAACAGCATGGGAAGCATAGGAATTGGACCCAGTGTTCTCTTTGAATACTCTGTTCAGAAGTTCTGGTGGGAGAAGGAAAGCTCGCACTGTTGCCTCTGTTCCTATAACCTCATTCTTCCATTTGTCTGGATGGTGACTTTCAAACAACTTAGCTGCTGTTTCATAGTCTGATTTAAACACCTCTTTCTGAAACTTTCCTGTCCCAGCCCCATCATTCCAAATCCTGACAAAATTAAAGAATGCCTTGATTGATTTTTTGGCATATCATTTTCAAACTTATTATGATGTTTACACAATTTAGTTATTAGTCACTGTGCAAGCTTCTGCTAGGCAGGAATGATCTTCCCTGAATGGAAACATCACAATTAATTGAAGTTCTAATGTAAGTCAGAGGCTGTGAAACTGTTTTTTATTTTCCACTGAATATTCACATTAATCCTAAGGAATATAATATTGGCCTTATTCTGATTGCCGGTGTAAAAAACTCCAGTATAAAAAATCCTGAGCTCCTCTATGACCCAGCAGCCCTGCTTTGGGGCATATACCCAAAGGATTACAAACAAGACCACACTAAAGCTACCAGCTAACCATGTTCATCGCAGCAAAATCTACCATTGCTAAAATATGGAACCAACCCAGATGCCCCTCAGTAGATGAATGGATCAAGAAAATGTGATACATATACACAATGGAATTCTCTGCTTCCATCAGAAAGAATGGGATACACTTGGAAAAAAATCATATTAAATGAAGTGAGCTAGACCCAAAGAAACCTAGACTCTATGGTCTCCCTCCCCCTAGGTAATAATTAGTACATGTCCAGGATAGTGCCAGCAGAAGATCACAGTAGCTCAATAGCTATGTACATATGAACACATAAGATGAGGGTAAGCAAAGTGAACTCCAAGTTATGGAAATAAATGGTTTATCATTTTTGTCCATTTTCATGTACCATGTGAAACTACCCCTTTTTCTTTTGTCTTTTTTCCTCAAGGGTTTATACTTGATGTCACTGATTTTGGTACCCTGGGTATTGTATATACATTTATCAGACTAGGGAAGGGAAGGGGAACATCAAAATGGAGAGACAATGGGTAAAAGTCAAGCCAATGCAACAGCAGTACTTACAAGACTATACACTGTAAACCAATTGTACAACTTGGTGGGGAGGAGGGAAGTGGGGAGGAGGAAAGGTGGGAGAAAAATGAGGGAGGAGGTAACAAATTTGGTAAAAAAAAATAGATATATATATATATACATATATATATATACTTGTTGGCTTACATATGAAACTGTAACCCTTCTGTATATCACTTTGACAATAAATTAATTAATTTAAAAAATCCTCCCCAATTTCAGTGGTATACATTAACAGCTATTCCATCTTGCCCACAGAGTTTGTGGGTGGAGAATTTTAACAAAGCCCAACAGGCTGAGCAGTGGAATGGCAGGAGGCAGGAAGTTCCAGGCCTGGAGAAGCCATTTCCAAGATGGCTTTTTCCCTGCATGTCTGGGATGACTGTGGCTGGAGTTTTACCAGAGCCCCTACAATAGCCTCCTGAGCATGGTGGCTTATGTGATGGTTCAGTGTTACATAGAATGAGGATCCTCCCTGGGAACGTATCCAAAATCACATAACAAAACTTGCTGAACTCAGTCTCAAACTGATGTCTGATGCAAAGCACATGTTCATTTCTACCTTGTTGAGCATATCTGCTGAGGGGAAATAAGAATGTCTCCACTCTTGAGTCTAGCATAGAGTTTGGTACACTATGAATGAATCTGTGAACTAAAGAATGCAGTATGACCAGTAGCTCTTTAGAATTTTCGGACTTCTCTCTGTAATCTAAGTGATTGTAATGATGGGCAAATGTTCACATTGTGGCACGAAACATAGAGAACTTTTGGAGTAGTGGGGAGATATTTGGGTAGGGTTCTGTCTATTTAAACCCTTTTAACTTAAAGACATGTTCTTCTTATCCCTATTACCAGCCTCAACAGAAAGAAAACTAGGATTATTTAGGATATGGAGAAATTGCACAACTGTCAGGTAGCTTTAACAGTGATAAGCTTAAGTGCATAGTTTTTCCTCTTGTGAGGATAATAAGAACTGGAAGCCAGGTCCATATCCGCAAAAGCAGACCCTGCTAACTGCTCCATACCAATGCCTCCCCTTTTCATAAAGGTTAGATATAGCTAAAACAAAAGTAATTTCATCTTTGATTAAAGAACTTCAGTTTGAGTTCAAATCCTGGCTTTGACACAAATGCTGTGTGTCCCAGAACTCACCTCACCCCTCTGTTCTGTGATGTCATCACCGTCCTCTTTTCCTCTGCCTTCTTTCCAATCATCAAGCCAGGCTCAACTTTATTCACAAAACACTTTACCAATTACCTGGGTAAAGGATTATGAGAGTTTTTGACTCAACAACAAGTATAGTAGGGTAGAGTTATACAATATTCTACAATAGTCACTTCTACTGTTTTTCCTTCTTGCCCATTCCTTCTACCACGGTCCAAAACACCATTACTTTTTCACCTGGGCTATTATAATTGCCCTGTTTTGTGTATGTGTACCATTCCTGGGGCTTGAGTTCAGAGCCTGGACACTGTTCCTGAGATATTGCACTCAAATCTAGTGCTCCACCATTTGGGCCACAGAATAATTTCCATCTTTTTTTGTAGTTTTAGTGGAGATGAGCATCTCATGGACTTTTCTGCCCAGGCTGGCTTCGAACCAAGATACTCAGATCTCAGCCTCCTGAGTAGCTAGGATTACAGCTGTGAGCCACTGACACACAGTTACAGTTTCCACTTATCTGCTGTTTGTTTGATTCATTTACCTACATCTCTTCTCACTCTCCTACTAGCTGTCCTCATGGAGACCAGAAGCATCTTTGTTGTTCTTTTGTTTTGTTTTCATTATATTTTGATAAAATATGCATAACATAACTTACATTTTAATCTTTTGGGAGTATAAAATTAGAGTATTAAGTACTTTCACATTGTCTGGTTCTATCACCACCTTCCATTTCTATAACATTTTCATTATGCCAAAATGAATCTCAGCACCTATTAAACCACTTCTGTGATTGGCTAATCCCACTCCTCATAATGAATGACTGAATAGTTCCTCTTCCTTTTTTTTATTTCTTTATGTTTTATTGAAAAAGTAAAACACCTTTCCAATTTATCATAACTTTAAGCCATTTTCCTTGGGTTACCTTACACACCACATAGTTCAAAATTATTTTCTATAGTATAACTTTTAAATTGCATGTAAATTTGAATGAAATAATTTAAAAACTAAGTCACATTTGGGATATGCCTTGAGTTCCTCTTCCTTTTTAAGCCTGAATAGTGTTGTATTTTATGAATGTACCACATTTTGTTTATCCTTTTTTCCAACAATTTATATTTGTATTGTTCCTACCTTGTGGCTGTTATAAATAATATTGCTATAAATCGTGGTGCACAGGGTCATCTTTAAAAACTGTAAATCAGTCTTGTCACTCCCTGTCCCTTTAAAGTTCTCCAGAGCTTAGTACTAAGAATAAAATCCCAATTTACACTTCTTTCCCTTGTCCACTACATCTCACATTCTCACATACAGCCTTGCTTTCTCTCTCTCTCTCATTCTCTCTCTCTCGTTCTCTCTCTCTCTCTCTCATGCACACACAGACTCCAGACATGGCAGCTTCTGATCATGCCTCAAACACACCAAGCACAAGTACCTTTGCACTATCTCTCCACTCTAGCTGGATTGCTTCCCCCCGCCCCCGCCCCCAATTAGAACAAGATCCTTTCTTCCATCCAGATCTTGGCTAAAACACTTTCTCCTTCAAGGGCCTTCCCAGCCACGTGAGTGGCAGTATCCCCCATGAAACCATGCAGTCACCAAGTCTGTTCATGTCAGCCATACCCTTCCTGTTAGATGTTGTCACACTCGTGTGCTCTCTCTTCCCACTAGAACATGAAGCAGGCTGTCTGGTTCAGTGCTGAATCCCAGAGCTCGGGACAGTCTGCAGGAAGTTCTCCACATAACTCAAGTCTGAATATCTGATTTGACAGTCCAGTGTGGAAATATAACATAATGGAGGATCCTATAGTCTCAAAAGGAACTGACAGAAGGGGGACACCAGACACATGATGGTGGTTCCCATTACATTCTCCTCTCACTTATAGCTACTGCTTCCCTTCCTTGGGCTGTTGCTTTGGCTGCTGTAGAGTGGGAGCATGGGACAGATAAACATAAGGCCTGGCAGGATCCACCAGATACAATAGTGCTCAAGGTACATGTCCACACTCTATTATGTCAGGCTTTGGGCTCTTAGAGAGTTCAGAGATGACAGGTGAGACCTGGCTGGTTATGAACAGAGCAATTCTTTATAGAAATACAACCGGAATCACTGTACCATATAATATATATAAAGAGAGAGCCCATTAGTCTATGTCTCACCAATGTTCAAAATGCTAAGCCATTTTTCAGGCTTGGCTTGATTTTTCCTTCATCAATAAGAGCTACACTCCTGCCAAGCTGGAAACAGATAGCTCTACCTGCTGCTGAGATAGGCAGGCCATGAAAGGCTGAAGGGAATGCCAGTCATTGTATGGGTGCCACATGTCTTCTCTCTCAGATGGTATGGCCTATCAGGAAATATCTCCTCCATACTAGTTTCACAGTGACAAAATCTGCCATTGTAGAGGCTCCCCTTCTAGAAGGAACATGGACTGAAAGAAGACTAGTCTGGGTGTGGGGAGGTACTGTTAAGTAGGTGTTCTTGAGATGTCTTTAAACCTCTTTGGGATTGTTTCTTCAAGTACAAAAACAAATAACTAGATCAATGATCTCTTCAGGGGAGGGACATGTTTTCCCCACATAGAGCCATTCAGATATTTATAACATCATTCAAAGTTCATATAAAGTGATCAGTGCAGATAGACAACCATATGAACTCCCCTATCTGCTCCAGGTTCTTAGACTACAAGGTCACTGATATGCTTTCAGGGAACACCAATTCACATTCTCTCCTCTCTAGCTGGATTGCCTCAAACACACAAAGCACAAGTAGCCTTTGCACTATTAGGAACTTTAAACCTAGAAGCACATACTTCCCGTGACTTCCAGTTGCCTCTGCTACTCAAAAGCTCAACCAGCACATGTAGGTCTCTGTGTGCCACATGTAACTTAGGCTTGGTCAGAAGTACACAGAGACAGCACAGAGGTCAGATAACCACAGGACCAGTAAATTGGGTGAAATTACTGCACGGTCCTGCTAGAAGCATGAATAGAAGATAAGATATGGTGCCATCCAGGGCTGAGGATATGACTTGGTTTAGGAAGGCAGGCATGAGGAGATTAGCACAGGTGGTACTCCGTGGATCTTTTCTGTATCTTCCAAACCACTTCTGTTACTGGCTGAGGAAGATGAATCCAGCAGACCATTTTCATTTCCCAGAACAGAGCAATGAATGGCATAATAGTGACACTAATAACAACTATAAGAAGCAACATTTGCTGAGCCCTTACTACATACACGCAGGCAGTGTGTAAAACGTTTCTCATGGATTATCTCATTAAATCCTCATAACAACTTTAAGCAGTAAGTACATAATTAGTTCCACATTATGTGTACTGGATGAAATTCGGTGATACTAACTGGAATTTTCTTTCAAGCTCAACATGTCTCCCTGATCATACAGAGCCAAGGCCTTCCTTGACCCAGAAAGTACTCTTTGACCACAAATAGGGGGCTACAAAATCAAGATCAAGTAACACCCAGTGGACAAAAAAAAAAAAGTGATGATACCAAAATAGGCCTTATAATGTCACAACAGAGCCAATAGACTTAGAGTCCCAAAAAGACTTTGATTGTGACGTCCTGCCTCCTCGGGGAAAAAAAAATTCCTAAATTACAAAAATTTGACTTTGCTTTTTAACAGTTGAAAGTAGAAGGTATGGAAAGTACCAGCCTGTTATGGCTTGAATATGAAATATTTGATGACCCCCAGTAGGTTCATATGTCCAACTCTTAGTCCCAGCTAGTGGTGCTAGTTTGAGAAGTTCTGGAATCTTTAGGAGATAGAGTCTACTTGGGGCAAGTAGGTTCCACAGGGCAGGCCTTGAAGGTTCTACATGGTTTCCAGTCCTTCCTCACTTACTACTTCCTGTTCCATGAAGCAAACTGCCTCATCTTCCACATGCTCCTGCTGCCATTATAATTTACTTCATCTGAGGACCAGAAGCACGAAACTGAATAAATTCACAAATTTCCCTGAATTCCTGAACTAGGATAAATATATCCTCCCTTGAGTTGTTTCTGTAGATATTTGGCTATAGCAATAAAAAAGAAACTAATAAAAAGAGCCATGAACATGGGCTGAGAAGAAGGCAGAATTGGAAAATGTGTAAGATCCTTCTCTCTTGTCATCTCACCTCTACAATGAACAGGATGGGGGGGGGAGGAGATCTGAGTAGTTCACAAAGAAACAGGTTGAAAAACAGATGAAAGAAGGAAAGAAATCCACTGCTGGTTCCTAAGAAGGCATCACAGCTGTCCCCTCCCTGTACTCCTACCCTCACCTCACTCGAACCCCTACTTCTTCAGAAAATATGAAACAAGTTTAAGTGTGAGGAAATCCTGATCAGGAGCTCTGGATTTGTGTTCCAAGGAGCAGCTTGGGCACACTTTGATCCTCTAGAACATACACTCACATATGTACAAGCACATATACAAACACAGACCACATGCACACGTATGCCCAGAGCACCCATACCATGAGTACCTGGGAACTCATAGGCATTGCAGGCTGTCTTTAGAGCCCATAATTTCTCCTCTTTTCTCAGCTCACCAAGTCCCTTTGCTTTGGGCACCAAAATGAGAAAATTGTTTTATTATTATTATACAAGTAATTCTAATTTATTGCAAATTTCATTATATATTAGACTATAATCATATTAGAATATATATATATCTGTATTAGAAAATTTAGATCAGCAAAAGGTATCACTAAGTTCCTACCCTCTAGAAATAGCCAGTTATTAATTTTTGTGTATGTACATATCTATCTATAAATGTATGCATATGATTTATATTTCTATAGCAATGTCATTTCTAATTGGTTTTAAAATCAGATGGACAAAGTAAAAGAACCATAAATTACACTGTTCTGTCTTTATTTCAGGAATTTCTATAGTCTCAGAAAGCTAAAACATAGGGGGAATAGCTATTTCATGGATGGAAAAGTGTGTCTTGAAGGATGAAGAAATAGATTTCAGAGCTTGGTGCAGCCCCTGCACCAAGGCCAGACCCTGAACATGGCTCCAGAGGCCTCAGCTTTTTTGGTAGCTAAGATGTCATCTTCACTGACAGAGCAGGCTCAAGGCTGTTGTTCATATTGAAGTATGTGTCATGCATTCTTGCAGAAAGTATCTTCTCAAAATCAGAAAGACTCACAGGAGGGGCAAATGATTCATAAGAAAGTGAGAGACAGAACATTTTTAGACACAGAAAAATTGGGATCAATATCCAAACCACAGTCTTAGATATCAGCATAAAATTATTTGAAAAGCCCGACACACCGGAACCATGTGTACCCATAATGCTGTGAATGAAATTATATAATCCAGAACATTTAAAAAGCAAGAGGTTATTTCAAACAGGAGCATGCAGAGGCTACAGATGTACACTGTGAAAACTCAATAAAGGCAAACATCTAATGAAAACAGATATAACAGAACTACAACCACAGGTCATGCATGAATTATTAACCTCAGGGACTTTTCTATCAGTTCTGGGAACTATGGATCGCATCTCTGTTTATATAATTTGGAGGATATTGGTTCTCTGTTTCATAAGAGAGAGCTCAAAGCAGGAAATACGGTTATTTCTTCTTTAAATATATATTGCAATTACCAGTCAGCAATGACTAAATGTTATTAACCATCTGTCAGCTGTCCAGGGATGTGCCAGGAGTAAACCTTTGGTTCATATTGTTTTCTCTAGCATGGGGGGAGGGGGGAATGGAGCATGCACACACCTGCAAAGTGTTAGGAATTTATTGTTGAAATTTCTTTTGAGACACACACACACACAGAGAAAGAGAGAGAGAGAGACCAGGAAAATGGAAACAAACCTTGAACAGGTTTACAACTTCTGCTCAGAATCTTTTGATGATTTTTTGCTACATAAAGAATAGGATCTCAGCCCTTTTGTTCTACCCATAGTATCCTAAATGATGTAGTCAAACTGTCTCCCAGCCTGGGCTTACTCCAGCCATGATGAAGACTGCAGTCTGCAAAATTGCTTAATTCTTTCCCAACTTGGGGTCTTTGTACCTACTCTCCCCTCTTTCTCAGCTACCCCTTCCTCCCTATGTGGCTCTTTCTCATTTTCTAGTTTAAATGTCACCTCCTCATTAAGAACTCCCTGAATATATTTTCTTAAGCAGCTTTGCCTGTCTCACCATGATCCCCATCTCAGTATCATATTATCATCTCTCCATCACTGGTCACAATTTAGAGTTGTTTGATTGTGGGTTTACATGCTAGGCTGCTGTCTCTCCCATGGTAGCAGGGACTGTATTGTTTACCATGGTGATTATAGCAGTAAGAATTCTGCTGCCTGTCATCTATTTGTTGGATAAATTGATAAATCACAGTTTTTGTTACTTCTTGGACATAGTATCTGGAAGGAAGATTGGCATTAGAACTTCGGACACATTTGTAAGGGGATCAGAGTCCAGGCAAATCTGCTTATAGACCAATGGGTAAAACTCCCACTGGTGGACAAGCAACACTTCCTCTCCTTCTAGGACAGGCACGTAATGTACCTCTCTCTAAGCATGCACTCAAATTCTTCCTGGATGACGCAAATCCTTAGGTATTTTAAAGTCTCCATTAAGTCTCACTTAATGCAGCTCTTTAAAACCCTTCCTTAACTTGTGGGTCTCCTTCTCCTTTTCACAAACTCTATCTAGCTCTAAGGCTCATTTTGCTACTTACTCCTATTCGGTAGACACCTTAGCTTTGTGTGCTGTTTTTTTTTTTAATTTCCTATCTAATTAAAAGTATTTCTATTGAGTTTCCAAATCCAATGTCCTTCCAATATTGCCTCTCTGTCCTGAGAGATGTAACTTTAATGGATACAGATCTTCCTGTCTCTGGCCAGATGAAGCTTAAGTTCTTCCATGGTTTCATGAATGTTATTGTGACAGATTCAAGTCGACAAGCAATGCAGTCCTCTTCTACAGTCTTCTAATGATGCTGTCTATGAACAAGATCAACCCCCTCAATGGAGCAGTTACAGGGACAGCAACTTTTCCTGAAAGACCTGGAAGCTGCCAGGAAATCTGAACCCACCTCTCTGTTTTATTAATATTCCAGTCCTTTCCAACGACTACATCACCACCCTCTCTTAGGAGTTCTCCCTCCTTTTGCCCTCATCTCTCCCTTCTTCCTCCTGAAGATAAAACAAGTCTCCTTGGCTCTGACAGGGAATTCCTATATGGATGGAAGCTGAAGGACATCATAGTAGTGACTCACCTTTTTAAAAGCTTCTTATCCCAGACTATAGCCTTGCCTTAATATTCTTGCCTCTTCACCACTGAGCTCAGCACACAGTAGGTGACCAGTAACTACTCTTTAAGCATTGACTGAAGGACCTGACTTGCTTGGGAATTCTGGAAGTATTTGTTTAATAGAACAGAGAGAAAATTCAATGTCCATGCCTCTGATCTTCCTGCTGTATCAGAATATAGTATCATTCTCCAAAACTCTAAGGGTAGTGCCATCCAGACGCAGGAAATACATAGGTCAGATTAAAATAAAGTAGCAATAAAGTGACATACAAATATCTAGCTGTAAATGCAGAAGGGACCTAACTTAATCAAGCAAAAGGGCATAGCTTTTCTATTGCAGCGGAATGTAAAGGCATTTTATTACTCTGGCAATTGGCAAAAAAAAAAAAGTCAAATGACTTTATGGGGGCTTTTTCTAAATTATCTTTATTAATGCATGTAATATTCTTGAAAAATTATACTACAGAGTAAACATTCCATTGAGCTACAAGTTGCCTTCAGGAATGTATTGTAAATATACATGGGTGAATATGCTACTATCTTTACAACTCATTTTGTACTTATTACAGCCTTCTAAAACCAAATAACACAGAGTGCTTGGGAAGGCATGACTATTTTACAACTAGTATACAATATGGGTAAGTTTTCAGAGTCTAGAAATACATAAACTGTCTTTAAGTAAAAAATAAAGTGTTGGGGAGTGGCTTCAGGTCTACATTTCCTCAGGTCCCTCACATCTTTCTGATATGTTGACATTTGCTTTTAGAATCCTGTTCTGGCTGATTTGAATAAATATGGTCTAGGGCAGTTGACCAGACTTTTCATTTTCACATTTATTATACTTTAGTGCTTATAAACAGACTAGTCAATAGTTGAGGCATGCCAGTCATTCTGTGTCCATCTTTATCCACACAAAATGAATCTAGTCAGGGACTCAAGACACAATCTCTCTTTACCTCTCAAGTCATCCTTGAGACCACCCTCTCATTCCCAGTGTTCCACTGATTCAGTCAATATCACCTTTTAGAACCCTGGGTTCCAACACCAAGATTTTCAGTTCATTCCTCTCCCAATCTTCCAGGCTTTCCTCAGGCATGACTTCCAGGGCTCTCTACTTTTCTTCCCTTTCATCTTGTTTCTGCTTAAGTCTCCAACCACTTGGATGATCTAAGGCAAACTGACAGCACTTGTCTTGGCCTAATTTATAAGACTAGTTTGCATGTCCTGCTGGTTGCTTTTCACAGTGAATTCAACAAATTGGTTGAAGATAGAAACAAGGGAAGGGGACAAGAAGTTAAGGGAAAATAAGTTGTAAAAAAGGAGAGGCAAATGAAGCAGACTCAGATTGTCTGTGCTGTTTACCTGATATCTTCTCCCAGAGCTCCCTCTTGGAGGAAGGTAAGTACACATCACAGCAGCCGGGAGAATTCAGCACCATCCCATCTGACAGATGCCAGCTTTCCCTGCATTCCCACAGCAGCTACATCCGGGCTGGGAAGACTTCCAAATGCAAAATATGCCATGCTTCTACATAACTTTTCAATTCCATGTTTAGTAATTCACATTCTTCTTTCTTGTTTCTCTACCTCCCTACTACCTCAGTTTTTAGATGTTTTAAAAAGCTTTTCCTGTGTTCTTTTCTTAGTGATATGATATTTTGAGTGTGTGTGTGTATGTATGTATGTATGTGTAAGTGTATGTGTGTGTGCATGTGCATGCTATGGGAGAAGTAGATATTGAGAATAATTTATTAGAAATCAGAAAACGGGGTATGGGCCTACCCATGGGCAGTTTTAGGACCAGGTAGGTGGGAGCAGTGATTTCTCTACTGCAAGTAGAAAGGCTCCTCCAAGACACCTTGCCACAACAGCTCTTCCACTTCCTGACTTCCTATCATCTCTAAATGGGTTAATTTTTGTAAATATGTTTATCTAAACAATAGATGTATTCATATGTGTAAACACCCATCCACTATATTTATAAGAAAGAAATGTGGTCATGTCTACCATGGTATTTCCTGTTCTTGCACAATTATAACAAGTGTCTGAACACATAAACAACTCAAAAGTAAAATGAGATTATATTTTCCAGAAAATCAGGGGAAAATTTGTCATTTAGCAGACCTTCATTTTACTCACTTGCCAGTGTGTGCTAATACCCACTGCCTACCATATACCAAGAAGTATGTTACTTGTTGAGGGTATATATATAAGCATTCACTTCCATTCTCAGCAGATGACTTATTTCTTTGAGAAATAGAAACCATTATTAGAGTAATTGTAACCACTCCCATTTTCCTTTCTACCAACCATCTTGCTTTAACAGCCATAGTCTCTGCTTTCCCTTCAGAGGCTAGACTCTTCTCTAAAGCAGCCCTTTTTATTTGAATATTAGATCTCCACCCATTCTTGCCTACTAAAGGCCCTCAGTCCAGAAAATATCCTCTCAGTTCTGCATCATCTATTTTCATATATTACTTTCACCTTGTCAAACCTCATGATCCATTCTCAATCCCCATTTTATTGGGTTTACTTGAAGCTTTTCACACCAATGACTCTCCTTCATTGAAATATGATTTTGACTTATTAGCAGAGAATCTACTATCTCGATTCTCTTCTCACCTCAGTGGGTGCTGCTGCTTCTTTTTGCTGGTTCCTCACCACCCATCTTATCAGTCAAATTTCTAACGGTTGCTGTGCCAAAGGCACTAATCTCTGGAATACTTTTCTCCTCCTTTCCTAGCTCCCCTCATTGCCATGAATATTCACCAATGGATTATTATCTAAATTTGGATCCTCAACCTCAATTTATATCCCCCTCGAATTCCAGCTCCACATACCCAACCTTCTCCTGTAGATGAGCTCCTGGTATTCTGACACATATCTCAAACTTCCAAAGTTCCCAGGTGAGTCTTTAGTTTCTCCCTAATCCAAACCTGATCTGCCTCAATCTTTCTCATCTAAATGCAGTGCCACTTGGTTATTAGTACAAACCAAATGTTTTGGTGCCAGCTTTTATTCCTTTCTCTCACATCTACTATATTAACTATGTTAGCAAATTTCATAAATTCTTTCTCAAAATGTATTCAGAATCTGATCAAAACACACCTGCTCCTTCTCTACCACCTGGGCCAAACCACCACTATCCCTCCTATATCCATTGCAATAACCTCTTAACTACTCTTCCTTTTTTTTATCTGCGCCCCTCCCCTAGAAGTGAAGTCATTCTCCATAAGCAGCCAGATTGAGCTTTCAAATCTTCTAAGACCCTCCAATAGTTTCTTATCCTAAGGAACACCTCAACCTGCATCATGACTTTCAAGGCTTTTTGTAGTTAGCCTTGCCCTTCAACAGCTCTCTAACCTTCGCATGGACCACTCTCCCTCTTACTTACCCTCTGACAATTCTTAGTTATCCCCAATATTATTTTACCTCAGAGCCTTTGTTATTTTGTTTGTCTTGAATATATCACCTCTGTATAACTACTGGGCTTATCCCCCATTTCCTTCAAGTCCCTGCTTAAATATTTTCTTATCAGACATCCTTAGACCTCCTAGCACTGTTTTAGTTTTCTTTATGGTAATCATTATTTGATATTCTATTTATAAGTTAATTTCCCCTCTTCTAGTTTTAGAATGTAAGTTCCTTGGGAGCTTTTATTCACTGAAATACCACCAGTGCCTAAAACATAGCAGACACTCAGTCATGTTTTAAGTAAATGGAATTAAAAGCTCATGCTTGCTTTTAATGGGCTAAGAGAGAAAACAGAAATATAAAAATGCAATAAGGCAATTTAAAAACAGCAACGGCAGAGAACTTTCAGAAAGTGGAGAAGCACACAATTACCACAGCCAGATGAGGGTCCTAGGAGAAAATTGCCTGGGAGAAAAGTACTAGAGTCTTCAAATTAAGGAGGAGCTAGGTAGGTGAGGTGAATGTGGTAGGGTAAAATCAGGAGAATAGGGAAGATTATCAAGTACATTTTGAGGAGAAGAGTAGGGAAACATGGTAGAAACAAAACACATATACCTGCTTCTCAGTCTAAATCAAGAGGATGAATGCTAAGAGGTGAGGCTAGAAAGCTAAATAGAGTCACATCATAAAGTAGTATCTCCATTGTCAAACTAATAAGCTTAGAATATAGGTAGAAGGAAGACTTTTCAAAGTTGTAAGATGATGTTAGTTACTCCAGAACCCAATAAACTTCTTTTGAATTAATGTAATCAGGATATTAAGGACACTAAGCAAATGGCAGGAAGGTCACAGATCTACAGCTTGGTGGGGAAAGACAAGGAGCAATTACAATGCAGGAGGAATGGAGTTTGATTTTAGCTGGATCCCCCTCCCTGGCAGTGTGGATGGTTGCTGGAAAGAAGACATGTGGGAGCTAGTGCCAGATCTTCTCGAAGACTCACATATAATTTAAGCAGGAGATCATCATTGATCACATTCAGTCTAAGAACCAGATTCTCAAGGTCAGCTGATACCCCAAGTGTTGTCATCATGAAAGGTAAAGCTTACCTGGAGTCTTCGCTCCTTCCAGAGTTCTACCTCTGCTGTCTGGGATGGTTTTGTATGTGGCCTCATAAGCTGCCAGAACCTTCCTGAGAAGCCAGCATGTGGATAGATTTTTTTAAATGCAATCTGGCCGCATCCTGAGAGCTTCTCATGCTGGCTGCCTAAGACCACACACTGAGACACTTTGCAAGAAAATTTAACAGAAGACAGATGGCAAATGTTATGGGGCCTCACACAACTGAAAAGACAAAAGAGTAAAGCAAAAAGCAATGCATTGAAGAGCAGAGCTCCTTGAATGGGCAAAGAAGTAGTCACTTCCCCCCGCCCCCCTACCCTTTACTGAACTTCTGCAGGAGCAACTTTGGTCTCCATGACTCAATAGATGAACTTGAGGTTTATAGATTTATGGGTGATTTGCTCTGCATTTCTTCATTCTGAATATTCTTTGAGCTTATTACATCAGCTCAGAATGAATGCTCTAAATTTAGACCCAAGCTCTTTCATGTTTCCAAGGGAACTGTAAATTACTTTGTGAACATACATACAACACAGCCAGCAAAATCTACTTGATGAAGCCCTCCCTTATAGTCAGTGTCAAAGGCATCTCATAAATTGTTGCCTTGTGCAGGCTCCTGGACAGTAGTTGACAGCCTCAGACAGATTGCCTTTTCTTCTCCATACACCACTTCACAAGAGATTCAACTGGGAGTACCAGAGCTCAGAGGCCCTTGGCTGCTACATCTCAGAATCCCCCAAAGTCCAAGAGTGTGCCTAGGAAGGGTGTGTTGGATGGAGAATAGTAAGGGCTGCTACCTATTGCTGTGATGACCCATCTAACGTAGTGGTGCTCAGGCTGCCCTCAAAGCATCGTGCCCTACCTGGGAGTGAAAATGAAAGAATCAATGATCCCAGAGGCAATATGAAATGTAAAATACTCTAAATGAGGTCAATGGATCATGTGTAGCCAATTTCAGCCATAGAAACACAGATTCGAAATAAAAACTGGCTTATTCGACATATGAATTTCCTTCTCATATATAAAAAACTCCAACTCAATTCAAGTCAGGCATGGTATTGTGGACTTATACTATTATCATGACCTCAGGCTTCTTCTGCCTTTTGTCTATTCTTGTTAATGTAGATTTCATTGTCAAGTTTACTGCTGACCCAAGGTGGCTTTTAAAAGTCCAGGTACCATGCCCTGGATCCAGTCAACAGGACAGAGGAAAATGGAAGGCCAAAAAGCATGTAATTCTCAGTTGGTCACTTCCCTGTACATGCAGCTATCCAAGAATCATATGTAATCATTTGTTTAAATCTCATTGACTCTACTTTGATCACTTGGCCACTCCTAAGTAGAAAGACTGGCAAATATAGCTCCTGAGTTTGTGCCAGAAGTGTTTGTTGTTCTTCTGCCTGAAGTCTAGTCCTACTGCAAGAGATGTTCCATGGCCAGAGAAAGTCTTCCTGGATACCTGGGAGGAAAAGTACCCACACCGGTATGAGTAGTTTTATTGTGTTCCTTTCTAGAACTTACATCACTAGAAAGGATGTTCCTTCAAACACCCTTTCCACCCCCTCTCTGTGGAAGGGAGAGAAGAGGAAAAGGGAGCGTGTTGGCCAGTATAGCATCCTGGAACTTAAGCTTGCTCAGACCAGACTGCATTCTTAAATCTATTTTTTGTATTTTCACCAACACCAAACATATTGCACTCTACACATGGTAGGCATTTAATAATTCTTGTTAGATAAATACATGAGTAGAGTATCTATTGTTTTTCAGCACCACACAGTTGAGCCACAAACCTAAATGTTTTTTAAAATAACAAATGTACATGAAACACTTCCAAGGAAAAGATTCAGATTTTGATGCTTCTCCCAATTGATTTATTTCTCCCTAAAGGTCCATTTGATATAATCTCCGAACGAAAATGTAGCATTAGAGATTGTCTGAGGCTGAATGTCACACCGGTGATTATGCAGAATGCAGGCCCTGCGGGGAGTTTGAGCCACTACATCCCTAGAATAGGTACTGTGATGGGAAAAGGCAGAAGATGAGGTCAGATGCCTTCCCCCAGTCCTTATATATCCATACAAAATAAGGATACTCAAATTGGACCCCAGAGACACTTCAAAATGCTTGGAGTAGAATTAAAACACAATGTTTTCTTTTTATACAAAATGACATTTTTTACAACAAAATATGAAAGGCACCATTATTGCAATAGTCATTTTCTTCTAAGTAATGACATTTCACTGGTTCCTCTTCTCTATATACAAATAAACTTCACCTACAGACATTGAAAATAAAATAGAGGGGAAAAAAGAGAAACAATTCTCATGCTACACATGGTACTCTGCAGGTATAAAGGCAAATCATCAGGCTTCCCAGAAGGAAGGTGGTTGTAGAGTGGAGAGAACATGGAACCAGGGGTCAGGAGGCTCCCCCATGAAGAGTTGAAATTGTTTCCTCACATGTCAAACTTTTTTAAAAGTCTAAGGTAGTCCCCACTTGCTGCTATTTAGACTCTGTGACCATTGAAAGTACAATTCTACTGTCCGGCCCACTTCATAGATGAGGGAACTAAAGCCAGCTAGGTTACCCATCTATCAACCCTTGGGTCCAGAGTGCATTTGGCAACCTAAATTTAGAATCTATTTTTTTAACCACTATAGAATCTATCTGCCTATATTTATAATCTGTATCTTTATCTATATGACTATTCTAAATATATTCTTACATTTATAGCTATATCTATCTTGATGATTCACAGATCACATTTGCATGGTAAGAGCCCTGAAACATTTTTTGCAAAGAAATCTATCAAGTTCAGTTTAATTCTAAATTTATTTGACATAAGAACTTCCTTCAGACATTTCCTCTCTTTGCTTGGCTTCTATGAACAATCTATGTCATAGAAGTATTCTTCTTAATACGATTTACATCCTCTAGTTTACTGCTGGCCCAAGACGGCTTCTAAAAACCCAGATACCATGCCCTTGACCCAAGTAATAGGAAAGAGGAGAGTGTCATAAAAATATATTTCTAAGGACTTAGCTAAAAATATTGAAAGATGAGGATTTTTGAAAGGTGAATATCTTGAATCCTAAGTTCACTTTTCTACTTTGTATAGCCAATATAAATAAACTCAAGTATATGGCTCAAAATCTAGAGGAGAGCTGTCCAAATTTTCATGTGCTAAAAGAGTTTAAAGGGAGTTTGGCAAACGTAGAAAACAGAATGGACTCTGTCACTGAAAATCCAATTTGTTGTTTAAATGATGGAGGATAGATGACAGAAGAGTCAAATCAAAACCAAAAATAAACTAAGCGTTTCCACTTAGGTGAAAATGAGAATAGCTGGAACTTTATAGCTGAAACCCAATCAATAACTGGAACTTCATCCTATACTATATGGCCAAACCACGGTATTGTGTCTTTTACATAGCCAAAATAATAGTTGAGTTGAACAAATGTATAACCTTGAACAACTTTCTTAACCTCCCTGATCTTCAGTTTCCTTATATATAAAATGGAAAGGATGGAAATAATTCCCACTTCCAGGGTTATTCAGAAAATTAAATCAGATGAAATGGTTGTAAGAAAGTTTTAATTTTAAGCCTGATGTAAATATCAACTACAAGGCTATCATCATCAATAATAGTAAACAGGATTGAAACACATCCACATTAGCAATTCTCTAAGCTATGTATTTACCATACTCATACGAAGAGTCAGGGACACTGGCCAGTTTCCTGGTCTAGAAAAAATGGGACGGTCACTAAAGACAAGCAAGGAACAAGCCCCAATGAAGCTTCTAATGCTGAGTAAGAGATCCTCTCCAAAAGGCTTCAGATGCCAATTCATGCTTTGTACACAATAGCTCACTATCTGTACACAGTAGCTGCACAAAAAAAGTGGCTGCATATTCTAGCTATGACAAATTGTGCTGTGATGAACATTGTTGTGCTGGTGGCTTTAGTGTGTTCTTGTTTGGGGTCTTTTGGGTAGATGCCCAAAAGTGGGACTGCTGGGTCATAGGGGAGCTCTATGTTTAGCCTTCTGAGGAATCTCCATACCACTTGCCAGAGTGGCTGAACCAGCTTACATTCCCACCAACAATGAAGTAGGGTTCCCTTTTGGCCACATCTCCTCCAACATTTGTTATTGTTAGTTTTCTTGATATAGGACATTCTTACTGGGGTGAGATGGAATCTCAATGTTGTTTTGATTTGCATTTCTTTTATGGCCAGTGATGTAGAGCACTTTTTTTTTTATATGTCTCTTGGCCATTCTCATTTCCTCATCAGAGAAGTCTCTTTTTAAGTCTTTAGCCCACTTGTTGAGGGGGCTATTGGTTCTTTGCAGTTTTGTTTTGGAGGAATGTAATTTTTTTAGTTCTGCATATATTTTAGATATGAGGCCTTTGTCTATTGAATGGCTGGTGAAGATCTTCTCCCAATCTGTGGGCTTTCTGTTTATCTTGCGAGCTACGTTCTTTGCCCTGCAGAAGCTCTGCAGTTTGATGCAGTCCCATTTGTCCAACCTTTCTTTGATTTGTAGCATTTCTGGGTCTTTGTTAAGGAAGTTCCATCCTGTGCCAAGAGCCCAAGTGTTTCTCCTACTCCTTCCTTTAGTGTTTTCAGGGTATCTGTTTTAATTTCGAGGTCTTTGATCCATTTGGAATTGATTCTGGTGCAGGGTGATATATAAGGATCTAGTTTTAGTTTGTTGCATTTGTTGAACCAGTTTTGCCAGGACCATTTGTTAAAGAGGCTATCTTTCTTCCAGACAAATTTTTTAGCTCCTTTATCAAAGATTAAGTAGGCATAGTTCTGTGGGTTCATTTCTGGGTCTTCAATTCTGTTCCATTGGTCTTCAGGCCTGTTCCAGTGCCAATACCAAGCTGTTTTTATTACTATAGCTTTATAATGCAGCTTGAAGTTGGGTATTGCAATTCCTCCAGCACTGTTCTTTCTTCTTAGGATTGTTTTTGCTATTCTGGGCCTTTTATTGTTCCATATGAATTTCTGGATTGCTTCCTCTATTTCATTAAAAAATGGTTTTAGGATATTAATGGGTACAAACAGTAAAAGAAATGCATCCAATGCCTAACGTATGAAACTGTAACCTCTCTGTACATCAGTTTGAAAATTAAATAAATAAATAATTAATTAATTAAAAAAACTGGTTGAACCCAATAACTTCTACACCTTATGCTTTTTCTTTTTTTGCCAGTCCTGGGCCTTGGACTCAGGGCCTGAGCACTGTCCCTGGCTTCTTTTTGCTCAAGACTAGCATTCTACCACTTGAGCCACAGCGCCACTTCTGGCCATTTTCTATATATGTGGTGCTGGGGAATTGAACCCTGGGCTTCATGTATACAAGGCAAGCACTCTTGCCACTAGGCCATATTCCCAGCCCACTATACCTTGTGCTTTACTGACAGATGTAGACTTGTCTTCTCCCTAACCTTACCCCTGACAACTCCCAAAAGTTCAAAAAAAGAGAAGATTTCTATTCATAAGTCCAGATATCAACCCCAAGTTCATTCTGCTATAATGCATTTTTCAGTGTTTGGAAATGAAGAAAGAGAGGGGGAAGAGGGAGGGAGGATGATAGAAGAAAAGGAAAGAAGCAAGGAAGTTGCCAGTACATACCATAAATACTACAATGAACTCTTGGTTCTTTTCCTTGAAGTATCTCTAAAGTAATGATGCTCACTACCATAGTCCAAGCCCCATGAGACTCTTAAGCACTTGAGACACAGCTAGTCCTGTGCTGAGTTTAAGATACGTACCAGATTTCAAAAGCTTAGTATTACAATGAAGCAAAACATCACACTGGTGATTTTTATGCAGATTCTACTTCAAAGGATATTATTTTGACAGCCAGGAGCCAGCAGCTCACACCTATATCCTAGATACTCTGGAAGCTGTGATCTGAGGATCATGATTCAAAGCCAGCATAGGCAGGAAAGTTTGTGAGAGTCTTATCTCCAATTAATCATAGAAAAAGCTGGGAGTGGTGCTGTAGCTCAAGTGCTAGAGCATTAGCCTTGAGCAAAAGAAACTTAGGAACAGCACCCAGGTCCAGAGTTTCAGACCCAAGAACAGGAGGAAAAATATGTTGGGGTTCTGGACCCCCTTTCTCCCCCCACGGGGAGAATGGTAACCACAAACTCTATGAAAGAGCACCCAGCCTGGCCCTCCGCCAGCGGAAGGCCAAAGGCGTGCTCACATGGGCAAACGCTAAGTAGAGGACGGGTTGCTGAAGCTTCCCCTCCCCCCAGTTCCCCCCACATGTTACCGAGGGCGGAGGCGAAAGGAAGGCATCAGGGACACGCTGCGGTGGTGGAATGCGTCTCAAAGACTTTAATATGGAAGGGCACTTATATAGAAGTGATGGCGGGAAAGAAAGGGGGCTGGCCAAAGGGTCAGTCATAGGCTAGGGGTCACGTTCATCAAGTGACATCACGAAACTTCCCTTTGTGGGAGGGACAACCCCATCATGGTGGCACACACACGTGTTCACCTCCCAAGGGGTAGAGGTCAAAAGGTGGGAGGGGCTTCTATTGTCCCAAGGCTGGTGGAAGGGCAGTCTTTCCCAGGCCATAATAATCCCCAACATCTCCCCCTTTTGTTTTTTCAATAAGCAGGGGATGCTGCAAACACATGGCATGTGTGGGCATAAGGCAAATGCTGACATAAGATCTGTGGGGCCCCTTCCACAAAACTGGGGTGAGGGGTAGGTAAGGGTCCATCCATCTGGCTATGTCCAGAAGTCAGAATCCTCAGCTGGTTTCTGCCAAGTGCAGGAAGGTGCAGACAGCAGCCCTCTTTTGTTGGTGAGGTAGAAGCTGAAACTCTGGCATTCCCGGCAGTTCACAGTAGCTGATAACTCAAACATAAGTGATTAGTAAAACATTCTTTTATATAAACATTGAAGCCAAGGTGTTAAACCTTTGCATTTACCCTTTTAAACATTTCTATCATAAAACATTGGGGTTGAGTGTCAATACCCTCAGCTTCTATTTTCTTTCCAACGGGACTCCCCAAGTCTAGCAGCAGGGGGAGAGGAAAGGAGAAGCACGGTGCAAAATTCCTTTGGTTTCTTTGTGTGACGCTGTAGGCAGTATTGCCACAGCAAAACATTGAGCCATGAGATGCTCAAGAAGGAATCTAGAAAGCAAACAAGGAAAGGAAGCTTGGTTGCTTCCTACCGTAGGCAGTCCTACTTTCCATGAGCCATGAGATGCTCAAGAAGGAATCTAGAAAGCAGACAAGGAAAGGAAGCTTGGTTGCCTCCTACCGTAGGCAGTCCTACTTTCCATATTTTCATGGGAGAGCAGAAGTCCAACATGGTCCTCCTTTTCCTGGAGAAAACAAGAAAACATTTCTCCAGAGTGGGTGCTCTGGGTTTAATTTTCCAATCTGGAAAAACACATATACTGTACTCCATCCCACACTGATTCGGGATGATTTAAATTTTCTGGATAATTAACATAAGCATAACTAATCCTTAATTAATCCTAGGGAATCCTTAATTAATCCTGGGGAATACCTCCCCCTTTTGTTTTTTAAAATTATGACACCGGCGGCCACCAGGCAGGGAGTATGGATGGAGGTCTCGTCTTCTGTAGCTACTTCCTGCTGTCAAGGGGGCGACGTAAATCAAGGGCCCCTGGTCAGCCTGGCAGTCCGGTGTAGCTGGCAAAAAGTCCCCATCATTACCATGAGTATGGTCACTAGGGCCAGAGAGCGCTATGGTTTTCTCCAGCCCCCCCTGAGTCTTTGGGCATACCCAGAAATTTCCAAGGCTGGTGCCTCCAGGGTTCAGGCCTGTGTTAGGGTGACGACTGTGAACGGCAAATTCCCCATTGGTGATCTCAGCAAGAGATGTTATTCTGTCAAAAGACACTTGTGAAAAGGTCAGGCAAAGTATCGACAAGTTCTCAGAGCTGGTTGGCATGAATGGCATAGAACACACCCTGGGCATAAGCCAGGAACAGTTCCCTTTTTGGAGCATAAACCCAATTGTAAAGTGAACGAGTAAGGAGAAACGACTGAAAGAAGTGGTTAATGATAGAAAACTGGTTTGGCATAGCCAGTCAGAGGCAAAATAAATAAATATATATATACACCTATATACAACTGGCAAAAAAGAAGAAAATGGACAGGAATTATCTCTCTCGATTTCCCGGCTCTGATCCATTTTGAAAGGGTGAAACAAGGCAGCTCCCTTTAGGATAATATGGCACCATTCTCCTCTCACTCCACTCCACCTTTCCGTCTCCTGGACTGGCTAAGTCCCAGGAATTTTAACGTTTGTGGCTGGAATTGCATTTTCCCATCCGCGTTTGAACTCGGGGCCTGAGCACTGTCCATGAGCACTTTCGCTCAAGGCTAGTGCTCTACCACTTGAGTCACGGTGCTGCTTCAGCCTTTTGCTCGCTCTCTGTGGTTGAGCTCTCAATCTGGCTCTTTGCTGTTTAACTGGGAGGTGGGATTTTGGAGAAATTTTTCCTTTTGCCCGGGCTGGCTTTGAACTATCCAGGGAGTCATAGTCCTACAAGCCCTTTTTATTCCCAATTGAGCAACAAGGAAAAAACACAGAGATAATCCATTTGTAACCCGTTGAGAACTGACCAAAAACTGCTTGTGAAGGTTTGGCTATAACACTTAGAAAACATGAGATTTACATGCCATCAACTTGAATCACGCCATTGAATCCCACTGGCAAGTGAAAGAGAACACAGATAAATGACAACCAAGGGCAAAGGGTTAAAGCATTGTGGAATCCTCAGTTTCGGAAGTGGCTGCGTCCCTCATCCCCATTTGGCAAGTTCCATGCCATGCGATGGGGAACTCGAGGCAAAGCTGTAGTGGCTTCTCTTGCTCACATCTTGCTCTGGGTTGCCTGCAAAATTTCTATATAGATTGGTTAGGGTGTTCAAAATTTTTTCAGCACTTCTGGCTCTGGTATATCGATGCCCTTCTGGTTTAAGCAGGGTGAAAAGACTTTCTTAATCACAAAATTCAAAGACTTTCTTAATCACAAAATTTTACCTGGCCAGCTGTGACCACTAACATAACTATGGTGATTTAACCTGGAGTAACTGTTAGGATGGAACTATTCACATCCTACTCAAGGCTCATAAATCATTCGAGCAGCTTCCAATGGGAGAGAGAGCAAAGAATCATTAGTAGTGAAACAAGGCAGTTCGGGAACAGACTGTGGTGGCATCTTCCTATATCCAGCAGCCGTCCATGCGGCTAGCACATCTGTCCACCTGTATCCTATAAAGCAGTATATTAATCCTGGGTCAGGAAAATTGAGGTTAATAGTCACATTTGTATGAAGCAATCTCAATTTCTTGATCTTGAGAGTTTATGAGAACACAGGAGAGAATATGGGAAGGTAAAATCTTAATTTATGCCAAAGAGTTGTTAAGGCTACATGCACACTTAACTTTTAACACACTGAGTATAAAATAACATGCTGATTTCATACCATTGTGCTTTTACTACATGTTGCATATTTGAACCTTATGGAAACACACTGAATATAAAATAACATACTGGTGAACTTTTACCACATGTTGCATATTTGAACCTTATGGAAATTTTTATAGGCACCTTTATCTCCATCGAACACCGGGATGGAAACCTATTGTTATGCCTTTAAATCTTACCAACAACCACACGCGTGCGCGCGCACACACACACACACACAAAAATACCTGAGCGCTCTTTAAAATTGCTTTGATTGGCCATTTAAATTTTCTGGAATTCCAGCGGCAAATGATATTAATTTGCCCATAATAGAACCACGTGGTTGAATAAAAAACAAAAGGGAAACCTGTTAATTACACACTCCCAACATGACAATTTTTAAATCACAGTGGACAAGCAAACCCTTTTATCCATCTAGAAAAACTCCAGTTGATTTTATATCTTTGAACTGGTAAACATGGAAGTTCAATCAAATTACCTATTGCTGTATCAAAACTCTTTGTTTTCCTTTCAATATTCCATTTTAGTTTATAATTTGAGGCTTTCCTGTCTCCAACCCCGTCTGCAGCTGACACAGAGAGAAAAGTGCAGGCAAGCACAGCGGGGTGCTTGCCTCTCTCACCTGCAGAGAGATCGGCCAGCCCAGGCGAGCCTGGCACGCCCCTCACCTGGGGGGAATGGGTGGGGCCCCGCCTCCAATATGGCGCGCCCCATTGTGCTCCACGTGTGTGTTAAGTCAGAGAAATCAGGATTCAACCAACTCACCCGAATTTCTGAGCTTAACGACCATCGGCGGGCATAAAGCAGTTTGCCGGGCTGCAGCCGCCGCTGCTGCCCGCGCACCCCAGCGGGACACCGTCCCATGGTCTAAACTGCACGCCACGCCTTTTTTTTTTTTTCCATCCGCGGGCTGGGGCCGCACTGGCTCCAGCCCAGCCATTGTAAATACAAGTCTGGCCAAAGCAGCAGCCATCCCCAACGCTCTGCCGCCGCCATGCCACAGCTTCCCACATGGCGGAACCGCGCTTCCGCCACGCCGTGCTCGGCCGCCGAAATGTTACCGCAAAAGACGCCTGGTGCCACGCGGGCCCCAGCGCACGCAGCTCGCGAACCCGGGCCGCGCAGAGCCCAGTGTACTCAGCTCAGCCCGCGCAAGCCAAACCGCTCCGGCGCTCGGCCACCCACTGCTTCTCAAGCGCCACTGCGGGTGCCGGGACCGCCGTCTGGCCCGGGGCGCACAGAGCAGAACTAACCGACCCCAGCCCGGGGTCGCATTCCTCTTGCTCCGGCCCCACTGCTCCACTGACATGCTTCCGCGGGAAGCGCGCCCCGCTCCCTCCGCCGCCCGGCGCCAAATCGCCACGGCGGGGCAACTCTCTGGCGCCGCGTCCCGCGAGCCTGTCTTGTCTCCATGCTTCTGCCCCATCTGGATGGGCAGGACCCTCCTCTAAAACCCTACTTAGCAAAATCTGTGGGGATACTGTACCCCGAACTTCTCGGCCGTACAATTCGGCCCCACGTTGGGCGCCATTTATGTTGGGGTTCTGGACCCCCTTTCTCCCCCCACGGGGAGAATGGTAACCACAAACTCTATGAAAGAGCACCCAGCCTGGCCCTCCGCCAGCGGAAGGCCAAAGGCGTGCTCACATGGGCAAACGCTAAGTAGAGGACGGGTTGCTGAAGCTTCCCCTCCCCCCAGTTCCCCCCACATGTTACCGAGGGCGGAGGCGAAAGGAAGGCATCAGGGACACGCTGCGGTGGTGGAATGCGTCTCAAAGACTTTAATATGGAAGGGCACTTATATAGAAGTGATGGCGGGAAAGAAAGGGGGCTGGCCAAAGGGTCAGTCATAGGCTAGGGGTCACGTTCATCAAGTGACATCACGAAACTTCCCTTTGTGGGAGGGACAACCCCATCATGGTGGCACACACACGTGTTCACCTCCCAAGGGGTAGAGGTCAAAAGGTGGGAGGGGCTTCTATTGTCCCAAGGCTGGTGGAAGGGCAGTCTTTCCCAGGCCATAATAATCCCCAACAAAAATGCATCTCATTAATCAGCTGTACTAGAGGTATGGCTCGAGTGGTAGAGCATCAATCATGAACAACAAAAGTAAAAGCCAGGGTAAGAGTATGAGCTCCTGAATTCATGCCCTGGTATTGGCAGACACATACAAGTGCACACGCACACACACACATACACACACACACACACACACAGATGCTATTTTAGTAATATATTATCAAAATGAATTTTACCTGTTCATTTTACCTATTTAGTATAGCTATAAGGAAATTTAAATTACATATGTGCACTCAGTGGCTTGCATTATATTCTTTTGGGCAGTGCTACTCTAAATCACTGATTTTCAAATTGTGAGATGTGATATATTTGTAGAACATGAAATCAACTTCATGGATTATAACCTGGTTTATTTGAAGGAGAATAGAATAAATAGATTAGATTAGAATGCATGGCATTTAGTCAAGGTAAATATTATGCTGTGAAGCTTTGGTTTCAATTACATCTATGTACCACTTATGTTCCAGGTAATTACAAATGTACTATTATGTTACTACATAAGTGTATTTTTATGATCAATAGAGTGAAAGTGTTTGAACACACTCTTTCTAAATTATCCATGATGAGACAATACTGCTTTGCATGAAAGCGTCCCAGCATTAACTTTTTATCTGACTAGGGTGATTTTGAGTTGAGTCAGGTCAATGCCATAACTCCCAAGTTCAGCCCATGAAAACTGCAGCTGATGTTACACTAAAATAGCTGATAAGGGCAGCTGCTCTGCCTGTGAATACATCTGTGCTACGGAGGTCTGGAGGCTGGCATAGAAAGCAGCTGCAGCAGCGACATCCAACCTGGCAGCTACTGGAGCCCAGGTAGATGATGCAGGGAGCAAAGACAGCATCCCAGTACCCAGTAGCCCCAGGGAACAAAGAGCAACACCTCCTAAAGGCAAAGTGGACCTCAAGTTACTAATTTTACCCTTGGAGATATACTGCATCCTTCAGCACATCCCTGCATGGATAGTCTCCAGACTACTCAGGGAGTCCACAGCTCCAAATATTCTGGCCCTCAAGGTAATTTAATTAGAGAAAAGAAACCATGGCACTTTCCTAGAGGCTGTCTCACTGATTGCAGAAGACTCTCAAGTCATCTTCTTTGAAGGGTCCCAGGTCCTGCTCTAGGTTGCTCTAAAGCCAGCACTACCAGAAGCCATTGCTAAATAAGCCTTGCCTGACAAAGGTAGGTTTAGGGCTCACCAAAGACCATGATGCTGACTGTAGATCAGGAGCCATGAAAAACAGTTTACCAAGTTTCCCCTAACACTACCTTGGATCTATTAATGCCAATGCATTATTATCACTGAATTTACTCTGAGGGAAGATGGGCCAGTGGAACTCTATGTTCCCAGGCCCCAATATATGATGTTGCTGGAAAAGTGCTAGTCTCTGCAATGTCAAGTGCATTGGCAGTGGGCAAGGCAGAGGGAGAAGGGGTGCAAACTTATCTCATGGCTGGTAGCTGCTACCACTGTCACTGAAGACTATTTTTTTTACAGTTTATGAGAACACTACTTCAGGACCTGACATTGCAGATGTTGATAAACAATTCTAATCCATGCTCAAAAATTACCCAGGATCCTTGTAGCAAGCACCTCCAGTAAGAACAAATATTCAGCTTCAGTCTCACAGAAACCCTGGGCAGACACTACCACTTTTTTAGAGCACTTTCTTTGTTCTGGATCATCCTGAGTCAAATGTTGAATACCTATCATATAGCAAATGATTAAAACAACCATTTTACTTCCATTTCTTACTTCTATCATTACAAAGGAGAAAACTGAGGCTCAGAAAAATGTATGACTTGTACATAATCACATGGTCCAAAGTAATTTGACTAGACTCCAGGCCTATATAGTTCTCAAACTCCACACCTATGGCTTCAAGTGTTCTTACAACAATATTTTAGCAACTGGTTCCATAAGCTCAAAGTAAGATCTCAAAACCTCTGTCTTGAGGTCTGTTTATAGTGCATGGGATGAGAATTACCGTCAGAATTTCTCTTAAGGGTTAAGAACACATCTTCCCCAGACATAGGCAGCCTGGAAGACACAATATCCCTAAAAGAGGCTTTAAACTGATATTCATTTGGTCTCTAAGCATCTGACTCTATTTCTGAGCACACTTGATTTTCTAGCTATGGCTTCTGCTTGGCTGAGGGCTTGGCCATTGTCTCTTCCTCATACTTCAAAGCTTGTTTCTTTGGTAGAAATCAATGTGAAGGATGGGAGTCAGCAAATTTCTTTCTCCCTCCATTACAGTCACTCTATTTCTGGCTCCAGCCATGTCCACGGCTGCTGACATTTTCCTTCTGCAGAACCTCAGGTCCACCTACCTGGCTGAGGGTTGTGCTGTTCAGGTTGTTCTGAAATGGGGAATGAAGCTGATCCTTTTCTCCTGTAGGCCTCTAACAGAACTGCTTCATTATTCTGATGGGAAGCAAAAGAAAATAGTGCCATCCCCAACATAGCTACAGATCAGACATAATTTCACACGCGTGTTAATGAGTAGAACAGTAGAAAAGCTTGTCACCCTGTCAACACTTGTCAAAGCTCTACAACTGACAAGAGATGTGTCCTTGTTGTATAGTAGCAGAGAAAATGCAAACGTCATCTCTGTCTTGGGATCTGCCCAGCGCCTCTCTGCTGTCTAACCAGGCCTGGCTTCTGATGGCCCAGCTGCTTGGCTTCTGACATGGATCTGGATTGGTCTTAGACCTGCCTTTCAGGCCTGCCCAATTCCAGGCAGCATTATTGAGTAGTACTTCCCCAAAGATAGCAATTTGTTGGTTTAAAATATCTAAGTAGAGTGCTACCTCAATTATGGAAATAAACCCAGTGGGGGAAAATGGAATGAACTATAGCAAAATCAAATAGCGGAATCAGGGTATTTAAAAATACAACCTTTCTGTAGGTTATGGTTATTCTATAATGAATATGTATTGTTTTCCTAATCAGAGGGGAAACATTTTCTTTTTAAAAATATACATGGATTTAACTGGTGCAGCTCTAGGCAATTAGTGCAGGGATTCTAACTCCTATGGAGTTTGGCTGGCATATATGCACTCTGACTCTGAGGACATGTGGGATTTCCATCTTGGTTCTGCTGATGTGCTTCCTCTCTCTTTGGTTCTGATCTTCTGGCTTGTAACCCAACTCTGTGAATATCAGTTGATCCTGGCTATATCCTGGATATGCTACTTTATTCTCTGAAGTCATTTTCTTTTTCCATAATGAAACACGTGAGACCAGAAAAATTTATAAAGAAAGTTTGTTTCAGACTTCTGGAGTCTGGGAAGTCCAAGGGCATGGTACTGGTATCTGGTTGCAAATGATGTGGACCTTCTTATTGCATCAGATTGAGCATGTATGCCAGTTCAGGTCTCTGTTCCTGCTGCTGTTATGCCACTAATAACATCATTGGAACTTTACTCTTGTGACCTAATCTGATTCTATTTCCCAAAAGCCCTGCTACACTGGACTGTTGAGATTAAATGTTCAATATATGGTCTTTTGGAGGACACATGCAAATCATATCACATTTACAACCTGAGAAATGAAAACGTGTTTATTTTTGTCTCTTAATGTTGGTGATATAAATCAATTATAACCCACTTTATAGTATATTTCTTCTAATACTAGAGATTGAACACAGGGCTTCATGCATCCTACCACTGAAGCTACACTCTCAGTCAGTTATAAAATACCTTCTCCTGTGCTCAATTATCACTATAAATAATTCCCACTTTGTAAATAAGGAAATTGAACCCAGGGTAGTCACATAACTGTTAAAACTGAAGGAACCAGTAATCAGAAATAGCAGGAGACAGATAGACACTGTATCTCCAGGGCAGGAGTCCCCTACCTAGCAGGTTGGCCCTTCTCCAAAACCTTTCCCAAGATCTGCCACTGGAGGGAACCATGTATAACCCAGCTCATAGCCAAGAGCCTTCAACAAGTCCAAGGGCAAAGAAGGCCACAGATCATTCACTCCCTCATTGTTGGGAAGAAGCAAGCAAATCCATGAAAGACTGACAGGGCCTGACTAATCAGAGAAAGTAGCTTTTCTGTGAAGATGGACAACTGGCAGGCAAAGACAATTAGGGGATATGGACAGTCTGACAGGTACCAAGGTTAAGAAACAATGTGACAGGGAGCAAAAATCAAGAGAAAGGTGAGTGGGAAGGGCCTATAATCCCGGTGCTTTCTGTCAGAAGTTAGAACAGAGGTAGACAAGATATTTATTACCATAACTATAAACTCTGCTGATGGCTTGGGGGCCAGTGTGTCCTGGTCCTCTCAGGTCACTCCAGCAACTGTCTTCCCAGATATCAATGCAGAGAGGAGATTCTCAGGAACAAGCAGGTAAGCCTGCTTCATGTCACCTGAGTAGGTAAAGTGGGTGGAAACCACATGACACGTACTGTATATGCATTAGTGAAAGAAAGAGAGAGAGAGAGGAGGAGGAGGAGGAAGAGGAAGAGGAAGAGGAGGAAGAAGAAGAGGAGGAGGGAGGCATGGAAGGCAAGCAGGCTTACTGTTCTTTAGGCTCTGTGCCAAGTCCTGATATAAAACATAATTAGTTGATAGACCCTGCCCTTTAGGAATATTCTCTTCCAGGTACAATAAACTCCACTGCAAATAACTGTTGTGATATTTATAGTAATGAATTCTACTGGAGGGGAGAGAGAGAGAGAGAGAGAGAGAGAGAGAGAGAGAGACAGAGAGACAGAGACAGAGAGACAGAGAGAGAGACAGAGAGAGAGAATTGTCACGAATTCTTTCTTACAATATGGCTTCTCAACCCTATGGCTCTATCCCTTCAGATACAAAGACGACTTTGGCATGTCTGTTTGAGTCTTGACACTACATCCAAAGCTTTCTGATGTTTTTAAGCATAAATAAAAATCTGTGCTTCAATTTCTTCATCTATAAAATGGGAAGAACAACAATGGTTTATATAATACCTGTGAGAATTAAATGACCTAAAATAAAAGCACTTAGATGAGTGTCAGGTATGTTCCTCAACTCTACATGTCAGTAAAGAACAATCCCTTCTTCACAATGTAGTCTCTTTTGTATATTGCAGAGGGTGCAATACATAAACACTGGCTCCTGTGAAGGTGATGGGGATTTTTTTTCCTTAATTAAATGCAGCTGGCTTGGGCAAGGCTTCAGTCTTCTAGAAAAAAGCACAGTTCTCTTGTTATTTTGTAGTAAAGCAGTAAATATTCATTGTTGATTTAATACTGCCGACTCATCTTGCAGATGGAAAGTTTGGATCATTCTAGGCCCATTTGTGGGTAGGAGAATGAGGGTATAATATTCCTAAAAAATCAAGGGGCATATCACTACCTATCCCCTAATTACCTTCAAACACAACCCCTGATAAATAAGGCATGGGAAATTTTCAGTCCTTTGGGAAAACACTCACCTTGCTTTCCATTTAGTAAAGGGAGCTGGTCTCTTGCTGAGCAGAGGGGCACAATTATAATAATTTCCCAGCAGGCATCTTGCTTGATAATGCAAACTATGACCAAAAGGATAGCTTTCCCCATTAGGAACTCCCAGGAAAGGATCAAGTTTTGAGTTGTTGCTAGAGAAATATGAGATCTTAAAACCCCATGCTACACCCCCAGCAGGAGAATTGCTGAGTAAATCCTTAGAGAGAAAGAACAAGGTTTTCCTCTACCCTGACAGGCATGGATGAGTTCTCTTCTTAAACCCTTTTCATATGCTGGACCCCATTCCACAACCAGGTCTGGGACATGGAATCCATGCTAATGAACTCACCAGCCTCTATCTCAGCCAGCTGCTCATTCAAACACCTGTAAGCATCCTGAAAGTGCAAAAAGAACACTGGAAGTATTTTGGTTTAGAGACCACATTCACCATATTCTTTTTTATGTGACTGTTTTATTTTAAATCTCACTGTGAGAAAACAAACTAATGACGATATGAAGTAGATTCCTTTCTACACCATGAATTTCTCAGTAGTGGAGATTCTAACCAGCACACTGGATTTCTTTAGCATCAACTTTATGGCTCATAAGAATGAGCCTTTACTTACTCATCTGTGAAGTGGAGCAATATACTCTCCTTACATATATGGTACAAAACTGGTAGAAGGGTCACAAGGTGGTATTTATGAAAAACATCTTGAAAATCCTGATGAGCTCTACAAATGCCAGATGTTCTGCTTCTTTAACTCATGTTAATGCTTTTCAAAATGGGAAGGTAGAAAAGATCAACGTGAGAGAAAATGTTGGAACCTTTTCCAGGCCATGAATCTTATTCTCTGCTACAGCACAAAACCACACTGAACCATGTCCACTGTGAGGTTAGTTGAAGGCTGTTGTTAAAATGAAAATGTCATGGTTATTTATGGTTTAAGGCTTACCTGTTTCCTAGCAGGTTTTTCAGAGGGCACTAATTTATTGCCAATACTGTACCTTGTATTACTGTGGCATTTGACTGATTGGAAGAAGGAGAAAACAGAGAGGAAGTGAGTTTTAAGAAGAGCTGAGAGCCAAGTGCCAGTGGCTCACACCTGTAATCCTAGCTACTCAGGAGGCTGAGATCTGAGTGTTGTAGTTCAAAGACAGCCCAGGCAGGAAAGTCTGTGGAGACTCTTATCTCCAATTAACTACCAGAAAAACGGACATGGCACTCTGGCTTAAGTGGTAGAGCGTTAGCCTTGAGCTGAAGAGCTTAGGGACAGCCCCAGAGTTCAAGCCCCACGATGGACAAAAAAGAGAAGAAGAAGGAGAAGAAGAAGGAGGAGGGGGGAGAGGGGAGGGGGAGGAGGAGAAGGAGAAGGAGAAGGAGAAGGTGAAGGAGAAGGAGAAGGAGATGGAGAAGGAGAAGGAGAAGGAGAAGGAAGGAGAAGGAGAAGGAGAAGGAGAAGAAAAGAGCTGAGGACAGCAGCACATGCTTGGAGTAAACATCTCTTCCCAGGAAGCCGATCCTGCATCCAATATATCTAATATATCTTCAGGGACAAGTGCGAGACAGCTAGTCTGGAAGAGCACTGGATATGGGCAGTCTGGGGTTGATAGAAGCTGGATCTTTACCATCCTTATGTTCCAAAAAGGGGCAACGGAATTGTGTTAGAAGTCATATGAAACTGCAAAGAGAATGAGTCATGTAGAAATAGGAAGCAGAACCCTCCAACTAAAGAGGTACAGTCAATCCCAAGAAACCTCCCCAGAGAGAGCAGGGACCTCACTGTCCTCCATGCTGGAACAAGAGTTATCTCCTTGGGTAGATGGGCAGCTTTAGGAAAGTGGATGAAAAAAATGGGCAGAGGATGTGGAAATGCAGAATGAAGAGCTCTGGAACCCCAGAGAAAGAATCAGGCACAGAAGGAAGACTAGGAAAGAATGAGAGTGCTGCTAAAAGAAGATTGGACATTATTTTTTTCAGGTGTGCCTCAGTACACCTGAAACAATTTGAATTCTACCCATGGGCATGTTTTATACTCCATATGGACTACACATTCTTGGGACTCTCAAAACATGCTTGGCTTACCAAGGCTTCTGCTGCCCAGCCACACAGAGTTCACTCAATGTCATTTGTCAGAAAGGCAGCTACATGTTAGCCAAATGATCATTGTTGGCTTTATTTAGATCAAAGACATTTAAAAGTCCAATATTTTGCAACACATACCCTGAACCTAGCAGCAAATAAAACAAGATTTGGGGCTGGGGATATGGCCTAGTGGCAAGAGAGCTTGCCTCGTATACATGAGGCCCTGGGTTCGATTCCCCAGCACCACATATACAGAAAACGGCCAGAAGTGGCGCTGTGGCTCAAGTGGCAGAGTGCTAGCCTTGAGCAAAAAAGGAAGCCAGGGACAGTGCCCAGGCCCCGAGTCCAAGGCCCAGGACTGGCCAAAAAAAAAAAAAAAAAAAAAAAAAAAAAAAAAAAAAAAAAAAAACAAGATTTGAATTCCATCAGTATCCCTCTTTTAACAATAATGAGCAAAGATGATACCATATAACTTAATGGAGAGCAAAACACATTTTGTCAGGAAAGAGAAGGAGAGAAAAGAAATTTAAGAAATTATGTACTCTAAGTAAAACCACTCTCTGAAGTAATGAGGATGACTAATCTGGGCCTTATCAACAAAGCAACTGCAAAAGAAGATAAATGACAAGCAAAGAAAATCATTTGTTTATTTCAAGTTGGAATTCATATTTGGGCCCAATTACAAGTGTAGATGCCCAAAGGTTTCTGAATCATGTCATGTCCTACTAACACCTCCGGCCATCTCCTCAGACCCACAGATACCAACCAGGGCTTGCGACATCTTAGTACTCTTCACTCCTGAACATAAACACCTAGTAGCACCAGCCAGGAACCAGGCCCTCTTAAACCCAGCCTTCCTTATTCACCATTTACTTTATCTGCTTTGTCACTGCCCCCTCCTTTCAAATTCTTCCTCATTCTTTAATAGCCACCTTCTCCACTGACTCTTCTAGAAGGTCTTTCAGTGCAGATACTTCCTTCTGCCAGGCCTTATAAAGGACCTCCTATACTTGTGGTATGGTGCTCATTGGAAGTCTGCTATGTATACTTGCTATGTAGATACCTTTCTCCCAGGTGCACAGAAAGAGACCCAAGACTTCTCTAACATGACCTGACATTTCAGACAAAACACTACTCTAGTCCCTGACATGCAACCTATGTGTAATGGAATGGAATTAAATTAAGCAAACTGTGCTCTTGGATACCACCACTCTCAGGTCTTGCTGAAATTTCATGTAGAAAAGAATTATGTTATTTCATGCATTGGAAGATGTAAATCACTTGCTATAGTCTCTGGGTTGGGCTCTAAAACACGTACTTAATACAATAAAGGAAATAACTTCTTTAGACCACTAGAGCCAAACTTTAGTAAGTTGCCCCCAACATACAGGTCATCTGAAGAAACTATGAATATCCAGAATCAAAGCAATTGTTTGGTTCCTACTAAAAGAACGGAGATCAATATAGCTAGGTTGTATAATTTAAAACAGAATGAGTTTGATAATTTAGGTTTGTTAGATTGGTCTTAATTTTTGTGAAAATGAATTTATATAGTATTTTAGATATGAGAAAATATCCTTTTTTAAATTGACTGTGAAGATTTGGTTCTAAAGGGGTTTAAGATCATAAAATCAAGTAATCAGTCCCTATAATCATGGTTCTAATTATTAGAAGTACAAAGCCCTCCTTTATAAATTGGCACGGCCTTGTGTTGGCCTCTAAGACCCATTGGTTTATGAGCATTAAGCTCTAGATGCAACAATAATATATGGCAAGCCCCTCATCTTATAGGCACACATAAGGTATACATACATTATTTCCACAAGCTAATTTTAATTGCTTTTAAGCCTTTGTAACAATGAAAAATGTGCCTCCCTTTACAGGACAGATTTCCTTATATTTAGCTTCAAGGCTCCAATTCTACTAATACTAAACCCTTTGCCCTCTCTCCCCATCCACTCCTCACACCTTTTATCTACTTTCAATGCCAACACTCCCTCTACTCTCAGGCTCCACTTCTCCCATACTGATCCCTGTTCCCCTTTAAGGTATCCATTCAACTTACAATGAGTGGTCTTCAATTGAATACATGCAAATGGACTGCTTTGCCTTGTTCTTCAGTTCCATGGGTGTTACTCTAGTTATCTCAACTAGATCATAAGTCACATGAGGACAGAGATCACTTCTTGTATTCTGAGTCAATTTCTAAATCTTTTCGAAAGTGTATCTTGAGGGTAGGACTAGAAACCATCGATTTGGGGCTATATTCTGGCCAGCAATCTCTTGCAAAGGGACTTTCTTTGCAGTTTATTATATGTAAAGAAGCAAAAGATGAAAGGTGATGTGACTCTTCAAGAAGAATAATTGAACAGTAAATGATGACATGCTGTTCTCCAAGCTGAAGAAACACAGATGAAAAACAGATATTAATGATAGCAAAAGGTCAGACTCTTGGAAGAATTTTTGACCAAAGTAGTGGAGATTAATTAGTAATGCATTATTTATGTCCTATCTACTGCCAAAAGATAGGGGCAGCTGATGGAAGGAAGCTATGGAACCTATTACTGAATTTAGAGTCTGAAAATGCAAGTTAGAACTTAACTTGGCTCTAATATATGGTGTGAAATTAGATAAATCATCCCCACACTTTAAGACTTATCTATAAAATAGCGATAATGTCATCAACTAAGTATTAAATGAGGCCATGTGTATGTATGTGGTTATGTGTGTGTATGCGTGTGTGCACATGTGTGTGCAAGTGTGTAAAACTGTCAAAGGCTCTACAGGTGTTAAGAATTCTCTAAAGTTTTATAAAAACTGGATAAACTCTCACCTAAATGGAATTTCTATTTAGCAAAATTTATGGAGCTCTCTAAATCACAGATCATAAAAGTTTGGAGCTAAAGTTTCTATCATCTGACTTTCTATCAGGATAGCCACCCTAAAAAAAAATAGGTGTTCACTGCGATAAAGTTCACCCATTTCTGCCAGTTGTGTTTAAAGTGGGATGATATCACATTCACTTCCAGTCATGAGACCTTTTATTATTCCTTTGCATGGTTTCCCTGATTGATATTCAAAACCCCATTTTCCAGATGAAGAAGTTGCTCTGAAAGGTCAGGTAAATTAGAGTTCTCCCAGCTAGTACAAGATAGAGCCAGAGGACAAGAAAAGCAGCCAGATTCTACATCCTGGCCACTGTAGTTTCTCTAATCCACACTGACACACAGGGTTCACTGCATGGGCCAAGAAGTGAATGTGGCTCCATCAGGTCCTGAACCAAAGGCCCTTCCAGAGGATTCTCACATGAGGGCACAGTACAGTATGGGTGGATCAGAGTCATTGGGCAGCCAGGCCTGACAGAAGGTGACCCCCCATTCTGACCCAGCCAGTCATCTCACACTGTTCGCTCCGTGTCCTTGCTGTCAGTGCTGGGCCAGCCATGGAATCCTGTCTGCTGGGAGGTTTCTGCCCTCAGGTTCTTTTCAGAAATCTGACATGCCCAATAAAGGCCCCATGCTGATGGAGACAGCCAGCTCTGCCTTTTCCCAGTAGCCCAGCCCGGCTGCCCCCACTGACACAATGGGGCCAGCTGTAATCACATTATACCCTAGTCTTTCATAATTACCCTCTTTCTCCAAGTGACAGAGAAGCATCCCAACGGCAGAGAAGGAACTATTTTTAAACTAATTCTCACTAAAACAAAAAAGAAAACTACAGAAAGAATGTCATTTTCCACAGATATGTTTCTGGTTTATAAATCACCTCTAGGGATGGAGTAGGAAATATAAGGTTAGCAAAAGCTAGAAAATCCAAATGGAGCTCTGGCCACCCCACCCCCCAAAGGATCACCTCTCTTTACCCACCTAAAAACCCACACATTCATTTTCTACCATCGTCCACCTCCCCATAAGGTCCCTATGGACAGTGCTTGTTTCTTCCTTCCCCTCTCTAAGTAGGAAAAAAGAAAGGGGAAAAGGCTCGCTCACCACTAGGTCTAAGTCCCACACCCCTGCCATCTGGCTGCTTCTAGCCTCTTTGCCTTCTCTCGCTTCTCTTCCCTGTACAACGAGTGTTCTCCTCCCCTTACTACTCTATGTCTGTGAAAGCTGATGGTTCACACGTTTCTCTGTAAACTTCACAAAGCTCCTCTGTGTGAAGACATAACGCCAGAAGAATGCGTGGAGAAGACAAGAGAGGAAAGACAAGCCCAGTGGGGCTTTAGCTGGGGGCAAAGGGCTGCAGCTAAACTGGGTGACCCAGCCTTCCCCATGGGCCTCACTAGACAGGAGGGAGCACCTCATTAATTCAGCACCATATCAGCCTTGAGGGCAATCGTGTTATCCGAATTTTACAAATTGCCGGGAGATACCTCTAGTGCTGGCCATGATAATTATATTGATAAGGAGGCTGGAGTGGAGGAAATGAATCAATGGAACCACATGGATTTCCTGAGTATCAATCTATCAAATTACTGCAACTCTCTTGCACTCTCATTTGTAGGGTCATTAACTATCTGTCTTGCTCACAACTGTTAGTGTATCATTAACCTGGGCTATATTACCTAGCCCTCCGGGTTATATTTTCTCACCTTATTTGTAGAACCCTCCCCAGTTTCTCTCACCAGCCTGGCACTCATCTTATTTCCTTCTCAGTTTTCCTTTCTTTGCCTCTCTTCTCTGATTTCTCCTCCTTTTCCTGTCTTAGTCTGCTTCAGTGGCAGAAACATAATGCCATGGATTGGAGACTAGGAAGTCTGAGATCAAGATGCTGGCAGAGCCTGATAAGGCCCTGCTTTCTAGTTACTAGATGGTGCCTTCTAGCCTGTGTTGGTGGGAGTCATGAGACATCTCTCTAGGGCCTCTTTTATAAGAATACTAATCCTATTCATGAGGCTCTGCTCTGTGACCCAATCAACTCCCAGAGGACTAGACTTCAGCATATTTGTTAAGGAGGCATTCAATAAACCTTGGATTTCCCTTTTCCTCCCACTGCAGAAGGCTTCATCTGGAAGAGCTTTCCCATCCCCTTTCTCTACCTCCCCCAGAAAAGCAGCATCTGAGAGGCAGGACAGCAGTGGTGTGGCTAACAATGGCTGTGGTTGAATTGTATAGGGACAAAGTAGAGTGATCTCAGAGAAGGGAAGTGAATCATGGAAGACCCTGGCTCTCCACATCTGCTAGCACAGTATAGCACTCTCCTGGGAAGGAACAACTTTACAAACTTCTTCCCAACTCTCTAAGGACATGGTTTGCTGGTTTAGACTTATTCTTATTCTTGGGACAAAGTAGAAGCTGAGCACTTATAAATAAAAAGCCATCAGACAAGCCTTCTCTCAGGAGAGAGACACTGAAACAATTTCTGGAGACATAGCCGGATTCACAGAGAAAACATTAAGCTAAAAGTCATCGCTGTCAGGAAGCCCTAAATCTGAACCCAGGAGAATGTTAGTATGGAAGGGCACTGATTCTTCATGAGAACAGACTGTAGTGGCTAATTAAAGCTGACTGAAAAATGGCAATGAAGATAGACTCTGGTCAGCAAGAACTTGGTTCTCTTTGGGCTCTTCTGCTCATTAGCTGTGTAATCTTGGTCAAGGCCTTTCCTGAAGCTCATTTTCTTCATCTTAAATAAAAGCAATAAAAAGAGGACTTACTCTTAGAACAAAATTACATTAAGATCCAAGTGGTTATGCACAAGTCTGGTTAATGGATGCCCCCTTCTACTTGATTGAAAGCCCATTTTGATTGGTTATTGCCCAAACCATACCAGTACCATAAATATCTTGTCTCCTAATACCATTTCTCTATAATTTATAAGTTTGTTTCAAGGAATAAGTAAAGTAGTATGAGAGAAGTGCTTAACTCAGTCCACTTACTACAGGTAATTGTTATGGGATGACTTGCAACCCCTAATCATATCTGGGTTCAAATCCTAACACTTATACCACAGAAGTTAGAACTAAACTCATTACACATATGAAAAGCTATGTTAAAGTAAGGCCGTACTGGAGAAGGCAGGATCCTGAATTTGGTATGACTGGTGAGTTTGTAAAAGATGGCCCCACAAAACTCCTGAAATCACCATACAGATAGAAACAAAGATCGCAGTGACAAATCTACAAGATCATGCCAAGGAATGCCAGCTATCACCAGAAACTGGGAAAGATGCATAGAACAGATTCTCCCTCAAAGCTCTCAAGAAGAAACAACCCCAACAACACTTTGATTTTAGACTACTAGCCTACAGAATGCTGAGAGAATAAAGCTGTGTGGTTGTAAACCATCAGTTGGTGGCAATCCTATTGTAGTGAGTAGATTCCTAAAGCCCAATGAGACCATGAATTTATAAAGTATCAGTAAAAAAAAGATTTTATCATTCATCTTGGTCCTATTCATCTCCTCTAATGCTTGACAAACCCTCCTGGGCATTTTTTTTTTTTTTTTTTGGCCAGTCCTGGGCCTTGGACTCAGGGCCTGAGCACTGTCCCTGGCTTCTTCCCGCTCAAGGCTAGCACTCTGCCACTTGAGCCACAGCGCCGCTTCTGGCCGTTTTCTGTATATGTGGTGCTGGGGAATCGAACCTAGGGCCTCGTGTATCCGAGGCAGGCACTCTTGCCACTAGGCTATATCCCCAGCCCCATCCTGGGCATTTTCACTAAGTAGAACTTCAGCATGTGTCCAAACTCCCTCAATGATTGGTACTTATTAACAATCACTGCACCTAGGAGCTCTCACTACTAGAAAAGCTATTCTTTACAATGGATCACAGTCTCTTTCCTATCCCCTATTTGATGGAAACTATGTCTGTGGGACCTTTGCTATATAAGGACCCAAACCCTTAGCATTTGACAGTGGTTCAAGTAGTTATGTTCACTGAATGCACCACGTTCTTGTACATGTCAGTTTTAGCAAATGCCATCTCTTCCATGTAAAATGAACTTGTACTGTCTTAAAGAATAATCCATTAAGATCAATTTCTATTTTATCTCCTAATAGACTAGATTACACTACAGTGATAAAGCTACCCCTAAATCTGGACTTCAAAAGCCAAAGGATTATTAATTTCTCCCATTTCACATTCACTCTGTAAGCTCTGTTTACTACAGCTACTCAGAGACACAGAGAGACACAGCAGTCCCCACCTTGAACACAGCCAAGTCACCATGGGAGGGAGGAAAGCTCTGGCAGGTGGCCCATTAAATGGACCAGCAGGGAAGGGATGCACAACACTTCCCCTCACAACTCATTAGCCAGAACTAGTGATATGGCCTCACCTAACCAAAACGGAGTTGGGCAAGGTGCTCTTACTATACGCCTAGAGACCAGGCCAGAAATACTTGGCCAACTACATTCATGACTCCTCCCACTTTCTTTGTGACACGTTCCCTACTGCCTCAACAGCACCAAATTCCTGCAGCTCCTCTAGCCCTCTCTGGGCAGTTTATGTAACTGTCAGCCCTGGCCATTATCACATAGTATTGTCATTACTTGCAAACTGGGAATAGGTTCTTATAAATATTTAACCTGCTGGTGCATTTGAGAACAGTGCCCATAACATCCAATGGAAAGCCGATTGTCAGTGGTTTGCAGGCTATCCATGAACTGGACCCCTCTGCTCTGACATCATCTCCTCACATGTGTTCTCTCACCTGGCCCCTGCTGTGCTGTCACTCAGACTCCTGAGACCCCCACTCCTGCCTCAGAGACTCTGCACTTACTGGGGTCCTTACTCTCCATAGCTAGGCTGCACATTCCTGAACATTAGCTCAGCTCAGTCACCGCCCCACTTCAGACAGATCTCTGCTTAGCTGTCAGCCAGTCAGAGAAGCTTTCCCCAACCTTTCCCTATCAAATATCACTGTGACCCCTCTCTCTGTTAACTCCTCTGCTCTCTTTCCTTTTCCTTCGCAGAAGCTACTCATTCCTGGTTCATACACATAGAGGTATATGCAACTTTGTCATATATTAAATATCACATAAAATGCATTAGATACAAGAATTTGTGGTATTTATTTCATTTTGTCCACTTTACCTTTTACCCTATACCACATTCCACATATGTGAATGCAATTTCTATGAAAAAAAATGGCATGATGGGGGCTGGAAATGTGGCTTAGGTGCAGAGTGCTTGCCTACCATGCATTAAGCCCTAGGTTTGATTCCTCAGTACCACATAAACAGAAAAGTCCAGAAGTGGAGCTGTCACTTAAGAGGTAGAATGCTAGCCTTGAGCAAAAAGAAGCCAGGGACAGTGCTCAGGCCCTGAATCCCAGGCCCAGGACTGGCAAAAATAAGGGGGAGGGGTCATGACTATAGAAGATTCTCAGCAAATATCTATCAAATGGATTATTGATAAAGGAACAAAGGTACTTCTTAAATCTTCATATCCCTGGACCAAAATGCTAATTCCCTCCCTTTCAAATGAAGAGGTTTGACAAACTAGCCACTCAGAAATAGCAAATGATCTGTGTAGGACAGAGCAGAACAAACCCTTGTTTATCCTTCTTTTTATATTCAGATTTAAAGCTTATGTTGGAATAAGAAACTCAAATCGTGAACTGATTCACAGTAAATTTAGTTATTGATTACTATTTTAAGTATTTCTCGTATCTAAAATTATGTACCTTTCTCTGTCTCCAGAGATTCAGAGTTATTGTTTGGGACTGAAGTGCAGGGCCTACCATTTTCCCCTCTTGATTTCCCTGTCACGTGTCTTCCTTCACATTTCTATCATTTATTTTGATACCTATTTATTGGTCATTCACTATCATGAAGTGCAACAGAATATTGTGTGCTAATTTTGTAATTTCCACAAGGAAAGAAAAGCTATTCAACAATACCAACAGGGATCAGGAAAAATATTTTAATTCAATAAGAGAGATAGGGAAGTATCTTTTGTGTGTGAATGACTGACAATAGAGCGGTTCAGACCACCTATCTCCACCTATCCACCTATCTCCAGGGTAGATTAAATTTATCTAAGTAGGACCAATGGATCACCATCTCCCATAGTGCTCCAAGGACCTCACTCATCTTTATTCAAGGACATACTAACGATTGGGATTTGCTGGTATTCACTAGCAGATATTTCACATGGTAGTCCTTGAGTACAAGAACCCAAATAATTAACCTACTTCTCTGCAAACAATTTTATTTTAGTTAATGCCAAGTGCTAGGAATATATTATATAGATAATAACTCAATTATCACTCCTTTCTATAATGTAAGTGTCAGTGTTATCTCTATCTTATGTTATAGACAGGGAACTGATGCTCAGTACGATTCAGTGATCTTCTCATAGCTAGAAAGTGAAGAGGCTGAAGTTTGAGCCTAAGAAGTATGGCTCTGGAGCCCATGGTCTCAACAGCTCTGATCTTCTCTGCTTCCTCTGCATATTGGAAACAGAGAAAGACCAGAGTCCAATATATAATGTAAGATTTGAATAATGAGACATGGTTTTTATGCTAGTCATTCATTTAAGTTACTCCTAATTCAATCAACCCTCAGACACTATCCAGAGATGAAATTGAAAAGAACAGTGAAAAGCCTACAGCTAATGGAGAGGGAGTAAAAGAATTGGAGAATCATTCAACCTTTGGCACCTTGAATACTTACTCGTTATAATTCATCTGTTTATTTGTCCTGTTATGCATCTGCCTATCCATCCATTCAACAACCATGCCTTAAGCACTGTCATTGTCCTAGACACACAGTTACCACACTTATGTGGCAGATAAGACATTGACCCAAATCCACTTAGCAGCCCAGGTGGGGAGAAGCAGGCTCAGGAAGTCCATGATAACTGCTATAGCAAGGGGGATCGTGGAGGAGTTGGGGGTAAATTCTGCCTGTATTTGGAGAGATAGATGAGGGAAAGGACAAGAGAAAAGTATGTCATAGAAGAAAGAACATTGGATCAGGCCCAACAAATTTTCTAATCGGTGTTCCTGGGAAAAGCATAGAATATGCACAATTTCCATCAAAGACTGGGGGGGAAAATTAAACACCCTTGGAACATAGTAGTTAAAAACACCAGTTTGAGGATTGAGCTTATCTTCAAATCTTAATCTCTCAGCCTCTATTTGTTACCTTCTCAGTCTTGTTTGGCCCCTTAGTCCTTAATTTTCTAAGTCACTCAAACTTTACCTTCAAAACCAAAGTGTCTAAGTTTCTTTTCTCTTTTACATGGGAAATTAAAAGGAAATGTAACTTTCATAAAAACTAATTTTTATTAGTATGGATTTATTATACTCCATGGTTCTTGGTGACTAGGTAACCAACAGAGGAGTTAATTCATTATTTTAGCAATTTAAACAGAAGCTCAGAAGAAAGGCACCCTGCGGTCACAGAGCACTGGAACTGTACTAATGAGAAGATTAGAACAAAGTTCAGCTCACACTGTCCTAGCTAATCACAAATGTACCCAAGGATAATTAACAATCACAATTACCTGGAACTATATTATTTGGCTGGTTGATTATTCTAAAGTCAATCTGCACTAGATAGATGAGCTTAAAGGAGGTAATGAACAAGCTATTTAAGTGGTTGATGGCACCCCTTCGTAATAAATATCTGGGGATATAGAAGGGAAAGTTTAAGGATCTATCATTCCCTCCATTCCAGTTCAGAAGTGAATGGAAGGCCAGAGCTCTCTTCAAAGAAGCAGACTATCCACAGAGCCCCACTTCCAGCCCTTTAGAGACCCTGTTGAACAGACTCATGTTCCAGGCCAAAATGGCCTTAGGCAGAAGCAGCATCCATCTGCTATCATTCATTCCTCTAGAACAAGTCTTGGATGTTTCTGTCCTCAGCAGCCATTGCCCCATCCCAATGAGCCTGTGGAGAGTCTTTTTCTACCTGTGCTTTAGCTTTGTAGGGTTGGGGAGAGACATAGTGTCAAGGCACAGGTCTCAGAGGTTGTCTCAACCTTTGATTTCTTTCACAGAGTCCCACCACTTCACGCTGTGTCCTGCAAGCTGCTGTTGAACTTGGCTCTGGTTGAGAGGATGGGAGCAGACGGAGAAACGGTGGTCCTGAAAAACATGCTCATTGGTGTCAACCTGATCCTTCTGGGATCCATGCTCAAGCCCTCAGAGTGTCAGCTAGAGGTGACCACCGAAAGAGTTCAGAGACAGACAGTAGAGGAGGAGGGAGGCATTTCCAATTACAATACCACCAGCAAAGAGCAGCCTATGGTCTTCAACCATGTGTACAATATTAACGTGCCCCTGGAGAGCCTCTGCTCCTCGGGGCTGGAGGCCTCAGCTGAGCAGGAGGTGAGCACTGAAGATGAGACCCTGGCAGAGTACACGGGCCAGACCTCAGACCATGAGAGCCAGGTCACCTTCACCCACAAGATCAACCTTCCCAAAAAGGCCTGCCCATGTGCCAGCTCCACCCAGGTGCTGCAGGAACTGCTGAGCCGGATCGAGATGCTGGAGAGGGAGGTGTCGTTGCTGAGGGACCAGTGCAACACCAACTGCTGCCAGGAGAGTGCTGCTACAGGTAGAGTCTGGGAAGCTCACTACCCAGGTGGGAAGGAGAGGGTTGAGGAGAGAGGAAGAAGAAACCTACCCAAGGGAGCAAAACCAGGCATCTCTTTACAAGCCAAAAGTGGGGGGGGGGAGGGGATGTGTCCCATCCTGGAGCTCTTTCATTCTCAGTGAAGGTGTCTGTATCATCTAAATGTAGTCCTTCCCCAGGGATTCTGTTCAGAGATGCTTGACTCTGCTTAACCAGTTTAAAATACACTAACCTTATTTGCAGGGGATGAGTCAGGTAATGGTACATTGGCTCAGCACAGCAACATCGATGGCTAGTGTGGAATTTGATGTCTGTCTCCATTCATCATTGGGTTTTACAGACTGTTGAACTGATATCTACTCATGTTAACCTGAGAGATGAGAGAATGCAGGTGCTCTGTTCACTCATTCATAGCCTTTCGCCTATCTGAGTAAATGGTAACCATTAAGGTCTCAAGGACCTGTCCCCATCTCCTCCAGCAACACGGAAGTTTCATACTCTGCTCTCTTCAGAAATATACACATGTGTACATGCAAGAACATTCACATACACATTCACACAAGGCTGCCTTTATATTTATAGAGTCCATCCCACCTTCCAAACACTGTCTTCTGACCTTGTGTACCTCCTGACTAGGAACACATGTGAGTTACTGTCACTGCCTATCTGCAAGATAGGATTATGTGTTCAGAACCACCCTCCTGATTTCAGATCTGAGCTATGGCTTCCTAACTTGTGATCTAAACAATTTACATTGTGCTTTCCTGTGTTTGTCTACAAATGGTGACTGACAATAACAAGGAGCTAAATACAAAAGCACCTCATCACAGGAGAGTCTGCCGAGATTCTAGTAAGTATCACAGAAGTAATTTTAGAAGTAATAGTTGCCATCAATTGGCTCCCACTAGGCTTTATGTCAAGGTTTCACTACCCAAAAGATCCCTTAGACCTAGGAAGTTCAGGGTTTTTGTTTTGTTTTGTTTCAAATAAGAGCAAGCATCCACCATATTATCTTGGATGCAAGTGGTCACTCTGTAGGGTGAAGGATTCCTCTGAAGGAAGTTTCCACAGAGCTTGGATGGCCCACCGCTCCAAAGTAATATCAGACCTTGTCTCCCTCAGTCACAGCAACATGAAGGGCAATTGTTGGGTAGTGAGTTTTTCTCAATTTGTACACAAGCCACCTAAAGCTGAGAGCAGGAGGTCTAGATGTTCGGCCTCCCTTAGTGTGAACTGGCAGGTCACTCTTTTCAATAGAGCTGGAAAGCAGGTGAAAGTCATGGATTTCTATGGACAGGGTCTTCCTGCTGCTCAGGAAAGCAAGGTGGTTTCTTTTTAACAAACCTCCCATGAGGATACCTGGAAAATGAGGGGAAATATCTACAAAAAAAAAAGAGCTTTCTTCAGCAATGTTGGAGTAGTGTCTTTTCATGCCATGAGTTGTGCAGGAGCAGTAAAATTTACCAGGCTGAACTTATTTAAACTTTATATTCTCAGGGCCAAGGAGGAAGGAGGATGCTGAGCAAGTATTTGGTGTGTGTTTGTTTAGACAAATTAAGTGTTGTAGCTATAACTGCTGCCATTAGAGTTGGGTGGAAGATACACATAGAATCATGAAGGGACCACAACAAACAGTAACTCGCTCAGATGGAGCTTTCGGGAAGCCTTTGAAGTAACCTTGGTGTTGAGTTTTGATGAATAAACCGTCCATTGGTGGCAGGAAGGGAGGCAGGGGGGCAGCAGGAAGAGGAGAAAGGACTGGTTTGTAACACCTACTGCCTTTCCCTGCCTCTGTACCAGTGCTGGCTTACATCCCCTCTGATGCCT